>NW_027361684.1:60730000-61330000 GCF_039654945.1 Dendrobates tinctorius
AAATCAGCTTCTCTACATGCCTGACAGCCATTCTATTCCAGTGTCATTTGAATTCCAACCAGAGTACACCTCATTCTACTTAATGTGCTTCTGATTAGGTGATCACCTGAACCAAATCTTATTTAACAAAGGAAAATATAAAAAATCCTGCTGTGGTGTTCATAATCCTCTTCCAATAGGACAAGCTGGATGGCTTAACAAGTGCTGATAAAATCCCAGAAGTAATAGGAATGAAAAAAGTCTTGAGTAAGGAAAAGAAGGGCTCAATTCTGGCTTTGCTAGCAGAGGGATACAGAGAGCATCGTGTTGCCTCCATCCTTAAAATTTCTAAGCCAGCAGTACCTTACAACAAGTTCAAGCAGAAGACATTGGGGACAACAAAGCAACAGACCGGCAGAGGGCGAAAACGACTCTCCACTGACCAGGATGACCATCATCTTATTTGAATGTCACTCAGCAACCACGGGATGACATGAAGTGACCTGCAAAAGGAAAGGCAAATGGCAGCTGGGGTGAAGTGCAGGGCAATAACAGTTCGTTGCAGGCTCCTTGAGGCAGGGCTCAAGTCATGTAAATCTAGAAAAAAGCCTTTCATCAATGAGAAGCAAAGTAGAGTCAGGCTGAAGTTTGTCACAGACCATAAGGATTGGACCATAGAGGACTGGAGTAAGGTAATCTTCTCTGATAAGTCTAATTTTCAGCTTTGAACAATACCTGTTCATCTAATGGTTACATGGAGACCTGGAGAGGTGTACAAACCACAGTGTCTTGCACCCACTGTGAAATTTGGTGGAGGATCGGTGATGATCTGAGGATGCTTCAGCAAGGCTGGAATTGGGCAGGTTAACCTTTGCGAAGGACGTATGAATCAAGCTGCATACAAGGTTATCCTGGAAAAACAGCTGATTTCTTCTGCTCAGGCAATGTTCACCAACTCTGAGGACTGTTTTTTCCAGCAGGACAATGCACCATGCCACACAGCTAGGTCAATCAATGTGGGGAAGAATGACCACATCACATCATATTCCTGTCATGGCCAGCCCAATCTCCAGACCAGAACCCCATTGAAAATCTCTGGAATGTAATCAAGAGGAAGATGGATAGTCACCAGCCATCAAACAAAGAAGAACCGTTTAAATTTTTGAACCAGGAGTGGCATAAGGTCACCCAAAAGCAGCGTGAAAGACTGGTGGAAAGCTTGCCAATATGCATGAAAGCTGTGATGAAAAATCATGGTTATTCCACAAAATATTGATTTCTGAACTGTTCTTAAGTTAAAACATTAGTATTGTTGCTTCTAAATAATTATGAACTTGTTTTCTTAGCATTATTTGAGGTCTGCATGCACTGCATTTTTTTTTGTTATTTTGACCATTTCTCATTTTCTGAAGATAAATACAAAATGTAATGCTTGGAAATTTGAAGACATGTTGTCAGTAGTTTATAGAATAAAAGAGTAATTTACATTTTACTCAAAAATATACCTATAAAGAGAAAAATCAGACGAACTGAAAATTTTGCAGTGGTCTCTTAATTTTTGCCAGAGCTGTATATTCTATTACTAACATCATATAGTAGAGTGTTATGAATGAGTCACCGTAGGAGGCAAAAACAGAAATACTAGCTAACTCCAGAAAACCAGAGAAGTTGGCAGCTATCGGATTGCAGACCCCTGAACCTATCAACAACAACTAGCAGTAGCCGTGGGGCGTTCCTACGGTGCCCTAGACCCCTCGATCACAGCCGGAGAACTACATAGGCCTAAAGACAGAAAGGGAAATCTAAACTGCCCCAGAGCAGACCCCAAAGTAATAGGCAGCCCCCAACATATAATGACGGTGAAGCAAGATGAAAAAACACTCACAGAGATAGAAAGATAGGCTGAGCAAAAGATGGGGCCCAAGCTAGCTACATAGGACAGGATAGAAAAGCTGCTGTCTGTAATCTGCCAAAACCCTATCAAAACAAGAGCCAACAGCTGATAGGGAAAAAAGCCCTGATGACGCTAGACTTCAAAAAGACTATCAGCACTCAGGTATTTTCTGAAGACAGAGCAAAATGGAATCCAGCACACCCCAGCAGGGTATGGCAGAAATCCAGAAAAGCAAGGAAAAACAAAACCAAAACACAAATGCAAAAGGCCGAGCAGAAAACTTAGCTTTTGAGGAGCAGGAATCAGACTGGTCTCCTAGAATCCCTCAGAGAGATCACCAGCAAGGCAGAAGGGCGTCGGCTGCCTTATATCCAGTCAGCAATTCCCGTCACCCAGTCATCATCATCCTGCCCAGATGCTTGGTAATCAGCCTCACGACCTTCCTTCACCAGAAGAGGGAGTTCATCAGACCTCAATGGTGAAGGGGAAAATGAACTCACAACAGTAGAGGAGATCTCAACTTGAAATTGCCTGGAGCATGTCTTCTTTGTCATACAGGCCTCATCTCCACTCAAACAATTCTTTCTTCTGTTACTAACGTTATACAGTAGGGGAAATCTCACTTTTAAATTGTTTGGAGCATCTAATCTATTTTATACAGGCCTCATCCACAGGTCAAAAAAAATCTTTGGTTACTAATGTCATACTGTACGTAGATCTCACTTTGAAATTGTTTGGAGCATCTAGTCTACTTTATACAGGCCTCATCCACACACACAAAAATCTTCTGTAACTAACATCATACAGTATTGGAGATCTCATTTTGAAATTGTTTGGAGCATTTAGTGTGTTTTATACAAACCTCATCCACACACACAAAAAAAATCTTCTGTTTCTATTGTTTTACAGTAGGGGAGATCTCACTTTGAAATTGCTTGAAGCATGTAGTATATAAAAAACCTCACATGAAAGGTAGACCCACCAAACCCTGACTAATGCACTAGCAGGATGCAGCAGACCTCCATTGGTAAAGGCTGGGGCAGCACAGGTGCAAACCACTGTTGAAGACAGCCAGTAGCTAAACAAAAGAGGGTCCGGCTGCCTAGTGGGAAAAATGCACAAAAATATGGCTTGCATAGGACATCAGTCACACAGATAAGTGTGGTGCAGAGTGTCTGAACAGCCTATTAATGCCGCCAATAGTATTAGCAGGTGGGCTACTCAGCACTATATATATATATATATATATATATACAGTGGGGCAAAAAAGTATTTAGTCAGTCAGCAATAGTGCAAGTTCCACCACTTAAAAAGATGAGAGGCCTCTGTAATTTACATCATAGGTAGACCTCAACTATGGGAGACAAACTGAGAAAAAAAAATCCAGAAAATCACATTGTCTGTTTTTTTTTCATTTTATTTGCATATTATGGTGGAAAATAAGTATTTGGTCAGAAACAAGCAATCAAGATTTCTGGCTCTCACAGACCTGTAACTTCTTCTTTAAGAGTCTCCTCTTTCCTCCACTCATTACCTGTAGTAATGGCACCTGTTTAAACTTGTTATCAGTATAAAAAGACACCTGTGCACACCCTCAAACAGTCTGACTCCAAACTCCACTATGGTGAAGACCAAAAAGCTGTCAAAGGACACCAGAAACAAAATTGTAGCCCTGCACCAGGCTGGGAAGACTGAATCTGCAATAGCCAACCAGCTTGGAGTGAAGAAATCAACTGTGGAAGCAATAATTAGAAAATGGAAGACATACAAGACCACTGATAATCTCCCTCGATCTGGTGCTCCACGAAAAATCCCACCCCGTGGGGTCAGAATGATCACAAGAACTGTGAGCAAAAATCCCAGAACCACGCGGGGGGACCTAGTGAATGAACTGCAGAGAGCTGGGACCAATGTAACAAGGCCTACCATAAGTAACACACTACGCCACCATGGACTCAGATCCTGCAGTGCCAGACATGTCCCACTGCTTAAGCCTGTACATGTCCGGGTCCGTCTGAAGTTTGCTAGAGAGCATTTGGATGATCCAGAGGAGTTTTGGGAGAATGTCCTATGGTCTGATGAAACCAAACTTGAACTGTTTGGTAGAAACACAACTTGTCGTGTTTGGAGGAAAAAGAATACTGAGTTGCATCCATCAAACACCATACCTACTGTAAAGCATGGTGGTGGAAACATCATGCTTTGGGGCTGTTTCTCTGCAAAGGGGCCAGGACGACTGATCCGGGTACATGAAAGAATGAATGGGGCCATGTATCGTGAGATTTTGAGTGCAAACCTCCTTCCATCAGCAAGGGCATTGAATATGAAACGTGGCTGGGTCTTTCAACATGACAATGATCCAAAGCACACCGCCAGGGCAACGAAGGAGTGGCTTCGTAAGAAGCATTTCAAGGTCCTGGAGTGGCCTAGCCAGTCTCCAGATCTCAACCCTATAGAAAACCTTTGGAGGGAGTTGAAAGTCCGTGTTGCCAAGCGAAAAGCCAAAAACATCACTGCTCTAGAGGAGATCTGCATGGAGGAATGGGCCAATATACCAACAACAGTGTGTGGCAATCTTGTGAAGACTTACAGAAAACGTTTGACCTCTGTCATTGCCAACAAAGGATATATCACAAAGTATTGAGATGAAATTTTGTTTCTGACCAAATACTTATTTTCCACCATAATATGCAAATGAAATGAAAAAAAAACAGACAATGTGATTTTCTGGATTTTTTTTTCTCAGTTTGTCTCCCATAGTTGAGGTCTACCTATGATGTAAATTACAGACGCCTCTCATCTTTTTAAGTGGTGGAACTTGCACTATTGCTAACTGACTAAATACTTTTTTGCCCCACTGTATATATAATATATATATACACATCATACAGAAAAAACCAAGCCAACATAAAGAGGCCTAGATGCATCTTGCAAAAATGATAAAAAGTGCAAAAAGATAAAAAGATATGGGATATGTTACTATTTTGGCCAAAGCAGATAAGCTCACAACCAGAACGTCAAGGGTCCCCAAATTTTGCAAGTCCCTAACACTAAATCTGAACAGTGCACATAAGAAAATAAGAAACAAATCACAAAAAAATCAAAAAACAAAATTTGGGGACATTGGGTAGGTAGTAATGTTTGTGAAAGCACTAGTGACCCAACAACGTCACGTCCAAAACCTTTCTTTGGCAGATGCACAGTGGTACACCTTGCTGATGAGTGGATGGGAAGTGCAGCTTCAAATGGCCTCTTCTATTTTCCTCCACCTCAACATAGAATCCAGTATAGTCCACAGAGGTGGCATCCAAATTACCCTTGCTTCCCTATTTCACAACTCTCCAGCCGCCTAACTGACTGTAAGGAACCATAGAAGGGTGAGTCTGCAGAGCTGCTCACATATTCTATGCCATGGGCATCAAAAGTGTACTCAAAAGCTTCACAGAGTCAAGAGTAGAAAATCAAATTTTTTAGCTTCACCGTCATCAATAGACGTTAACCCCATGAGGAAGGTGATTCTGATGAGACTCAGATATCTGAGACTCACACAGATGGTACTGTGATGTCAGCTGCCCCATCAATCGCATCTGCTGCTTCTTCCTCCTCTGTTACCATGCCAAGTATGTGACACAAGTCTATGACAACAGAACCTTTGGTTCTTTACCCGCTCCAGTCAGGCTGAGTGAGAGCCTGTCAGCTATAATGGAAGCAGATATGATTGCTGTTTTTGACCCATTCTTTCACAATTTATCTTAAAATCTCAACCTACACCTCCATCACGGTCCAGTAGTTTGTCCAGTTCACCATACTCTGCCCTCTCTCAGCACAATCTCCAATCTTTTGGCCATGGAAATTCTGCCTTTCCACCTGTTAGTTACAGATGGATTCCAAAAGCTGATGGCCATTGCAGACCCCCAATACCAATTGCCTCATTGCCATTACTTTTATAAGAAGGCTGTGCCTGCGCTCACCAGTATGTCACAGACAAGATCATCCATTCCTTGACTAAATCTATGTCTGCCAGGGTGCATTTCATCACAAATACTATTTATGAGCAAGCATGGCCAAGGGCATTACAGCTCACTAACTGGGCTTTGGGCTACTCTTGTGGCTGTGGGGACAGGAGGGGTAGGTGCTGCTCCACTAGTCTTGGAATCCCCAAGTTCCAGGGCAAACCTCTATATTTCACACTTTCTCCACTGCCTCTGTCTCCTCATCTTCCTCCTCTAGGGCCTACACCTTTGTCCTCAACCATTGCCTTAATGATACACGTGTTTCAACAGTGCTGAGTGAATCCCCACCACCTCCATACTGCGCAGCCAGGGCTCACCGCAATCAGGCAGTTAAATTTGTTATGCCTTGGGGGCGTGGCCTGCGGCGCATGGAGAAGGAAGCACATTAGATCTTCTCCGGTGCTTATTGACCCCATACAGCGGCACACAGCTACTTAAAGCAGCGGCTCCAGACCCGTCAGGCAGCGGAAGGCAGAGGGACCGTGGGGCCATGAAAGAACTGCGAAGCAGCAGAGGCAGAGGGAGGAAAAGTCCCCTCAAACTCACTCAGTTCTACCCAGCAGCGGAGGGCGCGCAAAATGGCGCTGGGAAGCACAAGCGCGGCATGGAGGCATTGCAGAAAGCCACATCACGCATGAGAGGAGAGGTAGGAGAGACCCCACAGGGGATTGAGGAAAGGAGACATAAGGGGAACAGCCCCTCTGAACGGGGCAGGGATGACTTTATAGGAGTGGATTCAGGGGATCCCACGGCACAAGAAGACAGGGATCAAGGGGAGGACCATGAAATTCGGTCCCAGGCTTCCCCTCCTAGAAGAGGCCTGAAAGCCACAAACAGCTCCACAGATCACAAGCAGAGCGTTGCACTAGCTAGTGCGGGAGAACCATTAACTGAGCACACTATGAGACAGCTTATGTCTGAAATAATGTCTAACTTCAAAAAGGACATGCAGAACATGCTTAGATCTATGCAGAGGGACATCAATGTTATAGAAGAACGCACATCCCACATAGAAGATAAGATGGCGGAATTGACCACAGCGCACAATGAGGTGGTGGACTCGGTGGTATCCACAGATGAAGAGATAGATGTACTTAAACTTAAAATAGCGGATATGGAAGATAGATCTCGACGCAATAATGTCCGTCTGAGAGGCATTGCGGAAACGGTTAAAACAGATGATCTCAAAGAATTTCTTACTGATTATTTCTCATGCCTGTTGCCGGACACCATACAGCTAGATTTGATTATGGACAGAGCCCACAGGCTTCCTAAGCCAAACCATCTCCCGGCTACGATACCAAGAGATGTTATAGTCAGAATACATTTCTTTCATATAAAAGAGAAGGTGTTGGAGGCTGCTCGTAACCCACCGTCCCTGCCCGACCGCTTTAAAGACATAGCTATATATGCGGATCTATCTGCATTTACCCTAGCACGCAGGAGAGCATTTTCATCATGCACAGGGATCCTGAGGGAACACAATATCCCGTATAAATGGGGGTTCCCAGTGAAGCTGGTGATAACAAAAGATGGGCGCAAGCATGTGGTGAATAATCCGGAGCAAGCCTTACGTCTTTGCAAGGAATGGAATCTTCCTTCTGATACTAGGGACAACCAAGGGAAAAACCCACTACCACGACCAATTGTGGAGGAATGGTCCAAAGCGTGATTAAGATGTAACGAGGAACTGGTTTAGTCTCACAGTTCAGGATATGGAAACCTGGGAAAGGATCTCTGCTAATTGACGTTTTTCAGAAGAACTCTTATGGTTTTGAATTTCGGTTAGGTTGTGAGCGGCAAGTCCTCTTAGGGAAAGACAGTTCGGGTCTGTGAAGTCGGGGGTCAAGTATGGCAGGACCCCCTCGATTATGGTTAGCGGGACTTGGACATGGATTGCCTAACAGGATTTTCTGATCTTCGGTTTTTGTTTTGTTTTTTTCTTCACATCGAGATTTTACAAGCAACCTTTCGGATTGCTTATTTTCTATTACCTTTTAAGGTTTTATTTTTTGTTTTTCTTGGGACCCGGTACTTTTTTTGTTTCCGGTTCCTATTGGGGTCATATGTCAGAACCCAGGTCACATCTGGTTTGCTAGACTTTTGCTGGGTTTCTGATTCCCGTGGAAGGCAGTCTGCACGGGCTCCCTATTTTTGTGCTCATGAGAGCAAGGTTTTTAGTTTGAATGTTATTTCTGTCTGTTTTTGTGTTTATCTTTTTCTTTATCTACAGTGGCAGCTTTTTCCAGTCGGATCTACAGGGGTGGAAAAGGGGGGCGTGAAGCAATTTGAAAAAACGATAGGCGTGGGCACCAGTAACCTAGATGAGTATGAGTTTGAATGTCTGACACTATGTTATGTAGACCCACGTATGGGAGGAGGGAAAATACACGCACATCAAATTCCAAAAAACAATCATATGAGAAATAATGTGATATCTGAGTATGGCACTAAAGTGATATACTTTTCCAGTACACACAAAACAAGGGTGATAAAATATAATCAGCATAGACTCACAGCAATCTTGGCCAAATTTATAGATGGTGATTAAGTTTATATCAGTGAATGCCAAAGGCTTAAATTCCCCATACAAACGGTCAACTTTATGGAAAGAAGCACTGAGGAACAACGCAGACATACTGTGTGTACAGGAAACTCATTTAAACAGTGATGACACAAGTAGATTAAAACATAAAAAATTCCCACACGTGATCCTGGCGCCGGCAGATAAGAAAAAAGGTGGGGTGGCGATTGCAATAAGGGACTCTGTGGCCTTCTCCCAAATAAACCAAATTATAGACCCACATGGAAGGTACATTATATTGCAATGTATAATCAACAATATTCCATATACGTTGGTGACCATATATGCCCCCAACAAAGGACAATATACCCACATCAAGAAGATAATAGTAAAGGCCATTAAAGTCAAGAAAGGCTCTCTAATTCTGGTTGGGGATTTCAATGTGGCGTTGTGGCCCAACATGGATTCCACATCTAGATCGAATAAACTTAACCCTAGCCCGCTTACAAAATTGCTTCACATACAAGAACTATATGACATTTGGAGACTAAAGAATCCATCCACAAGAGATTACACGTTTCTCTCTCACCCGCATAACACCTATACGAGAATTGACTTTTTTCTAGTTGATAAGTCGGTAATTCCACAAGTGTTAAATGCCAAAATAGGAAATATAACATGGAGCGACCACGCTCCTATCACACTAGAAATAGAGGAAAAGTACACAACAGATAGATCTCCAATTTGGAGGCTTAACACCTATGTCCTGAACCATCCCACTTACGCATCACAAACGCAAGAATCCATCCACGATTATTTTATACAAAATGATAATGGAGAAGTATCAGACACAACTCTATGGTGTGCACACAAAGCGGTACTGAGGGGACATTTTATAAAACAGGCTTCTCATTACAAAAGATCTACACAAACTGCAGTAAATGACATCCAAACCAAGTTGGGAAGATTACATAGAATGAATAAACAGTCTTACTCACCCACAAGAGCGGCGGAAATCTCAGTTCTACATCAACAGCTTCATGAGCTTAATCTACACACATACGAGAAGGCCCTCAAAAAACTTAAAATGAAATATTACTGGCATGGAAATAAATCCGGGAAATTATTGGCCAAACAGGTGAAAATACGCGCGGCTAAATTCCGCATCCCATATCTAAATGGCCCCAATGAGGGGAAAATAATAGATCCTCAGCGAATTGCCAACGAATTTGCTAATTATTACGAAGCCTTGTACAATTTAAAAGGAGATGTCCAGTTCCACCAACCTAGTGATGCAGAAATAGGGACATTCCTGGAGTCAGTAAGCTTACCAACACTATCAGCCTCACAGAAAGAAACCCTGTCCCAAAAATTTACAACTCTTGAAATTCATAGAGCTATTGATACTTTGAAAGCACATAAAGCCCCAGGACCAGATGGTATGCCAAACGATTACTATAAAAAGTATAAAAATTTAATTTCCCTGTACTTGGTAAGAGTGTTCAATGAGGCAACCGAGAACAAAGCCTTCCCAGCAGAAATGCTGAACGCCCATATTATTACCTTGCCAAAGCCAGGAAAGGACCCAGACACCCCGGTAAATTTTAGACCAATTTCTCTATTGAATACGGACGTCAAATTATTTGCTAAAGCAATGTCTTTAAGGCTCCTGCACGTCCTTCCAGAGTTGATCCATTGGGATCAGGTCGGATTCATCAAAAATAGACAAACCAGTGACGGAACTAGACGCCTTGTTGATTTGATCGCTGTGGCGGAGGGGGGTCGGACGCCTTCTCTGCTCCTATCGCTGGACGTGGAGAAGGCGTTTGACAGGATCCACTGGGGATTTATGGAGAGGACGCTTGAGAAATTTGGTTTTGAGGGACCCATTCTATCCTCCATTATGGCATTGTATTCTAGGCCCTCGGCCCAGGTATATACAAATGGATACCTATCTTCGGGTTTTAATATTACAAATGGAACACGACAGGGGTGCCCTCTATCCCCACTGATATTCGTATTAATGATGGAACCATTTGCTCAAATGATAAGAATGGAGAAAGAAATTTGTGGGATTAACGTGGGCTCTGTGGAGAACAAGATAGGTCTATTTGCTGACGATGTCATACTGTGTGTCACGAATCCTGAAGTCTCCCTGCCCCATATATTTAGGATAATTACCCTTTTCGGCCATGTTAGCTATTACAAAATTAATCTAAGTAAATGTTTGATTCTTGATATGGGTATCCCGCAGGCCACAAAACAGAAACTAATGGAACAATATCCCCTGACTTGGAGGGTTGACGCGATCCCATACCTAGGGGTTCAGTTAACTTACCCGATCAAAAATCTGGGGAAAACAAATTATGCACACTTATTGCAAAATATCCATAAGGAAATACAATCATTCTCCAAAGCAATGGTGTCCTGGTTGGGCCGAATGTCAGTGGTAAAAATGATGATCCTTCCCCAGATTTTATATTATTTCCGCAACCTACCTATTCAAATCCCACTGCATACCCTCAAAAAGCTCCAATCAGCTTCAATGAATTATATATGGAACCAACGAAGGGCGAGAGTTTCGGCAAAATTCTTGTTCATGCCAATAAAATACGGGGGGCTAGGTTGTCCATGTATACGTACATACTATCGAGCCACGATGCTGGATCAAATTAGATGCTGGTGGGATGGGAATTCTCCAAAGGCATGGGTAAAATTAGAAGCGCAGATTGTGGAGCACCCCTCTATGGCCTCATATATGTGGCACCTTCTTTTGGCCCAAAAAAAGCAATTGCCACGACACCCCACAATAAGAGCGGGCGCGAATATTTGGATGATGCAGTCATTAGGGCAGAAATTACTCCCCACAAGATTACATAAGATTCCAATGGATATTATGGGTAATTTAATCCAGAATATAGACTTGGGTGATTGGATTTCCAAAGGAATAATTAAAGTAGGAGATATTATGAACGCCTTGGAACTTAGACCGTTTGGTGACCTGGTTAGCGTTTTTGGAGTAAACAAGAGGGACTTTTATAAATACCTTCAAATTAGACATTTATTATCAATTGTTAAAACAGAACAGCAGAAGCTGGTCTCTTCTTATGAGAATTTTTTTGCGGTAAACAAAGACACCAAAGGGGGGATATCAAAGGCTTATGAGGCCTTGAACGACACATGCAACCCGCACTCCTTGCCTTTTGTGGGGAAATGGGAAATTGATTTGGGGAAAATATTTGGGGAAGAACAATGGGAATATTCCTTCCAAATACACAAAAAAAATCTCACTGTATTAATCATTTGGAAACATCAAGGAAAATTTTATACAGATGGTATTATACTCCAGCGCACTTAAAAAAAATATACCCTCAAAGTTTAGATACGTGTTGGAGGTGTAACAAGCGGCCAGGCTCGTTGTTCCACATATGGTGGGATTGCGAGCTGATCCAACCAGTTTGGACAGATACACAACAGAAATTAAGCTCAATACTAGGTTATAGTGTGAAACTGGGACCAGAAACTGCCTTGTTGTCCTTGGGTCTGGAGGACATGGATCACAATGACGTACTAATAACTATACAATTTTTGACAGTAGTAAGAATGTGCATCGCGAGCAAATGGAAGAGTTCACAGGTCCCGACCGCCCAAGAAATACTGACCAAGATGCAACATAATTGTAATATGGAGAGGATGATAGCAATCAGTAGTGATAGGGGATTCAAGTTTGAAGTGGCATGGGGGAAATGGTTGGATTACTCCAATTCTAGGTATGAATGGGAATAGGGAAATAATGATATATGTGTCCATTTGGTGTCGAAATAGAGATATAATCATTGGGGTTCTTTGATATATATTGTTGCTGATACAGAAAATTGGAACTCAGAATACAGATAATTATTTACTGTTATGGATTGTCGGCTGGATTAAGATTGAAATTGAAATCACAATGTAAATGTAAATGAAAATGGAAATGAATAATGCTGCCCATCATCTGTATGTGCAAAATTTGTTGTTAAAATTTAATAAAAAATTTTATGGTTTAAAAAAAAAAAAATTGATATGCCTTGGAGATCAGTCATACAGCAGGAGAGTTGTGGACAGCTCTCGAGACCAAGTTTGAGCAATGGCTGTCTCTGCTGAACCTGCATCCAGGGAAGGCCATGTGCAAAAACAGTGCAAACCTGATGGAGGCCTTACGTCGAGGCAAGTTCACACACGTGCCTTACATGGCTTACATCCTCAACCTGGTGGTACACCATTCTCTCTCTCATTATCCTGACCTGGGTGAGCTTTTGCAGAAAGCATGGAAGCTGTGTGCTCACTTCCACCAATTGCACCCCTCACCTCAGGTCATCAACTAGCATCGATATAGAGGTCTTTGTCCATTTGTCCATGCCAGTTAACAGGTTGATATGCAATGTGCCGACATGATGGAATTCCACTCTGCACATGTTGCAGCAGCAAAAAGCCCTGATGCAATATGTCACGTCATATAGCTTGGGCCAATGCAGTACAGATGTGGCACATATCACATTCATGTAGTGGACAAAGATTAAGGATCTCCACACTCTTTTGCACAGTTTCAAAATAGCTACTAAAATGGTTAGCACTGACGATGCTGTAATCAGCATCCCTGTTCTGGTCATCTATATGCTGAAGCAGACTTTGAATAGCCTGAGAAAGGAGGTGGTGGTCCCAGAGGAAGAGGAGGAAATAGAGGAGGATGCAGAAGGGATAACATTATCTCAGAGCTCCAGACTGTTGTCAAGCAGATGGGTGCCTAGGGAGAGTGGATTACTGCAATCGATGGGGGGTTGGTGATAACAGACCAACTTTTAGTAAAAGTGCAAGATCCGAGGAACAAATAGAGGAGGAAGAGGTGATGGGTGGGCAACTGTCAGGAGATGAAGAGAATGATCATCCCCTCTCTGTTGTTCGTGGTTGGTGGGAGTGGATGGAGAAAACAAGCATTAATGTTGCCAAGACACCAACACAGTAGCGTCCAGGGCTAGCAGGGGATACTGTGTCCAGGTCCATACGCCTAGGCACTACACCTGCACGTGTTCATGTAACCTGATCTACTGATACAAGACTGTTAAAGCGTCTCAGGCATTAACCTCTTAGGATTATAAGAAATTTATTTTTCTCTAACATTAATTGGTTCAAGTATCAAAAGATATAAACCCATACCCACCAGGCATAAACTCTTACAGGCATAAAGCCCCTAGAGACTTAAGCTCCATTGCCTGTTCCAATTTCTTCCGGATTCACCAGAGCACTACACGTGTTATAGACAGTTGGTCATTGCAGTAACCTCCAAAATCACTGCCGAAACGTCCTTTGTGACTGCCACAATAAAAACTTATTTTCAAAAAGGATCATTCAGTTGATTGCCAAGTTACTTTATTATTCACTTGGGTCTGGGTAACCTACTTGTGCACCTTGTAGTAGTGCCACGCTATACTTTACACCAACACAGTGCGGGCTTGGACTTCTTGGAAGAGCCCAACATATGAGTGCTTTCTTGCTAGACTTTTGCAACATGATCCCCGTATAGTTATTTTTTGAAATAGTGCTGACTACTGAGTTGAGTTGTTATATCCACGTCAAAAGTTATATCCAAGACAAAATTTTGCCAGATGCATC
Organism: Dendrobates tinctorius; assembly: GCF_039654945.1. Taxonomy (NCBI): domain Eukaryota; kingdom Metazoa; phylum Chordata; class Amphibia; order Anura; family Dendrobatidae; genus Dendrobates; species Dendrobates tinctorius. The sequence goes on from NW_027361684.1 coordinate 60,744,060, forward strand.
CAGCCCTGGAAAGGGACCCACGTGTGCTGAAGTATCAAAACAGGCTTTTACACAACCTTAACAGAGGTTTTCCTCAAGACAGCAGTGAGGAACACAGTGTGCATTGCAGCCCTAGACTTCCAGCCTCCGGCATGTCAATTCATCAACACTAAAACATTAGCAGCAGCAGCAGTAGAGTAAGTGACAGAAGCAATTTTTGTTAGTCCTTTGACACATTTTTTAGACCAGCTCATGCACCAGTACATCAGAGTCGAAGTCTGATATGTAGTGAAAGAATGGAGAGGATGGTGCAGGAGCATCTAGAACAGAATATCAATACCATCAGGGAGGGCTTGGACCCTTTCGCATAATAATCATCAAAAATTGATGAGTGGCCTGAGCTAGCCTCTCATGTCTTGGAGGTTTATCATGCTCAGAGGCCAGCATTATCTCAGATCATGTCTTCAGCGCTGCTTGTGGTGTGCTGGCAGATAAGTGCAGCCAGCTGTTCCATGAAAGTGTATACCACCTAACTTTCATCAAGATGAACAAGTCTTTGATATTCAAGGACTTTTGAATCCCAATCGCAGACTTTACAGACTATGTTATGTTGAAGTTTTTAGTGTCCTGCATTGATCTCTAGTAATTGCACCCTGTGCACCCTGTGATATATTTAGTGTGGATTCTGTACCTGCTGTTGCTGCAGCTGCTGCTGCAGATGTTAACACAAATTTGTGGAAATGTGATAAATCGTGGATGGTCTTCATCTGCTGTGTTGGCTGTAGTGGAAGACAGGTTGGTCCCTATTATACTATTTCGACTCTCGTGAAATTGACGCCACTTTGGTGGTGTCAGACCCTCATTTTTTTAAATTTGAAGACTCCTGGTTGGGTGTGCATCTGCTGGGTTGGCTGTCATGGAAGAGATGTCATTCCCTATTATACTAATTATACTGTGGTGAAATTTATGCTCTATTATTGGTGTTTGCCACTAATTTTTGGGAATGTGTACACATCTGGTTTGGATGTCCATCTGCTGGGTTGGCTGTAGTGGAAGATGTGTTGGTCCCTATTATACTATTTCTACTCTCATGAAATTGATGCCACTTTGTTGGTGTCTGCCACTAAAATTTGGAAATGTGAACACACCTGGTTTGGTGTCCATCTGCTGGGTTGGCTGTAATGGGAAAGATTTCACACCCCATTGTATTATATTTATTCTGGTGAAATTGATGCCACTATGGTGGTGTCTGCCCCTAATTATTTAAAATTTGAAGACTCCTGATTTGGTCTCCATCCTCTGGGTTGCTGTAGTGGAAGATCTTTCAGTCCCTATTATGCTATTTTTACTCTTGTGAAATTGATGCTACTTCGGAGGTGTCAGGTCTTTTTTTTTGACATTTGAAGACTCTCCATCTGCTGGGTCGGCTGTCATAGAAAAGATGCTGCTTACCATTTGTTGGTGTCTGCCAGTAATTTTTGGAAATGTGTATACTCCTAGTTGAGTGTCCATCTGCTGGGTTGGCTGTAGTGGAAGATGTGCTGGTCCCTGTTATACTATTTCTACTGTGGTGAAATTGATACCACTTTGGTGGTGTCTGCCACTAATTGTTTAAAATGTGAACACTCCTGATTGGGTCTCTCCATCTGCTGGGTTGGCTGTAGTGTAAGAGTTGTCGGTCCGTTTTATATTTCTACTGTGGTGAAATTAATGTCACTTTGGTGGTGTCTGCCACTAATTGTTAAAAATGTGGGGCTCCCAGCATAGCAGGCCTACACCAATTTCTTACCCACCTCGTCTTAATTTGTTGTTCAAATCAAAGCTGTAAATGCTGGCCCAGATCCTGACACCTCATGCATGGCTGTTTGCTGCTGTGCCATTCTAAAATTTGTACTGTTGGTGAAATGAGGCCACTTTCCAGGTGTCTGCCATTCATTTGATGTGTTTTGGCACCTTTTGGGCCCATTTGTAGGTGTTGTGTAAGCGTTTATTTTTGCCTCATCTCTACTTGTCATGTACAATAATGTTTTGCAAACGGTGACCATACAGATGTTATATGTGGAGGTACAACAGTATCACATATATGTTGTCTTCAGTTAAAAATGGTAAGAAAAACTATATTGAATAAAATATCCTTTATTATTGCCGGAACAACAGGTTGCATAACAGCAGATGACATGACTCCCAAAAATATCACTGATTGTGGAAACTTCACCATAGACCTTAAGCAGCTTGGATAATGTACCTCTCAACTCTTACTCCAGACTCTGGGACATTGATTTCCAAGATCTACTGTGAAGTATACACAATCAATGATGGTTTATGGAACCATGTAATCTGCTGGTGTAGGTCCACTGTGTTTTTTCAAGACCAAGGTCAGTGCAGCCATCTACCGGGAAATTTTAGAGCACTTCATGCTTCCCTCTGCTGACAAGCTTTCTGTAGATGGAAATTTCATTCTCCAGCAGGACTTGGCACCTGTCCACACTGCCAAAAGTACCAATTCCTGGTTTAAAAACAACAGCATCACTGTGCTTGATTGGCCAGCAAACTCATCTGACCTTAACCCCATAGAGAATCTTTGGAGTATTATCAAGAGAAAGATGAGAGACACCAGACACAACAATTCAGACGAGCTGAAGGCTGCTATCAAAGCAACCTGGGCTTCCATAGCACCTCAGCAGTGCCACAGGCTGATCGCCTCCATGCCATGCCACATTGATGCAGTAATTGATGCCAAAGGAGCCCCAAACAAGTATTGAGTGCATTTGCTGAACATACATTTCAGTAGGCCAACATTTTGAATTTTAAAATATTTTTTCCAAGCTGGTGTTATTAAGTATTCTAATTTACTGAGATAATAACTTTTTTTTTTTTATTCGCTGTAAGCCATAATCATCAACATTAACAGAAAAAACACTTGAAGTACATCACTCTGTAATGACTATATCTAATATATGAGTTTCACTTTTTGTATTGAAGAATTGAAATAAATTAACTTTTTGATGATATTCTAATTTTGTGAGATGCACCTGTATAGTATTCATAAATACAAATATATGCAGATGCAAGATTTGTATTTTTACTTTACAAATCTTTTAATAACAAACTATCATGGTCTCTATAAAATTACAATGTTTAGCATAAAGGAGTGCCATGTGGATTAACAAATATCAGTCTGAACTGTAATATCTAGATTTCTGGATGACGTGATACTAAATTGCTGAAAGTGTATTTAAATTCACACCAATTAATTATAATGTACTGAAAAGAGACAATAACCAACAGCATTTTTAAAGACTGCTAATCTGTAATAAATCAGACTAATATTGCATCTTGAGTACTTAAATATTCAAAACATCATAAAAATGAATCATTTATTTCTCCCACTTACACCCACATAAGTTGACAAATAGTTTTATAAGCAGAAGAGATTGAACAGATTCATAATAAAATGAAAACTGTCAAAATCTTTGGAGGTAGTTTATTTTAAACACCCAATGTGACTTTACTTGCTGCAACTTAAAGAGATAATGCATGCTTTTAGAAACAAAATTTTTAGCATTCAACATTTATATTTTGTAATTTAATGCTACTGTATCCTAGTATTTGTAACATAGTATGGCAATGTATGGAAAAATAGTGACATAAATGAAGCATTTTTTTAAGAATATAAAAATATTAAAAAAGTAGCAGTTAATTCAGAATAAAGTAGGCACGATATCATACTATCTTTATATTAGCATAAAAAACAATTTTGTAATAAAATAGTATTTTCTGCTCTCACAGAATACATTAATATGCAGGTATTACATGTTGCTGTTCATTCTTGTTTCATTTTGATATACTTAAAAAACTTATTTCATTTCCATGTTATTATTATGCCATAAATGGAAATACAGTGTTATACCGGTTTCACACATCAGTGTCTCCGGTACGTGTGGTGACAGTTTTCTCACGTATCGGAGACACTGACACACGTAGACCCATTCAAATGAATGGGTCTATATACATGTGTGATCACATAAGAGGAGAGAGAAATTAAATGGAAAATCAAATTTTTTTGTGGTTCCCACTTTACCATTAATAACGGCGATCGCAACACCGGGATCGGTAAAAATTGGCCCAAATCATGTTCTGTGGGGTCTCTGCTAACCCCGATAGCCGATATCCCAGATAAATTCCAACACTGAGGGGCGCTATAACTTTAAACCTCAGCGCCGTTAAAAAGCGACGCTGTGGTTTAAGTACCCTTAACTGCCGCCTTTAAAAGGTGGTCATTAAGAGGTTAAATTAAGCTACTTTTTCTTTTGATACTTCTGGTATTTGTTACTTAACCTTATTGAAACTGTCATGTGTGGATTCCATGCATTTTTAATGCGTTTCCACAGCAATTATGCTGTAAAAACGAATCTATGTTATATTCACTAGCAGATTTTTACGCATCTAATGCAATTCCATGTGGAAAATCACACAATGAACTTAGCATACGGATAAGAGAAATTGACATTTTGAAGATTTTAAAAAATGCACCATAGGTCAGTTTACACAGCTTTAAAAAAGCACAGCTGTCAGTAGTTTTCTATATATCCCATACGCTTTGCTGAAACTATAACACTGTACATTTTTTGTGTAATTATAATTAAAATATATAGGATAAAAGAATCATCCAAAATAATTGTGAAAACTTAACCTTAGGCAATCTCTCATTGTTAGGCTAATTTCACATAAACATATAAAAAAATAATCCGATTTTTCATCTATATTGTCATCCATATGCAATTGTATGGCATTCATTTGTATACATCAGTATTGAATAAAATTTACAAAACCAAAAGCAGTTTCCAATGTTGATAATGACACGGTATCCGTAAAAATCAGATGCTGTATAGGTTATCAGTATGAGATGTGATATTTTTTGGCGCACTCATAGAATTGAAAAGGTGAGTCTCACCCAAAATACGGAAGAGACTATAAAGCATTCTGGAATTTGCTTCACATGAAATTTGATCCATGTAATTAAGTTGTCATCTGAAAAGCCTAATTGAATGACATTGATCCTAGTGCTGTCAGCTTCATGTCAGTTTTTTCACAGTCAGCACGGTCTAGTGGACGTAGCCTTAGAAGAGTATTATAATTAAAAGCTGATCACAAGAAGTCACACTGTTAGAGAAGTGATCCATTTCAAACTTAAATTGGATCTTTCACCAGATTTCACAGTAAAGCCGCGGTCACATGACCGTTGTTTCTCTCATGTGAGAAAATTTGGCCGATTATGCTATAGTCACTAGGACCAAAGTGTGCCTGAATTGAGCCAAGAGTCATCTTAGTATGCTTCGATTATCTTGCATGAGAGAATTGTCTCATTGGTGCGGAGAAGAGAGAGAGCTTAATTTTTCCATCTTTTCCATTTTTTGTGTCTGTGGTAACCAGACTGCACTCCGATGACATCGGAGTGCAGTCCAGTTTTTCACATGCACCCATAGACTTGTATGAGTGCACGTGATTATGGGATGCAGTCGTAGCATGCTGTAATTGTTTTCTCATGCCTATCCAGCATGAGAAAAAAGCAATGCAATGGTAGACATATTATAATATTGGTCTGAGTGCTATCCAATAAAACATTGAATAGCTTTTGTCTGAGTTATACGATGATGTTAGAGCGCCCGTAAAACTGCAAATTTTATTTTAAAAATCCCATAGGCCTAAAATAAAGCTTAGCTAATTATTTGAGACTCAAATTTGTCATTTTTGCTGATTTCTTTCATGAAAGTTAATTTGCGCGAAATAGATTTGGCATTGATTTCAATACTGCGCAGACCTATAAATATGGTACACAGCTATTATGTCAAAAGAATAATCTAATCTTTTATTGATTACCTGATTAACATAAACGCAAAAACGTATATGTATGTGAATACTAACCCTCTGTGATTGTACCTGGTAATTACTTTGATACATCAACTTACCATCTGTTTGTATTTTGTTATCTCTGGTCATCATATCTTTTGCTATACCATCAGTATATTTGTTTGTGGCTATGCACATTCTTTAATAGGCTTTTCACATGTGTTGACAGTTGTGCCGTTAAACTTACACAGCTGCAAATTATGCAGCACTCATTTCATTTCCATTCCAGGCCACAGGGGTCTTCAAAGCAAATGGTCCTGTTCACTACCATCTTCCCCTATATTTTACTTTGGGTCATTGATTTTGCACGTGTCACTTTAATTTATTTAATTATTTACACGATGTAACTTTGTATAAATGTAATTGCCTCTACCAATGTACTATATTACTTTTACATCTTATATAATCTGATGACCTCTGTATTAGTTAGCCCCTGTGACTGCATTTCATGAGGACTTTTCCCCCTTCTTTCTTTTTTACAAGTTTTTGTGTTGATTTTTATCATGAAATCAATAAAAGATTGTATTATTCTTTTGACATATTGAAAATGTACTGTATAATACTTATATGTGGCACCCAAGGAGTCCGGTTGCCACAGTGGCATTGCTTCCCTCACAGGGAGGAATGTCATGCCTGAAAGCAAGGAGGGGTCCCCTTACCAGGTGTCAATAGGAGAGAAGTCAAGCAGAACCTGGGGAGTGGAGCTGTTATTAAACTCGCCCCAGAGCCGAGCGTTAGGAACTGGATACCGGAGTTCGTGGTTGCACGGGTACTGAAGTCCTGGCAGCTAAATCCGGAAGGCAGGGGACTGCAAGTCTCCTAGCCTGATCTAATACCGGGTGGCACAGCAGCATACCAAAGCCTGGAGCAGCACCTGTGATAAGCTCGAGCTGCCTGCCATGTGGGCAATGGTTTGTTTTTAAAAACAGAGAGAGACAGTTAGCAGCAGAAGGGTGAGCTGTTAAGTAGCGAGGAAAAAGGGAGGACAGCGCAGAAGGAAGGTCTCCTTAACTACTTGGCCAGGTGTATCCAAAATTGCTTCCAGACTGCCCGGCTCTCCATCATGATCTGTTACCAGTGCCCCGGTCTGTACTATCAACCATCAAGTCCTTGTGTCCTCCTGTAATCTCTTGCGCCCTGAGTCCTGCTCCACAAGGTACATGAAGCCTGACAAACAGAACCGGTATCCCTGGGGCCCTGCTTGACCTGTGGGGAGCAGAAGCATCCCAGCTGCATCACCATCAGCCCCAGCAGTCTCCTTTAGCAGTGTCGGCCATCTGTTCAAACACCACAGGTGGCATCACGTTAAAGCCCATATAAATATTCCCCATTTTATGGCACAGTCAGGGCCATGGAGTTGGGTTACGGCCCCATGACTTCCCCAAAGAACAGTCTGATCCGGTTCCGATTACCCCACAGCCCTGGTGGGTGTGTCATATACAGTGGGAGAAAGAAGTATTTGATCCCTTGCTGATTTTGTAAGTTTTCCCACTGACAAAGACATGAACAGGGTAGGTTAAGGTAGGGTAGATTTAAGAGTAAGGTTAATTTTAACATTGAGAGATAGAATATCAAAAATAAAATCCAGAAAATCACATTGCATAAATTATATAAATTTATTTGCATTTTGCAGTGAGAAATAAGTATTTTTTCCCCTACCAACCATTAAAAGTTCTGGCTCCTACAGACCAGTTAGAAGCTCCTAACCAACTTGTTACCTGTGTTAAAGACAGCTGTCTTACATAGTCACATTTATAAAAGACTCCTATCCACAGACTCAATTACTAAGTCAGATTCTAACCTCTACAACATGGGCAAGACCAAAGAGCTTTCTAAAGATAAATATACAAAGACAGAGAAATGTGATAAGACATGGTGTTGAAAAGGTAAAAATGCATTTCTGCATTTTAAAATACAAATAATATAAACAAATGAACGCCGGTGAAGTATTTCGCTGTGTTCTAGGACATAGTTCACCTTCGCATGTGCACTAATGCTTTTGGCTTTGCCCGTAGTTGGGCAAAGCATACTGCACGTGCACGAGTCCAGATTGCAATGCGCACACTCGTAATATGGAGGTCAAGAATGGAAATTCCCTGAAATATTGTTGACAGTGGCCAAGAAGGGGTGGAGGAAAGGACCCGAAACACCGCCCATTGGACAGGACCCAAGTCATTTAAATACCATGCCAAAATGAGGTGAAAGATTCCCTTTAAAAATGGGTCATGGCTGAGTCTTCCAGCAAGACAATAACCCAAGACTTACAGCCAAGGCAACAAAGGAGTAGCTCACAAAGAAGTACATTAAGGTCATTGAGTGGCCTTGCCAGTCTCCAGACCTTAATCCTTATGGAGGGAGTTGAAGCTCCGAATGGCCAAGTGACAGTCTCAAAACCTTAATGATTTAGAGAAGATCTGCAAAGAGGAGTGAACCAAAATTCCTCCTGACATGTGTGCAAACCTCATCATTAACTACAAAAAACGTCTGACTGCTGTGCTTGCCAAAAAAGGTTTTGCCACCAAGTATTAAGTCTTGTTTGCCAGAGGGATTGAATACTTATTTCTAACTGCAAAATACAAATAAATTTATATAATTTACACAAAGTGATATACTGGATTTTAGTTTTGATATTCTATCTCTCAATGTTAAAATTAAACTACCCTTAAAATTATAGACTGTCCATGTTTTTGTCAGTGGGCAAAGGATCAAATACATTTTTCCCCCACTGTATATATTGTATTTAAGAATACATGATAAAAATAATGGGATGAATTACCGTATTTTTCGCTTTGTAAGACGCACTATTTTTCCCCCAAATTTGGGGGGGAAATAGGGGTGCGTCTTACAATGCAAAATACATTTCTTGGGCTGCCGCTGCCCGTTACTTGCCGCCACCGTGCTGGGTCATCCGGGTGCTGCCGCCGCGCTGGGTCCCTCAGGTGCTGCTGCTGCCACCGCCACCGCGCTGTGTCCCCCGGTGCCTGCCACCGCCCCTGGGCTCTGTCCCGTGCTGCGTGGGGGGCTCTGCCGTTCCATCCATGCCTGAGCGGTTGCTTGCTTCCTGGAAAATGGCCGCTGCGCAAGCGCAGATGGAGATCTCGGCACTGAAATCTTGGGAGATGAGATTTCAGCGCTGAAATCTCATCTCCAGAGATTTCAGTGCCGAGATCTCCATCTGCGCTTGCGCGGCAGCCATTTTCCAGGAAGCAAGCCACCACGCAGGCATGGATGGAACGACAGAGCCCCCCACGCAGCACAGGACTGAGCCCGGTGGCGGCAGCAGGCACCGGGGGACACAGCACGGCGGCGGCAGCAGCACCCGAGGGACCCAGCACGGCGGCGGCAGCAGCAGCACCCGAGGGACCCAGCGCGGCGGCGGCAGCCCCACCGGAGGACCCAGCGTGGTGGCGGCAGCACCAGTTACAGAGTGGGAGACAGCACCCAGGAGACAGAGTGGGCGACAGCACCCAGGGAACAGAGTGGGCGACAGCAACCCGGGGACAGACCAGTAAGCAATAAGACGCCTGGATTATAAGAAGCACCACCATTTTATTAAAAAATGTTTTTTCCTATTTTTCCCCTCAAAATTTGGGGTGCATCTTATAATCCGGAGCGTCTTATAAAGCGAAAAATACGGTAAATCAAATCAAGAAAGCCTGCTAATATGGACAGTATCACGGTGGTGCCAGATGTTGTGGCATGCACATAAAGTTCTGCCAAATTGTGGCTATGATAACCCTGCCTTTTGAGTTGGTGGTAGTACCCCAGCTGTGTTGGCAACTTCCTCCTCCACTTCTACCTTGTTGTTCCACTGAGTCACTTCTGTCAGGTGGAAAAGCCATATTGACACATTTTTCCATCCCACACCAGTGACGTAAGGAATGATGGTACGTGGTGCTTCTACTAGGGATCCAGCAGGGTGGCCATCCAGTAATCAGCACTGGTGACAATACGTGCAACTTGGCTTTCATTGTGCAGGCACTGCATCATCTATTGTTTCATTTGTATCAGGCTGCCCAGAGGCAATAACAAGCTGTCCTTGGTGGCAGATGTATCATCTGGGTCCTCGCTATCACCCCAGCCTCACTCCAGTGATGCACATAAGCTGATCTAAGAGCCACCCTGCTGTGAACATGTTAGTTGTTCCTCCTCATCATCATCCTACAAAAGTGGCCCATGTGTGGATGACCAGCCTGATGATGTTGAAACATGATCCATGTCCCTCATGCGTCTCTTTCTCCTGTGCCACTATTTCATGTATCATTGCCTGCAGTGTTGTTAACAGCAGACATTCAAGTGGTATTACAGCACTAATGGAGGTGTCTTCAGAGCTGGCCATGTTGCTGGAATATTCAAAACAATGCAAAAGCCACACATGTCCCACATGGAGGCCCACTCATTGGTGGTTTTCAGCTGAACGACTCACCAGTTGCATGTGGCAGTGCCTCTGCAGCATATGCAGGTTGGAGTTCCCCCTTGCTACTATGTCTCAAATGAGGTGGTGAACAGGAAGACAGAAGTGGCACTGCAATGTAGACATTCGAACAGCAACAGGGTGAGAGCACCAAAAATGCACACACTTTGCCCGTACTTTCAGCAGCATGTCGGACATATCTGGGTAATTTTTGAGGAAAGCCTTTCACTACCAAATTAAGCACATGTTTCAGGCAAGGTATGTGTGTCAGACCAGCTAAGCCCAGAGCTGCTATCAGATTTTGCCCATTATCACACACCACCAGGTTGGGCTTGAGCATCAACGGCACTGACCACTCATCTGTCTGCTGTTTGATCTTCTTCCACAGCTCCTGCACATTGTGGCATTTGTCCCCCAAACAAAGGAGTTTATGAACAGCCTGTTGTCGTTTCCCCGTGGCTGTGATGACATTTTTGGTGCAGATATTACTGCCAGATGAGGAGGCGGTAAAGGAAGCGGAGGAGGAAGGGTTGGGAACTGGGATTGAGGAATGTCCAGTAATACTAGGTGGTGGTAGAACATCCGCTAGAACACCTTCCACCTCTGTCCGAGCCGCCACTACATTTACCCAGTGGACATTTAGGGAGCTGTAAATTGCTGGCGATGCTTACTGGTCCACGTATTGGTCAGTTATGTGGACCTTGCCACTGATGGTGTTGCACATTTCATGCTTTATTTTGTCCAAAGCAAGTGGGTGCAGGGCCGGGATGTTATGCATGAAAACATCTGTCTTTTTAAACTATCATTCTCCACCAACTAAAAGAAAAAAAAATCAAGTCTGATGCCGGCGCTCCCGAAAAAAGTGAAATTTGAGAGATCGGTTCACTTAAAAATTTTTTTATAAAAGATTTTTATTCTGAAGTAAAGCAGTAAAAACAACAACACGCTTTGGCTTAAAAAAAGCCTTCATCAGGTAAAATATACATCTGAGAAAAACATTTATGCCTCACTTTAGGCTTTGACGGCTTTGATGGCACAGCTTACAAACCACCCATCATTTGTTGTCAGGAGATTCCATGTAAAAATGCTATGCCAAGGAGCTCTTCTGAGCTGGGTTTGGTGTGCTGATTTCAATGGCCAGGAGGGCAGTAGCAGCGGACGTACTGTCTAGGGGACGCCAGCTGTGCTTTTGATGTGTTTCTGAGCATTGTGACCACCTCCGTTCTAGTTGGTTTACCAGACATTTACATTTAATTGGTTCATCTCATTGTGACCACCTCCTCTTCCTTCGAACTGTGCACATCACTAGGATGGCTTTGGCTCCATGTGGGATGTAGGACTTCATCATCCTCCTTATTGCTCACCCACTCCTTAGACCTGCCCTCCTTGTTGGTCTCAACACTGCAGAAAGATGCTACAGTTGACAACTGTATTTGCTCATCCTCATTAAATAGCAGATTTGACAATAAAAAATGACTCATAATGTCTTGTTGCCTGTGTGCACAAGAGGAAGGTGTTGTATTTGGGCACATAGCAGGCATAGAATGAGCATGTCCTAGCACTACAGCAGCTACACCATCTCCACCATGTCCACATCACTTTTTTGATGCTCCAGTGATTTTTTAATTGGTTTTTCAGCACAATACTTGCATAGAGATGGCGGCGGAGTAAATTTATTGTGTTGACACACTAATTGTGTATACACAGTGGTACAGTAAAATTATTTGTTTGGGTTACAAATCGAAAAGAGATGTCTGCAGAGTAAAATTAATTTTTTGGACCAAAAATGGCAAAATGACGGCTACAGAGTAGAATTATTTTTTTTACACTACACGTATAGACACAGGGGTACAGTAAAATTATTGGTTTGGCCTAGAAATGAAAAAGAGACAACTACAGAGTAGAATCTCATTTTTGGCCCAAAAATAGTAAAATAATTTTTTTCCACAATACTCATATACACTCAGCAGTACAGTAAAATTATTTGTTTGGCCTACAAATGGCAAAGAGACGGCTGCAAAGTAGAAGTATTTTTTAACCAAAAAAAGCAAGCAGACTGCTAAAAATTAGAATTACTTTTTTTGCTACACTACACGAATTTACACTGTGGTACTGTAAAATTATTTGTTTGGCCTATAAATGGCAAAGAGACGGCTGTAGATAAGATTTTTTTTCGGCACTCTACTCATACAGACATGGCTACAGAGTACACATAGGCTTTTCAGAACAGTATTACCACAGGTGGATTGCAGAGTACACACGGTGGCTTAATGGAACAGTACTCCCATAGGCAGGGGTGCATAGCACACACAGTGGCTTAAAGGCATGGTACTCCCAAAGGCAGGTGGTGCAGAGTACACACATAGGCTTAAAGTGCTCCTGTCACCTGTTTTGGCCGGTGTAAGATGCGGCCGCTGCCTTTCAGGGCTTATCTACAGTAGCATTCTATAATGTAGATAAGCCCCCAGTCTGACCAGCAAGATAAGAAAAATAAGTTTTATTTTACTCACCCGGGGGGGCGATCCAATGCGGTCCAGTCCGATGGTTGTCGCAGGTGCGGGTCCAGTACCTCCCATCTTCTTTTGATACCATCCTCCTGCTTGCGTCATCGCTCCTGGCATCGCACTTCTGCACAGGCATACTTCTCTGCCCTTTTGAGGGCAGAGCAAAATACTGCAGTGCACAGGTGCTGGGCCTCTCTGACCTTTCCCGGCACCTGTGCGATGCAGTACTTTGCTCTGCCCTCAACAGGGCAGAGAAGTAAGCCTGCACAGAAGTGCAATGCTGGGAGCAAGGAAGCAAGCAGGAGGGCGGCGGCGCAAGAAGATGGGAGGTGCCAGACCAGGACCTACGACACACATTAGACTGGACCACACCAGACTGCCTCCTTGGGTGTTTATAATAAAACTTATTTTTCTTATCTTTCAGGTCAGACTAGGAGCTTATCAGCAGCATTATAGAGTGCTGTAGATATGCCCTGAAAGACGGTGGCCCCATCTTATAGCAGCCAAAACATGTGACAGGTTCTCTTTAAAGGCACAGTACTCGCAAAGGCTGGGGTGCTTAGTACACACAGAGATTTAAAGACACTACTCCAAAGTTGTGATAGTCCGGTTATATATATATATATTTTTTTTTCGTATATATGTTCCTACCTACTGTCAATGTAATGCCTTTATGCATCTGTATCTGTACTTGTTCCTGCCTTGCTGCTGTAATGCTCTGAATTTTCCCATGGTGGGACGATTAAAGGATTATCTTATCACAGACAGGGGTTCAGAGTACATGCAGAGACTTATTGGCACAATACTTGCACAGGTGGGGGTGCAGAGTACACACATAGGCTTTAAGACACAGTACTCCCACAGGCAGGGGTGCAGAGTATACACAGAAGCTTAAAGGCACAGTACTCCTACAGGTAGGGTTGCAGAGTACACACAGTAGCTTTTTGGCACAGCACTCCCACTGCGAAACATGCAGAGTACACACAGTGGCTTTCTTGTGCACCCTAACTTTGTCCCTCACTCCAGATATGTCCTTTCCCTACATTAATTAGAGCAGAATGGATGCGACACTCGTGATCTGGCATTTATACAGGCCAAGTAACGTGTGCCAGCTGATCACAGCCATGCCAAGTTGCCAATACTTGGCATGGCTGTGATTGCTCCAGAAGTGCCTAAAGCCTAAAAACTTGTTGATTGGTTGCACTGCAGCCTTTTAACAATCTTTTTGGGAATCAGAGCCCGAACAGAAAACCATACATTCTGCTGAAAGTCCGTTTTCTGTACAGACTCCGAACTTTACAGTTATGGTTTGCTCATTCCTAATTTGGAGTTCTACTGCCAGGAAGAGCGGTCAAAGATCAATTCTAGATGTGCCATGCTAGACTCTTACCCAAAACGTCTGAATGCTGTCATAAATTCAAAGGTACTTAAAATATTAGTTTAAAGGTGACATACTTATGCAACCACATTATTTTATTTCTTTTTTAACGTGTTTTATATAAAACATAGAATGTTTTATTTTACAGTCCTGAGTCATGAGATATCTTTTGCTCAGATAATTTGTAAATGATAGCAACCACAAGGAGACAGAGCACCAACATCTCTTGAACTACACCAGTCCGGGAAGTATGGTTTTTTTTTGTTTTTTTTAAATTGCAGGCCATTCTAGCATTTCAGATGGTTTTCTTTGTTTGCAAACATAATTAACATTAGCTCCATGCAGATTTGAGTGTTTTTTTATGTGTAACATATGTGGCTCTGATTTCAACTTAAATCTGCATACAACATTTTGCAGTTGTAATGAATTGCCCTCTCAATTCTGCCAAAGTACTTAATGTACCTTGATACAATGCTGTACACTTTAGGTATGCCACATAGGCAAGACATTTTAATATTAATGTCAAGCTAAAGTCTTTTTACATTAGAGCCACCTTCTTTTTATCTTCTCTGTTAATGTTTATGAGTGCAACTTTCTGTTCCTTCACATAAGATTCTGTAAACATTAAAGAAGCTTTCCCTAATCAGTAGCTAAGGAGCCACAAGTGACTCTTTGGCCCCCTGCATCTGGTTCTCCAGCTGTTGGTTGTTCTAGAAACTGTTGTGCAATAACGGCATCAGGAAAGTCATAGCAAAACTAAACCTTACATTTTAAGATAAGGATCTCAGGGGTAGGCCGGGGTCACACTAACCGACGCAAAATACAGTCAGTATTTTACATGCGTAATACGGATGAATGGCCCCTAAACAGTGCTCCGTATGTCATCCATAATCAAGGTGTGGTCGCGTATTTTGCGCATGTAAGCATCCGTATGCAATCCGTATGGCAAGATTTTCTCGTCACCTTGCAAAATGGACATATAATGGAGCCCTATGACAGGTTTTATAACAGAAACCAAAGAATAGATATAGACACATAGAATGCATATATAGATATATATATATATATGTATTCTATGTGTATATATCTATTCTTTCATTTCTTTATCAAACCTGTCAGTGTGAGTTTACTGTATAGTGCACTGAATTGCCGGCTTTGCTAAAAGACACCCGGTGCGTATTTCTCGCAAGTCACATGTGTGGTCCGTGTGTAATCCGTATTTTTTGCGCACCCATAGACTTGCATTGGCGCACTACGGCCGTAGTACGCTGACAATCGCAGCATGCTGCGATTGGCACGGAGCCTAGAATACGGATGAGAAATATACGGCTGGTGCGAGGGACCCCATAGAGAATCATTGGTCCGTGTCTAATGCGTGCTTTTAGCACCTCTCATTCGGCCATATTCCTCGCCAGTGTGACCCCGGCTGTAAGCTTTCTCCTTATGGATAATGACATGTCAGGTCTGACATGCCAGTATGAGGAGATGTAAATGCCTTGCATGCTCCCCTGAGAAATTAAATATGCAAATTGTCTCTTCAGAGAGAACGAGTACTCAGGTCCTCTTACTCTCTAAAAAGGCAATCTGCACAATTTAGGATAAAGAACATTACCGTCAGTTAACTTTAGGATAAAAAGCATGTTTTCAAACCCTTTTGCTTAATAAGTTTCTTCACAACGTTAACCAACACTAGCAGTAAATGCTAGGGTATAACCATGTTTACCAGGATATAATTCCTCGCATTTATCAGTTAATATGACTTAACATACATGAAAGCTATTCATTACCTGCAAAAGGTTAGGGACCATTGCATTAAAGGAAAGTCTTAGTAATGCTATAAGATCATTACATTTTATGGGTCATTTTAAATTCCTACAATTTTACATTGAACGAGATGAATATAAAAGCAGCGTTTTCACAAAGAACATTTATAATTAATGAGCACTGAGCTTTTTTGTCTGTTTTTATAAAAAAATCAAATTATGTCAGACATGTTCTTCTCACCTTGACAAGGACCAGTTTTCCAAACGCCGCATATTTAAAGCGCAAGTTATTTGTATGTAGATGAACAACTCTTTCAAGTGCAAATAAAAGATATTTTCTATTCTCATGTTGAATAAACATAATTGAAACTAGTAGTAGATTTGCTTTTCTTCAACAACAAGACTAAATTAACCTTTTTTCCTTCCTGTTATGTTACTTCTAGAGTTTCAGGAGCCATTTTGCATGCATAATGTATGCTTCTCTGGTATTTAAATAGACCGTGATAATAAAATAATGACAATATAAAAATCTTAAAGTATTGCATATTAATTATCAGCTCATTCTCAGATGAACAGTGTCACTGTAAGATATGCAGTATGCTGATATGTCATATATGATGAGAAAATTCAAGGTAAGGTGTGGATTAGATTATTATAATAACATGTTTTTAATTGAGATTCCTTTTCAAACTGTCAATTTCATTTCCTTTTCACTGTCACAGTTATTTACTTGGAAGAACATCTGATTGCTGATACAACCGAACACATTTATCACAGTAATGTAAAGCAGATGGTAAGAATTCAAAGACACTAGATGTACAGCTAAAATTCAGAATTTTCCATGCCAAATGTGTTTTCATGTACTATATATGTACTTACATACAGATCTACTTACAATTTATTATTACCCCAACTTGTATTTTTTTTTATTATATTTTTAAAATAAATTACAATGGAGAAAAGAAACAAATGCCAGAAAAAATATTAAAAAAAAATAGACTTTATTAAGTTAAAAAGAAAATCAGAACACTAAAAGAGGAGACTATAAGCATAACTGGCATGGAAAACATGTAAATTGATAGGTACAAATAGAAAGTAGCTGTTTCAATGCTGATATGTGTAAAGCACATAGACTTTGTAATCCATCAAAAAGTTTATAATCAATGTTTGCAATTTCACTGATTTACTAAGTTAGTTTTTTCTTCAACTGAGGGTACATTTACACATTCTAATATATATTACTAAGTGGGCTGCTGTAAAATAGATCATGAAATAGATCTTAAAAGGTAGTCAATGTGATTACTTGAAACAAAAATCCTAAAGAGATGAACTGGAATATAAGTTGGCGTGCCATGGAGGGTGCAAGCACATGTTCACACTGTACACTAAACAGCCAAAACCCAAATATAAAAACATAATAACCGAATACTCTGCAGTAAATAAATAAACAGCAATAGTGCATGAAAATAACATAAGGTGCTTAGTTAACATAATTTTGATAAATAAAAGGAAAATCTATCCCACCACATCATGGTGACCCTATTCAAGATGATTCTAACCTCTAATATTAAAACCTTATCATTTGTAAAGGGGTGTGCATGTGGATAAGGGTTGAGAAGGACTGCGACAAGGCATCTAAACTCATGCTCTCAAAAAAACGACAGCGTCAAGCTCACACATATATTCACTCGATTAAAAATCTGAGAGGTACGTGCACCTTTGACTATGACTAGACAAAATTGGAATTTTTAAACTATTATAAGCAACTTTATAATTTGCACCCACCTGAGTCCTCCCAGGAGTTGACCAGGAGGAGACAATCCATAGTGTCCTACCTGACCCGTCTGGGATTACCAAAACTCTCGGACTAACAGCAGCAGCGGTTAGTTGAACCTTCACGGTTGGACGAGCACCGGCCCACCCTGTCCAGATGCCCGTCGGGCAAGGCGCCGGGCCCTGATGGCCTTTCCTCCTTTTATTACAAATCCTTCCCCTCGATCCTCCTCCCACGACTGTTAAATGTGTGCAATTCTATGCTAGGAGATAGCTTTTTCCCTACTCAGGCTCTGGAAGCCAGAATCTCATTAATACACAAGGAAGGTAAAGATGCTGAATTATGCAGCAGCTATCGACCAATTTCCTTGTTAAACGTTGACCTAAAGATGTTCGCTAATATGATTGAACAAAGAATAGCAAAATTCTAGCCAGAATTAATCTCGTTAAACCAAACAGGCTTTGTGGGGGGGGGGAGAGAGAGAAGGGATAACACATACAAAATACTTCATCTCATGCATTTTGCAAAAAATCTTCCCTTGGTGCTTCTTGGGACTGACGCTGAAAAGGCATTTGACAGGGTGGACTGGGCTTATCTGGGAGAGCTATTGACCTGCTTTGGCTTCCCCTTACCATTAGTTTCGGCCATTATGAACATGTATAGAGACCCTACTGCACGTATTAGAGTCAATGGTTCCCTGACAGACGCATTCACCATCCAAAACGGAACAAGACAAGGATGTTCTCTTTCTCCGATCCTTTTCATACTAGCGATGGAGCCGCTGAGGTGTGCAATCCAGCAAAGTAAAGAGATTGAGGGCATCAAAATTAGTAATAGTCGCCATAAGTCTGCGGCTTTTGCTGACGACTTGTTGGTTTTGATGACGTATCCTCTACGAGGGTTTCCTTCCTTACTGGGAATTCTTGAGGAATATGTGAACCTCACAAACTTTAAGGTGAATGTGTCAAAATCGGATGCTCTAGACCTAAACGTGCCTGCCCACATGCTGGATGAGTTGAAGGAGCTCTACCCTTTTGCCTGGCCTAGTAGATATATTACTTACCTAGGTATAAAATTAGCTAGATCTGATAAAGATCTTTTTCAGCTTAACTATTATCCCTTACTGGACAGGGTGCAGTCCATTATTAAATCGTGGAGAGACCCTTTTCTGTCATGGATGGGAAGAAAGAATCTCCTAAAAAGCTTGATCCTTCCCAAATTCACATACCTATTCTCAACTCTACCCATCCATGTACCAAACTATTTCCTCGCTAGAGTGAACTCTTTATTTTTCAAATACATCTGGAGGGGAGCAAGACCCTGCATTAACTCACGCACACTATCATTGCCAAAACATAGAGGGGGAATGGGAGCCCCCAACATCAAAAGCTATTACTATGCAGCGGTGCTTTCTCGATCAGTGGACCTGATTAGGAATTCTAGTGACAAACATTGGGTCAACATAGAAAACATTCTATCTCCTATACCCCTTAGGTCTCTACTGTTGACATATACTAGGGGATACAATCCCTTCCTCCCAACAACCCCCTCTCTCTGGCTTTGCTCAGGGTTTGGTCAAGCTTCCACACCCTCCTGGTACACCCCCCTTGGCCCCACTATTGAAACTATTCAACGACTTGTCTCCATCTCTGGATGCACTAAGGGAAGGAGGTGACCTAGCCCAGAAATTGAGACAAATCTCCATTGATCAGATAATGGAGGATGGGGCACTCCTTCCGCTGACTGAATTGAGTGATCTCTTGGCCCCCTTGAGCTTCACTTTTCTCCACTATAATTTTTTGAGAGAGCTATTGAAAAGTATACAATATTGCTCGGATAATCCACGCAAGCTTACACCATATGAAGTTCTCTGCTCCAGAGTATCAAGACCAACCAAGGTCCTCTCTACAATTTTTCAGACACTCTTATCTAAAGACCTATTTCTGAAAAGAACATACATCGGCCTCTGGGAAAAAGACCTAGCATACAAATTCATACAATCACAAATAGACCATATCTATACGCATTCGCACGACCCAACGAGCTGCATGAAAACCCAAGAAAACGATTTTAAAATAGTTACACAATGGTACATTACACCGGCACAGACTTGTACCTGGTGGTCGGAAGCTTGGGCTAGGTGTTGGCGTTGCGAGGAAGAGGGGGGTGACTACCTTCACATATGGTGGACTTGCCCTGTCCTCTGACCCTTTTGGGCAGCAACAGAGAAATTCATCAGAGATATCGCAGAGTCCCCAGTGTCACTGACACCCGAGACGGCTCTGCTGAACCTGCCTATATACTTCAAACAAAAGAAGGCTCCCACCTTAGTGCACAATATTATAGCTGCAGCCAAACTCCTAATCCCGACTTACTGGGGTACAACCCAGGTACCCACTTCTCATCAACTGCTGACAAAAATTGACCAACTATATCGTATGGCTGAGATTGTTGCCTCGGTGAACCATTCACAGTTATCTTTTGAAGAGAACTGGCACTCTTGGATTAAGTATAGATCTACCCTCAAGCCTCTACAAGTATGAATATTTGATTAACTTGAAACTTGGTCTGTGATGTTTCGGAACACTTACCCCCTCTCTCTATCGCTCTACTTTCCCTCTCCCCCTGCCTCTCTCTTTCCTTCTCTCTTTCTCCCATTTTCTTTACGGCTCTCTTCCCCCTCATCTCTATTGTTAGTTCTACTCTTTCGTAAATGAAAATATTTTGCATTTGCTAAATGTTTTACACCATTACAATCCATGTTACCTTAAATTGGTTATTTCTATGTGGTGTTATCATCTTTTGATGAATCAATAAAAAGATAATTGAAAAGAAAAGAAAGAGAAGGACTGAGACTTGGCTAGTGAACATGCAGCTATGAGGAACTATATGAATAATAATAATAATAATCTTTATTTTTATATAGCGCTAACATATTCCGCAGCGCTTTACAATTTTATATGATATGAATGCAATGTCCAGCTCAAAAGAAAGGGAGGCCACACCTTTATTTGAACAAGGTGCCCAAAAACTGAAGCAAAAATCCTAAAGAGTTGAACTAGAATATAAGTTGGTGTGTATGGAGCGTGTAAGTGCATGTTCGCACTGGTTACTAAACAGACCAAACCCAAGATAAAAACATTTGAATACGTGGTAGAAAGTGCTCTGATTTGTACATAAAGCAAAGTTAATTAACATTAGCATACCACATATGCATATTTACAAACCTTAAATGTCAAGCAAGTATAGGGATGTTAAATTAAATAAATAGGCTAAAATGAAGCCCATTATAAAAGATGGATAACTCAGTAGCCAAAGAAAAGAGACAGAGTCATTAGTTGAATATCACAGGGCAAAGCTATATAGCATACAATACATTTACCCATTCATGTGGAATACACCTGATGGGCGCTTCACTGAAGCTTTGAAGATTTGTCACAAGAAACTTGATCATGGCCGCTTTTGCTAAGCCCCTCCCTCTTTTTTAAGTAGAGATGCAGAAGGAAAGGACAGCAAGGACTTTTTTAGCACCAGAAAGCTGGAATAAAGTGAATACATTTTCCCTTATTATCTAATAGAGGGAATGAAAAAATAGTCATGATTGTAATATGTATACACACATATATATTAGATTGAGGAGAGGAAATAACAGTTCAATACTAAATAGATAAGAGGCTTATCTTAAAATGTCAAATTTTTTTAAGCAGATGCTTTTTATTTTCAATAACTCTTTGCTCCCATTCAATAAGTATATGATGTTCTGATAAGTCAGTCTGTTTGGGTTTTTTTTACTGAAAGTTTAGTGTAGAGAGAAGCAGTATGAATGCTGAAAAAAAAATATAAAAACTCAAACTCATAGATTAAAGTTCCATTAACTTATAATAAATCTACCAGGATTTATTAGGATCGTATTATAAGCAGATCCCTCAAAGCTGTTATAGCTATGGTTGAAATGAAAGGTACAGAACAATTGAGCTTTATATCCTATCTTTCTTTTGATATGAGATATCAATGATTGTTGTGTGAGTTTTCAAATTCAGTTGGAATAAAATGTTATCATTTTACACTAAGTTATTTTATTTAGTGTCTTCTGTGTAAAAAAGTGTCTAGTGTCTAGGGAATTAAAGCTAATTGCTAATAAAACAGATTAGACCTGCCATATATTCTAATATGAAGGGTACAGAAGAAAAGCAAAGAACTACAGGGAGCTACTGGAAATAAAAATGTCTCATACAATCATGGACAAAAGTTTTGGCATCTTTGAAATTGTTCCAGAAAATGAACATGTTTATTTCCTTTTGTGTATTGGAAAAACACAAAAAAAACAGAGGGTAAAAAGGCAAATTGAACATAATTCCACAAAAATCCCCCAGAATGGTCCTGACAAAATTGTTGGCACCTTTCCAAAAAGGGGTAAACAACTTTGTTTCAAGCATGTGATGATCGTTCAAACACACCTGTGGCAAATAACAACTGTGGGCAATATGAAAATCAAACCAGATAAAAAGGGATGATATTGACTCTATCTTTTCATTGTGTGTGTGTCTGTATGTGCCACAATAAGCCTGGCAAAAAGAAGAAGGGGTAGAGAACTGTTTGAGGAATTGAGATCCAAAATTGTTGAAATTAGTTCCCCAAAATTATAAAGCTATCCTCCATTGCACTTGAACACATGCAATTCTTTTGCAAAAGTCAATACAATCCAGGTGGTCAGACAGTAATTGTGGTCAACATGTACATATGGTAGTGTGATTTCCATTTAATTAGACAATTAAACGTATGCATAGAATGTATAGAAATCAGTAGGTGAAGATGATTATGGATCTGATGAAAATGATAAGGTACTATTTGTGGGTGCAGACTTGTTACCAGATAGATAATCATGAGGAGAGGAAGGCAGACAGCTTGCTTGAGCTTCGCTTGTCTTGCTGGCCAGCTTGGTTTCTCCACATGAACAGGTAATGGTGTTTCATTGTTTCATGTTCTGATGGAGTGATGTGGTTCCTATTTGTTGTGTGCCTGGATTTTTTGGCCTTTTCCAACAGCATAGCCTGCACAACGCAATAAATTGGTACTCCGACAGTGGAGAAAATAATTCCCACTCACAGAATGTCCACACATATGACTACCCACCACTGCGACCATACCTTTCAGGCACTGTAGAGCCTTCTCCAGTAACAGCATGTGTGGCATTATGTGACAACAGAAAAAAATGACTTGACACCAGGGGATAATTTTGAGGCATGTATCCGTGTATCACGGATTTAGGAAACCTCTTTATAACCTCAAATCCTTGTCACCCTTGTATGGGTCCCAAGTTTTGAAAACTCAGAATCATCATCTTCATTATCACACATGATTCAGCTAACAGATGTCTTTGTGTACAAAATGGAAATAGACAGCACTCCTTCTTAACCCACCACCACCTGATTCCAACCACTGTTAAGAGTGCTACTACTATGGAGTGTCCCCATCATCTAAGCTCAAAGAGCCTGCAACTAAGATTTTTTTCCTCTCATCATAGGGGCCAGCCATTGAGACCTTTTTTCTTTTGTTTCTAATGACATCCAAATGTGGCCCCCAGGAGTTTGGTTGCCACAATTGCCTTGCCTCCCTCCAGGGGGAGTGATGTCATGCCTGGAAGCAAAGAAGGACTACCAGGTTGAGACAGGATGTGTGAAGAGGAGCTGGGGGACAGGAGCTATAGCTGAGCTCTCCCCCAGGCTTGAGCACCAGAGACCGGGCTCCAGAGTCAGAGGCTGTGTGCGTACTAAAGCCCCAGCAGCAGAATCCAGAGGACAGAAGACCACAGATCCTCTGTCCCCAACTGATACTCGATGACACAGCAGCACGTGTGAGCCAGAGATGCCAGATAGGAGCAATCCCTGAAGCAGGCTACAGTTGCCTGTCATGCGAGTGGAGTTCTACCTCAGTAGCAGACAGAGAGGAAGTTGAAGAGAGTTTACAGCAGCAAGTACCTCAGAGAATAGCACTAGAAAGGAGGCCTCACAACCCACCTGAATAAGGAGATCCCCAAATTGCTTACACACTGACCGACTCAAGAACTATCTGTAACCTGAGCCCTGGGTTGCACCTGCACAGCTCAGTAAAAGGTAAAGGAAACTGCACTCTGTTGTGTCTTCTGAATCTTACCTGCGTCACCTGCCTGCACCACATTCACCTCCAACATTATCTTTAATATCCTAACTGCCCTGGGGCATAGCTCTGCCTGTGGAGAGCTGAACCAACAACTGTCCCAGTGGACTGAATCTGCAGCGTCGGCTAACATCTTTTTTGCTGAGTACCACAGGTGACGTCACGAACACTTTATTACAAATACTTCATTTTTCCCTTTTTCCCTATTCCCTTTTATTGGACGCTCAGGGCCATGGACCGGGTCACTTCCACCATGACACTGCCCCTTTAAGAAGTGGCACGGAACTGAATAATCCCACTGCCCTGGCAGGCACTCCAACTGGGCATCACGAACAGAAACTATACCCTGGTATTGCTGGGTACTGTGTGCCATAGACTGTATTGAACTGTGTGATTGCTGCCATTACAGTGCCACAAGGTGCGCGGAGAAGAAGGGGCGTGCGTGTCGTGGGCGGAGCTGAAGAGAGAGCACAAAAAGAGAAGTGCTGTGTGTGCTCAGACATCAGCTGGCAGAGAACAGGGAGCTGAGGCCTGGAAACCCAGCACACACAGTTCATCCCGCTGACAGAGCAACAGCTTAGTAAGCCAGCGGAAACTCAGAGCCTGGCTAAGATTCACTAGGGGGAAGAAAATGTCCAGCGCAGATGGAGATCCGGCATCAGCCGCAGCTGCAGCCTTCATAGTGCCACAAGATTCAGTGGCAGGTGCAGCTGCAACCCCCATAGCACAGCAGAATCCAGCGGCTGTCGCAGCCACAGCCCCCAGAGCACAGGAAGACCTGGTGACCAGCACTGCAGTCCCTATAATGCCGCTATCAATGCCATATATACTGGGAGCGGCCTGGCTACCGCAGTACTCAGGGGAATCACATACCCTGGTTGATTTCAAGGAGAGACTGTGCAGTTTATTTGAAGTGTACCCCCTGTCTGAAGGCCAAAAAGTAAGCATTCTCATTGGACAGTTAACTGGTGCGGCTCAAAGAGAAGTAAAGTCCTGGCAGGACACTGATGAAGAGACTGTTAAGCAAGTTTTGGCTAAGCTGAGGAGCACCTTTGACACCCAGACTGCAGCAGAAATAAAAATGAGGTTCTTTGGGTGCAAACAAAGGGTGCAGGACAGTATACGGGACTATGCCCTTAATCTTCAGGAGGCACTGCGGGCCATAAATCAGATTGACCCAGACAGCATGCAGGATGGAGACAGACTGTTAAAGGAGCAATTTATTGAGGGACTCCTGTCCAGCACCCACAGGACACAGCTGTGCATCATGGCCCTACAAAACCCTGACGTGAATTCTGCAGACTTTAAAGATAGGGCTATCCGGGTTCTGCATGAACCAAATGTCAGCCGCCCAGTGCCCCCTAGGCACCCAGCAGCTACATACCACCAGGAGGCAGCATCATTTCCTCAGGCCCCATTGAGGCAGATGCACAGACCCTGGATAATGATCCATCTGCAGAAATATGCCTTCAAGTCTACAAGCTGACCAAACGTGTGGCTGCACTAGTCAAAACTGTGCAGTGCATGCAAGTGCCCCTGAAGGAGAAGATCCAGTTGGCCTCCAGTCCAGATGACATCCCATGGCGATGGCAGAAGAGGATCCCACCGATCAGAGGGAGAGACAACGATCACTACGACCAGGATGGACGACCCATTTGCCGCCGCTGCACATCACAAGATTCTGCCATTTAAACAAGCAACCCCTGGAGCAGAGGACCAACCCCAACCCCCAGGAGTAGGATGACCGGCCCACAGAACTGGTGAGCCAAGTATGTCGGAGGATGACCGGTCCTCCCAGATGTGATTGACAGCATCCCAATGAACACTTTACTGGATACCAGATCTCAGATGATGACTATGCCATATATTCTTTACAAATGGTACTGAGATGACTCTGATATTACTCGTGGACCAGATGATGAGCTGACAGTTGTCGCCAGCAATGGTCAGCCTTTGCCACAGATGGGGTATAAGGAGGTGACCATTAAGGTGGGGGAGTAGAATTAAAAGCTCAAGGCCTGATAATTGTAGACATTGATCAACGAGAATGTAACGCAATAATGACATTAGATACTAATATGATAGAAAATTGATTTGCCAAGGTTATTGCTTTGTTGCAACAGGTAGCCGAAACTGTTGGTTCCAATGAGCAACGGGTCCTGGAAAAGGAGATCAAGGCCCTGATGCAAAGACAACAAGTAGAGCTATCTGGCGGAGAAGTTGGCAGTGTTAGAGTGAGTGATTCATTCCCCATTGCAATACCCCCAAGGAGTGAAATATTAATTTGGTGTTGGGCAGCCATAGGCCTCAGGCAAAGAGATTACCAAGCCCTGGTAGAACCAGTGTACTCTGATAGTAGGCCCAGTGTCCTGACAGCCAGAGGGGTAGTCGATGTCTGCAAGGGGAGGGAGCCAGTATGCATCTTAAATTGTGGGGAGCAGGAGGCCAAACTACCTCGGAATGCCTCCGTTGCTAAGCTGTTCACTGTCAATCACAATGCAATTCAAACAGCAGAACCCTTGGTCTCATCCGATCAGGTGGAGGACAATGGCTCTGCAAAACAGCTGGAGGATTAGTGTCAGCAACTGCATGTTGGCACTGACTCCACCCTTCCACACCAAAAGAATGGGGTTTACCGAGTAGTCCAAGAGTTTGAATGGGTATTCAGCAAACACTGTTTAGACTTTGGGCAGATAAAAGGGGTCCAACATCATATCACCACTGGAAATCATCCACCCATTAAAGAGAGGTACTGGCCTGTACCCCCAGCTCACTATCAATGTGCCAAGAGTATGTTACAGGAGATGAAGGAGGTTGGGGTGATCAGAGACAGTTGTAGTCCCTGGGCAGCTCCATTAGTCCTCATTAGAAAGATGGCACAATGAGGATATGTGTTGACCACAGACGAATTAACAGCATTACCCACAAGGACGCCTATCCGTTACCTAGGCTAGAGGAATCACTAGACTCACAGAACCTTTCACTTTCTCTTTTGCACCTCATGAAGTCACAGCAGTGACGACACGCGTTGGGCTTACAGTAGACGGTTCTCTGCCTTGCACCTTCATAAATATAATGTGTCTTTCTGTGAGCATGCCTATCTAGGTCTTTTCCAGTTTGGTGGCAAAGTATTTATTGCAAATTATGTGGGGGGATTAGGAAGATTTTTCAAGATACTAATGCTGCTCCTTTCCATATGTGGGGCGACAATGATTATATGTGTACTTTATTACCTTCTATATAAGGTTTCCTGCCTACCCCTCCTTGCTTGTTGTATTTGGTATCAATTCACACTCTCTCTCTCTCTCTCTAAGAATTTTTGGTTATGAGAGGTTGCTTGTGGTATAATATCACTCTGGTTCTACCTATATAGAGACATTGGTTTTCTTTAAACGTTTGGACATTTATAAGCCAAGAAATTATTGGTAGGTGTTTTGGTGTCAATACTTTCTGGAAATGATAGGATTTCTTATTTTATATTATAGGTTTTACCTATATGAGGACACTGGTCTATCTTTCTATATCATAGGATATTTAAAGTATAATATCCTACCTGTAGGTGCTGAACAGTGATCTCCTGTATGTATTTGTTACATTTTTTGTAACCATTTGTACATTTTAAATGTTTTTAAAAAAACTTTGTGGCTTTGTGTGTCTCAATAAAAATTGTTAATATTTTTGGTGATCCCTGCTTTTGGTATGTTTTTTGTCTTTGGTTGTTGAGTTCAATGTATTATGGCATTTGTGCCTGTATTTTTGTTTTGTTTTTAGTGTTATGTTTGCACTATATTCATCTTTCCATTTTTGCCTTGTTAGAAGTATAATTTATGGGTTTTTTAATCAAAACAATATCAACTAAGTATTCTATGATTTTTACATGTTTTACTCTTTACTTACTGCAATGTATACATTAATTGTTTTTATTCTAGGTTGTATTTTATATTATAATGGCCATAGGGTGAATAAGCTCCTACACATTGCACTTATACCTAACATGTGCTTGACTATGTTTTCTGTTTTGCTTTAGTTCTTTATACTTTGCACACTTCGGGGTGTTCCCCTCTTTTGGGTTGTGCATCTCGTCTATTTAGCTTTCCCCATGCAGACGCAAAATACAGACAGCTTCACATCCTGCTTTGCCCCTGTCTATATTGAGGCTTGCTGGCACATAGCAAAGTGAATTGCTAGAGTTAGGGGCGAACGTGATTGTCACGATCACAGTGGGTTGGCCTATACATTTTTTTATCAAAAGAATAACAACTAAGTACCCTTTTTTTACCTGTTACTATCATTTACTTATTTACTGCAGAGTTCCCATGTTTGAAATTTCATTAAATCTGTCTTTTTAGATGAAGCAACACCAAATTGCTATTACTTTAATTTCTTTAATGTTGTAATGGGAAAAGGTGTTGATTCAAACTTTTATATCTTTCTTTAATGTGTTATATTTTTTTTTTTCTTACTTTAGTCCTCATAGGTGACTTGAATTTGGAATCTTTCAAACAGAACCTGACAGGAGATTGATGCTATCCATGTCTCAGATACTGACTGTGTCATCGCAGTTCTTTATGTTTTACTTTAAAACCAAAAAAGCATAATTTCAAAGATAGCTAGGGGCTATACATCTTGGAAGACACAAATTTGTTTTGGATGACACATATAAGGAAGGCCTGTAAATTTTGGCTAGAGACCTGCCTTTTACTAGTCATTGCATAATCCTCAACCGACTTTCCAAAGTATGTTTTGTCTGATGACAGAATTTCAGATTAAAACATACAAGGATGCAAAAATGCAATGCTGGATTCATGCTGCTCATAGCTGGCTGCCATTTTGATTGATTCTAAAGACTAGGAAGAGGTTTAAAACAGGTTAGAAATTAAAAAATGTAGTCACCTTTCCTTGCTCCTCCCAATACTTTTTTCGCTGTTGTTTCCTGTGCATTCCTTGTGAATTTCTCGCTATGAATAAAGGCTTCCAACTGAGTAGGCCTCTGGCATCATGATTCAATTGTCATCAGAGTCCCTTATTTTGTCTGAAGCTTATATAGGGAGTGAGGATTCCAAATGTCAAGTGCCAAAGAGGCCACAGAGAGTATAACAGAGGGCCAGATGGAAGTGGCAGTAGGAGGTAAGGAAAGCAGCAAAGTGGCTATTATACTTTTACCATATGGTAATTTTGATCGAAGCCCTGCACATTTCTCAGAGCCTATTATGGAACATTGTATTTTCAGGAAATACATTCAATGTGAATTGAATTTACTATACAAATTTGAGCAAACTGCAGAAGTCAAATTTAAACAAACTTACTCATCACTAATAACGACCCATTGGCACACTGCAATTGCACCATGGTGAGACTGACAAGCGTGCATCTTATATTCTTATAGAATAAATTACAATTTAATATTGATTTTATAAACCAATAGTTCATATGAAAATAAGCCACTTTGCAATGTATATGTATGTTATCAGAGAATAGTGCTCCTTTTTTCATCTTGGATTTGTCTTTCACTCTCAATTCATAGGTGAAATCTGTAAAATCTGTATTCCGTGAAGGCAAATTTTACCATTACTGAGATAGGAATGACAGTTCGTGATTTTAAACTTTTGTAGTGGGAGGAGCTAGAGATAGACACAGATTTTATGCTGCAAGTTAACCTGAACCTACAGTAATGGTTCTCTGTAGAACTTTATAAGCACCAAATTACATTTCCTATCTCAGCAATAACAAATATTCACTTAAGACTGACTTAATTTGTGAAATGAGACTTGAGAGAATCAATGATTAGTTCAGGAGGATAAAGATACAGATTTATTACAAACTAGATGGTGACCTGATTCTAATGCATCGGGTATTCTAGAATATGTATTTATGTACACACGCGACTCCTCTCCGTACACGTCGTGCACACATGGCTCCCCTCCCACTCCGTACACCTCATACACACACAGCTCTGCTCTGTACACCTCGTACACACGGCTCCACTCTGTACACCTTGTACACACGTGGCTCCAGGCTCCACACCGCAAACCTCGTACACACGTGGCTCCGCACCGCACACCTCGTACACACACGGCTACGCTCTGCACACCTCATACACACACGGCTCCGCTCCATACACCTCGTACACACACGGCTCTGCTCCATACACACACAGTTCTGCTACATCCCCCTGTAACCCCCTTGACCCCACACACAAACTTCCCTCATCCAGCACCACGACGACCACCAGCACAGCAGAGTCCTGCAAACACCGAGGCTTCTGATCATGTGACTCCTGAATCCTCCCCTCCTGTGACCTCATCACAGGTCCT
Organism: Dendrobates tinctorius; assembly: GCF_039654945.1. Lineage (NCBI taxonomy): Eukaryota > Metazoa > Chordata > Amphibia > Anura > Dendrobatidae > Dendrobates > Dendrobates tinctorius. The sequence goes on from NW_027361684.1 coordinate 60,774,252, forward strand.
GTGCCAGAAGAAAACAGCCAGCAATGACTCATTGCTGGCAGCGGTGGGTCTCTGGGAGGGTAAGGATGGGGTCAGTGCATGGGGGGATGGCAGAGGGTATGGCAGACAGTGTGAGTGGACCCCCCATCTCATCGGGGACCCAGCACTTGCCCGTGTGCACCAGGTGCTGACGCTGGCCCTGTCTCTGATGCAGACGCGGCCAAAGCTCCCTGCTCTGCCGAGTGTCCTCCACCAGGTCAGTGCTGTGTGCCCGGTCCTCAGTCCGCTGCAGCCAGTGTGGGGAAGGAGGGTGGCCTCGTCTAATTCTGTCTGTATGTCTCTGTCTGTACGGAAATCCCACGTCGCTGATTGGTCGCAGCTTGCCAGGCGTGACCAATCAGATGCGGCATTTCCGTTACAGACAGACAGACAGAATTAGACGATTATATAGTAGATGTTCTTGTTTTTATGGGAACTATTGAAGGTTACTCTTCACATGCAGCTTTCTGAGGTTAATAAAAGGGTTCAGACCTTACTCCATTCACAGTTTTCAAAGGCAGGTGCCAGCTGAATAACTCCTAAGCAAGCTTAATACTAACACAAACAACATGTATAGTGAATGTGAGGAAAGGGTTAAACAAGGTTTTAGTTTAGGCAATTATAGAAAACCTGCTTATTTTTTATTTTGCTTAAGTTTGATAGTCTAATCTGCTTTATATTGAATATATGAATGGCTGATATTTTTTTGATGTGCAAACAACAAATGACCTATAATTTCCTTTAATGAGCAATTTCATTCTAGAATGAATTATTAACATGTTATAAAATACAAGTTGCTAAGTAATGTTTACTTTGAAAAGGATAAAAAGGACAGATAAACTATTAATGCAATGTGTCTTCAATATTTGACATCCCACTTAGCATGGTCATTATCTACAACATTTTGCATGGTGTATCCTTCATGCTCCCAAGACATTGCGAGGATGCCATATGGCAAGACATGTTTTTTGTTCAAATAATTTTTGCATAAACAGCTGGTGAGATGTTTTGTTTGAAACAATGCACATATTTTTTAAGACAGTTTGGAAAAATGATGCAAGTGACAAGAAAATGCTTTACTTTTAATGCGCATAGGTTCTGTAAATGTCTAAGTATAAATCAAAGTTATATTACTATTCTTTTATGACGGGGAATGTTTGTGATTATCCAAAAACTTAGTGCATTATCTTGAAATACAGCAAAAAGAAGAAGCAAGATCAGGTGTATTGAAAGAAAACGCCAACTTATTTTAGTAGTTTTAAACTGTACTGAATATATTTTATATATTTGTTTTATAGCACTGCACTGCACATATGAAATACAGAAACGTATAAAATACAGAACACTTGAACAAAAAAATTAAAAACAGAAAATTTAATACATATAAGCTCACTATCTGACATAGCAAAAACATAGGGCTTGATGTGAAAGGTCTAATAATCTATAAGGGGTAGGATAACGTAGACAAAATAACTATAGTTGTGCGTTTTGGCATTGGGGCTCAAAGTTTCATTAAGAAGTGGGCATTTTTTGGTAATATTTGCAGTGCCTCTAAGTTGCAAAAACAATGAATCAATTTTGCAAATTGCTATAACCCCTTAGCGACCGCCGATGCGCCTTTTAGCGGTGGTAATTTAGGGTACTAAAACCACAGTGCCGCTAATTCACGGCGCTGTGGAGAAAGTGAATAATGCCCCCCAGTGTCGGATTTTCTCTGGGGTCTCAGCTGCCGGGGATAGCCGAGACCCCACAGAACATGAGTCGGTCAGTTTTTACCGACCCCGCTTTTGCGATCGCTGTTATTAACCCTATAACGGCGACCGCAAATAAAAGCAGCAATTTTACTTTTAGTTTCTCTTTCCTCTGAAGTGATCGCACATCAAAGGAGAGAGAAAGAGGGTCCTCGATCCCCCCGGTACCTCCGTGGTCCTCTGTCCCCTCCCGGTGGTCCTGCGTCCCGCCGACGTCCTCCGGTGGGCGCCGCCATCTTGGATCCGGGGAATCAGCCGGCTCCGGCTGGCAGATTCCATTCATTCATTTTGATCACGATGATAAACTATCATTGTGATCAAAATAAACAAAATAGTACATAATCCCCCCATTTATCACCCCCTTAGGGTGGTTTCACATTAGCGCTTTTTAAGCGCACGCACGGCCAGGGGTAGCTCCGCCCCCGAGCCGCCTCTCTGCCCGGCGTGCCCGCCCCTTGCTTGTAGCACCGCCTCCTAGCGCACAGCGGCGCCTGCCATCGGCGCACCCTATCTTTAGCATAGGGTGCGCAGATCGTGCGCAGGCCGTGCGCTAGTTGCGCTTTGACCTGCGCTGCGCACTTTTGACGGTGCGCCGTGCGCGCCAAAATCAAACTTTTCGCGCTAATGTGAAACCACCCTTAGTTAGGCCAACATAACGAAATAAAAAAAATATTTTTTTTTCAGTTTTCCATTAGGGTTAGGGTTAGGGCTAGGTCTAGGGCTTGGGTTAGGGTTGGGCTAGGGTTAGGGTTGGGCTAGGGTTAGGGATAGGGTTGGGCTAGGGTTAGGATTAGGGCTAGGGTTAGGGTTGGACTAGGGCTAGGGTTAGGGTTAGTGTTAGGGCTAGGGTTAGGGCTCGGGTTAGGGCTAGGGTTAGATTTAGGGTTAGGGCGAACTAGGATTAGGGTTAGAATTAGGATTAGGAATTAGGGTTGGGATTAAGGTTAGGATTGGGATTAGGGTTAGGGGTGTTTTGGGGTTAGGGTTGGAACAAGAATTGAGGGCTTTCCACTATTTACCAAGTTTCCGGGTCTAAAAAATCACTTTTGTGGAAATAAAAAAAACTTTTTATTTTCTCGGCTCTGCATTTATAAACTTCTGTGAAGCGTTTGGGGGTTCAAAGTGCTCACCACACATCTAGATAAGTTCCTTAGGGGTCTAATTTCCAAAATGGGGTCACTTGTGGGAGGTTTCCACTGTTTAGGCCCATCAGGGGCTCAGTAAATGCAACATGACGCCCGCAGACCATTCCATCAAAGTCTGCATTCCAAAATGGCACTCCTTCCCTTCCAAGCTCTCCCATGCGCCCAAACAGTGGTTCCCCCCACATATGGGGTATCAGCGTACTCAGGAAAAATCGCACAACAACTGTGGGGGTATGATTTTTCCTGTTACCCTTGTGAAAATAAAAATTTGGGGGCGAAAAGATCATTTTTGTGGAAAAAAATGGATTTCTTATTTTCACAGCTCTACTTTATAAACTTCTGTGAAGCACTTGAAAGTTCAAAGTGCTCACCACACATCTAGATAAGTTCCTTAATGAGTCTAGTTTCCAAAATGGGGTCACTTGTTGGAGGTTTCCACTGTTTAGGCACATTAAGGGCTCTCCAAACGCAACATGGCATCCGATCTCAATTCCAGCCAATTCTGCGTTGAAAAAGTCAAACGGCGCTCCATCCCTTGCGAGCTCTGCCGTGTGCTGATAAAGTGGTTTACCCCCACATATGGGGTATCGACGTATTCAGGAGAAATTGTTCAACAAATTTTGTGGTTGATTTTCTCTTTTAACACTTGTGAAAATAAAAAAAATTGGTTCTGAAGTAAATTTTTTGCAAAAAAAAGTTGAATGTTAATTTTTTCCTTCCACATTGCTTTAGTTCCTGTGAAGCACTTAAAGGTTTAATAAACTTCTTGAATGTGGTTTTGAGCACCTTGAGGGATCTAGTTTTTAGAATGGTGCCACTTTTGGGTATTTTCTGTCATGTACACCCCTCAAAATGACTTTAAATATGATGTGGTCCCTAAAAAAATTGGTTTTGTAAATTTTGGTGTAAAAATGAGAAATCGCTGGTCAACTTTTAACCCTAACAAAAAAAAATTTTGCTTCCAAAATTGTGGTGATGTAAAGTAGACATGTGGGAAATGTTATTTATTAATACATTTTTGTGACACATCTCTCTGATTTAAGGGCATAAAAATGTAACATTTTTAAAATTGCAAAATTTTCAAAATTTTTGCCATATTTCCATTTTTTTAATAAATAAATACAAGACTTATCGAAGAAATTTTACCACTAGCATGAAGTACAATATGTCACGAAAAAACAATCTCAGAATCAGTGGGATCCATTAAAGCGTTCCAGAGTTATAACCTCATAAAGGGACAGTGGTCAGAATTGTAAAAATTGGCCTGGTCATTAAGCTGCAAACTGGCTCTGTCACTAAGGGGTTAAGCCCTTCACCCCAAGCTTGTTTTCACCTCCCTAATTTACAATTCTAACCAGTGTCAATTTGTGAGATAATAGCGCTGAAATTTTTTTGGAGACACATTGTACTTTATGGTCATGGCAAATTTAGGTCAATATTTTTTGCATTTACTTGTGAAAATATCAAAATTTGGTAAAAAATTTCACAATTTTCAAACTTTTAATTTTTATGTTGTTATACCAGATAGTCATGTCACACAAAACAGTCACAGCACATGCATTGAGAGCCTAACACACAGGCGCTCTTCATGTATGTGCTGCGACTGTGACACAGCCGTGACACATGCAGCTGCATTGCTGATTAGCAGAACACCCGATGTGCTCCATGTATCCAGGTTCCCGCTGTAGCTCTTTTGGTAAGCGCTATAGATTACCAAATAAGCAGGGACCCGAACCAATTCGCTCAACTCTGCTCCATTAATGATCACAACTTGTATTAATGACATATAGTGTACACTTACTGTTGGTCAGAAATTAATACTCTAAAATAGGGGAAAAAATTATTAGTATGCAGTTAGTTTGTCCATTCAAAAGTAAACTATTAGAAAATTAAAGGTTGGCCTACAAAAACACAATCCTCATATTGCTTTATTGAACAAATTTGCTCAACTCTAGAAATGAATCTGGAGAACTATATTATACAGAATATACACAATATATACAGTTGTGGCCAAAAGTATTGACACCCCTGCAATTCTCTTAGGTAATACTCAGTTTCTTCCTGAAAATGATTGCAAACACAAATTCTTTGTTATTATCATCTTCATTTAATTTGTCTTAAATGAAAAAACACAAAAAGAATTGTCCTAAAGCCAAATTGGATATAATTCCACACCAAACATAAAAAAGAGGGTGGACAAAAGTATTGGCACTGTTCAAAAAATCATGTGATGCTTCTCTACTTTGTGTAATTAACAGCACCTGTAACTTACCTGTGGCACCTAACAGGTGTTGGCAATAACTAAATCACACTTGCAGCCAGTTGACATGGATTAAAGTTGACTCAACCTCTGTCCTGTGTCCTTGTGTGTACCACATTGAGCATGGAGAAAAGAAAGAAGACCAAAGAACTGTCTGAGGACTTGAGAAACCAAAATGTGAGGAAGCATGAGCAATCTCAAGGCTACAAGTCCATCTCCAAAGACGTGAATATTCCTGTGTCTACCGTGCGCAGTGTCATCAAGAAGTTTAAAGCCCATGGCACTGGCACTGTGGCTAACCTCCCTAGATGTGGACGGAAAAGAAAAATTGACAAGAGATTTCAACGCAAAATTGTGCGGATGTTGTATAAAGAACCTCGACTAACATCCAAACAAGTTCAAGCTCACAATTTTGCAAGATGATTCGTCAATGCCCACATTTATTATAAATGTAAAGAACAGCTATATGCACAACATTGATCGTGTTGGCACTGTGGTTTTGCATGCACTACCACTACCAAAAGTTTAGAAACATTTACTAAATTAACTTATAAACATTGTATATCTGCTTAAAAAAGAATTGTAAGAAACTTTCAAACCTATTTTTTTCATTTAACTAAATGTAAATTACAGTGTATTTTACATTGCTTATTCACATTACTCTTGCATTATTGTACTAAAACGCTATATGATAATAAACAAATATTCACATAGAGAATGTAATTATTAAATTATTTGATTATATTTTTCCATGTGGACGTAATGTGCAGCGGTGCGTGAGATAACAAATAATACTAAAAATAAATCTAATATTATGGCTATCAGTGGGTATTTATAGCATAGTAATTAGTTCTAGAAAATCAAACATTCACAATAGATTTATATACATAAAGTAATATTTTATTGTCATAGAGAAGAGGTGTATTGGAATAACTTCATTAGAAATTTCTGTGCATATTTTAAAGCATGCTAATTATGATAATATGAAACAGAATGATGGACAAAAATGTTTTCTACTTGTTATATTCACAGATGTCTTAAGATTTAATTTCATTAAGAATTGTTGCAATATACATGGAAATATATTAAAATGAGTAAAGAATATTGCATAATGTCTGTGTTAAAAAAAAGTACCTGTCATCAGGATTGTGCACAGTAACCTACAGACAGTGTCAGGTTGGTGTCGTTATATTGATTACAATGATACCTTGTGATGAAATCCATCTTGTGGTTGTTCTTTAATCTTTATTTTCAGTTTGTAGTTAATGAGATTCTCGTGCCCTAAGGCAGGGTTGGTGTATGTGTTGCTCTGATTAAAAATTCTGATAGCTGCTACTGTGCATGCACCGGCGGCGCCGTTTTACTGGAGAAGAATAAAAAAATTCCTCCTCCGCCCATGCCTGCATAGTAGCCGCTCTCGGATCAGCTATAGACCTGTCAGCAGTCATGCAGACCCCTCCTTGTGCCCCTCCTTAGGGCACAAGAATCTCATTAACTAGAAACTGAAAATAAAGATTAAAGAACAACCATAAGACGGATTTCATCAAAGGTATCATTTTAATCAGTATAACAGCGCCGACCTGACCCTGTGTGCAGGTTACTGTGCACAATCCTGCTGACAGGTTCCCTTTAAATGTTCTTATATTTTAACATCCAGAAAAAAATGTCAAATATAATGAATCAGAGTTTTTCCCTGAATTCATGACATGATAAAACTGTATTCACCTATAAGGTGAAACTAGTGATCGATAAATCTTTTGAAATTTGAATCTGCCAATTTTACTGAAATTTGGTTGAGAAATTTGATTTGAAATAAATCAATCTGTTGCAAAAAAAAGTTCTCCAATGCCTCTAATTTCCCTGAAAATACATACTTAACAATCTAAGGTCTCTGAGGATTGTATCCAGCACCTTTCAAGCTCTTTAGTTATTTCAAAGTGAATTCAACATATATGGCCATATTTGGCATTCATGCTGCCCTAATTACTTTAAGTGGCCACGTCCTCTACTGGTAAATAAAAATGAGGCACTGTGCACAAAACATCTTTTTCACATGGTTCACGTCTGAAATCCACTTGAAATGCTATATTGAATGAATGCTTGCATTGCAATGTAAAAAACAGTTGCTTTTCATGTGTTCAGTCTTTAGCTATACTTTAGGTTTTCAAAGAAACTAGTAATAGTTTTTCGCTCCCTTTCTTCCCAGAGCCATAATTTTTTTATTTTTCCATCAATATGACTGTGTGCGGGCTTGTTTTTTGTGGGACAAGTTCTACTTTTGAACAACACCATTGGTTTTACAATGTCATGTGATTTGAACATTTATTTTTTAATTTTTTTTATATTTTTAAAAACATTTTTTATTTTTGGCATGCTTCAATAGTCTCAATGGGAGATTAGAGGCTGCTATACAGGCGATCAGTTTGTCCGTATGTAATAGAAATACTCACTTGTTATGAGCGCACTGTTTGGTGCTCACAGCAAGCCGGAAGTGACAACCATAGAGGTCTCCAGGAGACATTCCGTTGTCATGCCAACCCACGTGGCATGACGTGGGTCACCAGTGGGCGGATTTCTGGTGCAATTGCCAGAAGCGCTTGTTAAGTGCAGGTGTCAGCTTTTGACAGCGGCATTCAATGAGTTAATAGCCGCGGGTGAAATGCGGCATTCAATGAGTTAATAGCCGCGGGTGAAATGCGATTCCATCCATGGCTGTTCCGGGCACATGTCAGCTGTTCAAAGCCTCCTATACTGCTCATTCTCAATACTGAGCCCCCTTTATGCTGGCCCCTCTTCATATCAATTAGAGCTTTGGATCGATACACTGCTTATCGAGTTTAAGTCAAATATCATGAAATCTCATGTTTCCACAAATTCAAACAATTTGAAATTTGATTTCACACTCTCTTAAATATTGCAGCAGCTTGATAGCTCATGATGTCTGCCATGCAAGCCTCCCTGTAATGCACCTATCACATCACTTGGTCTAGCACAGCCAAGCAGCATCATTTTAGGATTTTATAGGTATAGTTATAGTAAGTCAGAGCGCACAACTTATTACACATAGGGAAAAAATGGCCTACATCTTATTGTGGTATACTACAGAATCACTGAAGCACATTAAAAATACTAGAGGTAGTTTAGCAAAAAATTAAGGCCAAGGGCCATCTGACCGGTCCGATGCTGTCCATTCAGATGGGTGTCGCATCTCTGGGTCCGGCACCGCCCATCTTCTTGTGACGCCGTCTTCTTGCTTGCTTCATGACTCCTGGCTTCGCACTTCTGCGAAGACGTACTTATCTGCCCTGTTGAGGACAGAGCAAGGTATTGCAGTGCGTAGACGCTGAGCCTCTCTGACCTTTCACGGTGCCTGCGCACTGCAGTACTTTGTTCTGCCCCAAACAGGGCAGAGAAGTACGCCTGCGCAGAAGTGTAATGCTGGGAGCGAGGAAGCAAGCAGGAGGGCAGCATCACAAGAAGATGCTAGGCGCCCTACCCGGACCTGCGACACGAATCAGACAGGTCCGCATCGAACCCCCCTGGTGAGCATAATAAAAATTATTTTTCTAATCTAGAATTTTAGAATTTTTAGAATCGTAGAGTTGGAAGGGACCTCCTGGGCCATCTGGTCCAACCCCCTGCTCAAAGCAGGATTCGCTAAATCATCCCAGTCAGATGTCTGTCCAGCCTCTGTTTGAAGACATCCATTGAAGGAGAATTCACCACTTCTCGTGGCAGCTTGTTCCACTCATTGATCACTCTAACTGTCAAAAAGTTTTTTCTAATATCTAATCTGTGTCTCCTCCCATTCAGTTTCATCCCATTGCTTCTAGTCTTTCCTTGTGCAAATGAGAATAAAGATGATCCTTCTACAATGTGACAGCCCTTGAGATATTTGTAGACAGCTATTAAGTCTCCTCTCAGTCTTCTCTTTTGCAAACTAAACAATCCCAAATCCTGCAACCTTTCCTCATAAGACAGGGTTTGCAGACCGGTCACCATTCTGGTTGCTCTTTTCTGAACTTGCTCCAGTTTGTTGATGTCTTTTTTAAAATGTGGTGCCCAAAACTGGACACAATATTCCAGATGAGGTCTGACCAAAGAGGAGTAGAGGGAAATAATGACTTCACGTGATCTAGACTGTATGCTTCTGTTAATACATCCTAGAATTGCATTTGCTTTTTTTGCTGCTGCATCACACTGTTGACTCATATTCAGTCTGTGATCTATTAGTATACCCAAGTCTTTTTCACATGTGCTGTTGCTTAGCCCTATTCCTCCCATTCTGTATATGCTTTTTTCATTTTTATTGCCCAGATGTAGTACTTTGCATTTTTCCCTGTTAAAAACCATTCTGTTAGTTGCTGCCCACTTCTCCAGTTTATTTATATCTTTTTGAATCCTCTCTCTCTCTTCTCTAGTATTAGCTATCCCTCCTAGCTTTGTGTCATCAGCAAATTTAATCAGTTTACCCTCAATTCCTTCATCTAAATCGTTGATAAAGATGTTGAACAATACAGGGCCCAGGACAGAGCCCTGTGGTACCCCACTTGAGACATTCTTCCAACTGGATGTGCAGCCATTTACGACCACTCTTTGGGTCCGATCACTAAGCCAGTTATGAATCCACCTAACAGTTGCCTTGTCCATTCCATGCTTAGTCATTTTTTCAATAAGGATTGTATGAGATACTTTGTCAAATGCTTTGCTGAAGTCAAGATATACTATATCTACAGCATTTCCTTGATCCACCCAATCAGTGATTCCGTCATAGAAGGAAATTAAGTTAGTCTGACATGACTTATTAGTTACAAACCCATGCTGACTCTGTTTAATCCTTTCATTCTTATCCAGGTACTGACATACATGTTGTTTAATAATTTGTTCAAAGATCTTTCCTGGTATAGAAGTCAGACTCACCGGCCTATAGTTGCCTGGGTCCACCTTCTTCCCCTTTTTGAAGATAGGAACAACATTTGCTCTTCTCCAGTCTTCTGGGACTTCTCCTGTCCTCCAAGAATTTTCAAAGATTATGGAGAGGGGTTCAAAAATTTCTTCTGCTATCTCCTTCAGTACTCTGGGGTGTAATTCATCTGGACCTGGAGACTTGAATTCATTTAGGTTAGCTAAGTGTTTCCTCACTATCTTTCTGTTTATAGATATCTTGGATTCTTCTATTCCCTTAATAGGACAGTGAAGAACAGTTGATGTCACATTTCCTTTCTGAGAGAAAACAGATGCAAAATAGGAATTTAAAAGTTCGGCCTTCTCAACATCCTGTCTTACCATTTCATCATTTTCATCCTGTAAAAATCCTATAGCATCTTTGACTTTTCTTTTACTTTTGACATATCCCCAAAATCCTTTATTATTGCTTTTGACATCTCTTGCAAGCCTCAATTCATTGTCAGCTTTAGCTAATCTGATTTGTGCCCTGCAGGTTCTGCAGACAGCATTATATTCTTCTTTAGATATGCCTCCCTCTTTCCATTTTATAAACATTTTTTTCTTCCTTTTTAGCATGTGCTTAAGTTCTGTGTTCATCCATCCTGGCTTCCTTAAATGCTTCCTATTCTTCCCTCTTTTTGGAATTGTTAACAATTGTGCTTTGAGAATTTCATTTTTCAAGATTTCCCATCCTTCCTGGACATTTTTGTCTTTAAGGATATCCAGCCATTGGATCCCTCCAATTCTCTTTCTGAATCCATTAAAATCTGCCTTTCTGAAATCTAACCTTGACGTCTGAGTCTTCACAGGTCTTCGTCCTCTAGTTATCCAAAATTCTAAAATAGCATGGTCGCTACCTCCTAGGGTCCCAGCCACTTTTACCTCCTCAACCATTTCCTCCCTGTTTATAAGGATTAGATCCAAGGTAGCAGTTCCCCTTGTTTTCTCCCCTACCTTTTGGAAGATAAAGTTGTCAGCAAGAGAGGATAAGAATTTCCTTGACCTGTTAGTTTTGCCTGAGAGAGATTCCCAACAAATGTCTGGATAGTTGAAATCTCCCATGACAACTATGTCATATTTTTGGGAGAACTTGGCCATTTGATGCATAAAGAGTTCATCCATATCTTCAGCTTGCACAGGCGGCCTGTAGTAAATGCCTACAATGGTGTCCTTTCCATTGTTCTGTCCTTGTATTCTTACCCAAACAGTTTCCACAGAACTCCCAGTCTCTGAAGCTTCAATCTCTGTGCAGATATATGCATTTCTAACATACAATGCGACACCTCCTCCTCGTTTATCAAGTCTGTTTCTTGCAAATAAGTTGTATCCTTCTAGTATTGTATTCCAATCATGTGTATTGTCCCACCAAGTTTCAGTGATTCCAATTACATCATATTTCTTCTCCTGCGTTAGTAGTTCCAATTCTCCTTGTTTGTTGCCCATGCTTTGTGCATTAGTATAGAAACATTTTAGTTTGTGATTGGTTTCTTTTTCTCCAATGTTTTTATTAATTAGATTCTTTTGTCTTTGTTCTTCCTTTCCACTTCTAATAGCAGAGTTCTCAATAGAATTTGTCAGGTGTATGGCTTTTTCTAGTCTTTTGCTTCCCTTCCCATGTTGTTCTAGTTTAAAGCTCTCCTTACAAGTGTAGCAAGATGACTTCCAAATACATGTTTTCCAGTCTTCGTAAGGTGCACCCCATCTCTAGCAAGTAGTCCATCGTAAAGGTACCTCACTCCGTGGTCCAGAAATCCAAATCGTTGCTGACAGCACCATCGACGTAGCCAGTTGTTCACCTGCAGAATCTTATTCCACCTCCTTGTTCCATGGCCATCCACTGGGAGGATGGAAGAGAAGACCACCTGCGCTCCCAGTTCTTTCACTTTCTTGCCTAAGTCTTCAAAGTCTCTGCAGTTGGTTTCCAGGTCGTTTCTTGCGGTGTCATTTGTCCCCACATGTAGTAGCAGGAATGGGTAGTCATCTGTAGATCTGAAGAGTCCTGATATCCTGTCAGACACATCTTTAATTTTTGCACCTGGAAGACAGCACATTTCTCTTGAAGTTATATCCGGTCTGCAGATAGCGGCCTCTGTTCCTCTCAACAGGGAATCCCCCATGACCACCACTCTCCGTTTCTTCTTCACAACATTTTTCTTTCTCCATCCAGGAGGACTCTGAAGGCGTACAAGGTTGCTGTTTGTGGGCAAAGTCTCATCCTGATGTATTTCTTCATTGGTTTCCTGCGTGAGAGCCTGGTACTGGTTCCTGAGGAGTATGGGTGCTGACTGCCTCCTGATCCTCCTGCTTCTCTGGGTCACATGTCTCCATTCCTCTGTTTCTTCAGGTGCACTCCGAATTTCTTCTCTTTCTGTAACATGAAGAGATAATTCTGCTCTGTCTAAGAACTCTTCGCCTTACTTAATGATCTTCAACGTAGCTAACCTCTCTTCGAGACTTTGCAACTTTTCCTCCAACAGGGACACAAGCTTGTATTTGTGGCATGTGAAGTTTGGCTTTTCCACTGGTAAGTCTGTGAACATGTAGCAAGAAATGCAGCTCACCAAATGGCTCCTGGCCTCTTCCATATTGAGATTTCTTAAAAACGATGAAAGATGAGCCAAAATATGCAAATGATCTCCTCAAGACTCTTCCCCTGGTTTTCCGATTTCCTCTTTTCAGCTGCAACAGCCAAAACCCAGTGATCGTTGAGCTCACGGAGACTCTTCACTTATCCCAGAAGGCACAGGGAATATGCAAATGATCTCCTCAAGACTCTTCTTTCAGATTGGACCAGGGGCTTATCTACAGCATTATGGAATGCTGTATATAAGCCCTGAAAGGTGATGGTCATCTCATCATGGCCAAAACAGGTGACGGGTTCCCTTTATTGACCAAGCCAATTTTTACAATTCTGACCACTGTCACTTTATGAGGTTATAACTCTAGAATGCTTCAATGTATCCCACTGATTCTGAGATTGTTTTTTCATAACATATTGTACTTTACATTAGTGGTAAAATGTAGAGTTGAGCGAAAAGGGTCGGTCATATTCAAAAGTCGGCGACTTTCGCTGAAGTCGGGTTTCATGAAGCGAAACCCGACCATAGCGTGAGGTCGGCCATGAGGTCAGCGACCAGAGAGCCAAAGTTGCGCTTCAAAAGATGCTTCCAGGGCCCTTTTTCAGCCAATGATGGAGGACGCACACTGTGGGCAATGCGATGACATAGGCATCGGTCACCACCATCTTTGAGAAGGGCATGCAAGTGATTGGCTGGCTTTGTGTGGCATCACAGGGGCTATAAAAGGGCGCACACATCGACCGCCATCTTACTTCTGCCGATCTTAGCATTAAGGAGAGGTTGCTGCTGCTGATTCAGAAGAAGGGAGAGCGTTAGGCAGGGAAGAAGAACCAAAAAACTGCTTCTGCTGTTAGCGATTTCCACTTTCAACACACAACACTTTGTGTGCAGTGACAGGAGAGGCTCTATTTTTGTGCATCAGCTCTGTTGGTTATTAGGCTGCCTTATAAGGCTCCCTGATAGCTGCATTGCTGTTTGCACACTGCTGTGCAAACTGCTTTTTTAAAAGCAAAAATACTTTTCTTCCTCTTTTCTGCATAGTTACCAAGCGTTCATTTTTCCACCCCTTTGTGTGTGCAGCAGTCCTGCTTATTAGGCTGCTTGCTTGGACTGATAGCAACATTGTCAGCATCCTCAAATCTCTAGTGAGATCCAAATTCTCACCAATACTATATACACCCTACACCTTGTCATACACCATCCAATTTAAGCCTGTTACATTGAGGTGTAATCTCTCCTGGGCCTGAGACAATAGTTCAGCGTCCTGAAATCTATAAAAAAATATTCAGGATTGAGAGTCCTCAGTAGTTAATACCTTTTAATGGCTAACTGAAAAGATGGTAACACATTGCAAGCTTTCGAGACTACTCAGATCTCTTCATCAGGCTAGACTAATACAAAATCTGAAGTCACATATTTATGCACAATACAGCCTAGAAAAAATGCAATAGATAAGACAAGTGACGTCTTGCAATGTGTTACCATCTTTTCAGTTAACCATTAAAAGGTATCAACTACTGAGGACTCTCAATCCTGAATATTTTTCTATCTACTGGCTAACACGGTACAAAGATATACATCTTTCCTGAAATCTATAGTGAGATTCAAATTTTCACCAATCCTATAGACGCCCCTTGTCATACACCATCCAATTTCAGCCTGTTACATTGCGGTGTAATCTTTACTGGGCCTGAGACAATAGTTCAGCGTCCTCAAATCTCTAGTGAGATTCAAATTCTCACCAATACTATATAAGAGAAGATATACAAGAGGGAAATGAAGAGGTGGAGTCTCTATGGGTGGAGATACAAGGAGTGAAAAGTAATAAAATCCTCATAGGGGTTTGTTATAAGCCACCAAATATAACAGAAACCACTGAAAATGTATTATTGAAACAAATAGACAAAGCAGCAAATCACAATGAGGTGATTATTATGGGGGACTTCAACTACCCCGAAATAGACTGGGAAACTGAAACCTGCGTATCTCAGAAAGGAAACCAATTTCTGTCAGTAACCAAGGATAATTATCTGTCACAACTTGTGCAGGGCCAAACTAGAGGGACAGCCCTTCTGGACTTAATTTTAAACAACAGGCCAGATAGAATAACAGAAGTACGAGTCGATGGGCACCTAGGGAACAGTGACCACAATATAATACAATTCCATTTGTCCTTCAGTAAGGTGCCCTGGAAGGGGGTTACGAAAACGCTGAATTTCAGGAAAGCAAAGTTTGATCAGCTTAGAGAGGACTTTCGCCGAATTGATTGGGACAATGTCCTCAAAAATAGGAGCACAGAAAATAAATGGGAAATATTTAAATCAGTTTTACACACCCACTGCGAGCTAGCCATACCATACAGAAATAAAAGGGCTAGGAACAGGAGAACACCAATGTGGCTAAATAAGTATGTAAAAAGGGCAATAAATAACAAGAACAAGGCATTTAGGAAGCTAAAACAAGAGGGCAATGAAGAAGCATTAAAAAGTTATAGAGAAAAAATAAAATGTGTAAAAAACAAATACATTTAGCAAAAGTGGAAACTGAGACACTCATTGCTAAGGAAAGTAAAACAAACCCCAAACTATTCTTTAATTATATAAACAGTAAAATGATTAAAATTGATGGTGTCGGCCTTTTAAAGAACAATGAGGGTGAAATCATAGAGAGCGATGTGGGAAAAGCAAATTTTTAAATATTTTTTTCTCAACAGTGTTCACACAGGAAAAGGATTTGCCAGGAGAAATGCAGAGTGATAATGTAAACTCCCCATTAAGTATTACCTGCCTAACCCAGGAAGAAGTGCAGAACCGCCTTAGTAAGATTGAAATTGACAAATCACCAGGCCCTGATGGAATTCACCCTCGGGTATTAAGGGAGTTAAGTAATGTGATAGACAGGCCTCTATTCCTTATATTTAAAGATCTGTTCCTTTTGATTGGCGGCAAGCAAATGTGGTACCAATATTCAAAAAGGGGTGTAAAAGGGAACCTGGAAACTATAGGCTGGTAAGCTTAACATCTGTTGTGGGTAAAATTTTTGAAGGGTTTCTAAGGGATACCATTATGGAATATCTCAATGTTAATAAATGTTTAACTCCATATCAACATGGATTTATGAAGGATCGCTCCTGTCAAACTAACCTGTTCAGCTTCTATGAGGATGTAAGCTCTCAAATGGACCAAGGAGAATCATTGGATGTCTTTTATCTCGACTTCTCTAAAGCATTTGACACTGTCCCACATAAAAGGTTGGTGAGTAAGATGAGAAAGCTTGGGCTAGGGGAAAATATGTGTAGATGGGTAGGTAGCTGGCTTAGTGATAGAAAACAAAGAGTGGTTACTAATGGTGCATACTCAGATTGGGCCAGGGTTACTAGTGGGGTACCACAGGGTTCTGTATTGGGCCCCCTACTATTTAATATATTTATTAATGATCTAGTGGATGGCTTACACAGTAAAATATCAGTATTTGCAGATGATACAAAACTATGTAAGGTAGTTATCACAAAGGAGGACAGTTTGCAACTACAGACAGATTTGAGTAAATTGGAGAATTGGGCTGAAAAATGGCAAATGAGGTTTAACACAGATAAGTGTAAGGTTATGCACATGGGAAGGAGAAACAGATGCTATAATTACTTACTAAATGGGAAACTGCTGGGGAAATCAGACAAGGAAAAAGACTTAGGCATCTTAGTCAATAAGAAGCTAAATTGGAGTGCCCAGTGTCAGGCAGCTGCCACCAAAGCAAATAGGGTCATGGGATACATTAGAAGAGGTCTGGGGACACTAGATGAAAACATAATTCTCCCTCTGTACAAATCACTCATCAGACCACACTTGGAGTATTGTGTGCAATTTTGGACGCCGGTGCTCAAGAAAGACATTACAGAACTTGAAAGGGTTCAATAGCAGGCTACTAAAATGATAAATGTAGTTGGTTCATTACAATACCCAGAAAGGTTATCAAAATTAGGCCTATTTACTCTAGAAAAGAGAAGACTTAGGGGAGACTTAATATATATGTACAAGTATATCAGAGGGCAATACAGAGATCTCTCCAATGAACTGTTTGTACCAAGGACTGTGACAAGAACAAGGGGGCATTCTCTTTGTTTGGAGGAAAGACGATTTCTGCACCAGCATAGAAGAGGGTTCTTCACGGTAAGAGCAGTGAGGCTCTGGAATTCTCTTCCTGAGGAAGTGGTGATGGCCAACTCACTGAATGAATTTAAGAAAGGAATGGATGCTTTTCTTATGAGTAACAGTATAGAAGGTTCCGAATAACAGAATCTTATAGGTAGATGGTTGACCCAGCTTAGGGGAAGGAATTTTTTCCCTATGGAGAAAATTGGCTTCTACTCTGTGGGTTTTTTGCCTTCCCCAGGATCAACAATGCAGAACAGCTGCACTAAAAATAGGCTGAACTAGATGGACATAAGGTCTTCCTTCAGCCTTCAAAACTATGCTACTATGTTACTATGTTATACACCCTCCACCTTGTCATACACCATCCAATTTCAGCCTGTAACATTGAGGTGTAATCTCTACTGGGCCTGAGACAATAGTTCAGCGTCCTCAAATCTATAGTGAGATTCAAATTCTCACCAATACTATATATACCCTTCACCTTGTCATACACCATCCAATTTCAGCCTGTTACATTGAGCTGTAATCTCTACTGGGCCTGAGACAATAGTTCAGCATCCTGAAATCTATAGTGAGATTCAAATTCTCACCAATACTATATACACCCTTCACCTTGTCATGCACCATCCAATTTCAGCCTGTTACATTGAGGTGTAATCTCTACTGGGCCTGAGACAATAGTTCAGCGCCCTGAAATCTATAGTGAGATTCAAATTCTCACCAATACTATATACACCCTTCACCTTGTCATGCACCATCCAATTTCAGCCTGTTACATTGAGGTGTAATCTCTACTGGGTATGAGACAATAGTTCAGCGTCTTGAAATCTATAGTGAGATTCAAATTCTCACCAATACTATATACACCCTTCACCTTGTCATGCACCATCCAATTTCAGCCTGTTACATTGAGGTGTAATCTCTACTGGGCCTGAGACAATAGTTCAGCGTCCTGAAATCTATAGTGAGATTCAAATTCTCACCAATACTATATACACCCTTCTCCTTGTCATGCACCATCCAATTTCAGCCTGTTACATTGAGGTGTAATCTCTACTGGGTATGAGACAATAGTTCAGCGTCTTGAAATCTATAGTGAGATTCAAATTCTCACCAATACTATATACACCCTTCACCTTGTCATACACCATCCAATTTCAGCCTGTTACATTGAGGTGTAATCTCTACTGGGCCTGAGACAGTAGATCAACGTCTTGAAATCTATAGTGAGATTCAAATTCTCACCAATACTATATACACCCTTCACCTTGTCATGCACCATCCAATTTCAGCCTGTTACATTGAGGTGTAATCTCTACTGGGTATGAGACAATAGTTCAGCGTCTTGAAATCTATAGTGAGATTCAAATTCTCACCAATACTATATACACCCTTCACCTTGTCATACACCATCGAATTTCAGCTTGTTACATTGAGGTGTAATCTTTACTGGGCCTGAGACAATAGTTCAGCATCCTGAAATCTATAGTGAGATTCAAATTCTCACCAATCCTATAGACACCCTTCACCTTGTCATTCACCATCCAATTTCAGCCTGTTACCTTGCGGTGTAATCTCTACTGGGCCTGAGACAATAGTTCAGAGTCCTGAAATCTATAGTGAGATTCAAATTCTCACCAATCCTATAGACACCCTCCACCTTGACATTCACCATCCAATTTCAGCCTGTTACATTGCGGTGTAATCTCTACTGGGCCTGAGACAATAGTTCAGCGTCCTCAAATCTCTTGTGAGATTCAAATTATCACCAATACTATATACACCCTCCACCCTGTCATACACCATCCAATTTCAGCCTGTTTCATTGATGTGTAATCTCTCCTGGGCCTGAGACAATAGTTCAGCGTCCTGAAATCTCTAGTGAGATTCAAATTCTCACCAATACTATATACACCCTCCACCTTGTCATACACCATCCAATTTCAACCTGTTACATTGCGGTGTAATCTCTCCTGGGCCTGAGACAATAGTTCAGCGTCCTCAAATCTCTTGTGAGATTCAAATTATCACCAATACTATATACACCCTCCACCCTGTCATACACCATCCAATTTCAGCCTGTTACATTGATGTGTAATCTCTCCTGGGCCTGAGACAATAGTTCAGCGTCCTGAAATCTCTAGTGAGATTCAAATTCTCTCCAATACTATATACACCCTCCACCTTGTCATACACCATCCAATTTCAACCTGTTACATTGAGGTGTAATCTCTCCTGGGCCTGAGACAATAGTTTAGCGTCCTGAAATCTCTAGTGAGATTCAAATTCTCTCCAATACTATATACACCCTCCACCTTGTCATACACCATCCACTTTCAGCCTGTTAAATTGCGGTGTAATCTTTACTGGGCCTGAGACAATAGTTCAGCGTCCTGAAATCTATAGTGAGATTCTAATTCTCACCAATATTATATACACCCTACCCCTTATCATACACCATCCATTTTAAGCCTGTTACATTGAGGTGTAATCTCTACTGGGTATGAGACAATAGTTCAGCGTCCTCAAATCTCTAGTGAGATTCAAATTCTCAACAATACTATATACACCCTCCACCTTTTCATACACCATCCAATTTCAGCCTGTTACATTGAGGTGTAATCTCTACTGGGCCTGAGACAGTAGTTCAATGTCTTGAAATCTATAGTGAGATTCAAATTCTCACCAATACTTTAGACACCCTACTCCTTGTCATACACCATCCAATTTCAGCTTGTTACATTGAGGTGTAATCTTTACTGGGCTTGAGACAATAGTTCAGCATCCTGAAATCTATAGTGAGATTCAAATTGTCACCAATCCTATAGACACCCTTCACCTTGTCATTCACCATCCAATTTCAGCCTGTTACATTGCGGTGTAATCTCTCCTGGGCCTGAGACAATAGTTCAGCGTCCTGAAATCTATAGTGAGATTCAAATTCTCACCAATCCTATAGACACCCTCCACCTTGACATTCACCATCCAATTTCAGCCTGTTACATTGCGGTGTAATCTCTACTGGGCCTGAGACAATGGTTCAGCGTCCTAAAATCTATAGTGAGATTCAAATTCTCACCAATTCTATAGACACCCTCCACCTTGTCATTCACCATCCAATTTCAGCCAGTTACATTGCGGTGTAATCTCTCCTGGGCCTGAGACAATAGTTCAGCGTCCTCAAATCTCTTGTGAGATTCAAATTATCACCAATACTATATACACCCTCCACCCTGTCATACGCCATCCAATTTCAGCCTGTTACATTGATGTGTAATCTCTCCTGGGCCTGAGACAATAGTTCAGTGTCCTGAAATCTATAGTGAGATTCAAATTCTCACCAATACTATAGACACCCTACTCCTTGTCATACACCATCCAATTTCAGCCTGTTAAATTGCGGTGTAATCTCTCCTGGGCCTGAGACAATAGTTCAGCGTCCTCAAATCTCTTGTGAGATTCAAATTATCACCAATACTATATACACCCTCCACCCTGTCATACGCCATCCAATTTCAGCCTGTTACATTGATGTGTAATCTCTCCTGGGCCTGAGACAATAGTTCAGTGTCCTGAAATCTATAGTGAGATTCAAATTCTCACCAATACTATAGACACCCTACTCCTTGTCATACACCATCCAATTTCAGCCTGTTAAATTGCGGTGTAATCTCTCCTGGGCCTGAGGCAATAGTTCAGCTTCCTGAAATCTCTAGTGAGATTCAAATTCTCATCAATACTATATACACCCTCCACCTTGTCATACACGATCCTATTTCAGCCTGTTACATTGAGGTTTAATCTCTACTGGGCCTGAGACAATAGTTCAGCGTCCTCAAATCTCTTGTGAGTTTCAAATTCTCACCAATACTATATACACCCTCCACCTTGCCAAACACCATCCAATTTCAGCCTGTTACATTGAGTTATAATTTCTACTGGGCCTGAGACAATAGTTCAGCGCCCTCAAATCTCTAGTGAGATTCAAATTCTCACCAATACTATATACACCCTCCACCTTGTCATACACCATCCAATTTCAGCCTGTTACATTGAGGTGTAATCTCTCCTGGGTCTGAGACAATAGTTCAGCGTCCTCAAATCTATATTGAGATTCAAATTCTCACCAATAGTAGATACACCTTCTGCCTTGTTTTACAGTACCATATAGCTGGTGGTATTTTGGGTACTTTTTAACAAAAATGAGGAAGTATGCTGGAAGACGCCATGGAAGTGGGCGAGGGTTGCCAGCTGGTCCCGATGGTGGTGGTGGTGGAGCATCTGTTGGTGGTGGCAAATGCACAATAGCACCTAAGGCAGGAGGTGTAGAGCCTGCGTCATCATCTGGCTCCACAAGGCCTCGAAGGGTCTCTTTTCTGGTAGTAGGTAAACCACTTTTAAAGCCGGAACTTCAGGAACAAGTTTTGGCTTACATTGCTGACACAGCCTCCAGCTCTGTCGCCTCCTCTTCTGAAGTTTCAAAAAATAAATGCGCTGAGTCGTCAGTGGAGGTTCCTGGTCAGGATCAACACCTTTCCTTGTGTCCTTCACCACTACCAAAAGTGAAGAATGTGGCAGACCACACTACCGATTACTCTATGGAGCTCTTTTCACATACCATGCCTGGGTTAGCAAGTCAAATCGTGAATTCCCCAGTCCAAGATGAATCTGACATGGATTGCACTGATGCACAGCCACTGCTAGATTTTTCTGCTGGTACATTCACTCAGAGCACTACATTGTCCTCGCAGTGTACTGAGGCAGAATCAGACCCTGATGAAACTCAGGTGCCCCTTCCCACATACTTTACCACCTTACACGGTGACACAGATGAAGGTGCACATGAAATTGAAGAGGAGGTGATAGATGATCCAGTTGTTGACCAAGATTGGCATCCATTTGGGGAAGAGGGTGCCGCTGCCAATAGCTCAGAAGAGGAGGAGGAGGATCCACAGCAGGCAACGACATTGCAGCAGCTGTTATCTGGCAGGACCGTAACAGTCCAAAAACAGGTTACAAAAACCTAAAGAGTTGCAGGACAGCTAGGCCAGATGGTCAAATTAGCACAGCGTGCAAGGCCTCAAAATGTCTTCCATAGTAGGAAGAGTGCAGTGTGGCACTTTTTTGAACAAAATCCTAATGATCAGGCAAAAGTTATCTGTAAGAAGTGCGCAAAGAACTTTAGCCAAGGGAAAAATCTGAGAAATTTGAATACCAGTTGCATACTTAAATATTTAACCACCATGCACTTGCAAGCGTGGACGGACTACCCAACCTCACGCACCACATGTGCACCTGCTCCGAATGAAGGTAGTCAGCAACGCTACATCATTTCCCCCACTGTAAGCCCACCGGTTAGCACACCACCAGCAGCAAATGTCGAGGTGTCGTCGCAAGGGCAAATCAGTCATGGAATCACAATGTTATTGCTATGAAAGACTGAATCTAGGCCATCAGCAACATCACCGACAACACCATCACCAACCCTCTCTCAGTCCGCCATGTTCACCGCTTGTTCCACCATATGCAGCTCTCAAGTCCAGCTCACCCTACCAGAGACTCTGAGTAGGACAAGAAAGTACTCATCCTCTCATCTGCCTACACTGGCTTTGAACGGACACATTGCCAAACTAATCTCATTAGACATGATGCCCTACCAGTTGGTTGAAACCAAAGCTTTCCACGAGCTCATGGCCTACACAGTACCACGCTATGACCTAAGCAGTCGGCACTTCTTTTCGCGAAAAGCCATCCCAGTGCATGTGAAAGACGGCATTGTCCATGCACTCAAGAAATCAGTGAGTGGAAAGGTGCACCTCACAAAAGATGCATGGTCCAGTAGGCATGGCCAGGGCCGTTACGTGTCCATCACTGCGCACTGGGTTAATGTGGTGGATGCAGGGTCCACAGGGGACAGTGGGGGTGGGACAGTGCTGCCTAGCCCACGGTATAGGAAACAGTTGGCTGTAGGCATTTGACCCTCCTCCTCCAGAAGCGAAAGCTCGTCCACAGAGCGCAGTCGCATGAGCACTCCATCTGCAGCTGCCAGTGTGAGTTGTCCCACTATCGAACAGCTAGTGGTAAGCGTCAGCAGTCTGTGTTGAAGATGATGTGTTTGGGAGACAACAGACACACCGCGGAGGTACTGGCCGACTACTTGCTGCGACAAACTGAGTCATGGCTGGGCAGTCTACATCTTGAGGCAGACAAGGTAGTTAGTGATAACGGCTGGAATTTTGTGGCAGCCATAGCCCTTTCAAAACTCAGCCACATACCTTGCCTGGCTCACACCTTGGACATGGTGGTGCAGTGCTTCCTCAATAATTATCTGGAGTTAACAGGCCTGCTCCATAAGGTTCGAAGACTGTGCTCGCACATCCGCCGGTCGCCCGTACACTCCAGTCGTATGCAGAAGCTGCAGCGATTGCTCCACCTTCCCAAGCACTGCCTAATTATTGAAGTTGCAACTGTCATGGTTAGGACATGGTTAATGTCCTGTTCTCACAGGGTTAACTTTTGCCGGCCTCTCTTTGGATCCAGGAGGGGTATTTATATGCACTCCAGACTAGCATTCTCTGTCAGCTATACTGTTATTCTGGCTGTGCGTCTGACCGACCCCTCTGGTGTGCGTGTACTGCATTGCTTGCTTGATTCCCATGTATGACCCGGCCTGTCCTCTCACTCTGAACTCCATTTCACATTTTAGGTACTATTGTCTTCTCTGGTTCTGACCTCCTGGCTTGGCTATTGGTACTCCGCTACCGTTTGCCCCTATTGTACCGTCTATTGCCCGATCTGGTTTTCTGATCTATTGCTACATCCTGACTATCCGCTCTGTCTAACCCTTTGGTACTGTCCTGCTATATCGTGCATTGACCCCGGCTTAATCTGGTTTCCGTCCCTGTCTATGCCCCTTGGTAATGTCCCGTAGTTACCTTTCTAGGAGTTTCCCTGTAGCTCCTAGCTCTGTGGAGCTTAGGTCATGCCTCCAGCAGTCACATGCTTCAGGTCCTGATAGTTTGAAGCACACATTGTCACCGCTGCTGCCCTGCTCCACAGGTTTCTTTGAGCACTGTTTTTGTACTCAGGACATGCGCTCTGGCTCAGTGAGCGAGTGTAGTGCGGTGTTCCTGACAGCAACAAGGTGGAACTCCACCCTGTACATGGTTCAGAGGCTGTGCGAACAGAGGCAGGCTGTAATTCATTTATGGGAGGATACACGGGCAGGCAGTTTGCAGGCAGACATGGAGTTCTCTGTTGTGCAGTGGTCGAAGCAGATATCACAGCAAGGGTAAAGAACAGCATACTACAATCAATGTTCATAAATATGTGCTGTTTTCAAGAGAGAAGGACAATTAAGGACCCATCGTTGCACCAAGTAGAACACAAGTGTGGAAACCACACAGAAAACGACACATAGGTCCAAAGTATTTTAACAAATGTCACTTTATTAGGAAAACAGGCCTAGACAGGATAAAATGGGGGAGCAGGTGTAGAAGACAATAAGGTGCCACAGTGCTGAAAGACGCGCCAAAGACCTGACAAAAGATCGCATGGAATATTGTCTGTATAAAATTAGCTAAGAACTCACAGCAATTCATTATATTCCATATGCCACAACAGTCAGGTGATATTGATCATTTGTTATATAATCAATCCGCTCAAAACTACCATCAAAATTAATTTTGATGGTAGTTTTGAGCGGATTGATTATATAACAAAATTTATTTTTTTCTGGAATGCCGGTTAGGCCTAATTCCAGAATTCCGGTTGACCCGCACTTACTGGGAAATCCTCGTTCGCGGGGAAGAATTGTAATCCCAGATCCCCATCACTAACGGGGTTCAGCTTGTTATCTGCACATGTAAGCGACACACGCTGGACCTTTCAGTGTAGCGCGCATGCAGCTCCGGACATGTAAGGGCATGACAGACCTGTTATTGATGGATCTCACGTGCCAGAGCCTTGCGTGTCCCTCTAGTAAGCTTGACGCGTACCGCGGGGGCATGCCGGAGTCTCGTTCGTTAACGGAATTAAGCTGACAAATCGCTAGCACAGCTAAAAATGGACATCCACCACCACCCACAGAATCAACAAAGCTTGCAATCTGTCAATCTTTTCTGTAGCTGGCATGGTTGAGGTTTCCCGGGTGGAGTCGAATTAAGCCTGCAGGCGCCTCTCCTTGTGGTGCCCTTCTGGACATTCCTTTAAGGTTCAGCTTTGCAAACATACTGCCCCCGGAAACCAAACACTTTGCCTTCATGGACGCTGTTCGGAGGTTCGTGGGAATAGCGCCGCCCGATCAGCAGTTGGCCTAATTTATGGTGGGATGTCCGACGGTATACGATCATCTTCAATTTCAGATTTTTACTGTTTTTTTGCTATTTTACATTTTTATTCCAGCCTTTCTTGACTTCATAAGGGCATGACATGCCTATATCTGTGTCTCCTCCTCCTCCTTTTATTCCACCTCTTTTCTATATGTAGTTGCCCTTTTCAATATGTTATTTGTGTCTTCTGAGCATTTTGTCTGCTTTGGGACACCTTTTAAGGTGTTTTGTAATTGTTTTCTATGTGTTTGTATGTGTTTGTGTTTGCCTGCCATTGTTTTCAATGGTGTTCGACGTTGTTCATCGAACGTTCAACAAACATTCGATGAACTTGCCTCGTGTTCGACGAACCAAAACGAACTGGAACACTAGCGGGGTGGCTCAACACTACTCCTGAATATATAGACGTACATTTTTAATGTTTAAACTATGCTATATATACCTGGTATCTGGTGATACTGAACACTTTCTGTCAGGAAGTCCTCCTCCACCCACCAATCTAAGTGTATCATTGACACCTGGAACATTGTACCACATGTGTGATTATTTCTTGCGGATCTTCTTGTTATATTGTGGTGTGATCCATCTTGAGTGTGTGACAGTCTGTGGGTTACTCCTGCAATTTAGATGTACATTTAAAAATTACCCCAACACTAGTGTATACAGCTCTACGCTTGTGATACATTACCCATTTACTGCTTTTTATATTCTGGACTAATCCAAACTGACCAAGTGAGAGTTATTTTCTGACTGTGGAAATAAATACTGAGATTGACAACAATGACCCCTACACTGTGTACAGCTGTACTCTTCAGATCCATTACCGTTTTACGGCTTTTTATATTGTGTTGTAATCCATACTGAGCCTCAGAGCGTCAGTGTCTGCCTCCTGAAATATCTACGGAGATTTAGAATGTTTAAACTATACTATATATACCTGCTATCTGATGATACTTTACACTTTTTCTACTTTTTATATTCTTGTCTAGTCCATACTGAGCCTGTGAATGTCTCTGTGTGACTGATGGTATATATAGGGAGATTGACAATCATCTTTTGACTGTATAGAGCTGTACGCTTCTAATACAGTACCATATATCTGATGTTATTTTGGGTTCATGTTCTGCAACATTTTGAAGTTTGGTGGAAGGGGCCGCGGACGTGGGCGTGGGGGGGCCAGCTGGTGCTGATGGTGGTGGTGCATCTGCTGGTAGTGGCAAAAGCACAATAGCAGCTAAGGCAGGAGGTGTTGAGCCTGCATCATGGTCTGGCTCTGGAAGGCCTGGAAGGCTACCTTTTCTGGGAGTAGGTTAACTGCTTTTAAAGCCAGAGCATCAGGAACTGGTTTTGGCTTACATTGCCGAAACAGACTCCAGCAAATATGCCCTCCTCTTCTGCAGTTTCAAAAAATGCAAGCACTGAGTCGTCAAGTGCTGGCTCCTGGTCAGGAAGAACCCCTTTGATTGTGTCCTTCACCCCCATCAAAAGTGAATGATGCAGCAGGCCACACTTCACATTAGTCCATGTAGCTCTTTCTATCATACCATGCCTGGGTTATCAAGTCAAATTGTGAATTCCCCAGTCCAAGATGAATCTGACATGGAGTGTGGGTGTCCAGCCAGGGCAGTGGGGTTAATCGGTACCGGGCCGGTGTCTCAGAGGGATGTGTCACATTGGTGGTGATGACCCGTTCCGTGGCCCTGGGCGTCCATGCAAAGGGGTGAATAACATTTATAGGTAAATGATATGTGACGCCACCTGTGGCTTCTGATCACATTGACCCGTGCTGCAGTGTCGCTTCTCTGGGACAGATGTTGTGGTGCAGCTAAGATGTAGAAGCCCTGCACAGGTAGGGCAGTAGTCGCAGGGCAGATGAAAGAGTTGGTAGATGGTGTGCAGTGCAGGATGTAGTAGAGTCGTGCTCCAGGCGCAGGAGAAAGATGAGACACAGTCGTGCAGTTCCTTTACCTGTTCTTGGTAAGTGCCGTCCAGTACCCAGAGTACAGATGGAGGAGTTGGTCAGCCTGGAAGCAAATTTGGAATTCTCTCTCTGCAGATAGGTAGTGTGGCCTCCGTTCTAGCGCTTATCTGAGGTACTCGCAGTACTGAGTTCACTGAAGTTCCCCCTGTTGACTCTCTTTGGAACTTTCATGTATGGCAGGCAGCCATAGCCTTTTCCTTCTTGCTCACACACGTCACTGCTGGGGCCTCCGAGCCTTAGTTGGGAACAGAGCATTTACAGCTGCTACTTCCTACGGTTTCTGCTGCAGGACCGTCAGTATCACTACAAACTTGGAGACCGGAATCCCGACCATGCGCTCCAGCTAGGAGTGAGCCTTAACTCTGCTCATCCTCCAGCTCCCCTTCTCACGTCCACACACTTCCCCTTCCCTTCACAGACTGCCCTAACTTACCTCCTCCTGACCACAGACATCAGCTCCTCAGCAGTTAGGTTCTGAGGTCTCCCTGATGGCCTGGAGTGGGAATTGTGTTGTGTGTTGGTTTAACTGCTAGAGAGATCCTTCGTTGCTCCCAAGCATGACATCACACTCCCTAGGAGGAAGGTAATGCCACTGTGGTGACCGTACTCCTGGGGGCGCCACAAGTGCACTGATGCCCAGCCACTGCTAGATGATTCTGCTGGTACATTGACCCAGACCACTACATTCCCCTCGCACTCTAAACAGCCAGAATCTGAACCTGATGAAACTCAGGTTCCCCTTCCCGTATACTATACCACCTTACACGGTGACAAAGAGGAAGGTGCAGATGAAAGTGCAGGTTCCTTGAGCAGGTGGGGGTGGCATACTCATGGGCGACGGCACTGGCACAGGGCCCCTCATAGTACGCAAAAGTGTCTCTGCCGGTGGTAGGGTCCACCCGCCGTCCGACACACTGCCGTACTTTGAGGGGCCCTGTGTCAGTGCCGTCGCCAATGAGTGGGCCCCCCTGCTTGCTCAGGATCACAGCACTTGCAAAGTTGAAATACTTACCTCTCCCTGCTCCACCACCATGACGTCTTCCACGTTTCCTGACAGTGACATTCTGGTCAGAGAGCGCTATGACATCACATCTGTACGCCCTCTGCCTAAAACAGTGCAGTGAGATGGAAGAAGGGGACGACGAGGAATCCA
Organism: Dendrobates tinctorius; assembly: GCF_039654945.1. Lineage (NCBI taxonomy): Eukaryota > Metazoa > Chordata > Amphibia > Anura > Dendrobatidae > Dendrobates > Dendrobates tinctorius. Next base: position 60,802,567 of record NW_027361684.1, read on the forward strand.
GACTAGTACAGGGATTCCCTAGCGAGGAAACTTATTTAATTGTTTTCAATGTTGGGACAGCTATTTTTGGGGATTACTATACTCTGGAGAATGATATATGAGGCCCACCATACACTGGAGCATTCCAAAGGTGGACATCAGACACTAGAGCAGCATTTACAGGGCCCATTATGCACTGGAGCCTTAGAAATGGGGCCCATTATATATGGAGCATTATTTGGGCCCATAAGACAGTGGAGCTTCATCCATGGGGACCAACATATACTGTAGCATTATGTGGAGCTCATCATATACTGTTTAAAACATTATATGGGACCAATGATTCTGTATGGAGAAATATATGGGCCTCATTACTCTGTATAGCGCACTATGTGGTGGCCATAATACTGTATGGAGTAATATACTGTCCGTTTTTGGAGCTATTGGAGAATTTAAAATGGATATCAGTCTTGAGATGTAAGAAGTGAAGTACTTTTCATTGTACTATACCGCTATTTCTCTGCCGTATCAGAGGATCATGAATTGTGGCATGTGTTAAAAGAGCCCAGTGGCACTCTTTGGCCCAGGGCCCACGAAAATCTGGAGCCAGCCCTACCCCCCCACAACTTTAGCCAAATAACCCCCAGCTTTCAATGCCTAACTATTATTATAAAGTAAATTAAGGTTGACAAGCTTAAGTAATAAGAATTGATGTTTTTGGCATTAAAATGGGCACTGTAAGTGTGTTTCCTGTCCTCCACTCCCGCCGACCTTGGTTCCCCATTGACTTGCATTGGGTTTCGTGTTTCAGTCGGCCTTCGACTTTTCACGATAATCGGACAATTTCGTTTCATGAAACCCGACTCGACTCGAAAAAAGGCAAAGTCGCTCATATCTAGTAAAATGTCTTTGACCTAACTTGTGTTTATTTATAAAAGAAATAAAAAATTTTGAATCCTTAAATCAGAGAGTGGTGTCAAACAAAATAGTTAATAAATAACATGCCCCACTTGTCAGCTTTACATCAGCACAATTTTGGAAACATAATTTTTTTTCTTAGGACATTATAAGGGTTAAAACTAGTGATGAGCTAATGTGCTCGCCACTACTCGTTACTCGCCTGAGTATCACGGTACTCGGCAAGCACCGAGCATTTCCGGGATTAATCGGCAGGAACTCGGGTCTTCACCCAACTTTTTTTAACGGACTTCAGAGACCCAATCATGATGCAGGGATTGTCTGCCAGGCAATGAAACACCACAGCCATCTTTGTTGTGGTCGTGCAGTGATTGACTGGCGGCACAGCATCATCAGGGGTATAAGAGACCAGACACCACCCTGCTCGGCACATTCACCTCTGGATTTAGATAGTGTACGTAGAGCTGCTGCTGATATAGGGTCAGAATTGGGGATTTATTAGTCAGTGTGGGGTCTACCATCGTAAGCTACTCAAATCCTGAAAAACCAACAGTCCTTCTAAGGATTAATTCCAGAGTATAAAGGTTCCAGTGTTAGGTAGGTAGGGTAGTGTACGTTGCTCTATACACATCAGTGCAAAGCCTGTAGGCACTGTATGTGTGTAAATCGATCATTGCATGCATCAAGAGGGTCCATTCCCTTCCTGTGTTCTGGTGCTGCTGCTGCTACCTGTAGGATATATTGGCCGTATATATGTAGCCCTGGGTGTAATTGGCTTTGAAAATTTTTTTGGCCAGGGCTAATAGAGATTTTATATTGCAAAGTAATATAGAGCTCTTTTTCGCCTCCTTTTGCTTTTTGACAGTGCACAATACAGCCAGATCCTTTTCCTATCACAGCATGAAAATCCAGCAATTTTAAAGTGGTCCCAAACATCCCTTTTGAGTGCGCAGAGAAATATTTAATTTTTAGGTGGTACGGTTAAGTAGATTTTTTTGGGTGTCTTACACACTTTCTTGACACTATTTTGCTTAAGGCTACTTTCACACATCAGGTTTTCGGCGTCAGGCGTGATCCGGCGTCGTGCCGGAACGCCGGATCCGGCAAATGTTTTGTAAAACCTGATGTGCCGGATCCGGTTTTCTGCCGGATCCGTCTTGTTCTTGACAGACAAAACCGGATCCGTCTCATCCGGTTCATCCGTTTTTCGACGGATTACGCCGGATCCGGTTTTTAAAATTGTCCCTTGTGGCCTTCCGAACGGGATTGGCTACTGGAAAACTATATATAGCGTGTTTCTACAGCCCTTCTTTGACAGGTTGTAGAGGAGAAAGTGCAGGTTGGAGAGAAGAGCAAGTTACTGGCGAAGATGGATGTTCTGATTGGAAATATTTTGAAGAATTTGGCGGATTTTATAGCGGAGGCGAATTGTTTGAGGGTGATTGTTCTGGAGAAGGAGAGAGCGAGACAGCAGCGCATCAGGCATCGTAGACGACGTTTGTGGATCCACCCCATCACAGCCAAGAGAATGACGCGTGGGGTCTATTCTACACTCTGCATGGACCTTCGACGAAACCCGGATAAATTTTTTGGATATGTTCGGATGAAAATGGAGAATTTTGATTACTTGGTGGAGCGCATTGCACACCTCATAAGAAAAGCGGACACCTATTGCCGCTTCTCTGTTTCACCCGCAGAGCGTCTGATGGTGACTTTAAGGTAAGCCACATTTATTGGATGTGCTCGCATCAGAGCACACTTTCACTGCAATCTTGTTGGTGGTAGTTTGTATCTCCAAGTGTTATAGCTGAGTTTTGGTATGTAATGCTGTGATTTAAAACTAATTGATTGTTTTTTAATTCCCCACAGATTTCTTGCAACTGGAGAATCCCTTTCGTCACTGCATTTCCAGTACAGACTCGGGATTTCCACCATATCTGGAATAGTGAAGTACACATGCCGTGCACTGTGGGACTCCTTAGCTGAAGAGTTTTTACCAGAGCCCACAACAGAGAGGTGGATTGAAATTGCTGACAAGTTTCAACAGATATGTCAGTTTCCCAACTGCTTGGGCGCTGTGGACGGGAAACATATCCGCATTGTAAAGCCAGCCGGATCGGGATCGGAATATTTCAATTACAAGAAATATTTTTCAATTGTCCTCATGGCCATCGCTGACGCGGAATACAAATTTATTGCTGTTGATATTGGGGCCTATGGCCGCTCCAATGACTCTCAAGTTTTCAAACTGTCTGCCATGGGGCGTAAACTGTATGGAAACACCTTCCAGTTCCCACCACCTAGACCGCTGCCGCAAACATCTGGTCCACCTATGCCATTTGTCTGTGTAGGGGATGAAGCCTTCCAGCTGTCAGAACACCTTTTGAAACCGTACTCTAGCAGAGGATTGACAAGACCAAAACGCATTTTTAATTACCGCCTCACAAGAGCAAGAAGAATGGTTGAATGTACCTTTGGTATTCTGACAGCCAAATGGCGGGTCCTATTGACTGCGATCAACCTCAAGACAGAAACTGTTGACGAGGTGATTAAAGCTTGCGTGGTACTCCACAATTTTGTTATCTGCAAGGAACCCATTTCCATTGAGGACACCTCTGAAGAAACCACCTTGCAAGATTACCATGACATTACCACTAGAAGTTCTGTGACGGTTTCAGTAATGAGGGACAATTTTGCACTATACTTTATGTCACCTCAAGGCAGAGTACACTGGCAGGATGACAGAGTGTGAAAGATTTGTGCCCGAACCAAACTTGTGTACCTTCTGTACCAACAGTATATACCTTTGCCAACCAAAGTTGGCTATCTTGTCATGGTCTCTATTTTTAGCTTTAGGCCACAGGTGTGTACCTGGTTGTGTTTTATGCAAAGTATTTCACCTTTAAACAAAAGTTGTGTACATTGTTAGGAAATCACCAACAATAAACACAACTTTTTAGGTGAAATACTTTGCTTCAAACACAACCAGGAACACAACTGTGAGAAAAAGCTAAAATTTACCCACAGTTATATACCTGGTTTTGAATACCTTTTTACCTTTTAAATACCCTGTATTTAACCTTTTTTTTAAACATATTTCGCCGCAGAAAGAAATGACAGACAACCAGTGTAAACAATAATTTAAATTTTATTTAAAATATTTTTTTTTTGTAAACTGTTTTTAAAGTTAAAAAAACTTTTTTAATAAAGGTTTGAAACCAACAGGGCATTTTTATTACAAAACACATCATAAATCTGTGTAGTGTAGGGTGGAAATACTGCTGGAGGGGCTGCGGGACACTTCGACAATGGGAGTGTGGAGAGAGGACTGGGATCGTGGTAGGGAAGGAACAGTTAGAGGTGATGGTGTGGAAAAAGCTACAGAATGGGTGGACATGTGGGAGGCAGAAGAGGTGGTGGGCGGTGGAGTGGAGGGTTGGGCAGGGACTGTAGGAGCAGATGATGTTGATGGAAAGTTGTATGGGGAAGGAGTTTGGTACGGGGAAGGAGTTTGGTACGGGGAAGGAGTTTGGTACGGGGCAGGTTGCTGGAAGTGGGGAGATGTCTGGTACTGGGGAGGTTGCTGGTACTGGGGAGGTTGCTGGTACTGGGCAGGTTGCTGGTATGTAATAGGAGGGGGAGGATGGAAAGTGGCAGGAGGGGGTGTAGATGTAATAGGAGGGGGAGGATGGAAAGTGGCTGGAGGGGGTGCAGGTGGAGGAACTACAGTGGTGGGAGGTGGAGGTTGGGAGGTAACCTGCTGTAGAGCACCGTGGTACGAATGCATTACATGCATCTGCTGGGTAGGAGATAGTGTTGCCATGCGCTCCACAACAGACCTGAAAAAGGTGTGGTTTGGCGAAGATCTTGCTTCTGAATACATGGTTTGCAGAAGTGTCTTCACCTCCAGAATGCTGGAGTTGATCTGCTGAAAGCCTGCGGAGATTTGCTCTGACAAGACTTTTAGACAGTTCTGGAAAGATGCATTCAGATGCAAGAACTCTGGCGCATAACTCTTTTCCTGACCCCTCTGCCGCTGCCGCCCAGTACCCGCAGGTGTACTAGAGGTGGCAGGGGCAGAAGGGTGGGGTAAAGGGAAAGCGATCTCCTCACCAGCAGCTTCATGTAATGTAGGAGGCCACGATGCTCCTGTGCTGGTGGATGGGACAGATGGGTCGAATGTGTGGGAAGGCTGGGAAGGTGCAGATGTACCGGGGGGGTCGAAGTGTCCCTCGGTGCCGGTCTCCTCAGGGATCGCCTCAGAAGGGTCCAATCGTGCAGGCTCCCGAGTGCTGCTCACCGTGCTGTGGAATAAAGAGAAAAAAAAACAATTAAAATAGTGACATGGTATGGCCCTGGCTGAAAAAAAAAAGTTACATCTAAACATTTTTTTGTCACATGTGGTGTGTAATATTTACCTTCTGGTGAGCATTGTCTCCCGGAGGAACGACAGGGCTCGTGCGTACTTGTACTTGCTCCTGCGTCCTCCAGATCCACTCGGGGCCCGCATCTCTTTATTGAACTCCTTCTTGAAACGATCCCTCACAGACCGTCACCGCTTCACAATTCTCTCCCCTGAAACGAGAAAGGACAAAGTGGTTAGTATACAACATCAGTGTTTCCCAAACTCCAGTCCTCATGGTCCCCAGGGGTCATGTTTTCAGGATTTCCAAAGTAAATAGAAATCCTGAACACATGATCCGTGGGGACCACGAGGACTGGAGTTCGGGAAACACTGGTTTAAATCAAGCAACCGGTACTGTATATACTTACGCTCTTTAATCTGGGCCCGAGCTTCGAGGTCCTCCCAGCGGTCCACAAGGAGCGAACAGATTTCCTCCCAGAGTCGTCGGGTAACGATAAGGTCAGCGTGGCGGCGGTCAGCCATATTCCAGAGCGGCTCCCTTTCTCTGACGAGATCGATGAGGTGGTCCACATCAATCCCTCCATCCTCACCGTCAGAGTCGGGAGCACGCTGTGAAGGCTGTTAAAGAAAAAGACAAAAATAACATAATTAGCCTCCACAAAAGAAATGAAATAAAAAGTGCAAAAGAACAAAGCAAAAATATTTATACTTACACGCTGGTGACCGCCGCGTTGCTGTCGCCGACGACCCCGAGAGGCACTGCGAGGACCTCTTGGCCGAGCACCAGATTGGGAAGACTAGAGAAGAAAACAAAAAATGTTATGTCTTTGGATGTAGGCATTTGTTTGCTGTGTGTGGTCTGCAGAACATTGTTTTCTATGTGTTGTGTGTAGTGTGATGTTGTGTTTCTGCGTTTGATGCAAAAAACTTACCAATTGTGAGCCCACTCCAAGTGTCTGTCCACCCCTTCCTTCTTCTTCTGGGAGCTCCTCTTCATCTTGTGATTCCTGTTTTGAAATAAAAGGCAATGAATAGACATATATTACAGAGATGATGGATTTTGGAAATAAAAACTTACCGTCAAACGCTGACGATGCAAGGGAGGGCTCCCAGAAGAAGATGTGCTGTCTTCCTCATGGCCAGACTCCATGGCTGTGGGTGGTGTTCCTGCTGCTGCCGCCATTGCTGCTGCTGCTGCATCTCTTTGGCGGCTGTTGAATAAAGAGAAACAAAGGGCCAATGAATATCTTGATATTCCATAGCCCTAGTTTGGAGGAATGGGGGATTTGATAATTACTGTCTCTCATCTGCTGCTGGACTCCCCTCCCGTTGTTCAGCATGCTGCTCCATTTGGGGTGGTGCTGATGGTGCTGCTGCAGATGTCTGCTGCCTTCTCCTGCTCCTGGTTCTTGGCTTGGGTGTCATGTTGGGTGTGGCTGAGGGTCCCACTGTCTTGCTTTTATATATGTCTTGTGGGCAGAGCTACTGAGCATGCTCAGACCAAAAAAACCGGATCCGGCCACCGGATCCGGCTGTCGCCGGATCAGGCGCATTGCGGCGCTCATAGGCTTTCATTGTATGAAAAAGCCGGACACAGTAGCCGTTTTTTCCAGACGCCGGATCGCGTCACATTGCATGGCCATCCGGCTCGATCCGGCTCTAATGCAAGTCAATGGGGGGGAAACCGGATCCGGCATTGCATTTCGCCGGATCCGGTTTTTGTCAAAAGCGCCGGATCGCGCCTGTCGGCGAAAAACTTATGTGTGAAAGAGGCCTTACCCTCCAAAAAATACATACAGGCCACATATTTTACAGTGTGGTAAATCTGTGGCACGTCTCATCCATCCGTCTACTAAAATTTTTCGTCTTTTTAGGTCTGAATTCAATTATTTTTGCTGTCTGTCACTGTACTTATATACTGCACTATTTAGCCCCCCCAAAAAGAAACAGGCCACACATTTGTCTTAGTGATATCTCCGTGCAAGATGATATCTGTGCGTGCTCAAAGTTTGGCCAGTTTAGGCCAGTTTTCCTTTTTTTGCCATGGGTGTCACAGTACTTATATACAGCACTAGTTAGCCCAAAAATGAAAAAAAACAACAGGCCACACATTTGTCATAGTGATATCTCCATGCCAGCTGATATCTGTGTGCGCTCAAAGTTTTGCCAGTTTAGGCCAATTTTCCTTTTTTTGTCTTGAGTGTCAGAGTACTTATATACAGCACTAGTTAGCAAAAAAAAGAAAAAACAGGCCACACATTTGTCGTAGTGGTTTCTCCGTGTGGCTGATATCTGTGCGTGCTCAAAGCTTGGCCAGTTTAGGCTGGTTTTCCTTTTTTTGTCCTGGGTGTCACAGTACTTATATACAGCAATAGTTAAAATAAAAAAACAGGCCACACATTTGTCGTAGTGGTACCTACGTCCAACAAGTTCAACCTTTCCGAGGCCCCAGAGAACATGATTCCAGTCGATTTTTACTGACCCCAGTGTTGTGTTTGCCATTATTTATGGAATAACGGTGACCGCAAAAAAACTTGTCTGATTTCCTATTTAATTTCTCTCTCCTCCTCAGTGCTCCAGCCACTCTGTGTTTTGGCAAGGGTGTAATAGTACCCATCACCAAAATACAAAAGATATGTACACCCCCAAGGGGAAATGTTTGCCAGCCCATACACTAAGTGTATGGGCATTCCAAGTCTATGAGACCTGCTCCTAGAAAATTGGCCTATTTTTTAATCAGGCCTTCCTCCAAGTCTCATCATCCACCGTCACTACATCAAAAGGGTTTACGTGTTCCGTGCAGCTACAGCCAGTGTCGAATTATTAACAAGGGTGGGTGGTTATGCTGTGCGTAAGATACTTGTTCTGAAAAAGGTTGAGGTGTACCCCACAGGGGAAATGTTTGACAGACCATACACTATGTTTATGGGCATTCCAAGTCTATGAGAACCGCTCTTTTATATTGGGCCTATTTTTAATCACGCCTTCCTCCAAGTCTCATCATCCACTGCCACTAGATCAAAAGGGTTTATGTGTTCCGTGCAGCTACAGCCAGTGTCGAATTATTAACAAGGGAGGGTGGTTATGCTGTGCGTAATACTTGTTCTGAAAAAGGTTAATGTGTGCCCCACAGGGGAAATATTTGACAGCCCATACACTTATGGGCATTCCAAGTCTAGAAGACCCACTCCTTTAACCCCTTTCTGCCATTAGATGTACTATCCCGTCCATGTGCCCTGGGACTTAATTCCCAGGGACGGGATAGTACGTCTAAAGCGATCAGCGGCGCCCACGTGGTGAGCACCGCTGATTGCGGCCGGGTGTCAGCTGACTATCACAGCTGACACCCGGCACAATGTGTCAGGGGCGGTCACGGACCGCCCCCGACATGTTAACCCCTTGTACACCACGATCAAACACGGTCGCGGTGTACCGGGGGTTAAAGGGAAGCATTGGCAGGGAGGGGGCTCCCTCCGTGCTTCCCTGAGCCCCCCACGGCAGCGCAATGTGCAGTGCTGCTGCTGGGGACTCCTTCCCTAGAGGACCCCGGATCCAAGATGGCGATTGGGGCCTTCGGGGGCCTGTAGGGAGCTGACTTCCTCACTGCCTGCAAAGCGCAGGCATGAGGAAGTCTGGAGAACTGCCTGTGACAGATTGCTGATCTGTCACTGTGATCTGTGATGTGACAGATCAGCGATCTGTCATAGGACAGTGATGTCCCACCTGGGACTATGTAATAAAGTAAAAAAAAAAAAAGTGTAAAAAAAAAAATCGCTAAATAAATTAGTAAAAGAAAAAAAAATATTCCCCAATAAATTCATTTTTTGAAAATAAAAAAAAACAATAAAAGTTCACATATTTGGTATCACCACGTCCGTAGCGACCAGCCCTATAAAACTGTCTCATTAGTTATCCCCTTTAGCGAAACCCTTAAAAAATAAAAATAAAAAACGAAGCAAAAAATAATGATTTATTATCATACCACCGAACAAAAAGTGTAATAACGCGCGATCAAAAAGACATATATAAATATCCATGGTACCGCTGAAAACGTCATCTTGTCCCGCAAAAAACGAGCCATGACACAGCATCATCCGCAAAAAAGTAAAAAAGCTATAGCTTGCAGAATAAAGCAATGCAAAAATAATTATTTTTTATATAAAATTGTTTTCATTGCAAAAAACCGACAAAACATAAAAAAAACTAAATGAGGTATCGATGTAACTGCACCGACCCGAAGAATAAAACGGCTTTATTAATTTTACCGCAGGCGGAACGGTGTAAACGCACCCCCCCAAAAGAAATTCATGAAACGCTGTTTTTTTTTCACTCTGCGTCCCAAAAATCGGAATAAAACGTGATAAAAAAAGTCACGTGCCCAAAAATGGTATCAATAAAAACGTCAACTCGTCCCACAAAGGATAAGACCTCACATGACTCGGTGGGTCAAAATACGGAAAAATTATATAGCTCTCAATATGTGGTGATGCAAAAACTATTTTTACAATAAAAAGCGTCTTTTAGCTTGTGACAGCTGCCAAACATAAAAACCACCATAAATAGTAAATCAAACCCCCCGTTATCACCCCCTTAGTTAGGGAAAAATAATAAAACTAAAAGAAAATGTATTTATTTCCATTTTCCCATTAGGGTTAGGGCTAGGGTTAGCCTTAGGGCTAGGGTTAGGGCTAGGGTTAGGGCTCAGATTAGGGTTAGGGGTGTGTTGGGGTTAGGGTTGGAGTTATAATTGGGGGTTTCCACTGTTTGGGCACATCAGGTGCTCTCCAAATGCAACATGGCATCTGATCTCAATTCCAGCCAATTCTGCGTTGAAAAAGTCAAATGGTGCTCCTTCCCTTCCAAGCTCTGCCATGCACCCAAACAGTGTTTTACCCCCATATATGGGGTATCAGCCTACTCAGGACAAATTACAAAACAACTTTTGGGGTCCAATTTCACCTGTTACCCTTAGGAAAATAAAAAATTGGTGGCAAAAAAATCATTTTTGTGGAAAAAAATGATTTTTTTATTTTCACGCCCAGGCGTTATAAACTTTTGTGAAGCACCTGGGGGTTCAAAGTGCTCACCACACATCTAGATATGTTCCGTGTGGGGTCTAGTTTCCAAAATGGGGTGACTTGTGGGGAGTTTCAATAGTTTAGGTACATCAGGGGCTCTCCAAACGCACATGACACCCGCAGACCAATCCATCAAAGTCTGCATTCCAAAACGTCACTACTTCCCTTCCGAGCCCCAACGTGTGCCCATACAGTAGTTTTCTCCCACATATGGGGTGTCAGCGTACTCAGGGCAAAATGGACAACAACTTTTGGGGTCCAATTTCTCCTGTTACCCTTGAGAAAAAAAAAAAAATGGGGACTAAAAGATGATGTTTGTTGAAAAAATACGATATTTTTATTTTCACGCCCGGTCGTTATAAACTTCTGTGAAGCACTGGGGGGTTCAAAGTGCTCACCAAACATCTAGATAAGTTCCTTAGGGGGTCTAGTTTCAAAAATGGGGTCACTTGTGAGGGGTTTCCACTGTTTAGGTACATCAGGGGCTCTCCAAAAGCAACATGACACCCGCAGACCATGCAATCAAAGTCTGCATTTCAAAACGTCACTACTTCCCTTCCGAGCCCCGACGTGTGCCCATATAGTAGTTTTCTCCCACATATGAGGTATCAGCGTACTCAGGACAAATTGGACAACAACTTTTGGGGTCCAATTTCTCCTGGTACCCTTGGGAAAATGAACAAATTGTTGACTAAAAGATCATATTTGTGGAAAAAATACGATTTTTTTATTTTCACGTCCGGACATTATAAACTTCTGTGAAGCACTGCGGGGTTCAAAGTGCTCACCACACATCTAGATAAGTTACTTGGGGGGTCTAGTTTCCAAAATAGTGTCATTTATGGGGGGTTTTTACTGTTTTGGTACATCAGGGGCTTTCCAAACGAGACATGGTGTCCGATCTCAATTCCAGCCAAAAACGTCAAATGGCGCTGCTCCCCTTCCGAGCTCTGCCATGTTCCCAAATAGTGGTTTACCCCCACATGTGGGGTATCAGCGCTCTCAGGACAAATTGCACAATATCTTTTAGAGTCCTGTTACTCTTGGAAAAATAAGAATTGAGGGTGAAAATATCATTTTTGTGGAAAAAATATGATTTTTTTATTGTACGGCTGTATGTTATAAACTTCTGTGAAGCCCTTGGGGGTTAAAAGTTCTCACCACATATCTAGATAAGTTCCTTGGGGGGTCTAGTTTCCAAAATGGGGTCACTTGTTGGGGGTTTCCACTGTTGTGGTACATCAGGGGTTTTCCAATCGCGACATGGTGTCCGATCTCAATTCCAGTCAAAAACGTCAAATGGCGCTGCTTCCCTTCCGAGCTCTGCCATGCGCCCAAATAGTCATTTACCCCCACATGTGGGGTATCAGCGCTCTCAGGACAAATTGCACAATATCTTTTAGAGTCCTGTTACTCTTGGAAAAATAAGAATTGAGGGTGAAAATATCATTTTTGTGGAAAAAATATGATTTTTTAATTTTACCGCTGTACATTATAAACTTCTGTGAAGCCCTTGTGGGTTCAAAGTTCTCACCACATATCTAGATAAGTTTCTTGGGGGGGTCTAGTTTCCAAAATCGGGTCACTTGTTGGGGGTTTCCACTGTTTAGGTACATCAGGGGCTCTCCAAACGCGACATGTCATCTGATCTGAATTCCAGCCAATTTTGCATTGAAAAAGTCAAACGGCGCTCCTTCCCTGCTGAGGTCTGCCATGCGCCGAAACAGTGGTTCCCCCCCACATATCAGGTATCAGCATACTCAGGAAAAATTGCACAATAACTTTTGAGGTCCAATTTCTCCTGTTACCCTAGGTAAAATAAAAAAATTGAACCTGAATTATTTTTTTAGTGGAAAAAAATTAAATGTTCATTTTTTTAAAATATTCAAAAAATTCCTGTGACACACCTAAAGGGTTAATAAACTTCTTGAATATGGTTTTGAGCACCATAAGGGGTACAGTTTTTAGAATGGTATCACTTTTGGGTATTTTCTATCATATAGACCCCTCAAAGTGGCTTCAAATGTGATGTGGTCCCTAAAAATAAAATGGTGTTGCAAAAATGAGAAATCGCTGGTCAATTTTTAACGCTTAGAATTTCCTAACAAAAAAAATTTTCATTCCAAAATTGTGCTGATGTAAAGTAAACATGTGGGAAATGTTATTTATTAAGTTTTTTGGGTGCCGTATCTCTGTTATTTAAGGGCATGAAAATTCAAAGTTGGAAAATTGCGAAATTTTCAAAATTTTTGCCAAATTTCCATTTTTTTCACAAATAACCGCAAGTTATTTGAATGAAATTTTACCACTAACATGAAGTACAGTATGTCATGAGAAAACTTTGTCAGAATCACCGGGATCCATGGAAGCATTTCAGAGTTATTACCTCATAAAGGGACAGTGGTCAGAATGGTAAAAATTGGCCTGGTCATTAACGTGCAAACCACCCTTGGGGCTTAAGGGGTTAAATTGTGCATAGTTTTTAATCAGGCCTTCCTCCACATTTCATCATCGGTCGCCACAAGATCACCAGCATTAACGTGTTCCGTGCTGCTACAGCCAGTGTCGCAATCTTAACAAGAGTGGTGGTTTTTGCTGGGCATTAAATACTTGCTATGGAAAAGTTTGAGATGTACCCCACAGGGGAAAATGTTTGACAGCCAACACACTTAGTGTATGGGCATTCCAAGTCTAGGAGACCCACTCTTTTAAATTGGGCCTAGTTTTTAATCAGGCCTTCCTCCAAGTCTCATCATCCACCACCACTAGATCAAAAGTGTTTACGTCTTCTGTGCAGCTACAGCCAGTATCGAATTATTAACAAGGGTGGGTGGTTATGCTCTGCATAAAATACTTGTTCTGAAAAATGTTGAGGTGTACCCCACAGGGGAAATGTTTGACAGCCCATGCACTAAGTGTATGGGCATTCCAAGTCTATGAGACCTGCTCCTAGAAATTTGGCCTATTTTTTAATCAGGCCTTGCTCCAAGTCTCATCATCCACCGCCACTACATCAAAAGGGTTTACATGTTCCATGCAGCTACAACCAGTGTCAAATTATTAACAAGAGTGGGTAGTTATGCTGTGCGTAAAATACTTGTTCTGAAAAATGTTGAGGTGTACCCCACAGGGGAAATGTTTGTCAGCCCATACACTAAGTGTATGGCCATTCCAAGTCTAGGAGACCCACTCCTTTAAATTGGGCATAGATTGTAATGAGGCCTTCCTCCACGTCTCATCATCTGCCACCACTAGATCACAAGCATTAACGTGTTCCGTGCAGCTACAGCCAGTGTCGAAATCCTAGCAAGGATGGAGGTTTTTGCTGGGTGTTAAATACTTGTTATTGAAAAGGTGGAGGTGTACCCCATAGGGGAAAATGTTTGACAGCCAACACAATTAGTGTATGGTAATTCCAAGTCTAGGAGACCCGCTCATTTAATTTGGGCCTAGTTTTTAATCAGGCCGTCCTCCACGTCTCATCATCCGCCGCCACTAGATCACCAGTGTTAACGTGTTCCGTGCTGCTGCAGTCAGTGTTCAATTCCTTACAAGGGTGGGTAGTTTTGATACTCATAAATTACTTGATTTGGAAAAGGTTGAGGTGTACCCCACAGGGGAAATGTTTGCCAGCCCATACACCTAGTTTATGGGCATTACAAGTCTAGGAGAACCGATCCTTTTTAATGGGACATTTTTGGTTGGTTAAGAGGCCCTCCTCCATGTTTCTTCTAAGGGGGATTGGGGTTATTGCAGTGCATATGACTTGGTAGCAGGCCAGGCCATGCAGTCAATGCATAAGAAAAGAGTTTTGGGATTACAAAATGAATAATATGAAGTGGATTTTCCGGTGGCCATCCAGTATGTGACTTGAAAAGCTTATTGGGGTGCATGTAGCTTTGGAGCAAGCCAGGCCAAGCATTCAATGCAACATTTTTTTCTGGAAGCCCTCCTGGACCTCTCGTGAAAGGGGTATTGGGGTGCGTCGTAATTTTTGGCAGCCCATCCACTCACTGCATAGGCAATAACAGTTTAGGTGACCCACTGTTTAACAATGGCCCTTTGAGAAGTTTAATGCCTCCTGATGCCCCAGTAAAAATAGGCTCTGTGACTTTAAGAGTCCCTCCTTCATAAATGAAACAAGATGGGTCTGCTTATGTGTCACACACCATATGGCCAGCTAGGGTTGTTAATGTTACAATGACATTTCCCAGTGAATGCATTTGTATTGGTTGAAAGCAATGTTAAAGTTGAAAAACGCTTCAAAAATGCTGTGTCTGAACATAGCCCAAGTGGTGGAGGAACTTTTTGGTCTGGGGTTATTTATTTTGCCTTATATACAAGTTATTAACCTGGAAAGGATGTACCTTAATATGTATCCCAGAAAGATCCGTTTTGGTTTTGTTTTGGTATGTTTTTTGGTGCACCAGTAAAAATGGCATGAAACTCTAACATCATTGGCTAAAATTGTGAACTAGGAGTCAGAAATGCTTCCAGGAATGATCCCCATAATGTCTCTGTGTCATTTGAGCAGTGCTTCCATAATTTTCAGATGTTTTAGTCCTTAAAAGGACCTCCATGGGGATAGCGGTAAAAATGCTTGGGTCTCCCATAGACTTACATTGGGCTCATTGTTCTGTTGAGTACCCGAGTATTCCAATTTGCTCAACCCGAGCAATGAGCACCCGAGCATTTTAGTGCTCACTCATCACTAGTTCAAAGTTGACCAGAGGGGGCGTGGCCTGGGCTCTGAGCATGTAGGAGGCAAGAGCTCTAAGCTCCCACAGTCACACACTAAAGCAACAAAAAAGCGTGCAAAGGGTTAACAAAAAAACCCATACTGTACCCTATTCTATTCCTGAAACTCTGGTGCACATTCTGAGTCTAAAACTAGGACCCTGGTCCAAAGGAGACCGAAGATATGAACTTGTAAAAGTTTGGGACAGTAGTGGCGTAGGAGAAACAGAGGGACAACATCCTCCCACCATTTGCCTTCCTGGAAGTGACTGGAGTGCTACTGTGGGCTGTATATAAGCCAGGACTGATCTGGAGGCTCATCGCCAGTAATAAGGACAATAAGGACTTTATTTGGAATCCTCCCGGTAAGGCACCACCTGATTCTAACTGACTGCAATGTTTTTTGCCTGCGGGGTGTAGAGGATAATGGCATGGCTGCGGCAGAGGGATACAGAACTATGTACAATCTCCCCTCTGGATTTCTGACTGAGTGCCGCCGAAATCAGGAAGTTCCACAGCCAGGGTGAGAAGAGCGGGGGCAGAGGAGCTGATCTGGATGCTTTCTGGACTGACACACCGAGGATATAAGCAGAGGACACCAGTGGGGACTACTTTCTTGTCACAGAGCAGAGAGGCGGAGGGATACCACTGGACCCATTGAACAGACATCAGAACTGCTAAGAACAGCGTTCCACAGCCACATTGAGGACCGGACAGGGGGCAACAAGCACAGGGGAGCCTCTGAAGACAGCAGAGGTGAGGCACATCCGAGTTTGGGCCACTAGATCCAGCTGCTGAATAGTGCTCACAGCCGCAATAGACTTCAATGGGAAGTAGATCCGACCGCTCCCAGCTACCAGCCTGTCAGCACTGAGCAGACCTGATGTCACAGGCCCTGCAGCGTTCAGTCAGTGGTCTCCCCTGTGACAGGCACAGATACTCTCATGAACTGTACAACACAGCAGAGACTTAACCACAGGGTTACTGAGGAAAGGACACAGGCATCTGGGAGGCACTCTTTATCCACACATAGTGTCCCTAGGGATTGTTCACTGGTTGCTTTCAGCATATCAGCGGCGCTGGCATACAATATAACAGAGTTTGCAGTTCATTGCTGGTGGTCCCGGTGTCTGGTATCCATCTGACCAGTGAATTATAACAGAAGATTACCTTTATTTCAACTGAGGATCAGAGATACAGTGGGCTGCTGATATTGATACTGCAGAATTGTGTGACTTTACTCGCTCTCACTGAGGGTCTCTCAGTTAACTCCTTTGGGAAACTTGCTTTTTGACCATTTTTCTTAACTTGTTTGATTGAATAATTTAAAGGGGTCATAGATCTGATGTCTGGGAAGGCTGGGAAGGGTTTGTGGCAAACCAAGATGCAGTCAGGTAGGGGCAGAGCTTCCAATAGCCCACACAGGGTCACGAGGCACAATTTTGGGGCACACTCTAAATCATACAACGATATCTCTAATTTGTTAAGCCCAATAAAATCTAGGTCACCCCTGAAAGGAGACGAGCCAAAAACGCCTTAGGCCGGTTTCACATTAGCGCTTTTTAAGCGCACGCACGGCCGGGGGTAGCTCCGCCCCCGAGCCGGCTCTCTGCCCGGCGTGCCCGCCCCTTGCTTGTAGCGCCGCCTCCTAGTGGACAGCGGCGCCTGCGATCGGCGCACCCTATCTTTAGCATAGGGTGCGCAGATCGTGCGCAGGCCGTGCGCTAGTTGCGCTTTGACCTGCGCTGCGCACTTTTGACGCTGCGCCGTGCGCGCCAAAATCCGAAAAGTTTGATTTTGGCGCGCATGGCGCACCGTCAAAAGTGCGCAGCGCAGGTCAAAGCGCAACTAGCGCACGGCCTGCGCACGATCTGCGCACCCTATGCTAAAGATAGGGTGCGCCGATCGCAGGCGCCGCTGTCCACTAGGAGGCGGCGCTACAAGCAAGGGGCGGGCACGCCGGGCAGAGAGCCGGCTCGGGGGCGGAGCTACCCCCGGCCGTGCGTGCGCTTAAAAAGCGCTAATGTGAAACCGGCCTAATCTAAAAAAAATCTCAGAACCCTGCATCTGTCAAAGTTGCAAAAGGGGGATCAGGTACTAATAGCTCATTGACCAAAACACGATCTAAAACACAACCTGAAACGCCTCAAAAAAATAAAAATTTAGGGGGTAACATTAAACCCCCCCTCCAATTGAGACTCTTACGGAGGAAATGGACACTTCCAAATCAAACAAAAGGAAGGGACCAGGCGATCAGGAAAACACTGGGAGTCTCTCATCTGAGGACTCCGACAGTGTCTCAGCTAACTATACTCCAAACACAAGCCCTGAAAGGCAGAAGCCTAGGAGGGATAATGGAGGTCCATTCCCTTCGTTTGAGGTTTCTCCTCAATACATTAACCTGGGGGAATACAAGGGGTCCAACAAACAAGCCACTGAAGGATTGATGGCGGATCTCTTCCAGTCCTTCAGTGATGCCCTAAAAATAGGGTTTGAGACTCAGGCCAAGGCCCCACAGGAAACTTGCAGAAATCTTAGCCAAAAGGTTCAGAAATATGAGGTAAAGATGGTACAGGTGGAGAGGGATATAGTTTACCTCTCAAAGGAGAATTCACTCCTCAAAAAGGAGGTCATTTCCCTTAAAAACAAATTGACGGATCTGGAAGACCGAAGCAGGAGAAATAACTTAAAGATACAAGGTATCCCTGAGTCAGTCTCCCAGGCAGATCTCTCTGATTACACCAAAAATTTGTTTAAAAAATTATCGCCAAAATTGACAGAATTAGACGTCAATATTAATCGTATACACCGCCTCCCACGTCCCAAAGGGGTCCCATAGGAAAAGCCCAGGGACACTATCCTCAGGGTCCATTTCTTTGAAACCAAGGAGAAGGTTTTAAAATCTTTGCGAGAGAGAGGTTCACCTCCTGAGCCTTATAAGGATCTTAAGATTTTCCAAGACTTTTCCAAAGAGACTATGGACGCAAGAAGCTCCTTCAGAGATCTGACCTCTAAACTTAGGGAACTTAGAGTGTCATATAGATGGGGTTTCCCTACCAAGCTTTTAGTCTGGTATAAAGATAAACACTGCCCCATCTATACTCCACACGAGGGTCAGAAGTTTCTTAAATTCCTGATGGATGAGCCATCCTTTAGACATAGGGATTAGGATTCATCTTTGTCTTATGTTTGAATTTATTTGGGGGTCACTATTATTTCCTTTTCCTGAACATGAATATTAGTACCCGTAATTACAGTTTATCGTTGTCACTGTGGGAACTTGCCACTTAATTTTTTTTCTCGTTTTTCCCCCGATCTAAGGTGAGACACCAACCAGTTTGGAGTCCTCCAGGAGAACTCTCAAGTTCTTAATTTTTTTTTTTCTGTATTTCATTGTTCTATTTGTTTCCCTTTCCTGTTTTGATATTGCATTCTAACGATGAAAATTTTATCGTACAATGTTAGGGGGCTCAACAGTCCAAATAAGAGGTATGCGGTATGGAAGGAGATCAACCAATCCCGGGCCGAATTGGTATGCCTTCAGGAGGTTAAACTGGCTTCCGATCGACACCAGGTCTTCCAGCACAAGAACTTCACATACATGTACAAGTCACTCTCCACAAAGAAAAAGGCTGGGGTCATCACATTGGTAGGTGGCACCGTTCTTTTTCAGCTCATCAAAGAAATACCAGACTCCTTGGGCAGGTTTCATATACTTATATGCTTACTCCATGAAAGGCCATGCACAATAGTGAATGTATACGCACCCAACAAGGGACACATTCATTTCTTGAACAAGCTTATCAAAAAAATCGACAAAGTTAAAACAGGCGAACTCATCTTATTGGGCGACTTTAATATTGTCCCAGATAGCAGCATTGATTCATCCTCTTTAGTTCACCACAAGGTCCCAGCTTTAAAAAAAACTGGTTAATTCAAAATGAGCTTTATGATGCTTTCCGTTGCTTGAATACATCGTCACGTGAGTATTCTCACTTTTCAGATGTACATAAGACAGCTTCCAGGATAGATCTCCTACTTACTAACATATTCACTCTGTCCAAAATTAAGGACATTCGCTTCATGCAGAAGTCCATCTCGGATCATACCCCGGTTCTCATTGACTTCCTTGTGGGTCCTCCCCCTGACAAACCATTCCGCTGGAAGCTTAACTCAGCTTTGCTATATATACCAGAGTACAAACAAGAGATAGAAAATGCTCTCTTAAACTACTTCAAGGAAAACGTACCTGGTGAGGTAGACCAGTTCATGGTCTGGAACGCCCATAAAGCGGTCCTGAGGGGGTGTCTTATGCAAATTCTTTCTAAACATAAGAAGAGAAATAGGGTAAATATTACAAACCTACAGGCCCAAATTAATGATCTAGAAAAAAAACAAACAAACTTAAAATTTCCTTCCCAAACCGTCCAGGCCGAGATTTTGAGACTTAGCCAGAGTTTGAGATCTGAAATCTACCAGGAATATGATGCAGTCATCAAAGCATCTAGGTACAAATCGTATGCGTCTCTTAACAAGCCTACCAGGTTTATGATGAGGAAATTAAAAAGAGAAAGAATTAAAAGGAGAATAAATAAGATAGTATCTCCCTCGGGTGACCCCAAAACTCACCCTAGGGACATTGTCAACTCGTTTGCAGAATTCTTTAAAAATTTTTATAACCTGAAAGATAACCCCCAAACACCGGTGGTTAACTCGAATTTTGTAGATTCTTTTCTATAGAGTATCGATCTACCAAGAATCGATGAGCTGGACTTGAATTATGTCAATAGCCCCTTTACAGAGAGAGAAATTGTTGACGTTATCAAGAAACTGCAGTCCCAAAAATCATCAGAGCTGGATGGCTTCTCTGGAGACTACTATAAATCCTTTTCAAAAGGTCTTGCTCCACAGCTGGCTTCCGTCTTTGATCTGGTGTCCTCTCGGGGTTCCTTCCCAAAGGAGATGTTAGAGGCAGCAATTATCGTGATTCCAAAGGAGGGGGGACCCCGAGAGGATACAGAGCTATAGGCCAATATCGCTCATAAATAGCGATAATAAAATCTACTCAAAGATCATTGCAAAACGATTAAAAAACATCCTTCCATGTCTGTTGGCGGATGATCAAATAGGCTTTACAGAGGGCCGCCAGGCCTCAGACGGAACTAGAAGGGTGTTGAATCTGATAAATTTAGCGAACAACCTGAGAACCCAAACTGCTTTTCTGGCACTGGACGCTGAGAAGGCATTTGATAGACTAAACTGGCTTTACTTAAACGCAACTCTCGCTAGATTTGGCTTTGACGAGAAGTTTCTATCAACAGTCTTCACCTTGTACTCGGGTCCTAGTGCCAGGATTTATGCAAACAATTTCCTCTCCGACCCGTTCGACATTACCAATGTCACGAGACAGGGGTGCCCCCTGTCCCCCCTTCTATTTGTGCTTGCCATAGAGCCCCTAGCTGAAAAAATAAGAATAAACAATGATATTAAAGGCTTTGAACTGCCATCACGAAATTTTAAAATTGGATTATTCACAGATGATCTATTCCTCACGCTATTGGATCCTGCAAACTCCATTAAAGCCCTTTCAGTTGAACTAGAAAAATTCTCTAGAGCATCTTATTTTAAGATAAACCCAAACAAATCAAAATTTATAACTCTAAACATGAAACAATCTGAAATTAAAGAAATAAAGGCCCAAGCCCAGTTCATTTGGGAGGAGAAAGAGATTGTCTATCTAGGGATTAGAATAGCTGGATCAATTCAAGCCACAGTTAGGGCCAATTTAGACAGCATTATAAAGACTATTACAGGCGATCTATCCTTTTTGGCTCAGCTAGAGACTTCCATCTTTGGGAAGATTCTGGCAGTCAAAACTTTTATCCTTCCCAAAATTTTATACATATTTAGGACTTTACCAGTTAGCTTTCCGCGCCAGACCATTGATAAAGCTCAAGAGCTCATCCGACTATTTATTTGGAAAGGTAAAAAAGCAAGAATATCTGCAGACTTGATGTACAAAAATAAAAAACATGGGGGCGCAGGACTGCCCAACATATACTGTACTCTTATTATCAGGCCTCACTCATCAAACAGAGCTGGCACTGGTTTACTGAAAACATGATGCATCCAGCTTTGTATGGCTTGGAGAGAGATGCTAGTGATAGAGGTTCCATGCAAAAGCTTTTCTTTCACTTCCTTCTGCAAAAGCCCAGTGCGAACTCATCTCATCCTATATTCCGGCCAATAATCTCAGCCTGGAGGGATCTCATTAAGCCGACTAAAAATATCAAAAAAGCAGAGCAAATCTTAAAGTTGCCTCTATCTTCATTGGCACTGATGGATGATCTCCCGATACCGGAGGTTTTGGGGAAATCTGGAATTAAAAGGGTGGGGGATGTTTTTAGTGGAGTGGAGTTCCTGAAATTCAGTGAGATCAGGGTTAAATATAATTTACCATCATCTGAGCTAGTCTTTTACACCATGTTGAAAGACAGAATTTGGAAATTCATAAAAGGGAAGACTTTGAATTATGAAATGCTATCTTCACTATTGTGCAACCTTAAAAATAAAAACCTCTGGAGTCTGCGTAATTTGTATAGATCTGTTGTCAAAGACCTAGCGAGCCACAAAAACATACATGAAGAGATGGGAGTCCGATTTTGGTGCTGATATCCGTCTCGAGAACTGGAACGATGCCATCAAAAACACTTACAATTCCAACATATCAATGGGTCTTCATGAGAGTTATTTCAAATTGTTAAATAGGTGGTACTATACCCCGATGAGGTTATCACATTGTAATACAGAGCTATCTTCCTTGTGCTGGAGAGATTGTGGACACCAAGGGAACCTCTACCATATTTTCTGGGGTTGTTCAAAAATGAAAAACCTCTGGCTTCAAGTCACACAGCACATTAACCTCATTGCTAAGGATTCACAATTACACCCGAAAGAGCACTTCTTTCATTAGACATGGAACAATTTGATGATTCGGTAAGAAACATTATCATACACATCCTCTTAGTGACCAAGACCATGTTAGCACAATGGTGGAAGAAAGAAGAGGTTCCCAAGTTTTCAGACATACTTGACAAGATAGGCCAACACAGCGATTTAGAATGCAGATGTGCGATTAACAACAATCACATTCACAAATACTCAAAAAAATAGAAGACCTGGAACAACAAATTTCATATCAAATAGACTTAACAAGAGGCACTATATTTTGAAGTTTAAACCTGGGCGCTTTAGTACTGGGATGCTGTATCTCCTTCCAAGAATGTTACCCCATAATAAGGATTGTCGATTTTTTTTTCTTTCATGTTGTTATTCGATATATGTTATTCTATGCCTATTTGTGGGTTCTCTAGTTTTTAATTTTTTTTCCGTACCTGTACAAGGTTGTTTATTCCACACTCTCTTCCCTCCCTTCCTACCTTCCTTTCCCTACCCTGTTTATTTCTAAAAAAAACAATAAAATTATTTGAAAACAAAAGTTGACCAGAGATTTCTCATTTTTCCAACAAAATTTACAAAAAATTTTTTAGGGACCACCTCACATTTGAAGTGATTTTGGGGGGTCAATATAACAGAAAATACCCAAAAGTGACACCATTCTAAAAACTGCACCCCTTAAGGTGCGCAAAAACACATTAAAGAAGTGTATTAACCTTTCAGGTGCCTCACGAGAACTAAAGCATTGTGGAAGGAAAAAAATGAACATTTTCCTTTTTTCACAAAAAATTTACTTTGGAACCAGTTTTTTTTTTTGTTTTCACAAGTGTATCATGAGAAAATAGACCACAAAATTTGGTGGGCAATTTCTCCTGAGTGCACCAATACCCCATATGTTGGGGAAAGCCACTGTTTGGACGCATAGCAGGGCTCAGAAGGGAGGGAGCATCATTTGATTTTTTTAACACAAAATTTGCTGGAATCAATGGTGACGCCAAGTCGCGTTTTGAGACCCCCTGATGTGCCTAACAGTGAAAACCCCCAATTCTAACTCCAACCCTAACCCTAATACACCTCTAAACCTACTCCCAACCCTAACTATAAACCTAGCCACAAATCTAACCCTAATATACCCCTAACCTTAATGCCAACCCTAACCGTAATACCAACCATAGCCACAACCCTAAGACAAGTCCAACCATAACTTTAACCCAACTCTAACTTTAACCCAAACCTAACGTTAGCCCAACCTTAACCCTAGCCCAATCCAAACTTTAGACCAATCCTAACTTTAGTCCATCCTAACTTTAGCCCTGCACTAACACTAGCCCCAATCCTAACCCTAGCCCAAATATAACCCTAACTTTGGCCAAACCCTAACTTTAGCCCAACCCTATCTTTAGTCCAACTTTAACCCTAATGGAAAAATGGAAATAAATACTTTTTTTATTTTATTATTTTTACGTAAGGGGGTGATAAAAGTGGGTTTGATTTACTATTTTTTTTATTTTGATCACTGTGCTAGGGTCAAAAACAGTGATCAAAATTAACCAATAGGAAAATTTTCCTATTGTTGCTGGATGCCAGCAGGCAGATCTCGGCGGGCACACTGTGCATGCGTCCGCCAGTTTCTTTCCAGAAGAAGACCATGGCGAATGCAGGAGGGTCCAAGGACAACAGAAGGTACCAGGGGGAATCAGGGGACCCCATTTCTTTCTCTTCTGATGTGCAATCACATACAGTAAGAGGAGAGAGAAATTAAATAGGAAATTAGACAAGTTTTTTGCGGTCACCGTTATTCCATGAATAATGGCAAACACAACACTGGGGTCAGTAAAAATCGACTGGAATCATGTTCTCTGGGGCCTCGGAAAGGTTGAACTTGATGGACGTAGGTCTTTTTTAAAACTACGTAACTATGTAACTATTGTAACTATGTAATGAGATGTCATTCACTGGTTCCAGCTCTGGAGAGGAAGAACTGTAAGAGCTGCAGACCAGCATGAGGCTGAGATATTGGAAGACACCTTAACCCCTTCACTACCAAGGGTGGTTTGCACGTTAACTACCGGGCCAATTTTTACAATTCTGACCACTGTACCTTTATGAGGTCATAACTCTGGAACGCTTTCATGGATCCCGGTGATTCTGACATTGTTTTCTCGTGACATATTGTACTTCATGTTAGTGGTAAAATTGCATTCAAATAACTTGCGTTTATCTGTGAAAAAAACGGAAATTTGGTGAAAATTTTGAAAATTTCGCAATTTTCCAACTTTGAATTTTTGCAACACCATTTTATTTTTAGGGACCACTTCACATTTGAAGCCACTTTGAGGGGTCTATATGATAGAAAATACCCAAAAGTGACACCATTCTAAAAACTGCACCCCTTAAGGTGCTTAAAACCACATTCAAGAAGTTTATTAACCCTTTAGGTGCGTCACAGGAATTTTTTGAATATTAAAAAAAAAATGAACATTTAACTTTTTTTCACAAAAAAAATATTCAGGTTCAATTTTCTTTATTTTACCAAGGGTAACAGGAGAAAATTGACTGCAAAAGTTATTGTGCAATTTGTCCTGAGTACGCTGATACCTGATATGTGGGGGGAACCACTGTTTCGGCGCATGGCACAGCTCAGAATGGAAGGAGCGCCGTTTGACTTTTTCAATGCAAAATTGGCTGGAATTCAGATCGGACGCCATGTCACGTTTGGCGAGCCCCTGATGTACCTAAACAGTGTAAACCCCCTCAAGTGACCCCATTTTGGAAACTAGACCCCCCAAGGAACTTATCTAGATATGTGGTGAGAATTTTGAACCCACAAGGGCTTCACAGAAGTTTATAACATACAGCGGTACAATTAAAAAATCATATTTTTTCCACAAAAATGATCTTTTCACCCCCAATTTTTATTTTTCCAAGGGTAACAGGACCCTAAAAGTTATTGTGCAATTTGTCCTGAGTACGCTGATACCCCATATGTGGGTGTAAATGACTATTTGGGCGCATAGCAGAGCTCGGAAGGGAAGCAGCGCCATTTGACGTTTTTGGCTAGAATTGAGATCGGACACCATGTCGCGATTGGAAAACCCCTGATGTACCAAAACAGTGGAAACCCCCACAAATGACACCATTTTGGAATCTAGACCCCCCAAGGAACTTATCTAGATGTGTGGTGAGAACTTTGAACCCCCAAGGGCTTCACAGAAGTTTATAACGTACAGCAGTACAATTAAAAAATCATATTTTTTCCACAAAAATGATCTTTTCACCCTCAATTCTTATTTTTCCAAAAGTAACAGGACCCTAAAAGATATTGTGCAATTTATCCTGAGTACGCTGATACCCCACATGTGGGTGTAAACCACTATTTGGGCGTATGGCAGAGCTCGGAAGCGATTGGAAAACCCCTGATGTACCAAAACAGTAGAAACCCCCACAAATGACACCATTTTGGAAACTAGACCCCCCAAGGAACTTATCTAGATGTGTGGTGAGCACTTTGAACCCCCCAGTGCTTCACTGAAGTTTATAACGTCCGGGCGTGAAAATAAAAAAATCGTATTTTTTCCACAAACATGATCTTTTAGTCCCCATTTTTTTATTTTCCCAAGGGTAACAGGAGAAATTGGACCCCAAAAGTTGTTGTCCAATTTGTCCTGAGTACGCTGATACCTCATATGTGGGAGAAAACTACTGTATGGGCACACGTCGGGGCTCGGAAGGGAAGTAGTGACGTTTTGGAATGCAGACTTTGATGGAATGGTCTGCGGGTGTCATGTTGCGTTTGGAGAGCCCCTGATGTACCTAAACAGTGGAAACACCCCACAAGTGACCCCATTTTGGAAACTAGACCCCCTAATGAACTTATCTAGATGTGTGGTGAGCACTTTGAACCCCCCAGTGCTTCACAGAAGTTTATAACGACCGGGCGTGAAAATAAAAATATCGTATTTTTTCAACAAACATCATCTTTTAGTCCCCATTTTTTTTATTTTCCCAAGGGTAACAGGAGAAATTGGATCCCAAAAGTTGTTGTCCAATTTGTCCTGAGTACGCTGATACCTCATATGTGGGAGAAAACTACTGTATGGGCACACGTCGGGGATCGGAAGGGAAGTAGTGACGTTTTGGAATGCAGACTTTGATGGATTGGTCTGCGGGTGTCATGTGCGCTTGGAGAGCCTCTGATGTACCTAAACTATTGAAACTCCCCACAAGTGACCCCATTTTGGAAACTAGACCCCCCACGGAGCTTATCTAGATGTGTGGAGAGCACTTTGAACCCCCAAGTGCTTCACAGAAGTTTATAACGCCTGGGCGTGAAAATAAAAAAAACATTTTTTTCCGCAAAATTATATTTTTGCCCCCAATTTTTTATTTTCCTAAGGGTAACAGGAGAAATTGGACCACAAAAGTTGTTTTGTAATTTGTCCTGAGTAGGCTGATACCCTACATGTGGGGGTAAAACACTGTTTGGGCACATGGCAGAGCTTGGAAGGGAAGGAGCACCATTTGACTTTTTCAACGCAGAATTGGCTGGAATTGAGATCAGACGCCATGTTGCCTTTGGAGAGCACCTGATGTGCCCAAACAGTGGAAACCCCCAATTATAACTCCAACCCTAACCTCAACACACCCCTAACCCTAATCTGAGCCCTAGCCCTAACCCTAGCCCTAACCCTAACCCTAGCCCTAACCCTAGCCCTAACCCTAACCCTAGCCCTAACCCTAGCCCTAACCCTAGCCCTAACCCTAACCCTAGCCCTAACCCTAGCCCTAACCCTAGCCCTAACCCTAGCCCTAACCCTAGCCCTAACCCTAACCCTACCCTAACCCTAACCCTAGCGGGAAAATGGAAATAAATACATTTTCTTTTAGTTTTATTATTTTTCCCTAACTAAGGGGGTGATAACGGGGGGTTTGATTTACTATTTATGGCGGTTTTTATGTTTGGCGGCTGTCGCACGCTAAAAGACGCTTTTTATTGTAAAAATAGTTTTTGCATCACCACATATTGTGAGCTATAATTTTTCCGTATTTTGACCCACCGAGTCATGTGAGGTCTTATTTTTTGCGGGACGAGTTGACGTTTTTATTGGTACCATTTTCGGGCACGTGACATTTTTTGATCGCTTTTTATTCCGATTTTTGGGACGCAGAATGAACAAAAACCAGCGTTTCATGAATTTCTTTTGGGGGGGTGCGTTTACACCGTTCCGCGTGCGGTAAAATTGATAACGCGATTTTATTCTTCGGGTCAGTACGGTTACAGCGATACCTCATTTAGGTCGTTTTTTTATGTTTTGTCGGTTTTTTGCAATGAAAACTATTTTATATAAAAAATAATTATTTTTGTATCGCTTTATTCTGCGAGCTATAACTTTTTTATTTTTTTGCGGATGATGCTGTGTGGTGGCTCGTTTTTTGCGGGACAAGATGACGTTTTCAGCGGTACCATGCATATTTATATGCGTCTTTTTGATCGCGCGTTATTGCACTTTTTGTTAGGTGGTATGATAATAAATCATTATTTTTTGCTTCGTTTTTTATTTTTATTTTTTAAGGGGTTCGCTAAAGGGGTTAACTAATGGGACAGTTTTATAGGGCAGGTCATTACGGACGCGGCAATACCAAATATGTGTACTTTTATTGTTTTTGTTTTTTTTTATTTTGAAAAAATGGATTTATTGGGGAATATTTTTTTTTTTTAACTAATTTATTTAGCGATTTTTTTTAAATTATTTTTAACACTTTTTTTTTTTTTTTTTTACTTTATTACCTTGTCCCAGGTGGGACATCACTGTCCTGTGACAGATCGCTGATCTGTCACATCACAGATCACTGTGACAGATCAGCGATCTGTCACAGGCACTGCTGCAGACTTTCTCATGCCTGCGCTTTGCAGGCAGTGAGGAAGTCAGCTCCCTGCAGGCCCCCGTCGCCATCTTGGATCCGGAGGCCTGTAGGGAAAGAGCCCCCCGCAGCAGCGCTGCACATTGCGCTGCCGTGGGGGGCTCAGGGAAGCACGGAGGGAGCCCCCTCCCTGCCGATGCTTCCCTTTAACCCCCGGTACACCGCGATCGCGTTTGATCGCGGTGTGCAAGGGGTTAACGTGTCGGGGCCGTCCATGACCGCCCCTGACACATTGTGCCGGGTGTCAGCTATGATAATTAGCTGACACTCGGCCGCGATCAGCGGCGCTCACCACGTGGGCGCCGCTGATCGCGATGATGTAATATTCCGTCCATGGTAATTAGGTCCATGGTCACATGGACGGAATATTACGTCAATTGTAGGTAAGGGGTTAAGGTCTAGAACAGGGAAATATAAAGTTGCTTACTATCTTTTATCTCCATGCCTTCCTTCTGCTTATTATATGTTTGTCAGGAGAGAGCTCAAAGCATAATAAACAGCAATTGGGGTATTTAGTTTTTGCAGCGCTATTTTAATAACAAGAAAAGAAATACAAAATATTCTGAAAGTTAAATAATAAAGATTCAAGATTAGTAAAGAAGAACATTTTCTTTTGTATTTGTATATTCTTGACGTGGGAGAAATCCTTGCAAACCTTAGTGATGCACCCACACAATAACACCTACACACTTGATTGTTTGACTGAAGATAACTATATACTAGATGTATTAGTAGAAATTCTAGCATTCTAGAACTGTCTAAATCTTTATGTTAATTTTTTTCTACAATTTTGCTAAAATGTAAAGATTATTTACAATTTGTCATTTCTTAAAACAGTTGCATGAAGTACATTTAAATAAAGCTATCAATATATGAAATACATATTATTCTCTTTAAAATTTGCCCAATTGAAAGCGTAGTACATGAATTCCATAGATACTGTAAGGATAAATAGGTAGACAGATGAAAGAGATGAACGGATGGATCCAGGATGCTCAATTTCAAGTCAACTAGATTCACAAGGATCATAAAATAAATGGCTTCAGCTATTTTACAAATACTGTACACTAAGTGAAAAGACTAATTATCTTAGGGCAGCAGCGTGAGTTTCTCCATAATGTTCTGCAGCAATTGGATCACATGGTGTAGCATAGCCAATCATGGGGCTATAATAGGTAGTATAAATCATAGGAGTCAGCCACGAAATGCCATTTTTTGTTTGTACTGTGTAGGGAGGTGAATGCTAACAATACACGTCATAGGGAGAGCAAAAAGGCGACTATGGTGTAATACGCACACTAAAGTGCTAATGTACGAGATTCAAAAGGAGAGTATTAATTACAGTGTGTGAATAGAAATCCAAGATTCAAGTGATATACAGTGGGGAAAAAAGTATTTAGTCAGTCAGCAATAGTGCAAGTTCCACCACTTAAAAAGATGAGAGGCGTCTGTAATTTACATCATAGGTAGACCTGAACTATGGGAGACAAACTGAGAAAAAAAAATCCAGAAAATCACATTGTCTGTTTTTTTTTCATTTTATTTGCATATTATGGTGGAAAATAAGTATTTGGTCAGAAACAAGCAATCAAGATTTCTGGCTCTCACAGACCTGTAACTTCTTCTTTAAGAGTCTCCTCTTTCCTCCACTCATTACCTGTAGTAATGGCACCTGTTTAAACTTGTTATCAGTATTAAAAGACACCTGTGCACACCCTCAAACAGTCTGACTCCAAACTCCACTATGGTGAAGACCAAAGAGCTGTCAAAGGACACCAGAAACAAAATTGTAGCCCTGCACCAGGCTGGGAAGACTGAATCTGCAATAGCCAACCAGCTTGGAGTGAAGAAATCAACTGTGGGAGCAATAATTAGAAAATGGAAGACATACAAGACCACTGATAATCTCCCTCGATCTGGTGCTCCACGCAAAATCCCACCCTGTGGGGTCAGAATGATCACAAGAACGGTGAGCAAAAATCCCAGAACCACGCGGGGGGACCTAGTGAATGAACTGCAGAGAGCTGGGACCAATGTAACAAGGCCTACCATAAGTAACACACTACGCCACCATGGACTCAGATCCTGCATTGCCAGACGTGTCCCACTGCTTAAGCCTGTACATGTCCGGGCCCGTCTGAAGTTTGCTAGAGAGCATTTGGATGATCCAGAGGAGTTTAGGGAGAATGTCCTATGGTCTGATGAAACCAAACTGGAACTGTTTGGTAGAAACACAACTTGTCGTGTTTGGAGGAAAAAGAATACTGAGTTGCATCCATCAAACACCATACCTACTGTAAAGCATGGTGGTGGAAACATCATGCTTTGGGGCTGTTTCTCTGCAAAGGAGCCAGGACGACTGATCCGGGTACATGAAAGAATGAATGGGGCCATGTATCGTGAGATTTTGAGTGCAAACCTCCTTCCATCAGCAAGGGCATTGAAGATGAAACGTGGCTGGGTCTTTCAACATGACAATGATCCAAAGCACACCGCCAGGGCAACAAAGGAGTGGCTTCGTAAGAAGCATTTCAAGGTCCTGGAGTGGCCTAGCCAGTCTCCAGATCTCAACCCTATAGAAAACCTTTGGAGGGAGTTGAAAGTCCGTGTTGCCAAGCGAAAAGCCAAAAACATCACTGCTCTAGAGGAGATCTGCATGGAGGAATGGGCCAACATACCAACAACAGTGTGTGGCAACCTTGTGAAGACTTACAGAAAACGTTTGACCTCTGTCATTGCCAACAAAGGATATATCAGAAAGTATTGAGATGAAATTTTGTTTCTGACCAAATACTTATTTTCCACCATAATATGCAAATAAAATGAAAAAAAAAAACAGACAATGTGATTTTCTGGATTTTTTTTTCTCAGTTTGTCTCCCATAGTTGAGGTCTACCTATGATGTAAATTACAGATGCCTCTCATCTTTTTAAGTGGTGGAACTTGCACTATTGCTGACTGACTAAATACTTTTTTTCCCCACTGTACATTAAACTTATTGTTGCAATGTAATTATTACTACTCAATTTGAGACTGTGAATCAATACATCTTTTTATTTTCATACAGTGCACAAGCAAGATAGCATTAAACCAGTCATTGCAGATTTTGTAATTAACTCCAAATTCTGAATTCAAGTCTTGTTTCTGTTTATAAATTAAACCCTTAACCCCCAAGGGTAGTTTACATGTTAATGACTAGGCCAATTTTTACAATTTTGACCATTGTTCATTTATGAGGTAATAACTCTGGAACACTTCCATAGATCCTGGTGATTCTAACAATGTTTTCTCATGACTAATTGTACTTCATGACAGTGATAAAACATATTTGATATGACTTGTGTATATTTGTGAAAAAAATGGAAATTTGGCAAAAATTTTGAAAATTTCGCAATTTTCTAAGTTTGAATTTTCATGCCCTTAAATCACAGACATGTCACATAAAATGCTTAATAAATAACATTTCCCACATGTTTACTTTACATTAGCACAATTTTGGAACCAAAATTTTTGGGTAGAAAGTTGTAAGGGTTAAAAGTTAAACAGCGACTTCTCATTTTTACAACACCATTTCTTTTTAGGGACTTTGAGGGGCCTATATGATAGAAAATACCCAAAATTGACAACTTTCTAAAAACTGCACCGCTGAAGGTGCTCAAAACCACATTCAAGAAGTTTATTAACCCTTAATGTGCATCAAAGGAATTTTTGGAATGTTTAAAAAAATGAACATTTAACTTTTTTCACCAAAAATTTACTTCAGATCCAATTTTTTTTATTTTACCAAGGGTATCAGGAGAAATTGGACCCCAAAAGTTGTTGTACAATTTGTCCTGAATATGCAGATACCCAATATATGCAGATAAACAACTGTTTGGGCGCATGGCAGAGCTCGGGAGGGAAGGAGCGCCGTTTGACTTTTTAGGCTGGAGTCACACTAGCGATAAAATCGGACGAATGCAATGCAATAAAACATCGCATTGCATTCGTCCCAATGTTATTCTATGTTGCTGCTCCCATCATGCGCTTTTTTATAGCATCCGTTCCCCGGACCGAGACAATCGCAGCATGCTGCGATTGTCACCGATTTTCGGATCGGATTCGCCAATGCAAGTCTATAGATGCGATTAAAAATCGCATTGAAAACGCACCACATGTGTGACTTGCGATTAAATCGCAAGACTTCTCCTGGTCAACAGGAAATAGCAGGAGGCATGGCCAGGAAGCTTTGGGATGTAAATTTCTCTTGCATCATAAAAAAACCCCAGGAAGAACGCCTCCACGGAGTCCTCCATCATGTCCACGCCAGTCAATGTAGAAATGCTGATAGTTCTGGTCCAGGAGAGGCCAGAACTATGGGACCAGAGAGATCCCCACTATGCTGACCGCACACGCAGGGAGGCAGCGTGGAGAAGAATCTGTGCCCAGATGTTCACTGGATATGCGGCAAGACCTCGGGAGGATCGGGAGCAAATTAGTAAGTGAAATGATGTGTACACATAATCAAATCCCCAAATCTAATCTGCTCAATGTAAGTCCCAATATGTGTCGTCATTGCTCACATATCTGGACATAATTACTCCGCCATTTTTATTGTGTGCATATTTACAACATCTAAATTACAACTCCCTGACTGGCGGCACCATGAAAATTTGGCTTACAAAAATTTGAAATATTTAGCTAATTGTTATGCCACCAGTGCTCTCCTTGTTTTTTTGCCCGTATCTTAGCCACTATATAACTTTTGTTTTTGACTCAAAACATCATAGATGTTCACATTATTACCACATGTTTTTCAAAATTTTGTTAGCAATTCTGTTGGTTAGAAGATCCTTTGTAGTAGGCCTCAACCTTTTCCTTATTTTTTTGATTGGTGTGGAGCCAACAGGAATATAAATCATATAATTTGTAAAATATGTGCCTAAGCATAGGTAAACCCTTGATACCATAGCCATATGTGTGGTGTAACAAAATCCTGTGTTTTTGTTCACATTGTAGTGACTGATGTGACAAGGCATTGGCGTAGCTGCAGGGACACATATAGGAGGGAGAGACAGCTGAGGTCCCGTAGTGGAGTGGCCGGAACCACAAAGAGAAAATACCTGTACTTCGACCACCTACATTTCCTTGCTCCTGTCATGGATCTGAGACCGTAAGTGCATGGTTTAATGTATTACTTTGGATATTCTCTATGCAAAATTTAATTTATGTTATTTTTTCCATTGTAGCACCGAGTCAAACCTCACAGAGAGGGAGACGGGTTCTGACTCTGAGGTGGTGATTGATCCTGAGTCGGATATTGCTGCAGGGTCCGGCCCATCTGCAGGACTTCCCAGAGCCACACCACCACCACCAAGATCACCACCACCAGAATCTGTTAGCCAGGCAGCACAGCATGATGACCTGGGCAACAGTAGCAGCCCCACCATGCCACTGGATCACTCTCCTCAGCCTTCGGCCCTACCACGACGAGGAAGGCGCAGGAGAGAAGGAGCACCTTTGGGAACAAGAATGCAGGTGGACCAAGGTGTAATGGACTACTTGTCCACAGCTGCTCATGATGATGGGGAGGAGGCTTATGGGCGCAGTCTGGCACAGTATTTGAGGGCAATTCCCCGTGGGTACAGGCTGCATACGAGAGGGGCTCTCCAAATCGTTTTGGATGCCAGCACACCACCCAATAATCCCCGCAGTGTGTTTCAGTTTCTGGAAAGGTGGCAGCTGTCAGATGAGAATCAAATTGATAGGCTGGTTGGACTTGATGTGACAAGTCAACCATCCTTAGAACCTGTACCTCCTCCTCCTCCTCCTCCACGGGTGCCAACACCTCCGCCTCAGGCTGCACACATCCCTAATGTGGCTCCACAGGTCCAATATATGGGCCAGTGCGCACATGTCCAATATGGCCACTTTAACGTACCCAATGTTGGTGGGTGCCCACAACATGGGTATGTTAGACATGGACATATTGGGGGATATGGGCAATTAGGGCAGCCCTACCAGGACTACCCATACCAATATCAAAATTACCCCTACCCAAACCCACAAATTGATCCTGTCAGGATGCAACAGATGGCACAGCAAGCTGCCAGTGCACAGGGGGACAGAGATGTGGCCAAGCAACCAAGGCCAAATGTCCAAACAGGCCCCAAACCTTCACCCCCCGCAACCTACCATGACTTGTAGGTTTTCGTTTTTCCCTGTATGTAATGTTTTGTGTTTTGTACATGATGTTTCATTTTTGGTTTGGACTGTTAAATACTAATGTGCTGATAACATTAGGCCATATGCCATTACTATGGTTATTTGGTACGGCAATACCCCCAAAAAAACAAGTAATAAACTTGTTAACATTCACAATGTGTGTCTGTTCATGTTCATACATGTTCTGTAATGTGTTAGATAGATATAGTAAAAAGTACTGTTAAAAAAAACACAAAAAAAGGCCAAGCAAACAATCTTTATGAGAACACAACACAACCAAAGCACTGCATAGATAAGGCATCATCTTGCCAGGGAGTAGCACCCTGAAGTGTTAGAAAATAAGTTGTAAAGACATCACGTACTTTGAGTCTGGAAATTGGATGACTGGGTGGGTTTACATGTGTCCTAGGCCTAGACACATTAGCAGACTCCACTTCAGCATCATCATGTGAGGGGCAGTCATGAATTCTTGTGAAGTTATGTAGGACAACACAGGCTTTAATAACTTCATTGACATTAGCTTCACTCAGCTGAATTGCAGACTGTAGGACCCTCCATTTGGCCGTAAGAATACCAAAGGCACACTCCACCAGTCACCAAGCACGTGATAGATGATAGCTAAATATTCTCTGCCGGTGGTCAAGGGTTCGTCTTGGATATGGCCTCATGACATGTCTGCTCAATTGAAACGCCTCATCTGCTACAATAACATAAGGCACCGGTTCCAGATTTGAGTTGGGAAGCTGACGTGGTGGTGGTAGGTCAAGCTCATTATTACGCAGCCGCCGACCCATAATGGAAGAATTGAAGACTCTGGAGTCTCCAGTTCTTCCATAGGCCCCAATATCTACAATTATAAACCTGTAGTGAGTGTCAACCAAAGCCAACAATACTGCAGAAAAATATTGTTTATAATTATAGAATTGGGACCCTGAGTTCGGCGGCTTACGCACACGGATGTGCTTCCCATCTACGGCTCCAATACATTGTGGAAACTGGCACGTGTCCTCAAATCCACGGGAGATACGCAACCAGTCAGGCATTTTGGGCTCCGGCATTACCACATGATGGAGTCTGGTCCAGATTTCGGAGCATGTAGACCGTACAATGCCAGAGATTGTGGATTTCCCAATTAAAAATTCTAAATGCAGACCAGCATATGAAAGGCCAGTTGAACGGAAGCTAAAATAAAAAATAAAAAATACATGAGTACACAGCCCAACAAACAACAGATACAGTTTCAAACACATTTAAAGTCGAGGAATTCTAAAGTAGGCATGATGAACATTCAATTACATGCCATGGCTTGGTTCTGTAAGCCACAAGCATATAAATGTTTTGGGGAAATGTAGTGGAAATAATTTAAGAAAATAGGGCAATAAGAAATAAGGTTCAAGGTCTGTTAAATAAATATGCTGCTTCACACATCATCAACATATTGGTTTGAGACATACCATAAGGTGAGGAGTAGACGCTCCTCTGCAGAAATAGCTTTGCGCATCCTTGTGTCCTGAAACGTGATCCCAGGGCGCACAATCTCAAGCAAAATATCAAAGGTAGCAAGGCTCATCCGACAATATTGATAGAACTTCTCCGGATGGCTACGCAGAGATGTATAGAGACGGTGGAAATGGCCTTTAGATATCCTTCGGAGCAAAAGTGGATTGACCCACATTCGTCTACGCCTCCTCGGATCCACAATCACAGGGTATTGCTCCCCAAAACGTCAGGATATAACCCAATAGAAAAGAACACGCTCAGTGGTGTTAAAAGTGAGCCTGTCTGTCATGTTTAGCACAAAGCAGAGCTAACCAAATCCAAGCACTGACTGTATGTCAAAGGTAGCTGGCTCACATCTGTTGGAGAGCCCATAAATATAGGGCGGGATGATTTTTTAAATGAGTTTCAGGCCTAAAAACCGTTATTTGTCAATTTTGGAAGGATCAGAAAAGAAATCGCCAGACGGATGTCAAATGGATGCTTACATGCGATTAAAATCGGATCAATGAAGAAAAATCGCATCAAAAACGGATCACTGGTCAAGAAACCTTTGTGCGATTTCGGACCATTAAAATCGGACCGATTTTTTAATGGTTGTGTGTGACTCCAGCCTTAATGCAAAATTGGCTGAAATTGAGATCGGATGCCATGTTGCATTTGGAGAGCCCTGATGTGCCTAAACAGTGGAAACCCACCACAAATGACACCATTTTGGAAGCTAGACCTCCTAAGGAACTTATCTGGATTTGTGGTGAGCACTTTTATCCCCCAAGTGCTTCACAGAAGTTTATAACGTAGAAAGGTAAAAATAAAAAATCATTTTTTTCACAAAAATGATATTTTCGCTTCCAATTTTTTATTTTCCCAAGGGTAACAGGAGGAATTTGACCTCAAAAGTTGTTGCACAATTTGTCCTGAATATGCTGATATCTCATATGTGGGGGTAAACCACTGTTTGGGAGCATGGCAGAGCTTGGAAGTGAAGGAGCGCTGTTTTATTTTTTCAACGCAAAATTGGCTGGAATTAAGATCAGACGCCATGTCGCATTTAGAGAGCCCCTGATGTGCCTAAACAGTGGAAACCCCCCACAAGTGACACCATTTTGAAAGTTATACACCCTAAGGAACTTATCTTGATTTGTGGTGAGCACTTTAAACCCCCAAGTGTTTCACAGAAGTTTATAACGTAGAGCCGTAAAAATAAAAAATTGTATTATTTTCACAAAAAATTATATTTTCTCCCCAATTTTTACATTTCTCAAGGGTAACAGAAAAAATTGGACCCCAAAAGTTGTTGTCCAATTTGTCCTGAGTACACCAATACCCAATATGTGGGGATAAATCACTGTTTGGGCGCATACCAGAGCTCAGAAGGTAAGGAGCACCATTTGACTTTTTCATTGCAGAAGTGGCTGGAATTGAGATTGGACGCCATGTTGCATTTGGAGACCCCTGATGTTACAAAACAGTGGAAACCCCCCAGTTCTAACTCCAACCCTAACCCCAACACACCACTAACCCTGGTCCCAAACGTAACCATAACCCTAACTACAAACCTAACCCTAACACACCCCTAACCCTAATCCCAACCCTAATCCTAATCCCAAGCGTAAAAGTAATCCAAACCATATCCCCAACTCTAGCACCAACACTTACTCTAACTCTAACTTTAGCCCCAACCCTAATCCTAACTTTGGCCCCAACCATAATCCTAAACCTAACTTTAGCCCCAACCCTAACCCTAGTGGGAAAATGGAAATAAATACATTTTTTTATTTTATAATTTTCCCTAACTAAGGAGGTGATAAAGGGGGTTTGATTTACTATTTTTTTTGCTTTGGTCACTGTGATAGGGTCTATAACCTTAAATCTCAGCGCCGTTAAAAAGCGGTGCTGTGGTTTAAGTACCCTTAACTGCAGCTGGTTAAAAGGTGTATTGATGGTCAGTAAGGGGTTAAGTGTAAATCTTGTCATTCTCCCCTGCTCGCTCCGATCGCCGGCAGAGCAGGGGAGAATGATGAGAGCCGTATTCAGCACCCGGCGCCGGAGAACAGTGCTTACTGAAACGCTTCTTCCCTGGTGCTTGTCCGTGTGGTACTGATGTGGAACACACATGCCACACGTGTGACACAAGTATTACACACATGGACACTGACATCTCCAACACCAGAAATAGCAGGATGTGTGAAAGAGGCTTTATAGCTGGTTTTTATGTTTGGCAGCTGTCACACGCTAAAAGATGTTTTTATTGCAAAAAATTGATTTTGCATCACCACATTTTTAGAGCTAGAATTTTTCCATATTTTGGCTCACAGAGTCATGCGAGGTCTTGTTTTTTGTGGGACGAGCTGAAATTTTTATTGGTATAATTTTCGAGCACATGACATTTTTTGATCACTTTCTATTTTGATTTTTGGTAGACAGAATGAGCAAAAACCAGCAATTCATGAATTTCTTTTGGTGGGGCATTTATACCATTCCACGTGTGGTAAAATTGATAAGGCAGTTTTATTCTTCAGGTCAGTACAATTACAGCGATACCTGATATATATCTTTTTTATGTTTTGGCGCTTTTATATAATAAAAAGTATTTTATAGAAAAAATAGTTGTTTTTTGCATCACTTTATTCTGACAACTATAATTTTTTATTTTTTCGCTGATGACGCTGCAATGCAGTTTGTTTTTTGTGGGACAAGGTGGCATTTTCAGCGGTACCATGTTTATTTATAAAGCATTATTTATTACTTTTTTACGGTGTTCATTAAAGGGGTTAACAAGACAGTTTTATAGGTCGGGTCATTACAGATGCAGCGTTAGCAAATATGTGTACTTTATTGTTTACATTTTTTTCAATCAAATATTTATTTTAGTGATAGAATAAATATTGATTTATTATTATTATTATAATTATTATTATTATTATTTTTTACTTTTTTACAATTATTTAATTTTTTTTACTTCATTATAACTTTTACACTTTGTCGCACTATGGTACAATTATTTTTTGCAGGCTGATTGCCTCTATGTCGTGCAGATGCTCCTTCATCTGCATGCTATAGAAGCTGTCAGCGCACTCAGTGCACAATGACCTGAGAGACTTCCTGACATGAGCTGCGCATGACAGGAAGTTTCTCAGCTCTGGTAACCCAGATGTCATCATGACGACATCAGGTTACCATGGCAGTGATCGGGACCCCACGTCACACCGCGAGGTCTCCGATCCAAAGGCAGAGTGGCTGTCAGCCCTCTGCCTGCTCCCGGAATGCTGTGATCGTGTTCGATCGCAGTATTCTGGGGGATAAAGTGCCAGGAGCAGTCTGCAAAAATAGCAACATGAGCACAGAAAAAATATTGACGCGTTTTGAGTCTGAATGACTCTTAATCATAAACCGTAGATTTAGATTGCAGTTTAAGAATCAGCCAGACTTGAAACACGTCAGATATTTTTCCATTCCTATGTGATTATTTTAATCCAGTGTACCCTGTTTTAAGACCAGATACCTGTATATGCAAGACAGAGTGGCTTGTGACAATTCTGTGCAAAGTAGCCTGTTGACAATAGCCTGGGATGGGCTAAAATGTCTTGTGTGTGGGAGTTAACAAAAGAGCATTGACTAACATATGAGTGCTGGGACCTTCTGTGTTCATATTGTTGTTTTTCCATGTGCACCACAACTTAAGTGTGGAGTGCCAACCTTCTGTACTAAAACCTGCACAAGTATGGCCTGTTATAATGAGTCACCGAAGGAGGAAAAAACAAAATACCAGCTAAGTCCAGAAAAACCAGAGAGGTTGGCAGCTATCGGATTGCAGACCCCTGAACCTATCCACAACAACTAGCAGTAGCCGTGGGGGGTTCCTACGGTGCCCTAGACCCCTCGATCACAGCCGGAGAGCTACATAGCCTAAAGACAGAAAGGGGAAAAACTAAACTGCCCCAGAGCAGACCCCAAAACAATAGGCAGCCCCCAACATATAATGACGGTGAAGCAAGATGAAAACACTAACACAGATAGAAAGATAGGTTGAGCAAATGATGGGGCCCAAGCTAACTACATAGGACAGGATAGGAAAGCTGCTGTCTGCCATCCGCAAAAACCCTATCAACATGAGCCAACCGACTGATAGGAAAAACAGGCCCTGAAGTCGCTAGGCTTCAAAGGACTATATCAGCACTCAGGTATATTCTGAAGACAGAGCAAAAGATCAACAGATCAGAGACAAAAATGGAATTCAGCTCACCCCCGGCTGGGGATGGCAGAACTCCCAAAAAACAAGGCAAAACAAAAACAAAACTGAAGAGTACAAAGCAGAGCAGAAAAACTTAGCTTTGAGACGCAGGAATCAGACTGGTCTCCAAGAATCCAGCAGGAAAATCACCAGCCAGGAAGAAGGGCGTCGGCAGCCTTATATCCAGTGCTCAATTCCAGCCACCCAGTTATCATCTAGCTGCCCAGGTGTTTGGTAATCAGTCTCACTACCTTCCTTCACCAGAGGAGGGAGTTCATCAGACCTCAATGGTGAAGGGAAAAATGAACTCACAACAATGACCTTCATGGAAAGTCATCAGAAGAAACCTCTCCTGCATCCTCTCCAAAAAATTCAACAACAGAAGAGTGAAAAATAACATCTAAACAAACCTGATATATTTTGGGAACAAGTCCTGTGGAACAATGAGGTTACAACAGAACTCTTTAGCTGCAATGATCAAAGGTACAGTTAGGTCCATATATATTTGGACAGAGACAACATTTTTCTATTTTTGGTTCTAGACATTACCACAATGAATTTTAAACAAAACAATTGAGATGCAGTTGAAGTTAAGACTTTCAGCTTTCATTTGAGGGTATCCACATTAAAATTGGATGAAGGATTTAGGAGTTTCAGCTCCTTAACATGTGCCACCCTGTTTTTAAAGGGACCAAAAGTAATTGTACAGATTAAATACAGTAATTGTAAATAAAATGTTCATTCCTAGTACTTGGTTGAAAACCCTTTGTTGGCAATGACTGCCTGAAGTCTTGAACTCATGGACATCGCCAGACGCTGTGTTTCCTCCTTTTTGATGCTCTTCCAGGCCTTCACTGCGGTGGTTTTCAGTTGCTGTTTGTTTGTGGGCCTTTCTGTCTGAAGTTTAGTTTGTAACAAGTGAAATGCATGCTCAATTGGGTTGAGATCAGGTGACTGACTTGGCCATTCAAGAATATTCCACTTCTTTGCTTTAATAAACTCCTTGGTTGCTTTGGCTTTATGTTTTGGGTCATTGTCCATCTGTAGTATGAAACGACAACCAATCAATTTGGCTGCATTTGGCTGGATCTGAGCACACAGTATGGCTCTGAGTACCTCAGAATTCATTCGGCTGCTTCTGTCCTGTGTCACATCATCAATAAACACTAGTGACCCAGTGCCACTAGCAGCCATGCATGCCCAAGCCATCACACTGCCTCCGCCGTGTTTTACAGATGATGTGGTATGCTTTGGATCATGAGCTGTACCATGCCTCCACAATACTTTTCTCTTTCCATCATTCTGGTAGAGGTTGATCTTGGTTTCATCTGTCCAAAGAATGTTCTTCCAAAACTGTGCTGGCTTTTTTAGATTTTTTTAGCAAAGTCCAGTCTAGCCTTTTGATTCTTGATACTTATGAATGGCTTGCACCGTGCAGTGAACCCTCTGTATTTACTTTCATGCAGTCTTCTCTTTATGGTAGATTTGGATATTGATGCGCCTACCTCCTGGAGAGTGTTGTTCACTTGGTTGGCTGTTGTGAAGGGGTTTCTCTTCACCATGGAGATTATTCTGCGATCATCCACCACTGTTGTCTTCCGTGGGTGCCCAGCTCTTATTGTATTCATGAGTTCACCAGTGCTTTCTTTCTTTCTTAGGATGTACCAAACTGTAGATTTTGCCACTCCTAATGTTGTAGCAATTTCTCGGATGGGTTTTTTTCTGTTTTTGCAGCTTAAGGATGGCTTGTTTCACCTGCAGGAAGATCTCCTTTGACCGCATGTTTCCTTCACAGCAAAACCTTCCAAATGCAAGCATCACACCTCAAATCAACTCCAGTCCTTTTATCTGCTTAATTGAGAATGACATAACAAAGGGATTGCCCACACCTGTCCATGAAATAGCCTTGGAGTCAATTGTCCAATTACTTTTGGTCCCTTTAAAAGCAGGGTGGCACATGTTAAGGAGCTGAAACTCCTAAACCCTACATCCAATTTTAATGTGGATACCCTCAAATGAAAGCTGAAAGTCTGAACTTCAACTGCATCTGAATTGTTTTGTTTAAAATTCATTGTGGTAATGTCTAGAACCAAAATTAGAAAAATGTTGTCTCTGTCCAAATATATATGGACCTAACTGTATGTGTGGAGAAAAAAGGGCACAGAATGTCAGGAAAAGATCATCTCGCCAACCATTAAACATAGAGGTGGATCAGTCATGCTTTGGGCTTGTGTTGCAGTCAATGATACAGGGAACATTTCATGGGTAGAGATAGGAATGAATTCAATGAAACTTCATCAAATTCTTAATTCAATCAAAACATCATCTGTAAAAAGCAGCTGAAGTTGAAAAGAGACAAGTCGCAAGCTGAAGGTTTTACAATGGCTCTCACAGTCTTCTGATTTGAAAATCATTGAAAATCTGTGGCTTGACCTCAAAATAGTAGTGCATGAAAGACAACCCAGGAATCTCACAAAACTGGAAGAATTTTCCAAAGAACAAGGGATGAAAATCCCTCAGACAAAAATCGAAAGACTCTTATTTGGCTACAAAATGCATTTCCAAGCTGTGATACTTTCAAAAAGGGGTGCTACTAGGTATGAACCATGCCGAGATCATTTAATCTTCAGTTAATCTTCAACTTGGATAGTACTAGGTACTAATCATGCAGAGATCATTTAATCTTCAATATGCTTAACTGTTCACAAAAACAGCAATTTTGACCAGGGGTACCCAAACTTTTACTTGCCACTGTATATACAGGAGCTTCATATCATCAAAATGTTAATTTATTTAAGTTCTTCAATACAAAAAGTGAAACTCATATATTACTAGCTATGAACCCATTCTACGCCCGGGTGGTGAGCAGTTTTATTAGTATATGGTCTCCCATCCTAGTATGGCTGCAACCCTCATCCCTATCCTGGTATGTATGGTACCCTCACCCCCCAATCCAGGTATGCATGGTCCCCTCACCCCCCTTTCATGGTATGCATGGTCCCCTCACCACCATTTCATGGTATGCATGGTCCCCTCACCCCCCAATCCTGATATGAATGGTCCCCCTCACCCCTATTAAACTGCACACATTAACACATTAAAAAAAAAACATTTAGACTCACCTTTCTTCCCGGTGTCCAGTGCTGTCCTGTTCTGTGTGTGTTGTGGTGCCGGACTTGGTGCCTGCACAGTCATCGCTTTCCGTCGCCATGTTCTTGAAGACACACTGCACTGTGTCTTCAAGAAAATGGCAGCGTTAAGCACGGACTGAGCAGGCGCCGATTCATGTCTAGTGTTAAATTTTAACAATCAGTGATGGTTTGGGGAGCCAGGTCATCTGTTGGGGTAGGTTTACTCTGTTTTATCAAGACCAAAGTCAGTGCAGCCATCTAGCAGGAAATT
This sequence comes from Dendrobates tinctorius, assembly GCF_039654945.1. Lineage (NCBI taxonomy): Eukaryota > Metazoa > Chordata > Amphibia > Anura > Dendrobatidae > Dendrobates > Dendrobates tinctorius. Next base: position 60,845,861 of record NW_027361684.1, read on the forward strand.
TTAGAGCACTTCATGCTTCCCTCTGCTGACAAGCTTTTTAGAGATGGAAATTTAATTTGCCAGAAGGACTTGGCACCTGTCCACACTGCCAAAAATACCAATACCTGGTTTAAAAACAACAGTATCACTGTGCTTGACTGGCCATCAAACACGTCTGACCTTAACCCCATAGAGAATCTATGGGGTATTGTCAAGAGGAAGATGAGAGACACCAGACCCAACAATGCAGATGAGCTGCAGGCTGCTATCAAAGCAACCTTAACTTCCATAGCACCTCAGTAGCGCCACAGACTGATCACCTCCAGCCCACACCGCATTGATGCAGTAATTGATGCAAAAGGAGTCCTGACCAAGTATTGAGTGCATTTACGGAATATACATTTCAGTAGGCCAACATCTTAGATTTTAAAATCATTTTTCAAGCTGTGTCATAAAGTATTCTAATTTACTGAGATAATGACTTTTCGGTTTTCATTGGCTGTAAGCCATAATCATCAACATTAACAGAAATAAACACTTGAAGTAGATCACTCTGTAATGACTCTTTATGATATATGAGTTTCACTTTTTGTAGTGAAGAGCTAAAAGAGACAGCTTAGACATTCGTCCCATTTTACCATTACATCTAAAACAGGATGGATAAATCAAAAAGTTTTTTTTTCTCACAGTAACTGCACTCCGCATCCTGTTGCCTAAGGCCCCTTATGTTTTGGTGCCTAATGACAAATATGGCTCTTAGTAGAACACATTACTGCTGAGGACAGTGATTGTCCAGCAGGACAAACCATTACAACTTCACTGTTGTCAATTTAGATATTGACAACTTGTTTTTCTCTTTAAAATAACATTGATTGCGTAACTAACTATTCAATGTTTCCTTGTTTTTTCTCAAGTTGATTTCTTATAGTTGTATTGCAGTACATTTGCCAATTTATTTTTTTTTTTCCTCTAAAATCTTACTGCCATTTAGCAGGATGACTATTAGTTTCCTACCTTCTTTATCATTGCTGCACACCACTTAGTGAGCATGTGTGTGCGAATACTAAAATAATAAGAAGGATATTTGCCAATTGTTTATTTCTGGTATATAACTTTAACTTTAATCCCTTCTTTCCGTAATCCCATTTTCATTTTTGTGATTATGTTTTCTTCTTCCGTTTCCCAGAGTCATAACTTTTTTATTTTTCCATCAATATGGCCATGTGAGGGCTTTTTTTTGCAGGACAAGTTGTACTTTCGCATGGCACCATTGGTTTTACCATATTGTGTACTGGAAAATGGTAAAAAATTCCAAGTGCTGTGAAATTGTACAAAGTGCAATTCCACAAATGGTTTTTTTTTACCATGTTCCTCAAATGCTAAAATTGACCTGTCATTATGATTCTCAAGGTCATTATGAGTTCGTAGATACCAAGCATGTATAGGTTGTCTTTTATTTAAGTGGTGAAAAAAAATCCAAAGTTTGTTAAAAATGCATCATTTTTCAAGACCCGTACCGTCTCCATTTTTCATGATCTGGGGCTTGATGAGGGTTTATTTTTTGCGTGCCGAGCTGATGTTTTTATTGATACCATTTTGGTGTAGATACGATCTTTTGTTCACTCATTATTGCATTTTATTGCAATGTTGCAGCGACCAATAAAACGTAATTCTGGTGTTTTTACTTTTTTTTCCGCTATGCCATTTACCAATCAGGGTTTTTTTACATCTTGATAGATCGAGTGATTCAAAATGTGGCGATATCCAATATGAGCATTTTTTTATTGTTTTATTTTGAATGGATCAAATATGGGGTGATTTGAACTTTTATTTTTTTATTTTTTAGTATTTTTAAAAACATTTTTTTTACTTTTTACACGCTTCAATAGTCTTCATGGGAGACTAGAAGCTGCAATCATACAATCGATTGTGCTACATAAAGCAGGGCTAAAGCTATTCCACCCATGGCTGTTAGGTGCACATGTCAGCTGTTCAAATCAGCTGACATATAATGGGAAAGATGTGGGTTATGCGCCTGAGCCCACATCAAAGGGAGAGACACGATATGCACAGTACATGTACATGTACAGTGCATGTCGTGAATTGGTTAACAAAGATTTCAATGTTTTGTTCCTGTAGCAAAGATGTATTATATCTGAGCTGCATTTATTATGCTTAATCTATAATATTCAAGGTCTAATGAGATCTCTGATGTGAATAAGCGCATTCTCAGTAGACAATTTCCAGGCTGTACTACTTTCTAGCCAACATCTGTTCTTCCTGCTGTGTTTCCTGTTCTTACCTGGAGTCCATAACATATCACATATCAGATGAAGTCTGGCATTTGTAAAAGTGTTCATTCCTATTACATTCTTAGAAATACAAATTCTAAAACTTTGAGTCACATTGTTCCTGCTAACTTTGAAAATCTTATAAATACCTTATCTAGGGATTTTCTTAATTTTGATCTCATAGATCTTACACTTATGGGCAGAGTTCTAGTTGTAAAATCGATTATATTGCCCAAAATTCTCTATATATTCAGGTCTATTCCTTTGAAATTTAATGCGAAGCTCTTGCATAAAATACAGACTTTGGTGAAATTGTTTGTTTGGAAAAACAAGAAACCTAGGGTTTCTCATAACATATTGTATAGGGGTAAGAAGCATGGAGGTTTGGCGTTGCCAAACATTGAGGCTTACTATCAGGCGACTCTTGTTAAAAATAGTGTGCATTGGTTCACAAAAGGGGTTTCTCCTATGTGGTTAGATCTGGAGCTTGCAGGTAATAATTATAAGCCTCTGCAGGATACTTTCTTTAGTTTCCTTTTAGAGACTAAGAACAGAAATCATACGCACCCGATTCTGGATGCTATCTTAGGAATATGGTTGAAATTCTCTAAATTAAAAAGAAAAGAAGATAGAACTTCCTCCTTCAAAAATTTTCCTTTTAAATTGCTAGCTGATATATGCCAATTCTCTCTGCCCAGTGTCTGGTCTGATCGGAAAGTAACAAAAATAGGGGATATATGGGATGGTTCTCAGGTCATTTCATTTTCCGAGATAAAGGAAAAGTTTCATATACCCTCTGACAAGTTTATGTCTTATCAGATTTTAATAGATATTCTCCATAAATTATTACGCAAAAAGTCTTTGAATCTAGATGTCGTAGTCTCTTTGCTTGGTAACATTAACTCTAGGACTAAATGGTCTCTTAGAAACATTTACTCTCGACTCAATGGAGACATTTCTTTCTCCAAGCATACCTATATGGAACGGTGGGAGGCGGACTTAAGAATGACTTTTAGTCTAGAGCAATGGAAATATGCTATAGATCACTCATATAGATCTACTGCATCCATGGCCTTGATGGAAACTTATTACAAGGTATTAGTCAGATGGTACTATACCCCAGCGAGATTAGCTCATATAAGTCAGGATGATGCTTCTTTATGTTGGAGGGATTGCCATTTACCAGGGAACCTTTATCATATTTTTTGGACTTGTCCTAAGCTAAAATTGTTATGGTTAGAGGTTAAAGCTCATGTGGCAAAGCTATCACCAGTTAACATTATTGTTACGCCCCAGATGGTACTGTTATCAATGGACATGGAACAGGTGGATGCTTCAATAAAGTATGTGTTGTTACACTTGTTTATTACGGTTAAAAACATAATAGCTCTTTGGTGGAGGAAACCTGATGCACCACCTTTTTTCCACCGCTGTTGACAATTTACGATTGCATAGCCAGATGGAGGAAAGAATTGCTCTCAATAACAATGGCTTGTCTAAATACCATCTCAAATGGGCTGTCTGGAATTCTATCTTTATGTAAACTTGTTCTCACTCTGGAAACAGTATTATTTTATGCATTAAGTCTGGACTGTATATTGTATCTATTTCTGTATCAATGTGGAGTTCTCTATTTTTTATTTAATTTCCTTTCCCTTACCCCTTGTTACCCCTTCTTTCCCTTATGAATTAAAAATTAATAAAATATTATTTGAAAAGAAATACAAATTCTAATGATTAGCATTTCTAATGATTAGCAATGAAATTGTATTAAGACATTGTTTATCTGCTATTTTGCTTCCAGTGTATTGATATGAATGAAAATTGCAACAATTTGTAATGCATCTTATTTCCAAGTTAGTGAATTAACATAAAAATGTAACACTTGTAACCACATTCTTATGACAGTACTTAAGCATACAATATAGAAATATTTTCATTTAATTATATTAAACGCTCATTAAAAGTCAAAGTTTTGTGCATTACAAATACAGAAATCTGTTGTAAGTGTAAAGGACATATGGTATATAAAAAAACATTCTACTCACATCATAGTATAAAAACATGATGCATCAGCTATAGTTTTATTTGTAAAGATAAACAATATCAAAGAAGTATCGTTTCTCCTTGCAGAGATTGACAATTTGCATATTTCCCAGAGGAGCATTGCGGCTTTAAGTCTCCTCATCTTGGCATGCTTAGGATGTCAGTCTCCGCAAGGAGACACAATACTTCTTGGATATCTCACACAGCCAAACCAGATCTCACATTTTGCCCTGACAAAACACAGTGTCTGCAAATTGAGATTCTGGCTTGGCTTTTATCCTAAGTCATGTGAAAATGCTCGTTTAAGGGTCAACATTGACTTTTAGGATTGGTACTTTCAATAGGTGGCACTATAGTTAAAGTCTTCTTCCTCTCTGTAGAGACAATTTGCATAAAGATAAAAAAAAGTTAAAATAAAATGTTATTCTGTCATGGTATTTTAACATTTTGTTAGCCAAGTTCAACTTATTAAATCACTTATCTATATATAAAGCTGAGTGTATGTATGTGTGTATGTATCTAGCCACGCCCACTCCACATAGCTTCCAGATAGCCACAGGGAAAGAGCCCACTCGATAGCAGTTGTGACACACAGCTTGGCCTCACATACATTGTACACACAGCTCTGCTGCAGGGAACCTCTGATCCCATGTATATGTGATTACTTTACTTCCCCCAGTAATGTGATATAACACCCTGCTCTGTGACAGGACCTGACACTTCTATTCAAGAACCAGCACTGCTCTGTGTTTAACTCCTCCTCTCAAGCACATGACTGGTCACTTGGTCGTGACTAGTGTTGAGCATTCCGATACTGCAATATCGGGTATCGGCTGATATTCGCGGTATCGGAATTCCAATACTGAGTTCCGATACTTTTAGTATATCGAATACTGGAATCGGAAGTTCCCATATTGCAATGAGACAGTTTGATTTTATTCACCCAATGAGGATCCTAAGAAGTGTGGGCACATCCTGTTAGAGCATGTTAGGCATGTAACTACTGGCATGGCTGTGATTGGCTGCTGAAATGATGTCATGATGCACTATAAAAGCCGCCGCCATTTTGGGTTCACTCTGCTGTGAATTCAGTTAGGGATAGGATGCTGCTGTTCTGAGGGACAGTGTGACCTAGCAATTTGCTATATTGTGCTTTACCCAGGCTACTTTATCAACCGCTGTAGCTTTCTTTTGCCTTGCAGCGCTGTTCATGGCTGTCTGTGAGGTCTCTGTGTGTGTAGTGTGTTCTGCAGCCACCTCCGGTTGTAGTCCGCTCAGGGTGCGTCACTGCCTCATACATTGTCCTTTTTTGCATTAGTGCTGCTCATTTTTCCAGATTTCTCCTATTAGTGTGGTTCCATCCGTATCCAGCTACAATATTTGCAAACACCATATAAGAGTAGATAGAGGAGCCTTTCCGCTGGCTTGTGCCCTGCAGCCCCAGCCAGATTAGTATTAGCCTATTTTTTGGAGCCTCATCTATTGCATTGTAGGTTACCTTCCTGCATTGTAATAGCTACAAAAAGTTTGTGATACTATTGGTTTTACATCTTTGGCACATCCAGTGTCTTTTTGTGAAAAAAAAAGTTAATAAAGTTCACCTAACACTCCACTTTACAGTTGTGTAGGCCACATTAGCTCATATTAAAGTCTAGTCCACACTTTATAAAATTAGTGATTCTTAAACCTGTTAGCAGCTGTTCAGGAATAAGCACACTAAGCTCTTAGTACTTTTCTGCCTATCTTTATCAGTCTACCAAGATGAAGAAGGCAGGGAGTTAGGCATGTGGTCATGGGAGTGGAGTTTCTGCAGGGAGAGGACGTGGGGATTCTGTGCCTGCTGTGGGCACCAGTAACTCAGCATCCCACAGTTTTCCCAGGGAACATTCCTTTATGCTCAGCTTTGTAGGAGCTCGCCGTACCCCACAGCTGCGGGACGAACAAATTGAAGCCGTTGTCGGATGGATGGCAGCTAACGCATCGACTTTAATTAGTTCCAGATCCTCTCAGGTCCAGAGCAATGAAGAGCACCCATCTGTCTCTTCACCACTTGCCAAATTGCCCAGGCAGTCAGAGAGCCCTGGACAGGAGCCATCTCTACTTCTGTTCTCTGAATCTGTTGGCTTGGAAAGAGGGGGCCAGCCAAGCAGCATTCGAGAATTTGAAGAAGAGGTAGTATGCAGTGATGTGCAACAGCTTTGTCTCTCTGAATCTGAAGAGGTGGGTGGGCCAGTGCCTATGGTCAGAACACGTCAGTACGCATCTGATGATGAGACTCAGGTGCCACTTTCTGGTGCGTACTGTGCTGTCGAGACTACCCAGGAGAAGCAGTTGTTTGAAGAGGGTAGTGTAGATCATGAGGTTCTTGACCCATCATGGCGTGAGGTACAGGAAGGTGGTGGGAGCAGCTCTGAGGAAGAGATTCCCTGAACGGCCAAAAAAGGAGGGAGAGGGAGGGGCAGACTCGGTTGCCTGTAGCCCCCACTTCGGCACCCATTAGGAGCATGCCTCTTCCAAAACCCAAAACAGGCTCTCCCAAGACTTGCAGTGCCTGGTCCTTTTTTGACACAGTTGCAGATGACATTTGCTTTGTCAAATGCAAGCTGTGTAATCAGAAAGTGAAAAGGGGGAAAGTGTAAGCAACCTCAATACCACAAATATGTTCATGTGCGGACCAAGCACGTGGTGGAGTTACAAAGACACACTGAAGACCTAGGCCAACCTACAGTGCCACCTACCACCTCTTCAGCTCGTGTTGTAGCCTCTTCCTCCAGCTCACACACAGCTGGTTTGGTTGCCTCACAGGATCACCATGGAAGAACCTCTGGCACTGTTGTACAGAGACACAGTGTCATTCCACCCACAGCACCACGTTCCCTGTCATCCTCACACTCCCAGGCCAGTCTACAGCCAACAGTAGCACAGGCATGGGAGAAAAGGTGCCCATACTCGGCAAACCACCCCCAAGCACAGGCTCTGAATGCTGGCATTGCAAAACTACTGTCCCTTGAAATGCTCTCATTCAGGCTGGTGGAGACTGACACCTTCCGTAACTTCATGGAATTGGCCGTCCCACAATACAACATGCCCAGCCGCTTTTATTTCAGCAGGCAAGCCGTCCCTGCCCTGCAAAAGCATGTGGAGGGAAAAATTAAACATGCGCTACTAAGCGCCGTCAGTAGCAAGGTCCACCTGACCACCGATGCGTGGACCAGTAACCATGGACAGGGATGATACCTTTCCCTCACTGCCCATTGAGTAAATGTTGTGGAGCCGGGTACAGATCTTGAGAGTGGCGCTGTACGTGTTCTGCCAACTCCAAGGATTGCAGGAATCCAGTCTGTATACATTGACTCATCCTCATACTCCAGTTCCTCTGAATCAGCGCTGCAGGAGCCGTCACTGTCTACCTCCACATGGACCCGTGAAGGCTTACCTGTTACGACCGATATGAGCACAACCGTGGCCAAATGTCAACAGGCCGTATTGAAATTAATTTCTTTGGGGAATCGAAGCCACACAGCGCAGGAGCTCTGGAATGCCATCCAGCAGGAGAGCAACATGTGGCTTGTGCCAGCGAATCTCCAGCCAGGCATGGTAGTGTGTGACAATGGCCAAAATCTGGTGGCAGCTCTGGGCCTAAGCAACCTCACTCACATCCCATGTCTGGCACATGTGCTCAACTTGGTCGTGCAGAGTTTTTTGAGGGACTATCCGGATCTTGATGCACTGCTGCACAAGGTCCGCATAGAGTGCGCTCACTTGCGGCGTTCCAACATGGCAAGATCGCGCATTGCAGCTCTGCAGCGCTGATTCCGCCTTCCGGAACATCGCATCATATGTGACCTACCCACCAGGTGGAATTCAACGTTACATATGTTGGAGAGGTTGTGTGAGCAGCAGGCAGCAGTAATGGAGTACCAGCTGCATCAGGCACAAAAAAGTCACACTGCGCGCCGTTCACACTTCACCACCACTGAGTGGGCCTCTATGAAGGACATCTGCCATGTTTTGCGTGCCTTCGATGATTTCACGCGGATGGCGAGTGCAGATGATGCACTAGTCAGCATGACTATCCCCCTTATCTGCCCGCTTGAAAAAATACTGCAAGCACTAAGGGAGGAGGTTGTTGAAGAGGTGGGGGATGAGGAGTCACAAATGCCATCTGCTTCTGGACAGTCTGCGCAACGTTGTTCCTCACAAAGGCCTAGGCAGGGGACACTTTGTGAGGAGGATGAGGAGGAGTCAATGGAGGAGGAAGACATCTCTCCAGAGGAGGGAGGTACACAATGCTCTAGTAGTTAGTATATAGAGCGAGGGTGGGGTGATGCAGAGCAGGCAGAGATGATGCCTCAAGCAGGGGACAGCGTTTCTTTGGCAGTTGGGAGTCTGCAGCACATGGTTGATTTCATGCTGCAGTGCCTCAAAAACGACCGCCACATCGCCCACATTCTCAACACGGCTGATTATTGGGTGTACACCCTCCTAGATCCTCGCTACCGGGACAACTTATAAAGCCTCATAACACCGTTGAACCGGCAGCGTAAAATGTGGGAGTACCAAGATACACTGGTGCATTCCATCATGTTCTCCATTAAACCAGAGAGCAGTGCGGCTAGTGCTTTACAAAGCAGCTCAGTGCGTCGAGGCAGTGGAGGAAGCTCTGCACAAAGACGGAGCAGAAGCAGCGCCTCAGCACAAGGCAAGACCAGTATGGCCCAAATGTGGCAAAGTTTTGTGTCCCCGCCACAAATGTCTACACCATCACAGACGGCTCCAGTCAGCAGGAGGCAACGTTTCCGTCAGATGGTGACAGACTACATGTCTTGCCCTCTCAGTTTTCTCCCACACGGCTCTTCTCCCTTCAAGTTTTGGGTCTCTAAGCTGGATACATGGCCAGAGCTTAGCCAGTATGCATTGGAGGTGCTGACTTGCCCTGCTGCTAGTGTATTATCTGAACGTGTCTTTAGAGCCGCAGGTGGTGTACTAACAGACCTTCGCATGCGACTATACTCCGATAACGTTAACCGGCTTACTTTTCTGAAAATGAACAAGTCCTCTTCCATATTACATAATTGGTTGGCAACAGTATCCAGGTCTACTATTGTGTTCATGTTTCTACCACCTGAACTGTAATCCCTGGGCTCCAACACCGCCAGTTGCTGCTCAGAAGTGCCGTCTGCACAGTCAACACATGCTCCAGTGTTATTGGGGTTCAGTAACATCAGCTGATCCCCTGCTGTGTGTCCGGCAATTTCTCCTGCTCCGACCACACTCACACTACTACAGATATTAAACTTGCTCCAATTAGGCCTCTGGCTACACTCTGTTTCTACTGTAATCCCTGGGCTCCAACACCGGCAGTTGCTGCTCAGAAGTGTCTTTGGCACGGGTACTCCCTCCTGCCCAGCCTGGTTCCAGCACGCTAGCTGTTTCCGGGTAGTGTCAACGTCACTTTGCCTCCAATATGTTGTCCTGTCGTGTTGCGGTCGGGTTAGCCGACTCTATGGTGCCTGCAGTTTAGGTGCTTCCTATGTTGGCTGCGGGATCTGGCAATGAAGGCTATATCCGTAGTGCCAATAGGACAAGCTCCCCCTGTAGCACTGAGGGTTTCGGTAACTCCGGCCGGCTCGCGGCCTTGCAACTTTTTTTTTCATGTGTACCTTCTGCTGCCTATCTGAGTTCCAGTACCATTAGCTGGTTCTTTGGAAGTCAATCTTGAATATGTCCCCCTGAGTTCCAGTAAGGTCAGCTGGTTCCAGGCAGAACCTTTGGCTTAGGTGCCTCCTTCTTGGTAACCGAGTTCCACCAACGTCTGCTGGTCCTTGGTAGTGCTTTCTGGCACAGGTACCTCCTGCTTAGCAACCGGGTTCCAGTACCATCAGCTGGTCCTCGGTAGTTCCATTGGCTCTTGTACCTTCGGCTACCCATCCAGGTTCCAGTACCGTCAGCTGGTTCTCAGCAGTTCCTCAGCCTTCTTGTACCTTCTGCTACATTTCCAAGTTCAAGCTTTTTGAAATGGTTTTTGGTAATCACTCTGGATCTCCCTGACGACGACCCTGGAGACGATGACCCTGAAGACCATTCCGAAGAAGACGACGACCCCGAAAATGACGACCCTGGAGACGACGACCCTGAAGACCACCCCGAAGAAGACGACGACCCCGAAAACTACGACCCTGGAGACGACGACCCTGAAGACCACCCCGATGAAGATGACGACCTTGAAAACTACGACCCTGGAGACGACAACCCTGAAGACCACCCTGAAGAAGACCAAGAAGATGACCCTGAAGAGGATGATGAAGGAGAAAGTGTGGGAGAAGTAAAAAAGAAAGTGAAGAGCATGGAAGAAGTGAAACATAAATATCTGACAAAATATAAAAAAGCTTAACATAGTAAATATCTTTGTAACTCTGAACGTCTTAAAAAAAAATAATTCCTGCTATTCCATTTGATTGGGCTAAACCTCTATGCCTTTAATGTCTCCTCCACCTCCCCCAATACATTCTACATTATTCTTAGTTGTTTTCCTTCATGTAGAATTAACCTACAAGGAAAGAAAGGGTTTATTTTAATTCCGATATTTGTGTCCCATTGACTTGCATTGGTTTCCTGTATCGGAATCGGCGATATCCGATATTTTTTGGGTATCAGTCCGATCCAATCCGATCCGATATTTCCCGATATCGGAAGGTTTCACTCAACACTAGTCGTGACATCATTACAGGTCCTTTAGCTGCCCAGGATCTCGCGGCTACCAAGAGTTCAGCCTGACAAGAGAGGAACCCTCTCCGTAATTTAACTCTGTCTGCGCTCTAGCCGCATCAATGTGCTGATTGGCACATACAGCCTAGAAACTCTCCCGACCCGGGATTGTATCTGTGCACCAGCTGCTGGCCTGGCAGGAAGGAGGAAAGAAGAAACCCACCACACACAGGCGGAGCCCCCGCTGTCAGTCTGCACTGGAAAAGAGCAGTGACATGAACACCAACATCATCGGCAATCCACACTGTTCTGCGAACATGGCCTCTGCCGCGAGGGTTGTTGGGAGTTGTAGTTTTTCCCTGATGAGAGCGGGCAATATGCCCAGGATCAGAGATCAAAGCCGGGAATATACCTAGGATCAGAAAAGACAGTGGGGAATATACCCGGGATCAGAGACGAGCGCGGGGAATATACCTAGGGTCAGAGGCGAGAGGGTAATCAGAGACGAGAGGAGAAAATACTGTATACTGTACCTGTGATCAGAGATGAGAGCCGGGAATAAACCCAGGATCAGAGAAGACATCGGGGAATATATCCAGGATCAGAGACGAGAGCGGGGAATATACCTAGGATCAGAGACGAGAGGATGATCAGAGACAAGATGAAATATACCCAGGATCAAAGATGAGAGCTGGGATTAGAGAAGAGAGCGGGGAATATACATGGGATCAGAGACGAGAGCAGGAAATATACCCAGTATCAGAGATGAAAGCCAGGAATATACCCGGTATCACATACGAGAGCGTGTAATATACCCGGGATGAAAGACGAGAGTGGGGAATATACTTGGGATCAGAGACAAGAGCGGGGAATGTTCGAGCGGGGAATATACCCGGAATTATAATTTGTTATAGCTAACCACAGTTACTTACTATGCCCGGGTAACACCAGGCCCTTCAAATAGTAGTAAATAAAAACAATCCAGCCATACATATCATAAAATATAATAAAATAATCATCCATTAGCAGAGAGCAATTAATAAAATGATCATGTGTGTACAGCAGTAAAAATATATCAAGATTAAATACAATTTGTTCAATTAATTATCCCAATCTCCTCTGTACATTACATCTAAAGCTCAATTGCAGTTTAAATCAATAAATATTAAATAAATCAAGAACAGTATTACATACAGTATATATGTGTGATCTTATCATTTCAACAATGCATTGTTTTATTCTAAACTTTAAAAAACCCTTTAAAGGCAACTTGTGACCTCCAAAAATGCTATTTACATTCAAATACATTATACTGGTAATCTGCAGATAAGTAGCATTTAAATAATGTCTGGCAGGCTTGCTGACAGTGCTACCATAGGGAAAAAATAAAGCTATATTCTTCCTGTTGCTGCTCACTTCTAGCTACTGGTTTGGTTCAGGGAGCTATTCAGTCATTGGTTACTACACAATGAACACGCTAATCACTCCCCAGCACATTGATTGACATCTTGCTCTACACATACAGTATATAAAGCAGAGCAGGCCATCAATGTGCCTAGGAGAGAGCAATGACAGTAGCATCCCTCGGAACCACCTTCATCACAGTAAGACAGCAGATGCGGGAAGAGTGAAATTCCTGGCACCCACGTCAGTTTGTTCATCCATCCTGTATCCAGCTGATATACAAAGAAGGTGGTGAACCCCTGTTGTTTTCTCAATGTGTCACCTATTTTACTGGGTACAGCAACTGCAACACAATCAGAGATTTAGATGCAGCACATAGGAGAGCTCAGAAGCTAACCTTGCCCACACCACTGCTTTCTGTATACAATGTCTAATGATAGTTAGTTTCTTACCAGAGGAGGGGGCGTGGTCGGTCTAGCAAGCCCCTGAGGCCAAGTCTGGGCTGTGATAATCTACAGGTGATTAAACGTTCATTGTAAGTGATAAAACCCTTCATTGTGTGTTTCAGCCCCTATCTCCTGCTGTCTTCAGATAAGAAAAGTATAGCTTCCAGACAGATTCCCACCAATGCCAGGAGTCACATAGAATAGAATGTCATATAACTGGAACATTTAGTCCCATTTAGTTAGCCCATAACTTAGTTACATAGGACTGACCCATGGGCTGTTCTATTCTACTTTGCAGATAGGAGCTAACTGCACCTATATAAGAAACATTTGTGAATTGACTTGTAAATAGAGTTGAGCGAAACGGTTCGAAAAAATTCAAAAGTCACCGACTTTCGCCAAAGTCGGGTTTCATGAAACAAAACCCGACCTTAGCGTGAGGTCGGCCACGAGGTCGGCGACTTTAGCGCCAAAGTCGCGTTTCAAAAGATGCTTTAGTGCCCTTTTTCAGCCAATCTGGAAGAACGAACACTGTGGGCAATGTGATGACATAGGCAGCGGTCACCACCATCTTGGAGAAGGGCATGCAAGTGATTGGCTTGCTTTGTGGGGCGTCACAGGGGGTATAAAAGGGCGGGGACGCCGACCGCCATGTTACTCATGCTGATCTCTGAATAGGGAGAGCTGCTGCTGCTGCTGCTGATTCTGTAGGGAGAGCGTTAAGGAGGCAAAAAAAAAAAAATGCTTCTGCTGATAGCGCTTTTCACTGTAGTTACTGTGCAGTGAAAGGTGAAGATTTTTGATTTTGTGCGGCAGCGCTGGTGGTGATTAGCCTGCCTTTTAAGGCTAGCTGCATTGCTGTGTGCACACTGGTGTTCAAACTGCTTTTTTAAAAGCAATCCAAAGTGTATTGTTTTGTCCTGGTGAGGTAGTGAGTCGAGTTGAGCGAAACGGGTCGAAAAAATTCAAAAGTCGCCGACTGAAACGAAACCCGACCCTAGGATGAGGTCGGCCACGAGGTCGGCGACTTACGCGCCAAAGTCGCGTTTCAAAAGTTTGTTTTGCGCTCTTTTTCAGCCAATCAGGATCCACGGACACTGTGGGCAATGTGATGACATAGGCACGGGTCACCACTATCTTTCAGAAGGGCATGCAAGTGATTGGCTTGCTTTGGTGGGCGTCACAGGGGGTATAAAAGGGCGTGCACGCCGACCGCCATCTTACTTCTGCCGATCTTAGTATAGGGAGAGGTTGCTGCTGATTCTGTAGGGAGAGCGTTAGGCAGGGAAGAAGACAAAAAAACTGCTTCTGCTGCTAGCGATTTGGCCTGCACAACACACCAGTCACTGTGTGTGCTGTGCAAGGGGAGGCTATATAGTGGTGTATCAGTGGTGTTGGTTGTTGGGCTGCCTTTTAAGGCTTCCTGACAGGCTGGCATTGCTGTTTACCCACTGCTCCGCAAACTGCTTTTTTAAAAGCAATCCCAATTTTTTTTTTTGTCCTGCTGAGAAGAAAAAAAAACTGCTTCTGCTGCTAGCAATTTGGCCTGCACAACACACCAGTCACTGTGTGTGCAGTGCAAGGGGAGGCTATATAGTGGTGTATCAGTGGTGTTGGTTGTTGGGCTGCCTTCTAAGGCTTCCTGACAGGCTGGCATTGCTGTTTACCCACTGCTCCGCAAACTGCTTTTTTAAAAGCAATCCAATCTCCCTTATCCTCTAGTCACTTTTGTCACAGCTGTGCCATCGAGCCTGTCACATAGCGCTCAGATATTCATTGGGCCTCACACAATCCAAAAGTGTCCAGTGTCCAAAAGTGTGTGCATAGATTCAAAATCTCCCTTATCCTCTAGTCACTTTGGTCACAGCTGTGCCATCGAGCCTGTCACATAGCGCTCAGATATCAGTGGGCCTCACACAATCCAAAAGTGTCCACTGTCCACAAGTGTGTGCAGAAATTCAAAATCTCCCTTATCCTCTAGTCACTTTTGTCACAGCTGTGCCATCGAGCCTGTCACATAGCGCTCAGATATCAGTGGGCCTCACACAATCCAAAAGTGTCCACTGTCCACAAGTGTGTGCAGAAATTCAAAATCTCCCTTATCCTCTAGTCACTTTTGTCACAGCTGTGCCATCGAGCCTGTCACATAGCGCTCAGAACTCAGTGGGCCTCACACAATCCAAAAGTGTCCACTGTCCACAAGTGTGTGCAGAAATTCAAAATCTCCCTTATCCTCTAGTCACTTTTGTCACAGAAGTGCCATCGAGCCTGTCACATAGCGCTCAGATATCAGTGGGCCTCACACAATCCAAAAGTGTCCAGTGTCCAAAAGTGTGTGCAGATATTCAAAATCTCCCTTATCCTCTAGTCACTTTTGTCACAGCAGTGCCATCTAGCCTGTCACATAGCGCTCAGATATCAGTGGGCCTCACACAATCCAAAAGTGTCCACTGTCCACAAGTGTGTGCAGAAATTCAAAATCTCCCTTATCCTCTAGTCACTTTTGTCACAGCAGTGCCATCGAGCCTGTCACATAGCGCTCAGATATCAGTGGGCCTCACACAATCCAAAAGTGTCCAGTGTCCAAAAGTGTGTGCAGATATTCAAAATCTCCCTTATCCTCTAGTCACTTTTGTCACAGCAGTGCCATCGAGCCTGTCACATAGCGCTCAGATATCAGTGGGCCTCACACAATCCAAAAGTGTCCAGTGTCCAAAAGTGTGTGCAGATATTCAAAATCTCCCTTATCCTCTAGTCACTTTTGTCACAGCAGTGCCATCGAGCCTGTCACATAGCGCTCAGATATCAGTGGGCCTCACACAATCCAAAAGTGTCCACTGTCCACAAGTGTGTGCAGAAATTCAAAATCTCCCTTATCCTCTAGTCACTTTTGTCACAGCTGTGCCATCGAGCCTGTCACATAGCGCTCAGATATCAGTGGGCCTCACACAATCCAAAAGTGTCCACTGTCCACAAGTGTGTGCAGAAATTCAAAATCTCCCTTATCCTCTAGTCACTTTTGTCACAGCTGTGCCATCGAGCCTGTCACATAGCGCTCAGATATCAGTGGGCCTCACACAATCCAAAAGTGTCCACTGTCCACAAGTGTGTGCAGAAATTCAAAATCTCCCTTATCCTCTAGTCACTTTTGTCACAGCAGTGCCATCGAGCCTGTCACATAGCGCTCAGATATCAGTGGGCCTCACACAATCCAAAAGTGTCCACTGTCCACAAGTGTGTGCAGAAATTCAAAATCTCCCTTATCCTCTAATCACTTTTGTCACAGCTGTGCCATCGAGCCTGTCACATAGCGCTCAGATATCAGTGGGCCTCACACAATCCAAAAGTGTCCACTGTCCACAAGTGTGTGCAGAAATTCAAAATCTCCCTTATCCTCTAGTCACTTTTGTCACAGCAGTGCCATCGAGCCTGTCACATAGCGCTCAGATATCAGTGGGCCTCACACAATCCAAAAGTGTCCACTGTCCACAAGTGTGTGCAGAAATTCAAAATCTCCCTTATCCTCTAGTCACTTTTGTCACAGCTGTGCCATCAAGCCTGTCACATAGCGCTCAGATATCAGTGGGCCTCACACAATTCAAAAGTGTCCAGTGTCCAAAAGTGTGTGCAGATATTCAAAATCTCCCTTATCCTCTAGTCACTTTTGTCACAGCAGTGCCATCGAGCCTGTCACATAGCGCTCAGATATCAGTGGGCCTCACACAATCCAAAAGTGTCCAGTGTCCAAAAGTGTGTGCAGATATTCAAAATCTCCCTTATCCTCTAGTCACTTTTGTCACAGCAGTGCCATCGAGCCTGTCACATAGCGCTCAGATATCAGTGGGCCTCACACAATCCAAAAGTGTCCACTGTCCACAAGTGTGTGCAGAAATTCAAAATCTCCCCTGTCCTATAGACACCTTGTACCTTGTTTTACATTACTATATAGTTTGTTGGATTTTGTCTACATTTCTACCAAAAATGAGGAAGGCTGGTGGAAGAGGCCGTGGAATTGGGCGGGGGTTGGCAGCTGGTAATGATGGTGTTGGTGGTGGATCTGATGGTAGTGGCAAGAGCAAAATAGGACCGAATGCAGGAGGTGCTGACCCTGCGTCATCGTCTGGCTACATAAGGCCTCGAACGCTTAGTTTTCTAGGAGTTGGCAAACCGCTTTTAAAGCCAGAGCATCAGGAAAAAGTTTTGTCTTACATTGCTGACTCAGCCTCCAGCTCTATCGCCTCCTCTTCTTCAGTTGTAAAAAGTAAAAGCACTGAGTCGTCATTGGAGGCTCATGTTCATGAACCACACCTTTCCTTGTGTCCTTCACCCCAACCAAGATTGAAGGATGACGCAGGCCATACTACTGATTACTCCATGGAGCTGTTTTCACATACCATGCCTGGATTATCAAGTCAAAAGGTGAATTACCCAGGCCAAGATGAATCTGACATGGAGTGCACTGATGCACAGCCGCTGATGGATGATTCTGCTGGTACATTCACTCAGAGCACTACATTGTCCTCGCAGTGTACAGAGCCAGATTCTGACCCTGATGAGACTCAGGTGCCCCTTCCCGCACACTATACCACCATACACGGTGACACAGAGGAAGGTGCACATGACATAGAAGAGGAGGTGATGGATGACCCAGTTGTTGACCCAGATTGGCATCCATTGGGGGAAGAGGGTGCTGCTTCCAATAGCTCAGATGAGGAGCATCCACAGCAGACATCGACATCGCAACAGCTGTTATCTGGCAGGCCCGGAGCACTCCAAAGACAGGTTCCAAACATCAAAAGAGTTGCTGGACAGCTTGTCCAGAGGGTCAAAAGATCACAGCGTGCTAGGCCGCAAAATGTCTGCCAAAGTAGGAAGAGTGCAGTGTGGCACTTTTTTGAACAAAATCCTCATGATCAGGCCAAGGTTATCTGTAAGAAGTGCGCAAAGTCCTTTAGCCGAGGGAAAAATCTGAAAAATTTGAATACCAGTTGCATGCTTAGACATTTAACCAGCATGCACTTGCAAGCGTGGACACAACACCAAACCTCAAGTGCCACATGTGCAACTGATCACAATGAAGGTAGTCATCAACGCTACATTGTTTCCCCCACTGTAAGCCCACCGGTTAGCACAGCAGCAAATGTTGAGGTGTCGTTGCAAGACCACAGCAGTCAGGGAATCCCACTGTTATATCGACGAAATACTGATTCTAGGCGATCAGAAAGAACACCAACTCCATCACCATCATCAACCCTCTCTCAGTCCGCCCTGTCCACCGCTACTTCCACCATATGCAGCTCTCAAGTCCAGCTCACCCTCCCAGACACTATGAGTAGGTCAAGAAAGTACTCAGTCTCTCATCCGCGTACACTGGGTTTGAACGCCCACATTGCCAAACTAATCTCGTTTGAGATGATGCCCTTTCGGTTGGTGGAAAGCGCAGCTTTCCGCGAACTCATGGCCTATGCAGTACCACGCTATGACCTACCCAGTCGCCACTTCTTCTCTCGCAAAGCCATCCCAGCCCTCCACCATCATGTGAAAGACCGCATTGTCCATGCACTCAAGCAGTCAGTGAGCGGAAAGGTGCACCTCACAACTGATGCATGGTCCAGTCGGCATGGCCAGGGCCGTTACGTGTCCATCACTGCGCACTGGGTTAATGTGGTGGATGCAGGGTCCACAGGGGACAGCGGTGGTGGGACAGTGCTGCCTAGCCCACGGTATAGGAAACAGTTGGCTGTAGGAGTTCGACCATCCTCCTCCTCCACCTCCTCCAGAAGCGAAAGCTCGTCCACAGAGCGCAGTCGTACGAGCACTCCATCTGCAGCTGCCACTGTTGCACACGATGTGTCCCCCTATCGAGCAGCTAGTGGAAAGCGTCAGCAGGCTGTGTTGCAGATGATGTGTTTGGGCGACAGACACACCGCCGAGGTGCTGGCCGAGTACTTGAAGTGACAAACTGAGTCATGGCTGGGCAGTGTACATCTTGAGGCAGGCAAGGTAGTTAGTGATAACGGCCGTAATTTTGTGGCAGCCATAGCCCTTTCAAAACTCAGCCACATACCTTGCTTGGCTCACACCTTGAACCTGGTGGTGCAGTGCTTCCTCAAAAATTATCCGGAATTAACAGCCCTGCTCCAGAAGGTGCGAAGACTGTGCGCGCACATCCGCCGGTCGCCTGTACACTCCGTTCGTATGCAGAAGCTGCAGCGATTGCTCCACCTTCCCAACCACCGCCTCATTATCGACATTGCAACCAGGTGGAACTCCACCCTGCACATGGTGGAGCGGCTGTGCGAGCAGAGGCAGGCCATAATGCATTAGTGGGAGGATACACGGCCAGGCACTTTGAGAGCAGACATGGAGTTGACAGGTGTGCAGTGGTCGAAGCTGAAAGACCTTTGTAAAGTCCTTCAGTGTTTTCAGGAATGCACACGGCTGGTAAGCGCAGACGACGCCATCCTAAGCATGAGCATCCCACTTATGCGTCTGCTCATGCAAACTTTGACGCACCTTAAGGAGCAGGCGTCTGCAGCCAATGTTGATGAGGAGGAAGAGGAGGAGGGAATCCTTGATGACATTCAGCCATTGTCTGCTCAGGAACCTCTCCTGGACGAGGTGGAGGAAGAAGAGGAGGAGGAGGAGGATGATGGGGATGATTACTTAGGGGAGGAGGATGCATCTCGTGGGGCAAGTGAAAATGTTGGCGTGGCAAGGTCTGGTACAGGGTTTGTGCGTGACTGGAGGGATGTGGATTTGCCAGAAAGTGCTCCTCCACCCAGCACTCGCAGTGCATCATTGACACAGGGAACATTGGCCCACATGTCAGATTATGCCTTGCGGATCCTAAAAAGGGACCCCCGCATAGCCAAAATGATGAACGATGACGACTACTGGTTGGCCAGCATCCTGGATCCACGCTATAAAGGCAAATTACAAAACATCATGCCACAGGAGAACCTTGACCTAATATTGGCTAATAAACAAGCAACTCTGGTAAATTGGTTGCTTGAGGCATTCCCAGCACACAGCAGCGGTGATGGTTCTCACACGAGCCGTACGGGCCGGGGGCAGCTTGGCAGAGGTGTTCGTGGTGCACACAGCAGAAGTGGCGTTGGAGACAGGGGTTTCATGACAATGTTGTGGACTGATTTTTCAAATACCGCTCACACAACTGGTAATACTGCATCGATGGAAAGTGACAGGAGACAGCAGTTGTCAACTATGGTAACAAACTACTTTTCCTCCCATATCAATGTTCTCCCACACAGGTCATTCCCCTTTGACTATTGGGCCGCTAAACTGGACACCTGGCCTGAATTGGCACAATATGCCTTACAGGAGCTCGCTTGCCCAGCTGCAAGTGTGCTATCGGAAAGAGTCTTCAGTGCAGCTGGATCAATCCTGACAGAAAAAAGGACCCGTCTGTCAACCCAAAATGTGGATGATCTAACCTTCATTAAAATGAACCACGCATGGGTTTCCAAGGATTTTGTCCCACCTTCCCCTGATGACACATAGGGTGACAGAAAAATGGCTTGCTTTGGTCCACCTCTTCCTGGTACTTCACCTATTTCGCCTTTTGCATCAGCTGAATGTCCAACATCAACATATGCCACTTTCTAAAACTCCCTAACTGTGCTGCCTCCCCCCCCATGGCCGGGGTCACCACCTACCGCACGATACCGTGCGAGTGCCGTTGCCCTGGACAGGTGGCTAGGCCGACTATTGGGCGCGGGCACTGGCACAGGGTCCCTCATAGTGCAATCAAGTGTCTCTGACGGTGGTGGTGCACACCCACCGTCAGACACACCGCTGTACTATAAGGGGCCCAGTGCCAGTACCGACGCCCACGAGTGGGCCCCCCTTGCTTGGGCAGGGCCCCAGCATTTGCAATCTTTACCTCTCCCTGCTCCTCCGCTGTGTAATCTGGGCCGTCAAATCCATACTGTGCCTGACACCGTCTGAGCCTGCCTCCTGAGACATATATTTTGAATGTGTACGCTATCCATACATGTTATCCAGGGATACGGTACCCTTTCTAACCTTTGTGCAATCACGTGCGTGCAATTCATACTGGGCCTAACACCGTCTGAGCCTGCCTCCTGAGACATATATTTTGAATGTGTACGCTATCCATACATGTTATCTGGGGATACGGTACCCTTTCTAACCTTTGTGCAATCACGTGCAATCCATACTGGGCCTAACACCGTCTGAGCCTGCCTCCTGAGACATATATTTTGAATGTGTACGCTATCCATACATGTTATCCAGGGATACGGTACCCTTTCTAACCTTTGTGCAATCACGTGCAATCCATACTGGGCCTAACACCGTCTGAGCCTGCCTCATGCTGTATAGACATATATTTTGAATGTGTACGCTATCCATACATGTTATCCAGGGATACGGTACCCTTTCTAACCTTTGTGCAATCACGTGCAATCCATACTGGGCCTAACACCATCTGAGCCTGCCTCATGCTGTATAGACATATATTTTGAATGTGTACACTATCCATACATGTTATCCAGGGATACGGTACCCTTTCTAACCTTTGTGCAATCACGTGCAATCCATACTGGGCCTAACACCGTCTGAGCCTGCCTCATGCTGTATAGACATATATTTTGAATGTGTACGCTATCCATACATGTTATCCGGGGATACGGTACCCTTTCTAACCTTTGTGCAATCACGTGCAATCCATACTGGGCCTAACACCGTCTGAGCCTGCCTCCTGAGACATATATTTTGAATGTGTACACTATCCATACATGTTATCCAGGGATACGGTACCCTTTCTAACCTTTGTGCAATCACGTGCAATCCATACTGGGCCTAACACCGTCTGAGCCTGCCTCATGCTGTATAGACATATATTTTGAATGTGTACGCTATCCATACATGTTATCCAGGGATACGGTACTCTTTCTAACCTTTGTGCAATCACGTGCAATCCATACTGGGCCTAACACCGTCTGAGCCTGCCTCATGCTGTATAGACATATATTTTGAATGTGTACGCTATCCATACATGTTATCCGGGGATACGGTACCCTTTCTAACCTTTGTGCAATCACGTGCAATCCATACTGGGCCTAACACCGTCTGAGCCTGCCTCCTGAGACATATATTTTGAATGTGTACGCTATCCATACATGTTATCCAGGGATACGGTACCCTTTCTAACCTTTGTGCAATCACGTGCAATCACGTGCAATCCATACTGGGCCTAACACCGTCTGAGCCTGCCTCATGCTGTATAGACATATATTTTGAATGTGTACGCTATCCATACATGTTATCCAGGGATACGGTACCCTTTCTAACCTTTGTGCAATCACGTGCAATCCATACTGGGCCTAACACCGTCTGAGCCTGCCTCCTGAGACATATATTTTGAATGTGTACGCTATCCATACATGTTATCCAGGGATACGGTACCCTTTCTAACCTTTGTGCAATCACGTGCAATCCATACTGGGCCTAACACCGTCTGAGCCTGCCTCATGCTGTATAGACATATATTTTGAATGTGTACGCTATCCATACATGTTATCCAGGGATACGGTACCCTTTCTAACCTTTGTGCAATCACGTGCAATCCATACTGGGCCTAACACCGTCTGAGCCTGCCTCATGCTGTATAGACATATATTTTGAATGTGTACGCTATCCATACATGTTATCCGGGGATACGGTACCCTTTCTAACCTTTGTGCAATCACGTGCAATCCATACTGGGCCTAACACCGTCTGAGCCTGCCTCCTGAGACATATATTTTGAATGTGTACGCTATCCATACATGTTATCCAGGGATACAGTACCCTTTCTAACCTTTGTGCAATCACGTGCAATCCATACTGGGCCTAACACCGTCTGAGCCTGCCTCATGCTGTATAGACATATATTTTGAATGTGTACGCTATCCATACATGTTATCCGGGGATATGGTACCCTTTCTAACCTTTGTGCAATCACGTGCAATCCATACTGGGCCTAACACCGTCTGAGCCTGCCTCCTGAGTCATATATTTTGAATGTGTACGCTATCCATACATGTTATCCAGGGATACGGTACCCTTTCTAACCTTTGTGCAATCACGTGCAATCCATACTGGGCCTAACACCGTCTGAGCCTGCCTCATGCTGTATAGACATATATTTTGAATGTGTACGCTATCCATACATGTTATCCAGGGATACGGTACTCTTTCTAACCTTTGTGCAATCACGTGCAATCCATACTGGGCCTAACACCGTCTGAGCCTGCCTCATGCTGTATAGACATATATTTTGAATGTGTACGCTATCCATACATGTTATCTGGGGATACGGTACCCTTTCTAACCTTTGTGCAATCACGTGCAATCCATACTGGGCCTAACACCGTCTGAGCCTGCCTCCTGAGACATATATTTTGAATGTGTACGCTATCCATACATGTTATCCAGGGATACGGTACCCTTTCTAACCTTTGTGCAATCACGTGCAATCACGTGCAATCCATACTGGGCCTAACACCGTCTGAGCCTGCCTCATGCTGTATAGACATATATTTTGAATGTGTACGCTATCCATACATGTTATCCAGGGATACGGTACCCTTTCTAACCTTTGTGCAATCACGTGCAATCCATACTGGGCCTAACACCGTCTGAGCCTGCCTCCTGAGACATATATTTTGAATGTGTACGCTATCCATACATGTTATCCAGGGATACGGTACCCTTTCTAACCTTTGTGCAATCACGTGCAATCCATACTGGGCCTAACACCGTCTGAGCCTGCCTCATGCTGTATAGACATATATTTTGAATGTGTACGCTATCCATACATGTTATCCAGGGATACGGTACCCTTTCTAACCTTTGTGCAATCACGTGCAATCCATACTGGGCCTAACACCGTCTGAGCCTGCCTCATGCTGTATAGACATATATTTTGAATGTGTACGCTATCCATACATGTTATCCGGGGATACGGTACCCTTCTAACCTTTGTGCAATCACGTGCAATCCATACTGGGCCTAACACCGTCTGAGCCTGCCTCCTGAGACATATATTTTGAATGTGTACGCTATCCATACATGTTATCTGGGGATACGGTACCCTTTCTCACCTTTGTGCAATCACGTGTAATCCATACTGGGCGTGAGAACGGCTGGCGAGCTGTTAAGCAAGCTACAGCACCTGTCCAGACAAGTACAGGGATTCCCTAGCGAGGAGACTTATTTGATTGTTTTCAATGTTGGGACAGCAATTTTTGGGTTGCACTATACTCTGGAGAATGATAGATGGGGCCCACCATACACTGGAACATTCCAAAGGTGGACATCAGACACTGGAGCAGCATTTACAGGGCCCATTATACACTAGAGCATTAGAAATGGGGCCCATTATGTTTGGAGCATTATTTGGGCCCATAAGACAGTGGAGCTTCATCCATGGGGACCAACATATACTGTAGCATTATGTGGAGCTCATCATATACTGTTTCAAACATTATATGGGACCAATGATTCTGTATGGAGAAATAGATGGGCCTCATCATGAGATGTAAAAAGTGAGGTATTTTTCATTGGACTATACCGCTATTTGTCTGCCGTATCGGAGCATGATGAGCTGTGGTATGTGTTAAAGGGGCGCTCTTTCACCCAGGGCACATGAAAACCTGGAGCCAGCCCTCCCCCCCCCACAGTTTGTAGCCAAATAACCCCCATTTTTCAGTGCTTAACTTGTATTATGAAGTTAATTAAGGTTGACAAGCTTAAGAAAGAAGAATTGATGCTTTTGGCATTCAAATGGGCACTGTAGGTGTGTTTCCTGTCCTCCTCTCACTGCCGACTTTTATTCCCCATTGACTTACATTGGGTTTCGTGTTTCGGGACGACCCCGACTTTTCCCTATAATCGGACGATCTTGCTCGACCCGACTTTTGGAAAAGTCGGGTTTCACGAAACGAAACGCGACCCTAAAAAACCAAAAGTCGCTCAACTCTAGTAGTGAGCGTTCATTTTTTCACACACCGTACAGCGGTGTACGCTCCTCACACAGTACCGTGTAACGGCTGTTATCACAGCCAAATTGAAGCTATATACGTGTGTGACTCTGTAAGGAAAAGTCGAGGAGTTAGTCCATTCTTACAGACCTACACCTTATAGTTTTGTCCGTTTTTCAAACAGTTAAGTAAATTTGCTGTTTGATTACATTCAAAACTATAGAGAGACAGCGTGCGTCAGTCTGTATACAAAAACACGGAGCTTGACAATTTTACATACACCATACAGCGGTGTACGTGTACGCTCCTCTCTCAGTACCGTGTAACGGCTGTTAGCACGGCCAAATTGAAGCTATATACGTGTGTGACTCTGTAAGGAAAAGTCGAGGAGTTTGTCCATTCTTACAGACCTACACCTTTTAGTTTTGTCCATTTTTCAAACAGTTAAGTAAATTTGCTGTTTGATTACATTCAAAACTAGAGAGAGACAGCGTGCGTCAGTCTGTATACAAAAACATGGAGCTTGACAATTTTACATACACCATACAGCGGTGTACGTGTACGCTACTCTCTCAGTACCATGTACCGGCTGTTAGCACGGCCAAATTGAAGCTATATACGTGTGTGACTCTGTAAGGAAAAGTTGAGGAGTTTGTCCGTTCTTAAAGACCTACACCTTATAGTTTTGTCCGTTTTTCAAACAGTTTAGTATATTTGCTGTATGATTACATTCAAAACTAGAGAGAGACAGCGTGCGTCAGTCCGTATACAAAAACACGGAGCTTGACAATTTTACATACACCATACAGCGGTGTACGTGTACGCTCCTCTCTCAGTACCGTGTAACGGCTGTTATCACGGCCAAATTGAAGCTATATACGTGTGTGACTCTGTAAGGAAAAGTCGAGGAGTTTGTCTGTTCTTACAGACCTACACCTTATAGTTTTGTCCGTTTTTCAAACAGTTTAGTATATTTGCTGTTTGATTACATTCAAAACTAGAGAGACACAGCGTGCGTCAGTCCGTATACAAAAACACGGAGCTTGACAATTGTACATACACCGTAAAGCGGTGTACGTGTACGCTCCTCTCTCAGTACCATGTAAAGGCTGTTATCACGGCCAAATTGAAGCTATATACGTGTGTGACTCTGTAAAGAAAAGCCGAGGAGTTTGTCCGTTCTTACAGACCTACACTCTAGGGAGATTCCAGTTCTGCCCAATTCTATATACACCTTGTAGTTTGTCATACACTAGGCAATTTCTGCCTGTCACATTGCGGTGTAATATACACAGGGCCTGACAGAATCCAACTGTGTCATGAAGTCTAGAGAGATTCCAATTCTCAACAGTCCTCTATACACTTTTCTAAGACCATCCAGAATCTGACTGTCACATTGCGGTGTAATATAAACAGGGCCTGACAGTATCCAACTGTGTCCTGAAGTCTAGAGAGATTCCAATTATCACCTGTCCTCTATACACCTTGTACCTTGTTTTGCAGGACCATAGAGTTGTTGGTAGTGATGGGCGAGTCCTAAATTACTCGGAATCGCTTGACTCTAGCGAGTCCGAGCCCGGGACTCGCTACTCGTTGCGAGTCTAGCGAGTCCAATGTTAATGAATGGGGAAGCGAGTCTTAGCGACCTGAGACCTGAGAACAGACAGGGTGGAGGTGTTGGTTTGCTCCTTTCATCACAATGTGCTTTCCAGGTCATCCCCCTGGTTCCCTCACTTACATTTCCTTCCTTTGAAGTCCACGCCGTCAGACTCTTTAAGCCCTTCTCCTTACGAGTGGCGGTCGTTTATCGCCCTCCAGGCTCCTCCCGCCAGTTTCTAGACCACTTCACCACCTGGCTTACTCACTTTCTATCCTGTGACATCCCCACCCTCATCATGGGAGACTTTAACATCCCCATCAATGATCCGCTCTCCCAGTCTGCCTCTCATCTTCTTTCTCTAACTTCTTCATTCGGCCTCTCACAGTTTACTAATTCTCCTACACATGAGGACGGGAATACTCTGGACCTGGTTTTCTCCCGTCCCGGCTCGCTGCACGACTTTACTAATTCACCCCTCCCGCTCTCGGACCACAACCTTCTTTCCTTCTCTGTCAAGAATTGTCTCCTCACCCGGAACACCCCCTCTTACCACACTTATCGGAATACACGTACCATTAATACCCAACAGCTTAGGGACAATCTCCACACATCTTTAGCCCCCATCTCCACCCTCTCCTGTCCAGACATAGCATTGTCACACTTCAATAATACACTGAAGAATGCCCTAGATGAAGCAGCACCTTCTATACGCAGAAAGACCCGACACAGACAACGGCAGCCCTGGCACACAACGCAAACACGCTTTCTTCAGCGCTGCTCGAGGTGTGCAGAGCGGCAGTGGAGAAAATCTCTCTTAGCAGAAGACTTCATCCACTATAAGTTCATGCTCAAAACCTATAACTCTGCCCTTCATCTGGCCAAACAATCCTACTTCACCACCCTCATCACCTCACTATCCAACAACCCAAGACGACTTTTTGAAACCTTAAACTCCCTCCTGAAACCTAAAGTACAGGCCCCCATCACCAACCTCAGCGGTGAGGATCTGGCCACTTATTTCCTAGAAAAAATCAACCACATCCATCAGGATATCTCAGCCCTATCTCCTCAGTGCCAGGATCCCCTTCCCTGCCGCACCTCAAGCTCACTAGACATCTTTGAGCCTGTTTCAGAAGAAGAAGTTTCCAAGCTCCTCGCTTCTGCTCGGCCTACAACCTGCAACAGTGACCCTATTCCTTCACAGCTCCTGCAGTCTCTCTCACCAGTGGTCACCACTCACCTGACTAAAATATTTAACCTCTCTCTTTCTTCAGGTATATTTCCCTCCTCATTTAAACATGCCATCATAACCCCTTTACTTAAAAAGCCATCCCTGGACCAGAACTGCACTGCTAACTACAGACCTGTCTCTAACCTTCCCTTCATCTCTAAACTCCTGGAACGCCTGGTCCACTCCCGTCTAATCCGCTATCTCTCGGATAACTCTCTTCTCGACCCCTTACAATCTGGTTTCCGCTCTTTACACTCTACTGAAACTGCCCTCACTAAAGTCTCTAATGATTTAATAACAGCTAAATCGAAAGGTCATTGCTCCCTGCTGATTCTCCTGGATCTCTCTGCCGCATTTGACACTGTGGATCACCAGCTCCTCCTCACTATGCTCCGCTCTATAGGCCTCAAGGACACGGCCCTCTCCTGGTTCTCCTCCTACCTCTCTGACCGCTCCTTCACTGTATCTTTTTCCGGCTCCTCTTCCTCTTCTCGTCCCCTTACTATCGGGGTCCCGCAGGGCTCAGTCCTAGGCCCCCTCCTCTTCTCTTTATACACTGCCCCTATTGGACAAACAATCAGCAGATTTGGGTTCCAGTATCATCTCTATGCTGATGACACCCAATTATACACTTCTTCCCCTGACATCACCCCTACCCTAATTCAAAATACCAAGGATTGTCTGTCTGCTGTCTCTAGCATCATGTCCTCCCTCTATCTGAAACTAAATCTCTCTAAAACTGAACTTCTTGTGTTTCTCCCCTCTACTAACCTCACTCTACCTAACATCGAAATAACCCTGGAGGGTTCAACCATAACTCCCAAGCAGCATGCCCGCTGTCTTGGGGTCATATTCGACACTGAACTTTCCTTTACTCCGTACATCCGATCACTCAGTCGCTCTTGTCACCTGCATCTTAAAAACATCTCCAGAATCCGACCTTTTCTCACCTTTGAAACTGCTAAGACTCTTACTGTCGCTCTTATTCATTCTCGCCTGGACTACTGCAACTCTCTTCTGATCGGTCTCCCTCTTACCAAACTTTCTCCTCTCCAATCCATCTTGAATGCGGCAGCCAGGGTCATATTTCTGTCCAGCCGCTTCACCGATGCCTCAATCTTGTGCCAGTCATTACACTGGCTACCTATTCGCTACAGGGTCCAGTATAAACTCATCTCTCTCACCCACAAAGCTCTCCACTGTTCTGCACCGCCTTATATCTCCTCTCTCATCTCTGTCTATCGCCCTACACGTGCCCTCCGTTCTACAAATGACCTAAGACTAACATCCCCCGTAATCCGAACCTCGCACCTCCGCCTCCAAGACTTCTCTCGTGCTGCTCCAGCTCTCTGGAATGCACTTCCCCAGGCGATCAGACTGATACCTAGCCCTGACCTATTCAAGCGCGCTTTGAAAACCCATCTCTTCAAACAAGCCTACCACATCAACTACCCAGCAAGCTAACTTTGCCCTGTTCCCTCCTTCCAAATATTATTCTGAATCTGCACCCTACTATTCATCTGTCTCCACACCCTTCATGCACATGATAACTGCACTTGATACTTGTCTATTGCACTTAAACACACGGGCTGATGACCGGGTCATGCAGCTTTATATGAAAATCCCTATTATAATTGCCAGACCTGAATTAACAAGCATTTTTCACCTACTGTGTCCCCCCATTTCCTTGTAGATTGTAAGCTTGCGAGCAGGGACCTCACTCCTAATGTCACTGTTTGAATTGTCTTAACTTGTATTGAATTTATTGTCTGTACATGTCCCCGCTTAATTGTAAAGTGCTGCGGAATATGTTGGCGCTATATAAATAAAAATTATTATTATTATTATTAGCGAGTAATGTGCGATTTACAAATCGCAGATGTGTCTTGGAAAGCGCTTGCATTGGCGATTTGTAAACCCCACTCGCAACAGTTTGTTGCTGCTGTGTCCAAGTCCAAACTCGCATTTGTTTGTCTTATTTAGCACCGATGAGGCGAGGGAAGCGATTTTCTCTAGCACACACCATGCTTTGAGCAAACAGGAAATAATCCGAGTCGAGTTGACATACGCACACACACACAGAGCAATACAGAGCAATCATGGCCCGTGTCACTGTCAACACGCTGCAGTTGATTGATCTGGTGGAGGCTCGGCCCCTGCTTTGGCTCCCCACTGACCCTGCCTATGGGCATAACATCCAGCGGACTACAGCCTGGAGGGAGATCGCTCAAGTGATGTTCCCTGCACTGCTACGGCCACGACCTCGTCCCTTTGCAACCTCTTTTTTGGGAAATTGTGGTTTTTGTGACATTGTTGACAAATGCACAGTCACCGAGATGGAGTTAGGTGGTGCAGTAGGCGTCACTTGCTGGCGGGGTAAGTGTGTGTGCTGACACCTAGCAGTGAAGCTGCACACTAGTCCCTGCACTGTGCACTGCACTGTAAGGCTTTATCCTCCCTGCCTGCCTGCCTACAGTCTACACAGTACTCCTCTGTCCTCCTGGTAGCTCTCAGAAGAGCTGTTTGGGTTTAATATAAGGAATCTTGAAGTTTCCCTACACTAACTGACAATCCCTATGATCTGCTCAAGCATCTACCTCACCCTGCTCTATCTCAGATCTCTCAGGAATGTAGAGGAAATGGCAGTGGAAAAGGCTTATATACAGCCTCGCCTCTCATACATGACATAGGCATCACGATGGACAGAAGCCAATCATAGTCCTGCCACAACCAACATTACTGAATATGATTGGCTAACATGCTTGTCCATCTAAAAAAGTTTTCTGACCTAACACGCTAGGCTGTCTCAGAAGCTTTGTAGGAACATAACAGATTCTATATTTGCGAGTCCCGAATCCAGTATACAGGACTCGGGATTCGTAGACTCGCTCAGACTCGCTCACAATCGCTGTGTGTTGACATAGGCTGTCTTGGAAACTTGTAGGAACATAACAGATTCTGTATAAGCGAGTCCCGAATCCAGTATACAGGACTCGGAATCGTAGACTCGCTCAGACTCGCTGTTGACAGCGATGTGATATAGCGAGTCTAGCGAGTGAGAAAAAAAAACTCTGACAAAACTAGGATTGCCATTGACTTGCATTGGACTCGTTACTGTGCGAGTAATCACTGGGAGACTCGCCGAGTAATGAGTCCAGCGAGTACCTTACTATTCGCCGAGTAACGAGTCCTAGCAAGTAGACTTGCCCATCCCTAGTTGTTGGTTTTTTGGGGACATTTTCCCCAAAAATGAGGAAGTGTGGTAGAAGAGTCCGTGGAAGTGGGTGGGGGCAGCTGGTAATGATGGTGATGGTGGTGGATCTGCTGGTAGTGGCAAAAGCAAAATAGCACCTAATGCAGGAGGTGTTGAGCCTGCGTCATCGTCTGCCTCCACAAGGCCTCGAAGGCTCCCTTTTCTGGGAGTAGATAAACCGCTTTTAAAGCCGGAGCTTCAAGAACAAGTTTTGGCTTACATTGCTGACTCAGCCTCCAGCTCTATCGCCTCCTCTTCTGAAATTTTAAAAAATAAAAGCACTGAGTCGTCATTGGAGGCTCATGGTCATGAACCACAACTTTCCTTGTATCCTTCACCCCAACCAAAATCGAAGGATGTGGCAGGCCACACTACAGATTACTCCATGGAGCTGTTTTCACATACCAAACCTGGGTTATCAAGTAAAATGGTGAATTACCCAGGCCAAGATGAATCTGACATGGAGTGCACTGATGCACAGCCACTGATAGATGATTCTGCTGGTACATTCACTCAGAGCACTACATTGTCCTCGCAGTGTACTGAGCCAGAATCTGACCCTGATGAATCTCCGGTGCCCCTTCCCGCATACATACCACCGTATACGGTGACACAGAGGAAGGTGCACATGACATTGAAGAGGAGGTGATGGATGACCCAGATGTTGGCCCAGATTGGCATCCATTGGGGGAAAAGGGTGCTGCTGCCAATAGCTCAGAAGAGGAGGAGGAGCATCCGCAGCGGGCATTGACATCGCAACAGCTGTTATCTGGCAGGCCCGGAGGAGTCCAAAAACAGGTTACAATAACCAAAAGAGTTGCAGGACAGCTTGGCCAGACGGTCAAAATAGCACAGCGTGCAAGGCCTCAAAATGTCTTCCCTAGTAGGAAGAGTGCAGTGTGGCACTTTTTTGAACAAAATCCAAATGATCAGGCAAAGGTTAAGTGTGCAAAGACCTTTAGCCGAGGGAAAAATCTGAGAAATTCGAATACCAGTTGCATGCTAAGACATTTAACCACCATGCACTTGCAAGCGTGGACGGACTACCAAAACTCACGTACCACATGTGCAACTGCTCCCAAAGAAGGTAATCAGCAACACTACATTGTTTCCCCCACTGTAAGCCCACCGGTTAGCACACCCCAAGCAGCAAATGTTGAGTTGTCGTCGCAAGGGCAAATCAGTCAGGGAATCACAATGTTATTGCAACGAAAGACTGAATCTAGGCCATCAGAAAGAACATCATCTCCATCACCATCATCAACCCTCTCTCCGTCCGCCATGTCCACCGCTAGTTCCACCATATGCAGCTCTCAAGTCCAGCTCACCCTACCAGTGACTATGAGTAGGACAAGAAAGTACTCATCCTCTCATCCGCGTACACTGGGTTTGAACGCCCACATTGCCAACTAATCTCGTTAGAGATGATGCCCTATAACTTGGTTGAAAGCGCAGCTTTCCGCCAACTCATGGCCTACGCAGTACCACGCTATGACCTACCCAGTCGCCACTTCTTTTCTCGCAAAGCCATCCCAGCCCTCCTCCTTCATGTGAAAGACCGCATTGTCCATGCACTCAAGCAATCAGTGAGTGGAAAGGTGTACCTCACAACTGATGCATGGTCCAGTAAGCATGGCGAGGACCGTTACGTGTTGATCACTGCGCACTGGGTTAATGTGGTGGATGCAGGGTCCACAGGGGACAGCGGTGGTGGGACAGTACTGCCTAGCCCACGGTATAGGAAACAGTTGGCTGTAGGCATTCGACCCTCCTCCTCCAGAAGCGAAAGCTCGTCCACAGAGCGCAGTCGCACGAGCACTCCATCCGCAGCAGCCAGTGTTGCACACGAAGTGTCCCCCTATCGATCAGCTAGTGGAAAGCGTCAGCAGGCTGTGTTGAAGATGATGAGTTTGGGCGACAGAAACACCGCGGAGGTACTGGCCGACTACTTTCAGCGACAAACTGAATCATGGCTGGGCAGTCTACATCTTGAGGCAGGCAAGGTAGCTAGTGATAACGGCCGGAATTTTGTGGCAGCCATAGCCCTTTCAAAACTCAGACACATACCTTGCTTGGCTCACACCTTGAACCTGGTGGTGCAGTGCTTCCTTAATAATTATCCGGAGTTAACAGGCCTGCTCCAGAAGGTCCGAAGACTGTGCTCGCACATCCGCCGGTCGCCGGTACACTCCAGTCGTATGCAGAAGCTGCAGCGATTGCTCCACCTTCCCAAGCACCGCCTAATTATCGACGTTGCAACAAGGTGGAACTCCACCCTGCACATGGTTGAGCGGCTGTGCGAACAGAGACAGGCCGTAATGCATTTGTGGGTGGATACACGGGCAGGCACTTTGAGGGCAGACATGGAGTTGACAGGTGTGCAGTGGTCAAAGCTGAAAGACCTCTGTAAAGTCCTTCAGTGTTTTGAGGAATGCACACGGCTGGTAAGAGCAGATGATGCCATCATAAGCATGAGCATCCCACTTATGCGTCTGCTCATGCAAACTTTGACGCACATTAAGGAGCAGGTGTCTGCAGCCGAGGTTGATGAGGAGGAAGAGGAGGAGGGAAGCATTGATGACAGTCAGCCATTGTCTGCTCCGGGACCTCTCCTGGATGAGGTGGAGGAAGAAGAGGAAGAGGAGGAAGAGGATGATGATGGGGATGATTATTTAGGGGAGGAGGATGCTTCTCGTGGGGCAAGAGAAAATGTTGGCGTGGCAAGGTCTGGTACAGGCTTTGTGCATGACTGGAGGGGTGTGGATTTGCCAGAAAGTGCTCCTCCAACCAACACTCGCAGTGCATCATTGACACCGGGAACATTGGCCCACATGTCAGATTATGCCTTGCAGATCCTAAAAAGGGACCCCCGCATTGCCAAAATGATGAATGATGATGACTACTGGTTGGCCAGCATATTGGATCCACGCTATGAAGGCAAATTACAAAACATCATGCCACAGGAGAACCTTGACCTGATATTGGCTAACAAACAAGCATCTCTGGTAAACCGGTTGGTTGAGGCATTCCCAGCACACAGCAGCGGTGATGGTTCTCACACGAGCCATGGGGGCCGGGGCCAACTTGGAAGAGGTGTTGGTGGTGCACACATCAGAAGTTGCGTTGGAGACAGGGGTTTCATGATCATGTTGTGGACTGATTTTTCAAGTCCCGCTCACAAGACTGGTAATATTGCATCGATTGAAAGTGACAGGAGACAGCACTTGTCAACTATGGTTACAAACTACTTCTCGTCCCATATTGATGTTCTCCCTCACAGGTCATTCCCATTTGACTATTGGGCCGCTAAACTGGACGCCTGGCCTGAATTGGCACAATATGCCTTACAGGAGCTCGCTTGCCCAGCTGCAAGTGTGCTATCGGAAAGAGTCTTCAGTGCTGCTGGATCAATCATGAACCATGCATGGGTTTCCAAGGATTTTGTCACACCTTACCCTGATGACACATAGGTTGCCGGAAAAATGGCTTTCTTTGGTACTCCTCTTCCTGGGACTTGACCAATTTCGCCTTTAACAGCAGGTGAATGTCCCACATCAACATATGCCATTTTGTAAACCTCCCTAACTGGGCTGCCTCCTCCCCCCATGGCCGGGGTCACCACCTAGCGCACGCAACCGTGCGAGTGCCGTTGCCCTGGACAGGTGGGTGGGCCGACTCTTGGGCGTGGGCACTGGCACAGGGTCCCTCATAGTGCAATCAAGTGTCCCTGATAGTGGGGGTGCACACCCGCCGTCAGACACACCGCCGTACTATGAGGGGCCCAGTGCCAGTACCGATGCCCACGAGTGTGCCCCCCTTGCTTGGGCAGGGCCCCAGCATTTGCAATGTTTACCTCTCCCTGCTCCTCCGCTGTGTGTAGTCTGGGCTGTCAAATCCTTCACTGGGACTGTCACTACAAATTTGGTGAACTGATAGAAGATGATGGTTAAGACGTAGCTATGCCCTGTCCCGCTGGCTGGGATCCAGCTTCAGATGATCAACGGCTTCCATTTCTTAAGGACGTCGACTCGCAATGAGATGCAGTGGTGGTTTGTCATCAGCTTTCACAGTTTTCCTACCCACAGACGTGTGACATTCCAGCGCACATTTTTAAATGTGCCCTCTCATGCCAATCCAATTGAATCGCCTATGGCCTGTGGCATCTGTATTTTGCACTCCAAAGTTACGTGACAGATCATGATAGGCAGTGAGCACCATGTTTACATCTCTCCCTGTGATCAAAATTGGATGGATATGAGTAACGGCGATGGGATCAACGGTACTGCGATACAGCAACACGTTCTTCACAAAGAAAGGTTTTTGCTGTCTCCACACACTAATTAATTGAGGGTCAGCATCGCCTCTGAGAATTGTGACGGAAGATTTTCCCGTGAATAGTAATTCCTAGATTTCTGCAATCCCTAGACTTTATATCAGTAATTGTATGCATCTCATTTCCTATTGCGGAGAGTCTGGACTGTCTTACTGAGACAGAAATATAAATGAAGATTAAAAAATACCACCAAAAGTGTATACTGGTCTACGCTTCAAATACATTTCCTTTTTTTGACTTTTTAGATTGTTGTACAATCTGGTCAAATCCATACTGGGCCTGAGAATGTCTGAGCCTGCCTCCTGATCTATACACATAGGTTTTTAATGTGTAAACTATGCTATACATACCGGTTATCCAGTGATACGGTACCCTTTCTCACCTTTGTCCAATCACGTCAAATCGATACTGGGCCTGAGAACATCTGAGCCTGCCTCCTGATCTATGCACATAGGTTTTTAATGTGTAAACTATGCTATACATACCTGTTATCCAGTGATACGGTACCCTTTCTCACCTTTGTCCAATCACGTCTAATCCATACTGGGCCTGAGACCGTCTGAGCCTGCCTCCTGAGCTATACACATAGGTTTTTAATGTGTAAACTATGCTACATATATACGTGTTATCCGGTGAAACTGTACCCTTTATCAACTTTCTAGAATCTTGTGGAATTCATACTGGGCCTGAGAACGGCTGCCAAGCTGTTAAACAAGCTACAGCACCTGTGGTTTGGACACGTAATGTTTTGCTTTTTTTCTGGAATGCCGGTTAGGCCTAATTCAGGAATTGCAGTTGACGTGCACTTACTGGGAAATCATCGTTCGCGGGGTATAATTGGAATCACAGATCCCCATCACTAACGGTGTTCAGCAGGTTATCAGCACCTGTAAGCGACAAAAGCTGGTCCTTTCAGTGTAGCATGCATTCAACCCCGGACATGTAAGACCATGATAGACCTGATATTGCTCGATCTCGCGTGCCAGAGCCTCATGTATCCCTCTAGTAAGCTTGATGTGTACCGCGGGGGCATGCCGGAGTTTCGTTCGTTAACGGAATAAACCTGACAAATCGCTAGCACAACTACAAACCGACATACCACACCACACACAGAATTGACAAAGCTTTCAATGTGTGCATCTTTTCTTGAGGTGGCATGGTAGTGGTTTCCCGGGTGAAGTCTAATGAAGCTGCAGGCTCCACTCCTGGTGGTGCCCTTTTGGACAATCCTTTAAGGTTCAGCTTTGCAATCATACTGCCCCCGGAAAGCAAACACTTTGCCTTCATGGACGCTGTTTGGATGTTCATGGGAATAACGCCGTCCGATCACCAGTTGGCATAATTTATTGGTGGGAAGTCCGACGATATATGATCGTGTTCGATTTCATTTTTTTTTTTTTTTGGTTTATTTTTTACATTTTTAGTCCAGCCTTTCTTGACTTCATAAGGGCATGACAAGCCTATATCTGTGTCTCCTCCACCTCCTCCTTTTACTCCTCCACCTCTTTTCTAAATGTTGTTGCCCTTTTCCATATGTTATTTTTGTCTTCTGAGCATTTTGTCGGCTTTGGGACACCGTTTAAGGTGTTTTGTAATTGTTTTCTATGTGTTTGTATGTGTTTGTGTTTGCCTGCCATTGTTTTCAATGTGGTTCGATGAACTTGCCTCCTGTGCGATGAACCAAAACACTAGTGGGGTGACTCAACACTACTCCTGATATATAGACGTACATTGTTAATGTTTAAACTATGCTATATATACCTGCTATCTGATGATACTGTACACTTTGTATACTTTTTATATTCTTATCTAATCCATACTGAGCCTGTGAGCGTCTCTGTGTGACTGATGGAATATATATGGAGATTGACAATTATCCTTTGACTGAATAGAGCTGTACGCTTCTGATACAGTGCCATATATCTGATGTTATTTTGTGTCTATTTTGTGCTAAATTTGGAAGTTTGGTGGAAGAGGCCGCGGACGTGGGCGTGGGGGGGCCAGCTGGTGCTGATGGTGGTGGTGCATCTGCTGGTAGTGGCAAAAGCACAATAGCAGCTAAGGCAGGAGGTGTCGAGCCTGCGTCATGATCTGGCTCCGGAACGCCTGCAAGGCTACCTTTTCTGGGAGTAGGTTAACCGCTTTTAAAGCCTGGAGCATGAGGAACTGGTTTGGACTTACATTGCCGAAACAGACTCCAGCAAATATGCCCTCCTCTTCTGAAGTTTTAAAAAATGCAAGCACCGAGTCGTCAAGTGATGGCTCCTGGTCAGGAAGAACCCCTTTCCTTGTGTCCTGCACCCCCACCCAAAGTGAGTGATGCAGCAGGCCACACTTCACATTAGTCCATGTAGCTCTTTCTATCATACCATGCCTGGGTTATCAAGTCAAATCGTGAATTCCCCAGTCCAAGATGAATCTGACATTGAGTGTGGGTGGCCAGCCAGGGCAGTGGGGTTAATCGGTACCGGGCCGATGTCTCACAGGGATGTGTCACGGTGGTTGTGACCCGTTCTGTGGCCCTGGGCATCCATGCAAAGGGGTGAATTACGTTTATAGGTGAATGATAAGTGACGCCACCTCTGGTTTCTGTTTAGATTGACCAGCGCTGCAGTGGTGCTTCTCTGGGACAGATGTTGTGGTGCAGGTAAGATGTAGAAGCCCTGCACAGGTAGGGCCATTGTCGCAGGGCAGATGAAAGAGTTGGTAGATGGTGTGCAGTGCAGAATGTATCAGAGCCGTGCGCCAGGCGCAGGAGAAAGAGGACAGACACAGTCGTGCAGTTCCTTTACCTGGACTTGGTAAATGCCATCCAGGACCCAGAGTACAGATGGAGAAGGAGTTGGTCAGCCTGGAAGCCAATTTGGAATTCTCTCTCTGCAGGTAGGTAGTGTGTCCTCCGTTCTAGCGCTTATCTGAGGTACTCACAGTGCTGAGTTTAATGAAGTTCCCCCGGTTGACTCTCTTGGAACTTTCTCGTATGGCAGGCAGCCATAGCCTTTTCCTTCTGGCTCCCACACGTCGCTGCTGGGGCCTCCGAGCCTTAGTTGGGTACAGAGCATTTACAGCTGCTACTTCCTCCGGTTTCTGCTGCAGGAATGTCAGTGTCCCTACAAATTTGGAGACCAGAATCTGGACCATGCACTCCAGCTAGGAGTGAGCCTTAACTCTGCTCATCCTCCAGCTCCCCTTCTCACATCCACACACTTCCCCTTCCCTTCACAGACTGCCCTAACTTACCTCCTACCGACCACAGAGAGCAGCTCCTCAGCAGCCAGGTTCAGAGGTCTCCCTGCTGGCCTGGAGTGGGAAATGTGTTGTGTGTTGGTTTAACTGCTAGAGAGATCCTTCATTGCTCCCAAGCATGACATCACACTCCCTAGGAGGAAGGTAATGCCACTTGGCGACCGTACTCCTGGGGGCGCAATAATTGCACTGATGCCAAGCCACTGCTAGATGATTCTGCTGGTACGTTGACCCAGACCACTACATTCCCCTCGCACTCTACACAGCCAGAATCAGACCCTGATGAAACTCAGGTTACCCTTCCCATATACTGTACCACCTTACATGGTGACAAAGAGGAAGGTGCAGATGAAAGTGCAGGTTCGGCTCACCCGCTATCAGACACACCGCCGTACTATGAGGGGCCCTGTGCCAGTGCCGTCGCCAATGAGTGGGCCTCCCCTGCTTGCTCAGGATCACAGCACTTGCAAAGTTGAAATACTTACCTCTCCCTGCTCCACCGCCATGACGTCTTCCACGTTCCCTGACAGTGATAGTCTGATCAGAGAGCGCAATGACATCACGTCTGTACACCCAGACTAGTACAGGAATTCCCTAGTGAGGAGACTTATTTGAGGAGACTTATTTAATTGTTTTCAATGTTGGGACAGCAATTTTTGGGGAGCACTATACTCTGGAGAATGATATATGGGGCCCACCATACACTGGAGCATTCCAAAGGTGGACATCAGACACTGGAGCAGCATTTACAGGGCCCATTATACACTAGAGCATTAGAAATGAGGCCCATTATATATAGAGCATTACTTGGGCCCATGAGACAGTGTAGCTTCTTTCATGGGGACCAACATATACTGTAGCATTATGTGGAGCTCATCATATACTGTTTCAAACATTATATGGGACCAATGATTCTGTATGGATAAATATATGGGCCTCATTACTCTGTATAGCGCACTATGCAGTGGCCATAATACTGTATGGAGTAATATACTGTCTGTTTTTGGAGCTATTGGAGAATTTAAAATGGATATCAGTCATGAGATGTAAAAAGTAAAGTATTTTTCATTGTACTATACCGCTATTCCTCTACCGTATCGGGAGCATCATGATTTGTGCTACGTGTTAAAGGGGCGCTCTTTGGCCCAGGGCACATGAAAACCTGGAGCCAGCCCTACCCCCCCACAAATTTAGCCAAATAACCACCATTTTTCAGTGGGTAACTAGTATTATGAAGTAAATTAAGGTTGAATTGCTTCAGTAATAAGAATTGATGTTTTGGCATTCAAAAGGGCACTGTAGGTGTGTTTCCTGTCCTCCACTCCCTGCCGACTTTGCTTCCCCATTGACTTGTATTGGGTTTCGTGATTCAGTCGGCCTTTGACTTTTCACAATAATCGGCCGATTTTGTTCGACCCGACCTTTGCGAAAGTCGGGTTTCATGAAACCCGACTCGACCCGAAAAAAGGCAAAGTCGCTCATCTCTAATTGTAAATGCATATATATATATATATATATATATACTGTATACATACTGTATATATACTATATATATATATATATATATACACTACAGTTCAAAAGTTTGGGGTCACCCAGACAATTTTATATTTTACATGTAAACTCATACTTTTATTAATCAAATGATTTGCCAAATTAATTTAATATCTAATCCAGACATTGACAAGGTTCGAAAAAAAGATTTTTATTTGAAATAATAATTTTCTCCTTCAAACTTTGCTTTCGTCAAAGAATGCTCCCTTTGCAACAATTACAGCATTGCAGACCTTTGGCATTCTAGCAGTTAATTTGCTGAGGTAATCTGGAACCATTTCACCCCATGCTTCCAGAAGCCCCTCCCACAAGTTGGTTTGGCTTGATGGGCACTTTTTGCATACCATATGGTCAAGCTGCTCCTACAACAGCTCAATGGGGTTGAGATCTGGTGACTGCGCTGGCCACTCCATTACAGATAGAATACCAGCTGCTTGCTTCATCCCTAAATAGTTTGTGCATAATTTGGAGGTGTGCTTTGGGTCATTGTCCTGCTGTAGGATGAAATTGGTTCCAATCATGCACTGTCCACAGGGTATGGCATGGCAGTACAAAATGGAGTGATAGCCTTCCTTATTCAAAATTCCTTTTACCTTGTACAAATCTCCCTCTTTACCAGCACCAAAGCAACCCCAGACCATCACATTACCTCCACCATGCTTAACAGATTTCATAAGGCACTCTTCCAGTATCTTTTCAGTTGTTCTGCGTCTCACAAATGTTCTTCTGTGTGATCCATCGGGCACATGCCTGGAAGTCCCAGTCCTCGAGGGGATGAATGGACAGAAGAAGTTTCAGATTCATTTGAGGAGTTCCAGTGGGCCTATTGAGGTTCTTCTATTTAATAAAGACTCTTCCAGCTCCCCACCAGTTGTCGTCCCTGTACCTCCACCAGAAGATCTTGTCCCATCACCTCCTGCCGTGACTGCCACTCCCAAGCCTTTACCACACACTCCACAGAAAGAGACAGAAAGAAGAACCCAGATGGCAGCTGAGCATTCTGCGTTGTCTCCAGTACTTGATTCAGATGATAAAGGACTGAGTCGTCATGTGGACTCTGGCTTGCTCCAGTCTACAGCTTCCTTAGACAATAGTCCTGAGTTGCCAAACGCTTCTACCTCATTCCAGCCAATCAAATCTGAACAATCAAATGTGCTAGACTTGCCCATAGATATCTCCGAGTTATTTGATCCCACAAGAGAATGCATCACATCAGACCTTCTAGAAGAGCAGATGTCATCAGAAGTGTTTGCCCCTCTTCTCAGACTGTCGACTTCACCTAGTGACCATGACTATATCTACAATTTGGATGAAAGCGAAGGAGTCTGATCTGTTTGATGTTCCCATCAATCTTTGATCTCTGAACTCAGCCTTGTGCCCAATTGTGAATATGCATACAGATTTCACTATTGTTGGATTTGCATGGATGAAGAAAAAAGTGAGACAGCAAAGTGCCGCAAAGTGTGGGCAAGGAGATGCCTGCCTGCTTCACAAATGGTCAGATTCTCCGAACGAATCCAGTTCAAACTAATAACACTGACCTACAAAGCCATCCACAAACTGTCCCCTCCCTATATCTCTGAACTAATCTCTCAATATGTTCCCTCACGTAACCTTCGATCCTCCCAAGTCCTCCTACTCTCCTCCACACTTATTCGTTCCTCACACAACCACCTCCAAGATTTCTCCCGAATATCCCCTATTCTCTGGAATTCCATGCCGCAAGACGTCCGATTATCCACCACCCTCGGATCCTTCAAACGGAACCTGAAAACCCATCTCTACAGGAAAGCTTACAGCCTGCAATAACCATTCTGCCGTCTCACCACCGCCCGAGCTGCCGCCTCAAAACCACCAGAGCTGCTGCACCCCCGACCTAGAATGTAAGTCCGCAAGGACAGGGTCCTCTCCCCTCTGTACCAGTCTGTCATTGTATATTTGCTTAGTGTTAACAATGTCGATAACTTTGTATGTAACCCCCCTTCTCATGTACAGCACCATGCAATTAATGGTGCTATATAAATAATTAATAATAATAATAATAATAATAATAATCCAAACACCTCAAACTTGGATCCAAGTACCCTATGTTATTTAATACACTTGCTTTTTTACTTATTTATTCTCATTAGGGTATATACACACATTGCTTTTTCCTTTGGTTTTGCTTGCTTTTATGGCCAGTGTGAACATACTTTTACATCATGCATGTCATTCAAGTCTACTCCAGTTCAGTTTTTTTTGTTTTTTCTTCAGTATTTTTGTATTCAGTACAAATAGGGTGTGGCCTCCTTTCTACTGAGCTGTGTAGTTCACTTATAGTCCCTCTGAAGCTGGGTGTCCGTTTGGGAGCCAGAGACTCTGCCACTATTCACACTAGGTAGGTTTTAACCGTTAGTGTAGTTACTGTCTCAAATGGGTACACCTTGCCGTGGTGGGACA
The DNA here is from genome assembly GCF_039654945.1 of Dendrobates tinctorius. Taxonomy (NCBI): domain Eukaryota; kingdom Metazoa; phylum Chordata; class Amphibia; order Anura; family Dendrobatidae; genus Dendrobates; species Dendrobates tinctorius. Next base: position 60,888,405 of record NW_027361684.1, read on the forward strand.
GCTTTATACTTTTTTGATCAAAATAGTGTTTACCCAGTACCCTATGTTATTTAATGCACTTGCTTTTTTACTTATTTATTCTCATTAGGGTATATACACACATGGCTTTTTCCTTTGGTTTTGCTTGCTTTTATGACCAGTGTGAACATGCTTTTACATCATGCATGTCATTCAAGTCTACTCCAGTTCAGTTTTTTTTGGTTTGTCATTGTAAATTTGCTTACTGTTACCAATGTGGATAACTTTGTATGTAACCCCCCTTCTCATGTACAACACCATGGAATTAATGGTGCTATATAAATAAATAATAATAATAATAATAATAATAATAATCCAAACACCTCAAACTTGTATTCGTCTGTCCATAACACTTTTTTCCAATCTTCCTCTGTCCAATATCTGTGTTCTTTTTTCCATATTAATCTTTTCCTTTTATTAGTCAGTCTCAGCTATGGCTTTTTCTTTGCCACTCTGCCCTGAAGGCCGGCATCCCCAAGTCACCACTGTAGGCGTTGACACTGGTGTTTTGCGTGTACTATTTAATGAAGCTGCCAGTTGAGGACATGTGAGGCATCGATTTCTCGAACTACAGACTCTAATGTACTTGTCTTGTTGTTCAGTTGGGCAGCGGGGCCTCCCACTTCTCTTTCTACTCTGGTTAGAGCCTGTTTGTGCTCTCCTCTGAAAGGAGTAATACACACCGTTGTAGGAAATCTTCAGTTTCTTTCCAATTTCTCGCATGGAATAGCCTTCATTTCTAAGAACAAGAATAGACTGTCGAGTTTCACATGAGAGTTCTTTTTTTCTGGCCATTTTGAGAGTTTGATGGAACCAACAAATGTAATGCTCCAGATTCTCAACTACCTCAAAGGAAGGTCAGGTTTATAGCTTATCTAATCAGCCAAACTGTTTTCAGCTGTGCTAACATACAGTCATGGCCAAAAGTTTTGAGAATGACACAAATATTAATTTTTACAAAGTCTACTGCTTCATTTTTTCTAATGGCAATTTGCATATACTCCAGTGTGTTATAAAGAGTGATCAGCTTAACATCAATTACTTGCAAAGTCAATATTTGCCTAGAAAATGAACTTTACCCCCCAAAACACATTTCAACATCATTGCAGCCCTGCCTTAAAAGGACCAGCTAACATCGTTTCAAAAAGGCTCCAGGGCACCCAAGAAAGACCAGCAAGCGCCAGGACTGTCTCTTAAAAGTGTTTCAGAGGCGGGATCGGGCTACCAGCAGTGCAGAGCTTGCTCAGGAATGGCAGCAGGCAGGTGTGAGTGCATCTGCATGCACTGTGAGGCGGAGACTCTTGGAGCAAGGCCTGGTCCCAAGGAGGGCAGCAAAGAAGCCACTTCTCTCCAGGAAAAACATCATGGACAGACTGATATTCTGCAAGAGGTACAGGGAGTGGACTGCTGAGGACTGGGGTAAAGTCATTTTCTCTGATGAATCCCCTTTTCGATTGTTTGGGACATCTGGAAAACGGCTTATTCGGAGAAGACCAGGTGAGCGCTACCACCAGTCTTGTCTCATGCCAACTGTCAAGCATCCTGAAACCATTCATGTGTGGGGTTGCTTCTCAGCCAAGGGAATGGGCTTTCTCTCAGTTTTGCCTAAAAACACAGCCATGAATAAAGAATGGTACCAGAATGTCCTCCAAGAGCAACTTCTCCCAACCGTCCAAGAGCAGTTTGGCGATCAACAATACCTTTTTCAACATGATGGAGCACCTTGCCATAAAGCAAAGGTGATAACTAAATGGCTCAGGGAACAAAACATAGAGATTTTGGGACCATGGCCTGGAAACTCCCCAGATCTTAATCCCATTGAGAACTTGTGGTCAATCATCAAGAGACGGGTGGACAAACAAAAACCTTCAAATTCAGACAAAATAAAAGCATTGATTTTGCAAGAATGGACTGCTATCAGTCAGGATTTGATCCAGAAGTTGATTGAGAGCATGCCAGGGAGAATTGCTGAGGTCCTGAAGAAGAAGGGTCAACACTGCAAATATTGACTTGCTGCATTAGCTCATTCTAACTGTCAATATAACCTTTTGCTACTCATAATATGATTGCAATTATATTTCTGTATGTGATAAACACATCTGACAAACACACATAAAAACCAGAGGCCAGCAGATCATGTGAAAATATAATATTTGTGTCATTCTCAAAACTTTTGGCCATGACTGTACTTGCACAAGGGTTTTCAAGAGTATTCTAACCATCCATTAGCCTTCTTACACAGCTAGCACACGCTAAGTGCCATAAGAACACTAGAATGATGGTTGTTGGAAATGGGCCTCTATATACCTATGAAGATATTGCGTTACAAACTAGACGTTTGCAGCTAGAATAGTCATTTGGCACATTAACAATGTATAAGTGCATTTCTGAATCATTTAATGTTAACTTCATTGGAAAAAAAACTGTGCTTTTAAGGAAATTCCTCAGTGACCCTAAACTTTTGAAAGTTAGTGCGTGTGTATATATATATATATATATATATATATATATATATATATTATATATATATATATTAGAAATGTGTTATTTTTAATTCTACAATCTAATTATAAAAATCAGAAAGCCTCTTAAATTATTGAGATAGTCATAGTATCTTTTTACTTGAATATTTGATTTCTATGTTATACGGTATATTTAAAATTGAGCTGTCTGTGAACAAAAAATAACACGTAGCACTATAATACCAAGTTTCCACTGTAAATTGTTCTAGCCAATTCCAATTAAGCTTGTTTTTTGCAGAAATAATTGATTAATGACAGAAGCAATACCATTTATGGATAATTAAGATTTTCAATGCAGACCTTTTAAAAATAGAAAAAAAAATATATGGCTTCAGGAGAAAAGAATGAAATATCCCACTGTATTTTCAATTGAGTCATCTTTCAACTTTTACTTCTGGGGCTTTAGTAATCTGGTCCAAAATCAATTTAATTAAATGAAAACAAAACAATTTCCAAAAGAGCATATTGATAGATTTTACAGAAGAATTTGTATCATTAAATGAGCTATGTGTCAAACATAAAACTGCCAAGAGTCTGTTTTACTTTTCAAAGAGGCTTACTCATTGATATGCATTCATAACTGCAATGTTTTGTAGTATATATATTAATCAACGTCAGTTACTCTTGAAAAAATCCATCAGTGTATATCATGAATCATCGTGATCACACATTTATTCAAATAGCCTACGGCTAATAAACAAAAGAAATTAAAATAAAAATGTGCAGAATGTCAAGCAGATCAATGCTAACTTATTTGTGTATACTCAAACATTATTCTTAGAATCCCCAGGCTATAGCAGATTTATTCTTTCAAAATGATGTTGTAGCAATTAAAAATCAATTGTTCAACACCAGAAATGTACAGCCTTTTGTCACATGACTAAACATTCATGTTTAAACTTGTGACTAATGTTTTACTTAATATTGAAAATTAGGAAAATTTCATACTTGCAAGATGATGAATGATCAGAAAAAAGTAAACTACAGTTTTTAGTCTTTTAAACAATGCAGTTATATTTGCTTATTCATTTACAGTGGGGAAAAAAAGTATTTAGTCAGTCAGCAATAGTGCAAGTTCCACCACTTAAAAAGATGAGAGGCGTCTGTAATTTACATCATAGGTAGACCTCAACTATGGGAGACAAACTGAGAAAAAAAAATACAGAAAATCACATTGTCTGTTTTTTTTTTCATTTTATTTGCATATTATGGTGGAAAATAAGTATTTGGTCAGAAACAAAATTTCATCTCAATACTTTGTGATATATCCTTTGTTGGCAATGACAGAGGTCAAACGTTTTCTGTAAGTCTTCACAAGGTTGCCACACACTGTTGTTGGTATGTTGGCCCATTCCTCCATGCAGATCTCCTCTAGAGCAGTGATGTTTTTGGCTTTTCGCTTGGCAACACGGACTTTCAACTCCCTCCAAAGGTTTTCTATAGGGTTGAGATCTGGAGACTGGCTAGGCCACTCCAGGACCTTGAAATGCTTCTTACGAAGCCACTCCTTCGTTGCCCTGGCGGTGTGCTTTGGATCATTGTCATGTTGAAAGACCCAGCCACGTTTCATCTTCAATGCCCTTGCTGATGGAAGGAGGTTTGCACTCAAAATCTCACGATACATGGCCCCATTCATTCTTTCATGTACCCGGATCAGTCGTCCTGGCCCCTTTGCAGAGAAACAGCCCCAAAGCATGATGTTTCCACCACCATGCTTTACAGTAGGTATGGTGTTTGATGGATGCAACTCAGTATTCTTTTTCCTCCAAACACGACAAGTTGTGTTTCTACCAAACAGTTCCAGTTTGGTTTCATCAGACCATAGGACATTCTCCCAAAACTCCTCTGGATCATCCAAATGCTCTCTAGCAAACTTCAGACGGGCCCGGACATGTACAGGCTTAAGCAGTGGGACACGTCTGGCACTGCAGGATCTGAGTCCATGGTGGCATAGTGTGTTACTTATGGTAGGCCTTGTTACATTGGTCCCAGCTCTCTGTAGTTCATTCACTAGGTCCCCCCGTGTGGTTCTGGGATTTTTGCTCATTGTTCTTGTGATCATTCTGACCCCACGGGGTGGGATTTTGCGTGGAGCACCAGATCGAGGGAGATTATCAGTGGTCTTGTATGTCTTCCATTTTCTAATTATTGCTCCCACAGTTGATTTCTTCACTCCAAGCTGGTTGGCTATTGCAGATTCAGTCTTCCCAGCCTGGTGCAGGGCTACAATTTTGTTTCTGGTGTCCTTTGACAGCTCTTTGGTCTTCACCATAGTGGAGTTTGGAGTCAGACTGTTTGAGGGTGTGCACAGGTGTCTTTTTATACTGATAACAAGTTTAAACAGGTGCCATTACTACAGGTAATGAGTGGAGGAAAGAGGAGACTCTTAAAGAAGAAGTTACAGGTCTGTGAGAGCCAGAAATCTTGATTGCTTGTTTCTGACCAAATACTTATTTTCCACCATAATATGCAAATAAAATGAAAAAAAAACAGACAATGTGATTTTCTGGATTTTTTTTCTCAGTTTGTCTCCCATAGTTGAGGTCTACCTATGATGTAAATTACAGACGCCTCTCATCTTTTTAAGTGGTGGAACTTGCACTATTGCTGACTGACTAAATACTTTTTTTCCCCACTGTATGTCAGGGGATGAACCATATATGTCACCATACGTGTATGATTTGTGCCAAAATTAGATCAGAGGTGTGGACAATATTACCTTCTTTGTATTGTCTGACCAGCTCCAATAACCTCTGATGCCCAACTTATCTGTGCAAACATCTCTATGTTTTAAAATAAAATTTGCAGGTTTTGTCACATACAGTACATACAGGTGCATCTCACAAAATTAAAATATCATCAAAAAGTTAATTTATTTCCGTTCTTCAACACAAAGAATGAAACTCATATATTAGATAGAGTCATTACAAACAGAGTGATGTATTTCAAGTGTTTATTACTGTTAATGATGATTATAACTTACAGCCAATGAAAGCCCAAAAGTCCTTATCTCAGTAAATTAGAATACTCAGTAAATTAGAATACACCAGCTTGAAAAAATTATTTTAAAATCCGAAATGCTGGCCTACTGAAATGTATGTTCAGTAAATGCAGTCAGTACTTGATCGGTGCTCCTTTTGCTTCAATTACTGCATCAATGCTGCGTGGCATGGAGGCAATCAGCTTGTGGCACTGCTGAGGTGTTATGGAAGCCCAGGTTGCTTTGATAGCAGCCTTCAGCTTGTCTGCATTGTTGGGTCTGGTGTCTCTTATCTTCCTCTTGGAAATACCCCAGAGATTCTCTATGGAATTAAGGTCAGGCGAGTTTGCTGGCCAATCAAGCACAGTGATACTGTTGTTTTTAAACCAGAAATTGGCATTTTTGGCAGTGTGGACAGGTTCCAAGTCCTGCTGAAGAATGAAATTTCCATCCCCAAAAAGCTTGTCGGCAGAGGGAAGCATGAAGTGCTCTAAAATTTCCTGGCAGGCGGCTGCGCTGACTTTGATCTTGATAAAACACAGTGTACCTATAGCAGCAGATGACATAGCTCCCCAAACCATCATTGATGGTGGATACTTCACACTAGACCTTGGAAATCAAGGTTCCAGAGTCTGGAGGAAGAGTGAAGAGGCAGACAATCCAAGCTGCTTGAGGTCTAGTGTGAAGTTTTCACAATCAGTGATGGTTTTTATTGAGCTACATATTTTTATGATGTAGCACTATAAAAATGTTATGAAAATATGCTAAATATGTAGAATGTGTAGAACCAACGTTGAATTATTGGATATTCCTCTACAGGTGGATGATATGGGACTAATTCATACAGACGCCTCTCGTTAACCTCTGCAAACACACTTCTGCATGCCTCTTCCTCTCATAATCAAAACTTGATCCTGCATATCCCCCAAATATATTCAGGTCAAGAATGCTTTCAAAGACAAAGTGATGATCTCAAAATAAGATTTAGGATAAAGGGTTAACTCTGAACAATCAATTCAACATGGCTACATGTGCGCATAGACAGTGGTTGGACAGCAAGCCTTAATTCCTTCCAAATGCCACATAAAAATGATGATAAGGTAATGTTTATATGTTTTAATTTTGGTGCTTAGCATCTCTCTTCTCATTTGCCCTGGTGTGGTGGAAAGTGGGGTAATATTTGTAGGGTTGATGTCAGCTTTGTACTGCCAGCTGACATGAAGCCCAGGGGTTAGCAATGGGGAGACGTCTATAAGATGCCCCATCACTAACCCCATACTCAGAATGTAATAAAGAAGTCAGATTAAAGTCCTTTATTTGAAGCATAACTCCCCACCCTCTTTTACCCAAAATTTTTCAAAAATTAAAAATAAAAAACACCATATTCCTCATCTGTAAGATGATAAGATAATCCATATCTGTCCCACGATGTGCTCCAACCCTGCTACATCTGGATTTCATGAAATCCAGATATAGCAGTGTTGGAGCTCATCGTGGGACAGATACTGATTATTTTCTCATCAGACAGGTGAGGAATGTGGTGGCTTTTTATTTTTAATATTTTTAAATAAATGAGTTAAACGGGGAGTTTTATTTCAAATAAAGGAGTCTGTGCATTTATTTCAGATAAAAGACTTTATTCTTGCTGTGTCTTTATTACAATCTGACTTTGGGGTTAGTAATGAGGCGTCTTATAGATGTCTCTTCATTACTGACCTGTGGGCATGATGTCAGCTGACAATACAAAACTATAATCAACTGGGGGTGAATGTCCCTGGCCCCTTACCTGTCTGAGAATATCAGCCTCCAGCTGTCTGCTTTAGCTTGGCTGGTGGTAAAAAATTCAAGGACCATTTGCCTATTTAAATAATTTATTTACTTCAATTTTTTGCTTGATTAGATGCACTTTTATGATTCCCAAAATTAGGGGGAAAATGGAGGTACGTTTTATAAACCAAACATTGTTCTTACTGAGGCTGCGGGCCCGGAGCTGGGGGTGTTGAGGTGGTGATGCGATGGTGCTGCAGTGTTCAGTGGTGGTACGGCAGCAAGCGGCGGTCCTGCAGTGTGCAGTGGTGATATGGCGGAGAGCGGTGGTCCTGCAGTGGTGGTACTGTGGCAAGCAGTAGTGGTACGGCAGCGAGCAGTGGCCCTGCAGCGGCCTATGCTGTCCGCCACTCTTCTGCCGGGGTCTGGCATCCTGCTTATGGATTCTTGGCGCAGATGGTGCGCTCAGTACGGTCTCACAGCTGCAGCTCATTCACAAGTGTATTTCAGCCGGGATGGTCACATCTTGGCACCGTCCAGGTTGAAACCTGTTTATTACTCTGACATGGATTACGGCATGGGACAGAATGAAGGACAGATATTGTATATTGTTGTTTTTTTATTTTACTTTTTTTACAGGAGAACGAGGGCTTCGCTGGAATCAGGTGTTTAAATAAAAAAGGAAAACTGTGCTGAGTCATATTTCTCATAAAGGACTTTATTCTGGCTGTGTCTTTATTTACCATACAACTATAGGATTAGAAATGGATAGGTGTCTTATAGACGCTTCTCCATTACTAAGCCGTGGACTTGATGTCACCAGACAATACAAAGGTGACATCAACCCAACAAATATGAACCCCACTTGCCACCGCTACAGGGCAAGTGGGAAGAGCTGGGAAAAGCGCCAGAATTGGTGCATCTAATAGATGTGCCTTTTCTGGGCAGCTGTGGGCTGCTATTTTTAGTCTGGGGGGCCTATATCAATGGCCCCTTACCAGCCTGAGAATACCAACCCCCAGCTGTCTGCTTTACCAAGATTAGTTGTCAAAAATGGGGGGACCCCATGCTGTATTTTTAAATTATTTATTTAAATAATCAAAAAAACTGCATGGGGACCCCTCTATTCTTGATAGATAGTCTTGCTGAAGCTTGACAGCTTAGGGTTGCAGTCCCTCACTGTGAGTTTTGCCTGGCTGGTTATAGAAAATAGGGGGAACTCACGCCGGGTTTTTCATTAATTTACTTAGTTATATTGCAGGCTGTGGGTGAGGAATACCACCATTATCCACTCCTGCTGTTACTGTCATTAGCGGCAGCAGGTGTGGGTTGATAAGAGTAATAGTCCCATCAGCCCCCATCTGCTGCCATTGTTCTGAATTGAATATAACTCTCATCATTCTCTGCTCGTGCTGGTCCCCGGCAGAGCAGGGGATTATGATGAGAGCCGTCTTCAGCACTCGCGCTGGAGAACAACGCTTACTGTAGTGCTTCATCCCCGACGTCAATGCGTGTCACATGGATGACACCCATGTGTGTTCTCCGTGTGCAGGATGTTTTGTCGCCACTACGTGTGTCAGTGTCTCCGGTACATGTGAAAATGGTCACCACATGTACCGGAGACACGGATGTGTGAAAGAGGCCTAAAGCTGAGAAGGAAGAGAAGAGCAATTCTCTTCCTCTGCAGGGATTTATAGTGATTGGTGGAGGGAACTGTTGCTGAGCTGCCTCTACCAATCACATTTCTGTCCCTGCACACTATTTAATGTTGCAACTACGGTACTCATAAGTCCGAGATCCTTTAGGAAAGGTGAGCAAATAACGCATCATCCTTCAGAGTATACTGTATCGGTTGGTATATTCTGAAGGATGATGGGGGTTCTAGCCATCTTTAGTGTAAATATACACTGCAATGTAGTGTCTAAAGTGTTTTTTGCAAATGTGACTTCCACCTCCCTCATCTTTCAGAATACATCCATGTATACAGTAAGTGGGTGTATTCCAGAGGATAAGGGGATGGTAGTCATAATATGCTGTTCTGCAGGCACTGTACTGTAATTCACAGATCCACCATAATGGAGCATCCTTCACAGATAATATTTTAGTATTTTATTACAGGTTTTTGCACACTATTTGGCTCAAAATATTTTTTTATTTTTTTCCTCTCTAAAATCTAGGTGCGTCTTATAATCAGGTGCGTCTTATAAAGTGAAAAATACAGTAAATAAGTTAAAAAAAATGCATGGGCACCCCTCTATTTTTGATAACCAGCCAAGATAATGCTGACTGCTGAGGGCTGCAGACCATAGCAGTCTGTTTTGTCTGCACTGATTAGCAAAACTAAAGGAGACTCCATACTTTTTTATTTATTTATTTATTTAATGCACAGGTACCAGCTGATAAATCCTTTCATGATCTTATGCCTGCTCCCACTTCTATCAGCAAGATCAGATATGGGATGATGAGAGTAGTATTCTCATCAACTGACGTTTGTTGTGGTAATCCGCTGGTCGGATCTGCTGGCTTACATGCTGTCATCTGTATGACAGTGTGGGGACCACAGTGCTTGTTTATCGCGCTGTCACACAGATGACATTATGGGAAACACAGGATGTTGGGGCACCCCATTCATTTGAATGTGGCCTGGGTTTGAGTTTGTGTATTTTCAACTTTAACATTTTCTATTCTTATGACTCGCTCACATGAACGCATAACATGTCCGAGTGCTAGTCAATGTTTTATTGGATAGTGCTCAGCCCAATGTTATACTATGGTGCAGATCATGTCATGAGAATTAAATTGCAGCATGCTGCAAGTTGCTGTGTAAATCATATCACATTCACCCATTCAAGTCTATAGGTGCGTGAAAAATGGACTACATTCAGACGACACTCAGCATCAAAAAATCACCAAAAATTCATCATGGGCACACAGATGAAAAGGTGTTTCTCAAAATGTTTGTGTATATAGTGTATATCATAGCTCTATACCTTCAGCCATAAAGGGCAAAGGGACTCAAACAGACTTCTACGACAGGTGTCCCAAGATGTCAATATCAGCCCCTGCATCCCAACTGATTAATCTATGGAAAATATTACTTTCTATACATTTTACTGTGTTTTTTATTTACTGTATATTTACAGTTTCACAAAAATGGTTTTCTTTTCTTATTATTTTCAATAGAAAAAAACTATTATTATGTAAATAAAATTAAGAAAAAATTACATTGAATAAGGAAACACATACTGCACATACATACGCCTACATATTTGTGATTGTACTTTTTACTCACACAAGACCCCGCAGATTTTATTTTCTAATGACAATATGAAATAACAAACAACAGAGTATATTTAATTATTCCCAGCCCTTTAAACCAACAAACTTTCAAGTGGAGATAAATGAATTTATGTCAGCCTAGCAGCAAGATTGTAGCTACAAGCTAACCAGCTGATGGCTTTCAGAGCTTTAAATGTAAACTATACTGCAGGAGGCTAGTGAGTGAGAACTTGAGATATTGTTCATAATGCCTTTTATTGTACTTGGTTGACAGGTTTTACAGAAGCAGATTGCGTAATTAATTTGGACATAGATCTTTTTCCTTTGCGGCATTCTATTTCAGCTTTTGATTTAGGGTCAAAACAAATGAACTAGACTCACACAGATGCCAGAGATTTCTGGCAATGAAATGCAGCTTTTTTTTTCATATTCCTCTACATCAAGGAAAATTACAAAACACAATAGAGACCTGTTTATAGGCTCCATGGCTATTATACAAATGCATTAGACAAATTATAATTATGAAATATAAATTATTATTATTATTAGCATTATCTGCTGTGCATGAAATTAAACTTTCCTTTACAGAAGCCTTTTAAAGTTGTACTTATAGAAGATATCTATCTATTTAGCATTTGGTTATGTATCAACTAGGCATTTTATACCCTATTTTCAAATTTAAAAATTGTAGAAATATTGTTTAAGGTCCTGCTGTTGCAGGTTTCCCAGATGAATAGTACATACTGTAACTGATGTCAATGTACTGCTGCACTCAATCACTATGACGGTAAAGTGGTAACATTGTTGAAAACTATTGTGACCAGTGCTTGGCTACACTAAACCGTAACTATAGAGCTCAACAGGGGCGTACCTAGAAATCATGGGGCCCCATAGCAAAAGTCTGAATGGGGCCCCCCCCCAAAAAAAATGGTCACCATATATTTCTTCATACAGTATAATGGGCCCCATATAATTCTTCTCCCCAAGCCCCGCCGCTCTGGTCTCCTCCGTGTATTCTGATCCTCCGCACTGCTTGGCACTGGGACATCATTAACTTTACGTATATAATTGTCCACTTGGACTGATAGTAATAGTGATTTGTTTGTACTCTGTTGTCTGGGGCTGGCCCACTTTATGGGGGTGCGCAGGGCATATGATTATACACCAGTAAAAAGTATGAGAGGCTCAATATGACCAGTGCCACCTAGTTTCCTACTCCTCTTATTCTACTGGTACTGTGGGCACACTGACTGGTACTGAGGAAAAGAAAGAACAGAGAGAAAAAAAACAGAGAGAGAAAGAAAGAAAGATCAAAGAGAGAAAGAAAGAGAGGAAAGAAAGAAATATGAGTGAAAGAAAGAAAGAGGGGAAAGAAAGATGAGAGAGAGAGAAAGAAAGAGGGGAAAGAAAGAAAGACGAGAGAGAGAGAAAGAAAGAGGGGAAAGAAAGAAAGGAGAAACAGAGAGAGAAAGAACCAAGAGAGAGAAAAAAAGAAAGATTAGTGAGATAAAGAAACAGAGAGAAAGATTATTTAAAGATATTATATCAGCCCAGCTCCCACTGTAGTGCCCACCTGAGCCTCCCGATGCAGGATATATCATGATCCGCTTACATGGCCGGCAACCCCGAGTCCAATGCGATCCTGCTGTCTGCGCTGTTGGAGGAGGACACGGTGAAGGAACTGAAATATTCCCTGAAGTGCTTCCATGGTTCCATCACAATCTCCTCCCAAAATTACCTAATTTCCGTTCAGCTTCTAGCACATCACTTCCAGTAGAACATCACGTGCAAATTTTAAAGTACTCCACGGGGGTCCGCCGTGTACTCCTGTGTCCGTGGGAAAAGTAAGCTCCCAGGTGGGGCAGTGGGACAGAATCTCTCTCAAAATCGGGACTGTACCGCAGGGAGGTATGAATGCTCCTCACCATACACCTTGTACACGTATGGCTCTGCACACATCATAAGCACACGGTTCCGCTTTTTATGCCACGCACACACACAGCTCCACTCTGTACACCTCGCACACACACGGCTCCAGTCAGTACACACATGGCTTCACTCCGCAAACCTCGTACACATGCGGCTCTGCTCCGTACACCTTGTACACATGTGCCCACCCGCTGTAAACCTTGTACACAAATGGCTCCATTCCGTAAACCTTGTACATATGCGGCTTTGCTCCATACACCTTGTACACTCGCAGTTCCGCTCCGTACACCTCGCACACATAAGGCTCCATACACCTCACACATGTGTGACTCTGCTCCGTACACCTCGTACATGTGCGGCTCTGCTCCTTACACCTCGCACACATCCCTGCTCCGTACACGTGCGGCTCTACTCCGTGCACCTCATACACACGTGGCTCTGCTCCGTGCACCTCGTACACACGCACGACTCCGCTCCGTACACACGCACGGCTCCGCTCCACACAACTCGCACACACGCACAGCTCTGCTCCTTACACCTCGCACACACACGGCTCCGCTCCGTACACCTCGTACACACGCGGCTCTGCTCCTTACGCAGGGCCGGGCTGAGACCAAAAAGCAGCCCTGACACAAAAAAAAATTCACCAGCCCACATACAATGAATGTCCTCACCCAAATCGTAGAACACTGGCAGGTTGTGCCAACTTTTGCTTTAGCTCACACACACACACACACACGTATCACACAGCTCACACAAGTAGCTCACACATATCACACACAGCTTACATGTATCACACACACAGCTCACACGTATCACACACAGCTCACACCGCTCATACGTATCGCACACACACACACAGCTCACACGTATCACACACAGCTCACATGTATCACACACCACAGCTTACACGTATCGCACACACACACAGCTCACACGTATCACACACACAGCTCACAGGTATCACACACAGCTCACACATATCGCACACACACAGCTCACACGTATCGCACTCACACAGCTCACACGAATCGCACACACACAGCTCACACGTATCACACACAGCTCACACGTATCACACACACACACAGCTCACACGTAGCACACACACAGCTCACACGTATCACACACACAGCTCACACGTAGCACACACACAGCTCACACGTATCACACACACAGCTCACACGTATGACACACACAGCTCAAACATATGACACACACAGCTCACACATATCACACACACACAGCTCACAGGTATCACACACAGCTCACACATATCGCACACACACAGCTCACACGTATCGCACACACACACAGCTCACACGTATCACACACACACACAGCTCACACGTATCACACACACAGCTAACACGTATTACACACACAGCTCACACACGCATGTATCACATGTATCACAGCTCACACACACAAGCAGCTCACTCACGATGACAGACAGCAGTCCTGCATAAACCAAAGAATGATGCGCACAGGACCTGTGATGAGGTCACAGGAGGGGAGGAGTCATGGATCACATGATCAGGAGGCCCTGACACCTTCCCTCCTGTGACCACATCAATTACAGCCTCTTGCACAACTGCAGCATCAGCGTGCAGAGGCTAAATTGTAGGTGCTGCCGCGGGTAGAGGAGCGCATAATGCCGCCCCCTGCTGCCTGCTGCTTGAGCAGCAGGTGCAAATCGTCTCATGTACTTAATTGCGCACTACCGGGTAGCGTCGATCGGAGCTGGGGACCCGGGCCCCTATATGGGCCGGGCCCCAAAGCAACCGCTTCGGCTGCTACCCTGGTAGTTAACCCAGTGGAGCTCAATGGGACACCAGAGCAACAATGGAACAGGAGGAAGAGACGACTGGTATTATAATTCATTATTTTACAGCATTTTGGTTTTTCTATTTAAAAAAATTTTGATGGTCAGACAACCCTATTACAGAGCCCAATTATATGCTTCAATATGCTAGAACCTGAGACAATTCTCAACATCTCACAATCATCTATTCAGAGTAGACTACTTGAATCTGGCCTTTATGATATGAACATCAATATTGGGGAAGACAAATTAAAAAAAGACATGCTTGGATAACGTACCAAAACTAGCGAAGGTTATACCAGTGAAAAGCTGTTCTTTGGTGTGTTAAAGAGAATTTGTCACTAAAGATTTGTTAGCTCATCGATGAGCAGATGTAGGGGCAGGTACCCTGATTCCAGCAATATGTCACATACTGAGCTGCATGCTGCCATTTTGATAAAATCCTTAAAAAATAATTGCAAACTAATATAATTATATATATATATATATATATATATATATATATATACAGTGTATATATATATATATATTATACCCATAAATATGTATTTTTATGAAACAAAAATAATAAAAAAAGCACACATATTTGGTATTGCTGCATCTGGAAATACCCGATCTATAAAACTGTCACCCTAGTTAAACCCTAGAGTGAATGTTTTAAAAAAAATGGCAAAAAAATGTGCCAAACTATGGTTTTTCATCATACCGCTGGAAAAAGTGGATAAAGCGCAATCAAAAAGACGAATCGAAATAAAAATGATATTGATGAAAACGTCATCTTGTGCGTCAAAAAATAAATCACAACATAGCCCCATTAGAGGAAAAATAAAAAAGTTACAGTTCTCACAATACAGTAATGAAAAAACAATATTTTGTCAATAAAATAGATATTATTGTGTAAAAGCAGCAAAACATAAAACATTTTATAAGTGTGCTATCTCTTTAATCATACCGACCTAAAGAATAAAGCTGCCCTATCAATTTTAGCACATGCGGAACGTCATAAAAAACACAAAACAAAAAACAATTCCTGAAATGTTGTTTTTTGTTCATTCTTCCTCCCAAAAATTGGAATAGAAAGCAAACAAAAAATGTTATATGCCCGAAAATGGTACCAATAAAAATGTAGACTCTCACATGACTCTTGATAGAAATATGGAAAATTATAGCTCTTAGAATGCAAAAACTTGCTTTTGTAAAAAAGAAATGTCGTTTATTGTGTGACAGCAGCCAAACATAAAATAATATATAAATCTGGTATTGCTGCAATCGTACCAACCCAAAAAATGATGTCGTCAAATCACTTATACAGCATGAAGAAAAAGCGTAAAAAAATAAATAAAATAAATTCTTAACCTGCTGTTGATTTGTTCATTCTGTCTCCCAAAGACTGCAGTAAGGCGCGGCTCACATTTATCTTCCGCTCTACGCTGATCACTTACATCATAATTTCCATGTAAATTTCTGAAATACGTGTTTCATATGAAAACTCCTATGGGAAATTCCCTATAAGACACTGTGAATGCTGTCTAGCCTATGATCTGGCCGTGCCCACCTTTTTTGGCGAGCATAAAAACCCAGTTGGGCACAGTTTTTGGCACTTTCGAAAAGAACACCACTGAACAGAGGCCAGACGGAGTCCAGAGTAACTCTGCTGCATCAGTATAGATAATGAATCTTTCTGGGCTTCATCCAAATCAAGTATTTTGAAGATTAAGATGGAAACCCTGAAGTAGGTGCTCAATGTAGAGCACAGGATAAAAGTGATCCAAAACATTATATGCCCCAAAATACCACCTATGAAAGCTTCTACTCAACCTTCAAAAAACAAGTCCCAACTCAAATTCATCATCTGTTCACAGAAATATAGGGGAGTATCCACATTACTAACAGCTAAAAGGTTCTGGAAAACTGACGTGGCTCCCACCAAAAGAAATCCAGTGAAATCTGAGCTCTCAAAACCAAATGCCCTTTTTCATCTGCACCAAACATTGTGCCTAGTCTGCAGTTAGCATCCACATCTATGGCATTCCCGCAGCAATGAGAGCTCAATTTATGTGGTGCGTTTCTCCAGAATCATGAGATGGGCACAATGTATGGGCACTACAACATGCTGGACAATATAATGTAGTAGGCACTACAATAGCATATTTTAACTTTCACTTAGCAATATCTAGTGCAAGCAAAATCATCACTATGCCTGTAGACAAAATCCCAGAGTGGTGTAATTTACAAATTGGGGTCAATTGGGGGGGGAATTCTACTGATCTGGCACTTAGGGCTCTGTGTATGGAGCTTGCAAACTATTGTATGAAAATGTATTCTCCAAAGTAAAATAGCGCTATTTCCCTTCCGAGTCTCACTGTGTGGCTCAGCAGTACTGTACAGCCACATATGGAGCATTGCCACATTCACAAAAAACTGCAAAAAATTATGTGGTCATTTTTACCTATTTCCCATTGTGAAAATGTAAATCCTGGGGCTAAACAACAATAAAGGTTTAAAACTGTTTTTTTTTCTTCACTGCTCAGTGGTATAACATTTTATGAAACATCAAGTGTTGATATGCTCACTGCACCCCAAGATGTATTCATTAAGAGGTGTGGTTTATAAAATGGGGTCATGTATTTGGGTCCTGCTGTCCTAACACCTCAGGGGCCCTGTCAAAATGACATTGTATTAGCAAATCATTCAAGCAAAATCTGTACTCCAATATGGCAATCCTTCCCTTATGAGCTTTGCCCTGTACCTAAAAAGTAGTTTTGGACCACATATGGGGTGGTGTCTTACTCAGCAGACATTGTGTAAGAAATTTTGTGGTCCATTTTCTCGCATCAACCCTTTTGAATATTAAAAACTGGGGGCTATAACAACATTTTAGTGCAATTTCTCCAATGCGGCAGGGCGTCCCCTCTCGAATCCAGCCATTTTTGCACTGAAAAAGTCTAATAGTGATCCGTCCCTTATAAGGCCTGCCATGCACCCACACAGTAGTTTTCCCCTTGTGAAGTATCAGCTTACTCAAAAGAAATTGCACTACAATTTTTGGGGACCATTTTCTCCTGTTACCCTTGTGAAAATAAAAAATTGGGGCTAAAATAACATTTTTGTGGGAAAAATTAGATTTTTTATTCTCGTGGCTCTACGTTATAAACTGCTGTGAAGCACCTGAGTAATCAAGGTGCTAACCACACATCTAGATACATTCCATGAGGGTTCTAGTTTCCAAAATAGGGTCACATGAGGGGGATTTCAACTGTTTAGGCACATCAGGGGCTCTCCAAAGAGAACATAGCATCTGCTCTCGATTCAAGCCATTTTTGCTCCAACTTTCTGAGCCCTGCCATGCTCTCAAACAGTGGTTTTACCCCACATATTGGGTACTGGCGTACTCAAGAGAAATTGCTTAACAAATTTTGAAGTCCATTTTCTTCTGTTAATTTTTTATCCTTCCACACTTCATTATATCTTGTGAAGCACTCTAACAGTCAATAACCTTCTAGAATGTGATTTTGAGGACTTTGAGGGACTCAGGTTTAAAAATGGTATCACTTTTGATAATTTTCTGTCATATAGGTACCTCAAAATCAGCTCAAATGTGATGTGATCCCAAAAAAACTGGTTTTGTAAATTGTTTTTGAAAAATGAGAAATTTCTAGTAAAATTTTAACCCTTCAAACTTCTAGCAAAAGAAATGTTTTGAAAATTGTGCTGATGTAAATTAGGCATGTGGCATGTGTTATTGCTTAACTATTTTGTGTGACATACAGTACAGACCAAAAGTTTGGACAAACCTTGTCATTCAAAGAGTTTTCTTTATTTTCATGACTATGAAAATTGTAGATTCACTCTGAAGGCATCAAAACTATGAATTAACATTTGTGGAATTATATAATTAACAAATAAGTGTGAAACAACTGAAAATATGTCTTATATTCTAGGTTCTTCAAAGTAGCCACCTTTTGCTTTGATTACTGCTTTGCACACTCTTGGCATTCTCTTGATGAGCTTCAAGAGGTAGTCACCAGAAATGGTCTTCCCACAGTCTTGAAGAAGTTCCCAGAGATGCTTAGCACTTGTTGGCCCTTTTGCCTTCACATAAAAAATATGTTTCCAAAATTGTGCTAATGTAAAGTTGACATATGGGAAATGCTATTTATTAACTATTTTGCGTGACACTACTCTCTGACTTAAGGGTACAAAAATTAAGCTTGAAAATTGCAAAATTTTCTAAATTTTTGCCAAATTTCCATTTTTGTCAAAAATAATCGCAAGTTCTATGGAAGAAATTTTACCACTAAAATGAAGTACAATATGTGGTGAAAAAACAGAATCAGTTGGATAAGTTGAAGTGTTCTAGAGCTATAACCTTATATAGTGACAGTGGTCAGAATTGTAAAAATTGACTTGGTCATTAAGTAGCAAATTGGATCTGCACTAAGGGGTTAAGGACATAAGAATTAAAAATTGGAAAATTGTGAAATTCCCAAAATTGTAGCTAAATTTCTGATATTTTAACAAATAATCATATCCCACAATTGCTCCTCTATTGTGAAACACAATATGCTACAAGATAATCTCAGAATCACTGGGATCTGTTGAAGCATTCCAGAGTTATTGCCTCACAAATTGACACTGGTCAGATTTTAAAAATGAGGCTTGGTCACTAATAGAGATGGGTGGACCCCTGGATGATCGGGTCTGGCGGGTTCGGTTGAACAGTTACACGAAGTTCGGTTTCAGGTACCAGAACAGTACCCGTACCCAAACCCGACCCCGGACCCCATTCCCTTTAATGGGGGCCCAAACTTCCAGTATTTGCCACACTGTCATGTATAACTGTGTTTGTTATTTTTTAATAAAAAAAGTAAAAGTGTGTTTTGCTTTATTTCCAATAAAGGACTTTATGCTGGCTGTCCTTATTTACCATACTACTATAGGATTCATAATAGATAGGTGTCTTATATATGCCTCTCCTTTACTAAGCCATGTTTTTGATGTCCACGGACAATACAAAGGTGACATCAACCCCACAAATGTGAACCCCAATTGCCACCACTACAGGTCAAATGGGAAGAGCTGGGCAAAGCACCAGAATTGGTGCATCTAATAGATGTGCCTTTTTTGGACAGCTGCGGGTTGCTATTTTTAGGCTGGGGGGCCAATATTATGGCCTCTTACCAGCCTGAGAATACCAGCTCCCAGCTGTCTGTTTTAGCAAGGCTGGTTGTCAAAAATTGTGGGTCCATCATGCCTATTTGTAATTATTTATTTAAATAAAAAGTTAAAAGAAACAGCATGGGGACCCCTCTATTATTGATAACCAGCCTTGTTGAACCTGACAGCTGAGGGTTGCAGCCCCCAGCTGTGAGTTTTGCCTGGCTGGTTATCAAAAATACAGGGAACCACGTTGTTTTTTGTTAAAAAAAAATATTTATTTGCATTGTAGAAGCAGCTGAATACTTACATCTGCCGCTCTTTCTCTCACTGTTATTAGTAGCAGCAGGTGTTGGATGATGGGATCAATAGTCCCATCAGCTGACACCAGTGACCGGAGGTAAACTTTATACCTCCGATCACAGCTGAACGCTGATGTTGTCTTTTGATAGCGTGGGAACCATGGCTATCTGACCATCGGGGATCATTTCACCGCCAATCAGAGGTGGTATCTGCCACGCTACCATGCACATGACAGCTCAACAAACACCCAGTGTTTGGTCAAAAAGTAACATGGACTTCATGGAGAAGTCCTTGTTCGGTGTAGGTGCTCGAACAGTGTTTTACTTTACTGTTCAGGTTCGCCTATCTCAAGTCACTAATGTACAAAGTGGAGCAATCCTTAACCCCTTTCCTACAATAGACGTACTATTCCGTCCCATGGACGGAATAGTACGTCATGCCCTTTAATGCGACATCGCGACTTAAGTCGCGGTGATCGCATTAAAATGCCAACACCATCTTACCTCAGGATAGATGGCCTCGGCATCCCGGGCAGTCTCCGCCCTGGCCCGCCCCTCTGTGAGCTGTGTTTGGCTATTCAATTCAGAACAGCCAATCACAGCGCTTCTCTTTGTTTCAGCCAATCAGATTGGCTGAAACAACAGGATCCTAGGCTAGGACTGAGTACCAATGTACTTGATCCTAGAACCGGTGCCTGGCAATGCCAGGCACCAGAGAAAACCCCCTGATTGGTGCTATCGCCGATCTAATCGATCGCGTCAATCACAGCGCACAGCGGTGCAATATCGCCGCTGTGCCCTGCCGGTACCGGCCCGGATCGGTGCTGTAATAGCAAAGATCCTAGGCCGGAGCCTAGGAAAGGCCCAGCAGGGCCTGCAGGAAGTGGTTGGCGCGATCGATTTGACCGGCGATCGTGCCAGCCACAGGGCACAGCTGTGGTCACGCTGTGACCGCTCTGTGCCCTGCTGATGACCTGGCCATGACCTGCCTAGGAATCGGAACTGTGAGCTCCAATCCTAGGCAGTTACCATGGTCACCAGGCAGAGCAGGGATTGGTGGGATCGATGTAATCATTTGATCCCACCAATGACAGGTCACTGCAGCGATGTGACCGCTCTGTGACCTGCCCCTGACCTGTCTCTGACCTGTCTGCAGGGGTCCTCACTCTAGCTGAGGATTCCTGCAGTGAGGTCGGATGCAGCAAGAGCTCCTGTGCTGGGTATTGTGGTGCCACAGCTTGTAGCATCACAATCCCTGCAGAAGAAAGAAGAGAGAAAACTACAACTGTAAGTGTTAATTGATCCCTGATCCCCTGCTTAATCTATCCTCACCCACCCAATCTATCTTCATGCCCCCATCCCCCCTCCACACCCCTTTTACCCCCCTTTACCCCCTTTATCCCCCTCCAACCCCCCTTTTGCGCCGCCTCCGTGCTCGCTTTTTTCCTTAGCTCCCTTTGCGCCACCTCCACACACATCAAGTTTTTCATTTTTTTCACCCCCCTTTGCGCTACCTAATTACAACCCTAACTGATCCCTGCCCAATCTCTCTTCATCCACCCCAATCCCCCATCCCCCTTCCCCCTATTTTTACCCCCCTCCACCCCACTTTTGTGCCACCTCCGTGCGCAGCCGCCGAGCGTTGATCGGTGACGCTGTTCACCGATCAACACTCGTGCTCACTTTTTTTCCTTAGCCCCCTTTGCGCCACCTCCGCACACACATCCCGCAGCCGCAAAACTTTGATAAGTGATGCACATCACTTATCAGAGCTTGTGCCTGCCATTTTTCATTTTTTCACCTCTTTTTGTGCCACCTAACTACAACCCTAACTGTTGATCCCTGCTTGATCTATATTCATCCACCCCAATCCCCCCAGACCGCTCTTTTTACCCCCTTTTGCGCCGTTTCCGTGTGCACATTTAGCAGCCGCCGAATTTTGATAAGTGACGCACTTTACTTATCAAAGTTCATGCCGGCTATTTTCCATTTTTCTTTTTCACCTCCCCCCCTTTGAGCCACCCCTGTGCACACATCCAGCAGCCACTAAATTTTGATAAGTGACGCTGTTCACTTATCATATCTAGGACCTGCTGTTTTAGACTTTTTTTCACAGGTATTTTGCTCCCCATTTCCTTTTAGCTTTTGCTTACAGGATAGTGTGCACCAATCACTAGCCCCCCCACCACATACACATTTATAAATAAAGTACACTCAAGCACCATATTTACACAAAAAAATGTCCCGCCCATCACGTTCCTCCCAACAGCGCTATTCAATGGAGGAGGCATATGCTTTACTTGCCTCAGACACTGATAGCGAGGATGACGATCTGACTTTTCTTTATTTTTTGGATTCTTCATCCTCTTCCTCTTCCCCCTTCTCATCTTCCTCCTCGGGTCCTGCGGAACCGCCACGCAGACGCTCCAGGACAGAAGATGAGGCAGCGCCCACCATGCCCGCAGCTGATTAAGCAGACCCTGTGTGGACCTCGCCCCCCAAAAATTACGAGCCACCGATTCCTGATTTTGTGGCAGAATCAGGAATCAAGTTTGACACCACCGGCCTCACAGAAATTGACTTTTTCAAAGTCTTTTTCTCTGAGGATTTTGTTAACCTCATGGTGGAGCAAACTAATTTGTACACTCTGCAAATTTTGGATCAAAACCCGCGTTCTTCCTATACTAACTGGTGTCCTGTGGACGCAGTTGAAATGACTCTGTTTTGGGGCCTGGTCCTCCACATAGCAATCCTGAAGAAGCCTGAAATTCGGCAATATTGGAGTGTTGATATTTTATACAACACTCCAGTGTTCCGAATGGTCATGGTCCGGACGCTTTTTCAGGCCATCCACAAGTTTCTGCATTATAACGATAATGCACAGTGTCCCGCACGAGATGACCCCAACTTTGACCATCTGTTCAAAGTTAGGCCGGTCATCGAACACTTCAACAAAAAGTTTGCTGAAGTGTACGTGCCCCAAAGGAACATTTGCGTGGATCAGTCCTTGGTAGAGTTGAGCGATACCGTCCGATACTTCAAAGTATCGGATCGGAATGGATCGGCCGATCTTAAAAAAAAGTATCGGTATCGCCGATTCCGATACCGGAAGTCCCATTCAAGTCTATGGGACTTCCGGTATCGGAATAGGAAAAATCCTGTTTTTCCCTTGTACAGCCTCTCTGGGGTCTGTACGGGCCTTTCGGGGGGCTGTGCCGGCCTGCCAGGGGGTCTGTGCAGGCTCCGGTGGTCTGTGCCGGCCTGCCGGGGGGCTGTGCCGGCCTGCCGGGGGGCTGTGCAGGCTCCGGGGGGCTGTGCAGGCATCGTCCGATGGGACTACAAGTCCCATCGGGCGATGCCTGCTACCATGACAGTGATTGACACATTAGCCAATGATGGGACAGTAGTAGTCCCATCATCCGGCTAATGTGTTGAATGTAAAAAAATAAAAAATAAAAAAATTACATGCTACATACATACAACATGCATACTACATACATGCTACATTCATACTACATATATACTACATGCAACATACATACTACATATATACTACATGCATGCAACATGCATACTACATATATACTATATGCTACATACATACTACATATATACTACATACATACTGCATGCTACATACATACTACATGCTACATACATACCACATATATACTACATACATACTACATGCATGCCACATGCTACATACATACCACATACATACTACATACATACTACATACATACTACATGATACATACATAATACATATATACTACATGCAACATACATACTACATATATACTACATGCATGCAACATGCATACTACATATATACTACATGATACATACATACTACATATATACTACATGCATGCTATATACATACTACATGCTACATACATACTACATACATACTACATATATACTACATACATACTACATGCATGCTACATACATACTACATGCTACATACATACCACATACATACTACATACATACTACATGCTACATACATACTACATATATACTACATACATACTACATGCATGCTACATACATACTACATGCTACATACATACTACATATATACTACATGCATGCTACATACATACTACATACATACTACATGCATGCTACATACATACTACATGCTACATACATACCACATACATACTACATGCTACATACATACCACATACATACTACATGCTACATACATACTACATATATACTACATACATACTACATGCATGCTACATACATACTACATGCTACATACATACCACATACATACTACATACATACTACATGCTACATACATACTACATATATACTACATGCATGCTACATACATACTGCATGCTACATGCATGCTACATACATACTACATACATACTACATGCTACATACATACCACATATATACTACATACATACTACATACAATACATTCATACAATACATACATAGACATACAGTACATATAACATAGAGTAACATACTTACCAATACTTGTCACATTGTTCCCCGAAGCCATTGTCTTTTACGGAATAAATATTAACATAACAAACCACAAAAATACTCACCCACGATCCGAAGCAGTCCACGAGTGTGTCCCACGACGATCTTGGGTAGAGAACTGCAGCATCAGCTGTTGCTGCCGTTCTCTACGGGCTGCAGGAATCCAATGACGGAAGGTAGGTATCCTTCCGCACTGTACTCCTCCGCCACTTAAAAAAAAAAAAGTCCCTAGTCTCACTTTATGCCATTGCTGTGTGGGAAATTCCCACGCAGCAATGGCATAAAGTGAGACTAGGGACTTTATTTTTTTTAAGTGGCGGAGGAATACAGTGCGGAAGGATACCTACCTTCCGTCATTGGATTCCTGCAGCCCATAGAGAACGGCAGCAACAGCTGATGCTGCAGTTCTCTACCCAAGATCGTCGTGGGACACACTCGTGGACTGCTTCGGATCGTGGGTGAGTATTTTTGTGGTTTGTTATGTTAATATTTATTCCGTAAAAGACAATGGCTTCGGGGAACAATGTGACAAGTATTGGTAAGTATGTTACTCTATGTTATATGTACTGTATGTCTATGTATGTATTGTATGAATGTATTGTATGTAGTATGTATGTAGTATATATGTGGTATGTATGTAGCATGTAGTATGTATGTAGTATGTATGTAGCATGCATGTAGCATGCAGTATGTATGTAGCATGCATGCAGTATATATGTAGTATGTATGTAGCATGTAGTATGTATGTAGTATGTATGTGGTATGTATGTAGCATGTAGTATGTATGTAGCATGCATGTAGTATGTATGTAGTATGTATGTAGCATGTAGTATGTATGTAGCATGCATGTAGTATATATGTAGTATGTATGTAGCATGTAGTATGTATGTAGCATGCATGTAGTATATATGTAGTATGTATGTAGCATGTAGTATGTATGTAGCATGCATGTAGTATGTATGTAGTATGTATGTGGTATGTATGTGGTATGTATGTAGCATGTAGTATGTATGTAGCATGCATGTAGTATGTATGTAGCATGCATGTAGTATATATGTAGTATGTATGTAGTATGTATGTAGTATATATGTAGTATGTATGTAGCATGTAGTATGTATGTAGCATGTAGTATGTATGTAGCATGCATGTAGTATATATGTAGTATGTATGTAGCATGTAGTATGTATGTAGCATGTAGTATGTATGTAGCATGCATGTAGTATGTATGTAGTATATATGTAGTATGTATGTATGTAGTATGTATGTAGTATATATGTAGCATGTAGTATGTATGTAGCATGCATGTAGTATATATGTGTTATGTATGTAGTATGTATGTAGCATGCATGTAGTATGTATGTAGTATTTTTTTTTTTTTTTTTTTAACATTTAACACATTAGCCGGATGATGGGACTACTACTGTCCCATCATTGGCTAATGTGTCAATCACTGTCATGGTAGCAGGCATCGCCAGATGGGACTTGTAGTCCCATCAGACGATGCTTGCACAGACCCCCGGACTTCAGCACAGCCCCCCGGCAGGCCGGCACAGCCCCCCGGCAGGCCGGTACAGACCCCCACAGGGTGCACAGACCACCGGCAGGCCGGCACAGCCCCCCGGCAGGCCGGTACAGACCCCCACAGGGTGCACAGACCACCGGCAGGCCGGCACAGCCCCCCGGCAGGCCGGTACAGACCCCGGGCAGTCCACACAGCCCCCCGGCAGGCCGGCAGAGACCCCCGGAAGGCCCGAAATGACAGCGCATCATGATGCGCACACACCGCGCATCATGATGACGTCAGGCTGTCAATCAACTTTGAACTTCCGATTCCGATGCCGACTTCCGATATTGAAAAAATATCGGAAGTCGGTATCGGAATTCCGATACCGCTAATATCGGCCGATACCCAATACTTGCGGTATCGGAATGCTCAACACTAGTCCTTGGTTCATTTCAAGGAAAGGCTCGGATTCCGTCAATACCTGCCCAGTAAGAGGGCCAGGTACGGAATCAAACTCTATAAGCTGTGTGAGAGTACCTCAGGGTACACCCACAGGTTTAGGGTGTACGAAGGAAAGGACACCAGGATTGAACCCCCTGAGTGTCCTCCTGACCTGGGAGTGAGTGGGAAATTGTGTGGGATTTGGTGCACCCACTGCTGGATAAAGGTTATCACCTCTACACTGATAACTTTTATACCAGTGTCCCACTCCACAAATCCCTCTCTGTGCGACGTACCGCAGCTTGCGGTACTGTCCGCAAAAATCATAGAGGCCTCCCGAAGACGCTACTTGGGCAGATGCTCTGAAAAGGTGGAAGCAGGGCCCAATGTAGCGACCACCTGCTGGTGGTCAAGTACAAGGACAAGAGGGATGTCTTTCTCTTGACCACAATACACGGTGATGGCAGCGCCGTCAGCACTGTACGGGGTACCTCTGCACAGGTCAGCAAACCTGAATGTGTGCTGGGGTACAATAAAAACATGGGGGGCGTTGATTGCTCCGATCACCTCCTCCAACCGTACAATGCTTTGAGAAAGGCCAAGGTGTGGTACAAAAAGCTGGCCGTGCACATCGTCCAATTGGCAATGCTCAACACATTCCTGCTGTCACAATGTGCACACCACACCAATACGTCGTACCTTGAGTTCCAGGAGGTAGTGGTTAAGGCCCTGATGTTTGGCACTCTGGAAGGAGCGGGCCCCAGAACTTCCGGAACTGAAGGTGCTCGTATTGTACCAGGTCAGCATTTCCCAGGGGAGGTCCCGCAAACTACTAATAGAGGTAAATCGCAAAAAAGGTGCAGAGTGTGTTACAAAAACAGAATACGCAAGGACACCATTTATCAATGCGACACCTGCCCCGAAAAACCTGGCCTGTGTATGAAGGATTGCTTCAAATTGTACCACACCTCAATGCACTATTAAATTACTTTAGCGGAAACATTAGATTAGTTGGAGTACATCTAGATAAGTTCCTTGGGGGTCTAGTTTCCAAAGCAATGTCACTTGTGTTTTTTTTTTACTGTTTAGGCACATCAGGGGTTCTTCAAATGGAAAATGACCCCCGCAGACCATTCCATCTAAGTCTGCATTCCAAAACGTCACTCCCTTCCGATCCCCGACATGTGCCTAAACAGTTTTTTCCCACATATGGGGACCAGCATACTTAGGACAAATTGGACAACAACTTTTGGAGTCCAATTTCTCCTGTTACCCTCGGGAAAATTAAAAATTGGGGACTAAACAATCATTTTTGTGGGCACAAAATAGGATTTTTTATTTTCACGCCAGGGCAATATAAACTTTAGTGAAACACTTGGGGGTTCAAAGTTCTCACCACATATCTAGATAAGTTCCTTAGGGGGTCTAGTTTCCAAAATGGGGTCACTTGTGGAAGGTTTCTCCTGTTTAACCACATCAGGGGCTCTGCAAACGGAACATGACGCCCGCAGACGATTCCATCAAAGTCTGCATTCCAAAGCGTCACTTCTTCCCTTCTGAGCCCCGACATGTGCCCAAACAATAGTTTTCTCCCACATATGGGGTACCAGCGTACTCAGGACAAATTGGACAACAACTTTTGGGGGCAAATTTTTTCTGTTACACTTGGGAAAATTAAAAATTGGGGACTAAGCGATGATTTTTGTGGGCACAAAATAGGATTTTTTATTTTCACGCCTGGGCAGTATAAACTTTAGTGAAACACTTGGGGGTTCAAAGTTCTCACCACATATCTAGATGAGTTCCTTAGGGGGTCTAGTTTCCAAAATGGGGCCACTTGTGGGGGGGTTTCTACTGTTTAACCACATCAGGGGCTCTGCAAATGGAACATGACGCCCGCAGACCATTCCATCAAAGTCTGCATTCCAAAGCGTCACTTCTTCCCTTCTGAGCCCCGACGTGTGCCCAAACAGCAGTATGCTGCTCTCAAATTGTAATGCCAAAACTTGGTGGCAGATTCCCTTTAAGAAATAATTTATATTACTTGTGTTTTATGCTATGGTACATACTTTTTTCTCCATATGCTTAGTGAGACATGACAGTTGAAAGGAATCAAACTTTTCAAAGCCTTTTATATTTATGTAAAATGAGTCTTGCTTTCAAACGACATCAAAACAAATAAAAACATATGAAATGCATATGAAAGACTCTTGTGATTCATCTGACCAGACTGCACTGGTTCATTTTAAACAAGCAAATAGCTAATCAATAGCTACAATTTGTTCAATGTTCAGGTTTAACTTTCATTCAGTGTGTGCCTACAGTTCACTGAACAGTCTATTATCTGTTGGGATCTACAATATAGTATTACAAGTTCAGTTAAGTAATACAAAAGGGTTTAAAAGTTACATTTAGGTCTCACTACATCAAAACTTTTATGCCAGAATTCTATTGTGAAAAGCTCTGAAACATTGCAAAATGTTTGTGCAATGCGAGAATGCTCAAAAACTTGTGACTTCTGGGTGTTTTCATATTATTTTTCATGCTGAGTGGTGGCATTCCTTCAGCCACAAATCTTAATCTGGTTCATGATTGGAATGCGATTTTTGGCAAGGCACACATAGGAGCCTCACCTGTTTGATAAAGAGGCTTGGGCCTTTAAATGAATCAGGAGTCTCACACTGTTCCCAGCCCCCTCACCTAGACCAGTACCAAAAACATCAGTCTTGATGAATGGCGTCTTGAAATATGCACAGTTAAAGGGAATCTGCCAGCAGGTTTTTGCTATGTAATCTGAGGAGAGCATGTGGTAAGACAGAATTCAGTGATATGTCAATTAGACTGTGTGCTGTTGTTTACCTACAATGAAAATTTTATTACCAGGATATTATTATTGTTGTGACTATCTGCCTCCTGCCAAGCAGTCTAACTCCACCCCTCCTATGATAAGAAGCACACTTCCAATTGAAAATGTACATACATCTCAGCACTGCTGCATGTTACATCTAAGAACTCTAAGGGTACTGTTACACATAGCGATGCACCAGCGATTCCGACAACGATATGGATCGCTGGTGCATCGCTAAGTGGTCGCTAGTGAGCTGCCACACAGGCAGATCTCACCAGCGACATCGCTGGGGTCGGGGGTCGCTTCTTACCTGTCAGACGCGGCGATCCTGACGTCCTCCCGCCCGCATCCACGCATCGCTCGTCGGCGCCACAGGAAGCCCAGCAGGAAGCGCCCGACGATAAATGATCCAGGAGCTTCTCGCGCGACCAACGATGAGCAGCGGGGGAGCCAGTCGGAGGTAAGTATCACATGTAGCGATATCGCTAGCAATATCGCTGCTACGTCACAAAATCGGTGACTTTACAGCGATATTGCTAGCGATATCGCAGTGTGTAACGGGGGCTTAAGTGTGTCACAAC
Source organism: Dendrobates tinctorius (assembly GCF_039654945.1). NCBI lineage: Eukaryota > Metazoa > Chordata > Amphibia > Anura > Dendrobatidae > Dendrobates > Dendrobates tinctorius. The sequence continues at coordinate 60,918,080 of NW_027361684.1, forward strand.
TATTGCACCCAGTAAATTAAGTTATACAGGGTAAATTGGATTCAGGATCTATATTCCTATATTATGTTGCTTTCAGATGAGGTACAAAAATTGGCTGACAGATTCCCTTTAAAGACCATGGCCCTGATCCATCAAGACGAATGATTTTTATGCCGGTCTTGATGAGAGGGCACGGTGAAGTGGGAAGCTCCTACTATGAATGAATCAGGAGTGCCTGACAAGTGGCATGTGCCTCCATGCGTCTTGCCACAAATCTAACTTCAGTCAAGGGATCTGAATATGATTTCTGGTGCAAGAATGCTGCAACTCATCATGAATTAGACAAGTTGTGGTGTGACACGTCCGTCACACAACAGTCCCACTCTAGCTGTACCCATTTTGGCAAAGCTGGACAAAGACGGGGTGAAAGCGTCAAACGCCGCAAGAATTATTGTGCAACTTTGCGCAAACATTTTGCAACTTTTCATAGCTTTTTAATACAGTTTTCTGTCAGAAAAGCTTTGATGCGTTGGGGTCTATATTCATCTTCACTAGTGATGAGCGAGTATACTCGTTTTTCGGGTTTTCCCGAGCATGCTCGGGTGTCCTCCGAGTATTTTGGCGTGCTCGGAGATTTCGTTGTCGTCATCTCAGCTGCATGAATTGTGGCTGCTAGACAGCCTGAATACATGAGGGGATTCCCTAACAAACAGGCATTCCACACATGTATTCAGGCTGTCCAGCAGCCACAAATCATGTAGCTGCGTCGACAGAAACTAAAGCTCTGAGCACGCCAAAATACTCGGAGGACACCCGAGCACTGAGTATACTCGCTCACCACTAATCTTCACCAGATCTTTGACTCTTTTTACTCCTGCGGATATTGTTGCATTTTGCGGTCTGCAATCTGCCTGTTCGCTTACAGTTCAGCAAAATGGCAGATAATTCAATTTACATAGAATAAATGTGCTGATCACTAAGTAAAACACATCCAAATAATCAATCTTCACGTGCGCCATGTACTATGTCTTTTCTCTGTATTTGGGACGCGTATCTGCCTTACAATCATTCATTGCACTTTCTCATCATAGTAGTAACAGAATGATTGGAGCAGGAGAATAAACTATAGAAGCAGCCATAGAGGTCGAAACAAAGAGTTGTTCTGTATTTGTAAAACAACTCATAATATTAACATACCATATTCTCAGCTGCTAATATTTTACTCCGCTGTTTACCATAATATGATACAAAGCAAAAAAAAGCTTTTTTTTTAATTAAAACCTTATTAAACATTAATGAAACCATCTCATTGTTATACTACTATGTGCATTATTTGTCTCAGTAAGCATTTATTTAATCTGTGCAGCCACTCTTCTTCAAGCCTTTGTATTCTAGATGCACCCTGTGTCTTTATTTATTTATAATAAAATAATGTGAATACTAAATTAGTAAAAGTGTTTTCCCTTTCAAATATATTTTAGCCCCTCTTAGCATTATGTTACTTAAGAAAAAAAATATGTACACACCTTCCTTGGATCAACTGGTGAGTCTCCACCATTGCTCCCATTATGTGGCATTGTTGCCAATGGTAAGCTCAGCTGCTCTAAAGCCCCGTTACACAGTGCGATATCGCTAGCAATATCGCTGTAAAGTCACCGATTTTGTGACGTAGCAGCGATATTGCTAGCGATATCGCTACATGTGATACTTACCTCCAACCAGCTCCCCCGCTGCTCATCGTTGGTCGCGCGAGAAGCTCCTGGATCATTTCTCGTCGTCAGCTTCCTGCTGCGCTTCCTGTGGCGCTGACGAGCGAGGCGTGGAGCTGGGCGGGAGGACGCAGGATCGCCGCGTCTGACAGGTAAGTAGCAACCCACGACCCCTGCGATGTCGCTGGTGAGATCTGCCTGTGTGGCAGCTCACTAGCGACCACTTAGTGATGCACCAGCGATCCATATCGTTGTCGGGATCGCTGGTGCATCGCTATGTGTAACGGTACCCTAAGTCATACACTCCAGTGTAGACAGAACCCTAAGCTCTGAGCTTTATCGGCTCTGCAGGCAGCTTTCTGTCTATACTGACAACTGACAAAGCTACTGAGTTCATTGAATGATTGTCGATGTGATGTCAGCGCCGCAGCCAATGCCAGGCATCAGGAGCAGCAGCGGAGACTTGCCGCCGGATCCAGGGAAAGTAAATTCAGCACGGTTTGCTTATTTGAACAAAAGGGGAAAATGATATTTGAAAGTGAACAACCCCTTTCAGCTTTGGTGTAAGTTTTAGGAAGAAAATATAATTTACACAGTTCTTTATTTTCTCACACAGTTCTTTATTTTCTCACACAGTTCTTTATTTTCTTCATAAAAAAGTATCATTTTATACTGAACAAATATTGAACTTGTTTTAAAATATGTTTTTTTGTATTTGCTGACAATCAGTTGAAAGATAAAGATGTAGTTGAAGTCAGATATTATTCTGTACGTTCAAGTACATGCCAAGATGCAATGCTCCGCTGTGACCACTAGAGGTCAGCATTTTAAAAAATCAGAAAGCAGACTTGAAAGCTTTTAGATGTTTTAGCATGTCAATGGAATTGTATTCTTGGTCACGCAATTATTGTTTTTTTTTTCATTAAAATTTCATGCAGTAGGTATTTTTATTTGCTAGTAGCAAGTTCATAGTAATAAAATAACAGTTTGATAAGGAAAGAGAATTGAAAGACAGTGTTAAAACATTAGAAAATCAATAAATTATTTTGTTAGCAAAAAGTTGTGATTTTATTAAAAACTATTTGTTCTAAACCTATCATTTCTGAAATACTGGAGAACTACATAATATATATGCCAAAGAAAAAAAAAAGAACAATATTATGAATAAAAAGGGTAAAACCATGCTTAAAGGGAATTTGTCACCAGATTTCTGCTTCCACATCTCAGAGCAGCATGATGTAGGGGCAGATATCCTGATTACAACAATGAGTCATTTACTGGGCTATATGTTGTAATTTTTATAAAAATCATTTTGATCGGCAGCAGATCTATCAGTTCTCTGAATGCTGAGCTCTGTATATCTCCGCCTACACCACTTAATAGCAGCTTTCTGTGTATAGGTAGGTTAACTTGTCCTCTCTTGATAATATCCTCCTGATAAAGCAATGACGTTATCAAAGCTATACCGGGCAGCCCAGTAAGTGACACATCGTTGCAATCAGGATCTGTGCCCCTACAAGATGATGCTCTGAGATTAAGTGGCAAAATCATAGTGATAGATTCCCTCAAAAGCCTGTAAACATACACTTGCAAATTTAAAAAGCTTTCAAGGAGAATTTTCATCCACCAAGTATTATATCTCCAGTGTTGAATGTTTGAATTGGTGATGAAAACCAGTTTATAAGGTGTAGTACAGTAAATACTAAAAGAGGAAGAAAACCCAACAAGGAAATTAGTCACAGAACACGAAGGTTTTCAAAATTTTCTATAGGTCTGGTAAAACAATATATTCTTATAGGATGAACGCATCAGACAGCGAACACTTTGGCAGCAATTAAGGATGACAGCTTTATTCAGTTTGATAGAAACTTCCAGACAAGAACAGGGATTGATAATTAATTTATGTGGAAGTAATTCCACGAAAACTGAGTTGCCAACAGTTTTAACGTTAAAAGCACAACTGCTCATACTACTGCTTTAAAATCTTGAAAATGATCAGTAAGCAGTTCTCTATTAAACTTTTCATAAGTTCAAGCACAGCACCAAGCCCACATGTGTTGCAATGTCATACCATGAGATGTCACTTAAATGAACAAAATGAACAACCATGTAATTTATGGTCATGTTACAGTGAGTATTAATTCCTTCTAATAAAGTACTATTCTACTTTCAATAGCATTCATATCCTCTAATACATATTTTACTGATGGGTTAGTTGTAGAGTTGAGCGAAACGGGTCGAAAAAATTCAAAAGTCGCCGACTTTTGGCAAAGTCGGGTTTCATGAAACGAAACCCGACCTTAGGATGAGGTCGGCCACGAGGTCGGCGACTTACGCGCCAAAGTCGCTTTTCAAAAGTTTGTTTTGCGCTCTTTTTCAGCCAATCAGGATCCACGGACACTGTGGGCAACGTGATGACATAGGCACGGGTCACCACCATCTTTCAGAAGGGCATGCAAGTGATTGGCTTGCTTTGGTGGGCGTCACAGGGGGTATAAAAGGGCGTGCACGCCGACCGCCATCTTACTTCTGCCGATCTTAGTATAGGGAGAGGTTGCTGCTGATTCTGTAGGGAGAACGTTAGGCAGGGAAGAAGACAAAAAAACTGCTTCTGCTGCTAGCGATTTGGCCTGCACAACACACCAGTCACTGTGTGTGCAGTGCAAGGGGAGGCTATATAGTGGTGTATCAGTGGTGTTGGTTGTTGGGCTGCCTTTTAAGGCTTCCTGACAGGCTGGCATTGCTGTTTACCCACTGCTCCGCAAACTGCTTTTTTAAAAGCAATCCCAATTTTTTTTTTTTGTCCTGCTGAGAAGAAAAAAAAACTGCTTCTGCTGCTAGCAATTTGGCCTGCACAACACACCAGTCACTGTGTGTGCAGTGCAAGGGGAGGCTATATAGTGGTGTATCAGTGGTGTTGGTTGTTGGGCTGCCTTCTAAGGCTTCCTGACAGGCTGGCATTGCTGTTTACCCACTGCTCCGCAAACTGCTTTTTAAAAATCAATCCAATCTCCCTTATCCTCTAGTCACTTTTGTCACAGCTGTGCCATCGAGCCTGTCACATAGCGCTCAGATATTCATTGGGCCTCACACAATCCAAAAGTGTCCAGTGTCCAAAAGTGTGTGCAGAGATTCAAAATCTCCCTTATCCTCTCGTCACTTTTGTCACAGCTGTGCCATCGAGCCTGTCACATAGCGCTCAGATATCAGTGGGCCTCACACAATCCAAAAGTGTCCACTGTCCACAAGTGTGTGCAGAAATTCAAAATCTCCCTTATCCTCTAGTCACTTTTGTCACAGCTGTGCCATCGAGCCTGTCACATAGCGCTCAGATATCAGTGGGCCTCACACAATCCAAAAGTGTCCACTGTCCACAAGTGTGTGCAGAAATTCAAAATCTCCCTTATCCTCTAGTCACTTTTGTCACAGCAGTGCCATCGAGCCTGTCACATAGCGCTCAGATATCAGTGGGCCTCACACAATCCAAAAGTGTCCACTGTCCACAAGTGTGTGCAGAAATTCAAAATCTCCCTTATCCTCTAGTCACTTTTGTCACAGCTGTGCCATCGAGCCTGTCACATAGCGCTCAGATATCAGTGGGCCTCACACAATCCAAAAGTGTCCACTGTCCACAAGTGTGTGCAGAAATTCAAAATCTCCCTTATCCTCTAGTCACTTTTGTCACAGCAGTGCCATCGAGCCTGTCACATAGCGCTGAGATATCAGTGGGCCTCACACAATCCAAAAGTGTCCAGTGTCCAAAAGTGTGTGCAGATATTCAAAATCTCCCTTATCCTCTAGTCACTTTTGTCACAGCAGTGCCATCGAGCCTGTCACATAGCGCTCAGATATCAGTGGGCCTCACACAATCCAAAAGTGTCCAGTGTCGAAAAGTGTGTGCAGATATTCAAAATCTCCCTTATCCTCTAGTCACTTTTGTCACAGCAGTGCCATCGAGCCTGTCACATAGCGCTCAGATATCAGTGGGCCTCACACAATCCAAAAGTGTCCAGTGTCCAAAAGTGTGTGCAGATATTCAAAATCTCCCTTATCCTCTAGTCACTTTTGTCACAGCAGTGCCATCGAGCCTGTCACATAGCGCTCAGATATCAGTGGGCCTCACACAATCCAAAAGTGTCCACTGTCCAAAAGTGTGTGCAGATATTCAAAATCTCCTTTATCCTCTCGTCACTTTGGTCACAGCTGTGCCATCGAGCCTGTCACATAGCGCTCAGATATCAGTGGGCCTCACACAATCCAAAAGTGTCCAGTGTCCAAAAGTGTGTGCAGAAATTAAAAATCTCCCCTGTCCTATAGACACCTTGTACCTTGTTTTACATTACTATATAGTTTGTTGGATTTTGTCTACATTTCTACCAAAAATGAGGAAGGCTGGTGGAAGAGGCCGTGGAATTGGGCGGGGGTTGGCAGCTGGTAATGATGGTGTTGGTGGTGGAACTGATGGTAGTGGCAAGAGCAAAATAGGACCGAATGCAGGAGGTGCTGACCCTGCGTCATCGTCTGGCTACATAAGGCCTCGAACGCTTAGTTTTCTAGGAGTTGGCAAACCGCTTTTAAAGCCAGAGCATCAGGAAAAAGTTTTGTCTTACATTGCTGACTCAGCCTCCAGCTCTATCGCCTCCTCTTCTTCAGTTGTAAAAAGTAAAAGCACTGAGTCATCATTGGAGGCTCATGTTCATGAACCACACCTTTCCTTGTGTCCTTCACCCCAACCAAGATTGAAGGATGACGCAGGCCATACTACTGATTACTCCATGGAGCTGTTTTCACATACCATGCCTGGATTATCAAGTCAAATGGTGAATTACCCAGGCCAAGATGAATCTGACATGGAGTGCACTGATGCACAGCCGCTGATGGATGATTCTGCTGGTACATTCACTCAGAGCACTACATTGTCCTCGCAGTGTACAGAGCCAGATTCTGACCCTGATGAGACTCAGGTGCCCCTTCCCGCACACTATACCACCATACACGGTGACACAGAGGAAGGTGCACATGACATAGAAGAGGAGGTGATGGATGACCCAGTTGTTGACCCAGATTGGCATCCAGTGGGGGAAGAGGGTGCTGCTTCCAATAGCTCAGATGAGGAGCATCCACAGCAGACATCGACATCGCAACAGCTGTTATCTGGCAGGCCCGGAGCACTCCAAAGACAGGTTCCAAACATCAAAAGAGTTGCTGGACAGCTTGTCCAGAGGGTCAAAAGATCACAGCGTGCTAGGCCGCAAAATGTCTGCCAAAGTAGGAAGAGTGCAGTGTGGCACTTTTTTGAACAAAATCCTCATGATCAGGCCAAGGTTATCTGTAAGAAGTGCGCAAAGACCTTTAGCCGAGGGAAAAATCTGAAAAATTTGAATACCAGTTGCATGCTTAGACATTTAACCAGCATGCACTTGCAAGCGTGGACACAACACCAAACCTCAAGTGCCACATGTGCAACTGATCACAACGAAGGTAGTCAGCAACGCTACATTGTTTCCCCCACTGTAAGCCCACCGGTTAGCACAGCAGCAAATGTTGAGGTGTCGTTGCAAGACCACAGCAGTCAGGGAATCCCACTGTTATATCAACGAAAGACTGATTCTAGGCCATCAGAAAGAACACCAACTCCATCACCATCATCAACCCTCTCTCAGTCCACCCTGTCCACCGCTACTTCCACCATATGCAGCTCTCAAGTCCAGCTCACCCTCCCAGACACTATGAGTAGGTCAAGAAAGTACTCAGTCTCTCATCCGCGTACACTGGGTTTGAACGCCCACATTGCCAAACTAATCTCGTTTGAGATGATGCCCTTTCGTTTGGTGGAAAGCACAGCTTTCCGCGAACTCATGGCCTATGCAGTACCACGCTATGACCTACCCAGTCGCCACTTCTTCTCTCGCAAAGCCATCCCAGCCCTCCACCATCATGTGAAAGACCGCATTGTCCATGCACTCAAGCAGTCAGTGAGCGGAAAGGTGCACCTCACAACTGATGCATGGTCCAGTCGGCATGGCCAGGGCCGTTACGTGTCCATCACTGCGCACTGGGTTAATGTGGTGGATGCAGGGTCCACAGGGGACAGCGGTGGTGGGACAGTGCTGCCTAGCCCACGGTATAGGAAACAGTTGGCTGTAGGCGTTCGACCCTCCTCCTCCTCCTCCTCCTCCAGAAGCGAAAGCTCGTCCACAGAGCGCAGTCGTACGAGCACTCCATCTGCAGCTGCCACTCTTGCACACGATGTGTCCCCCTATCGAGCAGCTAGTGGAAAGCGTCAGCAGGCTGTGTTTCAGATGATGTGTTTGGGCGACAGACACACCGCCGAGGTGCTGGCCGAGTACTTGAAGCGACAAACTGAGTCATGGCTGGGTAGTGTACATCTTGAGGCAGGCAAGGTAGTTAGTGATAACGGCCGTAATTTTGTGGCAGCCATAGCCCTTTCAAAACTCAGCCACATACCTTGCTTGGCTCACACCTTGAACCTGGTGGTGCAGTGCTTCCTCAAAAATTATCCGGAGTTAACAGCCCTGCTCCAGAAGGTGCGAAGCCTGTGCGCGCACATCCGCCGGTCGCCTGTACACTCCGTTCGTATGCAGAAGCTGCAGCGATTGCTCCGCCTTCCCAACCACCGCCTCATTATCGACATTGCAACAAGGTGGAACTCCACCCTGCACATGGTGGAGCGGCTGTGCGAGCAGAGGCAGGCCATAATGCATTTGTGGGAGGATACACGGCCAGGCACTTTGAGAGCAGACATGGAGTTGACAGGTGTGCAGTGGTCGAAGCTGAAAGACCTTTGTAAAGTCCTTCAGTGTTTTGAGGAATGCACACGGCTGGTAAGCGCAGACGACGCCATCCTAAGCATGAGCATCCCACTTATGCGTCTGCTCATGCAAACTTTGACGCACCTTAAGGAGCAGGCGTCTGCAGCCAATGTTGATGAGGAGGAAGAGGAGGAGGGAATCCTTGATGACATTCAGCCATTGTCTGCTCAGGGACCTCTCCTGGACGAGGTGGAGGAAGAAGAGGAGGAGGAGGATGATGATGGGGATGATTACTTAGGGGAGGAGGATGCATCTCGTGGGGCAAGAGAAAATGTTGGCGTGGCAAGGTCTGGTACAGGGTTTGTGCGTGACTGGAGGGATGTGGATTTGCCAGAAAGTGCTCCTCCACCCAGCACTCGCAGTGCATCATTGACACCGGGAACATTGGCCCACATGTCAGATTATGCCTTGCGGATCCTAAAAAGGGACCCCCGCATTGCCAAAATGATGAACGATGATGACTACTGGTTGGCCAGCATCCTGGATCCACGCTATAAAGGCAAATTACAAAACATCATGCCACAGGAGAACCTTGACCTAATATTGGCTAATAAACAAGCAACTCTGGTAAATCAGTTGCTTGAGGCATTCCCAGCACACAGCAGCGGTGATGGTTCTCACACGAGCCGTACGGGCCGGGGGCAGCTTGGCAGAGGTGTTCGTGGTGCACACAGCAGAAGTGGCGTTGGAGACAGGGGTTTCATGACAATGTTGTGGACTGATTTTTCAAATACCGCTCACACAACTGGTAATACTGCATCGATGGAAAGTGACAGGAGACAGCAGTTGTCAACTATGGTTACAAACTACTTTTCCTCCCATATCGATGTTCTCCCACACAGGTCATTCCCCTTTGACTATTGGGCCGCTAAACTGGACACCTGGCCTGAATTGGCCCAATATGCCTTACAGGAGCTCGCTTGCCCAGCTGCAAGTGTGCTATCGGAAAGAGTCTTCAGTGCAGCTGGATCAATCCTGACAGAAAAAAGGACCCGTCTGTCAACCCAAAATGTGGATGATCTAACCTTCATTAAAATGAACCACGCATGGGTTTCCAAGGATTTTGTCCCACCTTCCCCTGATGACACATAGGGTGACAGAAAAATGGCTTGCTTTGGTCCACCTCTTCCTGGTACTTCACCTATTTCGCCTTTTGCATCAGCTGAATGTCCAACATCAACATATGCCACTTTCTAAAACTCCCTAACTGTGCTGCCTCCCCCCCCATGGCCGGGGTCACCACCTACCGCACGACACCGTGCGAGTGCCGTTGCCCTGGACAGGTGGGTAGGCCGACTCTTGGGCGCGGGCACTGGCACAGGGTCCCTCATAGTGCAATCAAGTGTCTCTGACGGTGGTGGTGCACACCCGTCGTCAGACACACCGCTGTACTATGAGGGGCCCAGTGCCAGTACTGACACCCACGAGTGGGCCCCCCTTGCTTGGGCAGGGCCCCAGCATTTGCAATCTTTACCTCTCCCTGCTCCTCCGCTGTGTAATCTGGGCCGTCAAATCCATACTGTGCCTGACACCGTCTGAGCCTGCCTCCTGAGACATATATTTTGAATGTGTACGCTATCCATACATGTTATCCAGGGATACAGTACCCTTTCTAACCTCTGTGCAATCACGTGCAATCCATACTGGGCCTAACACCGTCTGAGCCTGCCTCATGCTGTATAGACATATATTTTGAATGTGTACGCTATCCATACATGTTATCCGGTGATACGGTACCCTTTCTAACCTTTGTGCAATCACGTGCAATCCATACTGGGCCTAACACCGTCTGAGCCTGCCTCCTGAGACATATATTTTGAATGTGTACGCTATCCATACATGTTATCCAGGGATACGGTACCCTTTCTAACCTTTGTGCAATCATGTGCAATCCATACTGGGCCTAACACCGTCTGAGCCTGCCTCCTGAGACATATATTTTGAATGTGTACGCTATCCATACATGTTATCCAGGGATACGGTACCCTTTCTAACCTTTGTGCAATCACGTGCAATCCATACTGGGCCTAACACCGTCTGAGCCTGCCTCATGCTGTATAGACATATATTTTGAATGTGTACGCTATCCATACATGTTATCCGGGGATACGGTACCCTTTCTAACCTTTGTGCAATCACGTGCAATCCATACTGGGCCTAACACCATCTGAGCCTGCCTCATGCTGTATAGACATATATTTTGAATGTGTACGCTATCCATACATGTTATCCGGTGATACGGTACCCTTTCTAACCTTTGTGCAATCACGTGCAATCCATACTGGGCCTAACACCGTCTGAGCCTGCCTCATGCTGTATAGACATATATTTTGAATGTGTACGCTATCCATACATGTTATCCAGGGATACGGTACCCTTTCTAACCTTTGTGCAATCACGTGCAATCCATACTGGGCCTAACACCGTCTGAGCCTGCCTCATGCTGTATAGACATATATTTTGAATGTGTACGCTATCCATACATGTTATCCGGGGATACGGTACCCTTTCTAACCTTTGTGCAATCATGTGCAATCCATACTGGGCCTAACACCGTCTGAGCCTGCCTCCTGAGACATATATTTTGAATGTGTACGCTATCCATACATGTTATCCAGGGATACGGTACCCTTTCTAACCTTTGTGCAATCACGTGCAATCCATACTGGGCCTAACACCGTCTGAGCCTGCCTCATGCTGTATAGACATATATTTTGAATGTGTACGCTATCCATACATGTTATCCGGGGATACGGTACCCTTTCTAACCTTTGTGCAATCACGTGCAATCCATACTGGGCCTAACACCATCTGAGCCTGCCTCATGCTGTATAGACATATATTTTGAATGTGTACGCTATCCATACATGTTATCCGGTGATATGGTACCCTTTCTAACCTTTGTGCAATCACGTGCAATCCATACTGGGCCTAACACCGTCTGAGCCTGCCTCATGCTGTATAGACATATATTTTGAATGTGTACGCTATCCATACATGTTATCCAGGGATACGGTACCCTTTCTAACCTTTGTGCAATCACGTGCAATCCATACTGGGCCTAACACCGTCTGAGCCTGCCTCATGCTGTATAGACATATATTTTGAATGTGTACGCTATCCATACATGTTATCCGGGGATACGGTACCCTTTCTAACCTTTGTGCAATCACGTGCAATCCATACTGGGCCTAACACCGTCTGAGCCTGCCTCCTGAGACATATATTTTGAATGTGTACGCTATCCATACATGTTATCCAGGGATACGGTACCCTTTCTAACCTTTGTGCAATCACGTGCAATCCATACTGGGCCTAACACCGTCTGAGCCTGCCTCATGCTGTATAGACATATATTTTGAATGTGTACGCTATCCATACATGTTATCCGGTGATACGGTACCCTTTCTAACCTTTGTGCAATCACGTGCAATCCATACTGGGCCTAACACCATCTGAGCCTGCCTCATGCTGTATAGACATATATTTTGAATGTGTATGCTATCCATACATGTTATCCGGGGATACGGTACCCTTTCTAACCTTTGTGCAATCACGTGCAATCCATACTGGGCCTAACACCGTCTGAGCCTGCCTCCTGAGACATATATTTTGAATGTGTACGCTATCCATACATGTTATCCAGGGATACGGTACCCTTTCTAACCTTTGTGCAATCACGTGCAATCCATACAGGGCCTAACACCGTCTGAGCCTGCCTCATGCTGTATAGACATATATTTTGAATGTGTACGCTATCCATACATGTTATCCGGGGATACGGTACCCTTTCTAACCTTTGTGCAATCACGTGCAATCCATACTGGGCCTAACACCGTCTGAGCCTACCTCCTGAGACATATATTTTGAATGTGTACGCTATCCATACATGTTATCCAGGGATACGGTATCCTTTCTAACCTTTGTGCAATCACATGCAATCCATACTGGGCCTAACACCGTCTGAGCCTGCCTCATGCTGTATAGACATATATTTTGAATGTGTACGCTATCCATACATGTTATCCGGTGATACGGTACCCTTTCTAACCTTTGTGCAATCACGTGCAATCCATACTGGGCCTAACACCGTCTGAGCCTGCCTCATGCTGTATAGACATATATTTTGAATGTGTACGCTATCCATACATGTTATCCGGTGATACGGTACCCTTTCTAACCTTTGTGCAATCACGTGCAATCCATACTGGGCCTAACACCGTCTGAGCCTGCCTCATGCTGTATAGACATATATTTTGAATGTGTACGCTATCCATACATGTTATCCGGTGATACGGTACCCTTTCTAACCTTTGTGCAATCACGTGCAATCCATACTGGGCCTAACACCGTCTGAACCTGCCTCATGCTGTATAGACATATATTTTGAATGTGTACGCTATCCATACATGTTATCCGGGGATACGGTACCCTTTCTAACCTTTGTGCAATCACGTGCAATCCATACTGGCCTAACACCGTCTGAGCCTGCCTCCTGAGACATATATTTTGAATGTGTACGCTATCCATACATGTTATCCAGGGATACGGTACCCTTTCTAACCTTTGTGCAATCACGTGCAATCCATACTGGGCCTAACACCATCTGAGCCTGCCTCATGCTGTATAGACATATATTTTGAATGTGTACGCTATCCATACATGTTATCCAGGGATACGGTACCCTTTCTAACCTTTGTGCAATCACGTGCAATCCATACTGGGCCTAACATCGTCTGAGCCTGCCTCATGCTGTATAGACATATATTTTGAATGTGTACGCTATCCATACATGTTATCCGGGGATACGGTACCCTTTCTAACCTTTGTGCAATCACGTGCAATCCATACTGGGCCTAACACCATCTGAGCCTGCCTCCTGAGACATATATTTTGAATGTGTACGCTATCCATACATGTTATCTGGGGATACGGTACCCTTTCTCACCTTTGTGCAATCACGTGTAATCCATACTGGGCGTGAGAACGGCTGGCGAGCTGTTAAGCAAGCTACAGCACCTGTCCAGACAAGTACAGGGATTCCCTAGCGAGGAGACTTATTTGATTGTTTTCAATGTTGGGACAGCAATTTTTGGGGAGCACTATACTCTGGAGAATGATAGATGGGGCCCACCATACACTGGAACATTCCAAAGGTGGACATCAGACACTGGAGCAGCATTTACAGGGCCCATTATACACTAGAGCATTAGAAATGGGGCCCATTATGTTTGGAGCATTATTTGGGCCCATAAGACAGTGGAGCTTCATCCATGGGGACCAACATATACTGTAGCATTATGTGGAGCTCATCATATACTGTTTCAAACATTATATGGGACCAATGATTCTGTATGGAGAAATAGATGGGCCTCGTCATGAGATGTAAAAAGTGAGGTATTTTTCATTGGACTATACCGCTATTTCTCTGCCGTATCGGAGCATGATGAGTTGTGGTATGTGTTAAAGGGGCGGTCTTTCACCCAGGGCACATGAAAACCTGGAGCCAGCCCTCCCCCCCCAGTTTGTAGCCAAATAACCCCCATTTTTCAGTGCGTAACTTGTATTATGAAGTTAATTAAGGTTGACAAGCTTAAGAAAGAAGAATTGATGCTTTTGGCATTCAAATGGGCACTGTAGGTGTGTTTCCTGTCCTCCTCTCACTGCCGACTTTTATTCCCCATTGACTTACATTGGGTTTCGTGTTTCGGGACGACCCCGACTTTTCCCTATAATCGGACGATCTTGCTCGACCCGACTTTTGGAAAAGTCGGGTTTCACGAAACGAAACGCGACCCTAAAAAACCAAAAGTCGCTCAACTCTAGTTAGTTGCAATCACCTTTAAATTGGCTTATCTTCTCATGCATCATGGATCACATTTAGTGATGAGCGCAAGTGCTGAGAGTGCTCGGGTATGCATCAAGTATTGTGCTTGCTCAAGTGACATGTTTGTGTCCCCACAGTCACAGGTTTTCTGGCTGTTAGGCAACTTGCAGACTTGCGTTCTGAGGCGCAGGGCTGCCACTAAGCTCCGCCCCGGCCGTGCCGCCTCCAGTCAGCTCCTCCTATGGTCGCATGACTCTGCATGCGATCAGCGTACCCTATATTTAGCATTGGGTACGCTGGGCATGCGCTGGTATGTTTTTGCCAGCACATACTCCCTTTTGGCGCTGCTCTGACGTGCGCCAAACGCACCGTGTTGCATTTTTGCGCGCTTAGCTCAGCGCCAAAAGGGAGCATGCGCTTGCAAAAACATACCAGTGCATGGCCAGCATACCCAACGCTTAATATAGGGTACGCTGATCGTATGCAGCATTATGCGACCATAGGAGGAGCTGACCGGAGGAGGCGAGGCCGGGGGCATAGCTTTGCGGCGGCCCTGTGCTGCGTCTCAGAACGCAAGTCTGCAAGTAGCCTTAGGCAGTCAAAAACCATGCAGGGATTGCCTGTGCTTACAAGTCCTGTGCATGTGTGGCTCTCTAACACCATTGAAAAATGCAGTTGCAGGGACTCATGTCACTGGCGCACCTGTGATACTCGGTGAACCATCGGCAAACTCGAGTAAAGAGCACTTGCACTCATCACTGGTCATATTGTGTTTGATTCATATAACCATAGGAACTTCAGGTTAATCATAAACTTGAGAGGTTAAAAAAATAATATTACTATTAAAATAACCATTTCAAAGTTTGCAGCATCTGTACTGGCTAGGATTCGGTGGGTGTCAATTCGACTTCAGCAAACCGTTTGAAGCTCGAATTTGTCAACTTCATCGAATTTTCCCACAAAGTTTCTATTCATAATGAATGAATTTATGCTAACCGCATAATTAAAAGCCTCTAATTACCTGTAAAAATATGAGTAAAACATTGTCAGCTACCTTTGGAGTCAATTGAAACTGTTTTGAGCTCTGTAATGTGAAAACGGCCTTTTTAAATTCCAAATGACTTCAACCTTTCTGGCTAAGGGAAAATGGATGATAATCAGAGGTAACCAGCCACATACGTTAAACTGCAGAATCAGACTTTTTAAGCTACCTAAATTGTAGAAATTATCCCTTTAATTAGCGATAACAAAACAGGTGTACGGTACTGTTTTGAATAGGAAAAAAATAACTCACAACTAGGAGGAAAAATTGTTCTAATTTTGGGGTGCACAACTGGTTATTCATAAAATGATTAGGCAATTACAAAGGTTTGTTATCAAACTTTTTCATAAATTATCCTCATTTTTGCTTTAGGTAAAATAGTTGAAATGTTTTGAATGTGAAGAACGTATGACTTCATATCATGGAATAAGAAATGTTCCTTTCTTGGGGACCTGCAACTGGTAAATAAAAAAATATTGGCAATTACTAATGCTTTTTATCAAGCCATTCAAAAATGATCACCTATTTTCTTGAGTCAGTTGTTTTGAGAGCAAAAAAATATGTTTACATTGTTGTCACCAAGCGTTTAAAAAAATTAGCTGCTTTTGGAGAGCTGTCTCTTGAAGGTACAAAAACGTTACAGTACACTTACCAGCATCAGTAGTACTATCTATAACTATAATACGCAGTTGGAAGACAGGAGATGTCTTATTAGCATGGATAAGCAGTTGCTGAGGCAGGAGAGGATGGTAGGAAGTTCAGATGGGGCAGATAGGGAAATACTTGCTAGTTCAGGGTCAGCAATGACTACTGTAAAGTGGGAGAATCTGTACAGTTCAACAATATGAAACACATTTGGATGCCAGGAGGTGCATGGCTGTCATAGCTAGGTATGTGACTGGCGTGGGTGTACAGTGGCTGCAGCATGAGCACATTATAGAGTTGGAGCAGGCAAAAAGATGTTTGGCAGTTTAGGGCCAGCAATGGCAGCCCCGACACTAGCAGTACTACAATACAAATTACATAATGGAAAAGCAGTAGATGCCTAGCAAACTGTGGACCATCTGCAGAAGAACAGTTTAGACTTCAGTCAATGAACAGTGATGAAGGCAGACAGATGATATGTCCGATTTAATCATTGTCATCCACCGTTGGTGCATGAAAGTCTGATCCATACCTTATTTATGTTGACAAATGTTATGTTTTTCATGTTTCATTGAAGGCTAGACATGATAGTATTTCCAGAGGAAACTGATCAAGTTCTTTCCCATGATCCAGTTTGTTTACCAAGAAATCTACTGTATGTAATGGGGGATCAGGGTATTTTTCAGAGAAAAGACAAAGTTAATACTACTAATCCTGTCAGTACAGCTGTACAGCTATGCCTGTTGTGAGGGACAATGGAGATGTCCCTCCTGGAATGTGCCCACACCTTGGCATTTCCCCAGGACATAAAAAGCAAGGCAATGTTTTTCTTTAATTAAAAGCTCTTTGAAGCTTGGTCCCCACCAAATAGCACCAAGTTGTGAGCTCCTGCAGCTACAGGCAAACTGATTGAAGCACCTGGAAACACTGTCGTACAACAAGTCACAGCAGGCTCTGCTGCAATGTCTCTGAGCCTAGCCAAGCACATTATTCTAATTTGAATTCCTTTCACCAAGCACCCATATTATTTAGCCACCTCTAGAACCCTGCATTATGGAGTTATAAAGCATACGTAAAAGTAATTACAAACAGTAGACATTTTTGGTCTCTATACACAGATAAAATCCAGCACAATCCAGTGGCATTGCTGCCATTTCATTCAGATCTTTGGGCGGAAAGCTATGAGCCTCCACAGTTCTGGACAGAAAATCATACTTTCAGATATGGGAGGAGAGAGGCTGCACAAGCCCAGGGGTGGGCACAAAGTGTGGGAGGAGACAGCCTAGTAGATAAGAGAAAGCTGCTCATTTTGAGCTGAGTTTTCTAATGGCCGGAGGATATGTTAGCTGAAGCAGCCAGGAAAGCCTGTAACTAAGATTTAGACCTGTGAACCATCAGCGCCTCCCTGTGGTCACATGTTACATATCACAGTAATTGCAACCTACTGTATCTATACCCTATCCTTGTACTACACTTGTGACTGTATACCTATATTTTGTTTTGCAAATATATACCTGTGTTATGAATGAGTCACCGAAGGAGGAAAAAACAAAAATACAAGCTAAGTCCATTAAACCGGAGAGGTTGGTAGCTATCGAATTGAAGACCCCTGATCCTATCCACAACAACTGACAGTAGCCGTGGGGGGTTCCTACGATGCCCTAGACCCCTCGATCACAGCCAGAGAACTAAATAGGCCTAAAGAAAGAGCAGACCCCAAAGCAATAGGCAGCCCCCAACATATAATGACGGTGAAGCAAGATGAAAACACTAACACAGATAGAAAGATAGGTTGAGCAAACGATGGGGCCCAAGCTAACTAAAAAGGACAGGATAGAAAAGCTGCTGTCTGCAATCCGCAAAAAACCCTACCAAAAAATGTCCCAACCGTCTGATAGGAAAAACAGACCCTGAAGTCGCTAGGACTTCAAAAAGACTATATCAGCACACCACCGACCGGGGATGGCTGAACTCCAAAAAAGAAGTTAAACAAAACAAAACTAATAAGTTCAATAGCAGAGCAAAAACTTATCTTTGGGAAGCAGGAATCAGACTGGTCTCCAAGAATCCAGCAGAGAAATCACCAGCGACTCAGAAGGGCGTCGGCTGCCATATATCCAGTCAGAAATTCCTGTTACCTCGTCATCATCTACCAGATCAGGTGTTTGGTAATCAGCTTCACCACCTGCTCCATCTGGCTGCACGGGAGTGATGCAGATATGCTTCAGGTATGGATTGCATTTGATATGGTCTTGCTTTTAAAACATTTAGGAGGCCGCAATGGCACAGTGAATAAATAAAAATGTAGAGTAGGACCCCCCATATGAGATTGCCTTGGCGTGGCGGGGTGGCTCAATATATTGATCAATATTTTGCTAAATGTCTCATTTTGAATGCAGTAAGATATGTGCATATGCACCTCATGTTATGCGTTCTGACCACCGGCAGTGCTGGCTCTTCTCTTTTTTTATTGCAAATTGGTTTTGTGGCTGACCACCACTGTTGCCGTGCACGCTGGGTCATGTTCGCCATCTTTTCTGTGTTTATTGTGATTGATCTAGGCTTCTGTGCACACTCACGGCAGCCCCGCCCTGCCCCAGGCTTTATTTATTTTTGCATCCATGTCTGACCCTGCTTTGCCCTTCATCTGTGTTTGCTGGTCAGGCAGTGTGTGGAGGTCAAACCTGAGATGTCTGTGTTCAGACCTGGTTGGCCTTCATCTGCACCTGCTCCATCTGGCTGCACGGGAGTGATGCAGATATGCTTCAGGTATGGATTGCATTTGATATGGTCTTGCTTTTAAAACATTTAGGAGGCCGCAATGGCACAGTGAATAAATAAAAATGTAGAGTAGGACCCCCCATATGAGATTGCTTTGGCGTGGCGGGGTGGCTCAATATATTGATCAATATTTTGCTAAATGTCTCATTTTGAATGCAGTAAGATATGTGCATATGCACCTCATGTTATGCGTTCTGACCACCGGCAGTGCTGGCTCTTCTCTTTTTTTATTGCAAATTGGTTTTGTGGCTGACCACCACTGTTGCCGTGCACGCTGGGTCATGTTCGCCATCTTTTCTGTGTTTATTGTGATTGATCTAGGCTGCTGTGCACACTCACGGCAGCCCCGCCCTGCCCCAGGCTTTATTTATTTTTGCATCCATGTCTGAGCCTGCTTTGCCCTTCATCTGTGTTTGCTGGTCAGGCAGTGTGTGGAGGTCAAACCTGAGATGTCTGTGTTCAGACCTGGTTGGCCTTCATCTGCACCTGCTCCATCTGGCTGCACGGGAGTGATGCAGATATGCTTCAGGTATGGATTGCATTTGATATGGTCTTGCTTTTAAAACATTTAGGAGGCCGCAATGGCACAGTGAATAAATAAAAATGTAGAGTAGGACCCCTATATGAGATTGCCTTGGAGTGGCGGGGTGGCTCAATATATTGATCAATATTTTGCTAAATGTCTCATTTTGAATGCATTAAGATATGTGCATATGCACCTCATGTTATGCGTTCTGACCACCGGCAGTGCTGGCTCTTCTCTTTTTTTATTGCAAATTGGTTTTGTGGCTGACTACCACTGTTGCCGTGCACGCTGGGTCATGTTCACCATCTTTTCTGTGTTTATTGTGATTGATCTAGGCTGCTGTGCACACTCACGGCAGCCCCGCCCTGCCCCAGGCTTTATTTATTTTTGCATCCATGTCTGAGCCTGCTTTGCCCTTCATCTGTGTTTGCTGGTCAGGCAGTGTGTGGAGGTCAAACCTGAGATGTCTGTGTTCAGACCTGGTTGGCCTTCATCTGCACCTGCTCCATCTGGCTGCACGGGAGTGATGCAGATATGCTTCAGGTATGGATTGCATTTGATATGGTCTTGCTTTTAAAACATTTAGGAGGCCGCAATGGCACAGTGAATAAATAAAAATGTAGAGTAGGACCCCCCATATGAGATTGCCTTGGCGTGGCGGGGTGGCTCAATATATTGATCAATATTTTGCTAAATGTCTCATTTTGAATGCAGTAAGATATGTGCATATGCACCTCATGTTATGCGTTCTGACCACCGGCAGTGCTGGCTCTTCTCTTTTTTTATTGCTAATTGACAGAAGAAACTTAGGTTGAACACCACCCACAGCTAATGTGTGTGCAAAACGTTTCTCTCGTTTAGGGCAGACAGAAATAATATGCGAAGCATCACCACAGAAGAAACACAGCTCATTACGCCTTCTGAACTCCTGATGTTGCGCCCTAGACAAAACTCTATCACATTGCATAGGTTCAGACATTTGTTCAACAGGTGGCAACACCTCTCATGCGTTTTTGCGTTCATGCAAACGCCGATCAACCTGAATGGCTAATGACATAGAATCGTCAAGACCAGAGGGAACAGGAAATCCCACCATAGTATCCTTTACAGTCTCTGACAAACCCTTCCGAAAGAGAGCTGCCAAGGCACCATCATTCCAGGTAGTAAGGGCCACCCACTTTCAGAATTTTTGACAGTACAACTCTGCAGAATCCCGACCCTGGCTCAATGCCAACAGGGCCTTTTCAGCCTGATCAATAGCATTAGGTTCATCATACAACAACCCCAAGGCTTGAAAAAATGCGTTCACATTAGTAAGAATAGGATCATCAGGTTCCAAAGAAAACGCCCATTCCTGGGGATCGCCACGCAGCAAAGAGATGACAATTTTAACCTGCTGCTCGGAGCTCCCCGACGAGTTAGGCTTCAAGGCAAAAAATAATTTACAATTATTCTTAAAATTCAAAAATTTAGACCGATCCCCAAAAAACACATCAGGAGTAGGGATCTTTTGTTCAGCAGCATGTGAATGAGCAAGATAGGCAGAAATTCCCCGCACTTCAGCAGTGAGCTGCTCCACACGATTAGACAATAGCTTCATCTCCATTGAGAAAGAAAAAAAAAATTCCCCCTACGGCCTCAGAGACATAGAGGAAAAAAATATACACACAAAAAATAAAAAAAATTCTGACAAACTCTTTTTTTTTTTTTTACAATTCTTTCCTGCTATTGAGTACCCTAGGATCTGCGGTATGGCTGGTGATTCTGTTATGAATGAGTCACCGAAGGAGGAAAAAACAAAAATACAAGCTAAGTCCAGAAAACCGGAGAGGTTGGTAGCTATCGGATTGAAGAGGAGACAGCCTAATAGATAAGAGAAAGCTGCTCATTTTGAGCTGAGTTTTCTAATGGCCGGAGGATATGTTAGCTGAAGCAGCCAGGAAAGCCTGTAACTAAGATTTAACAAATATGTACCTAGCACTCAACTTAAAGGTATTTGTAGGGCGGTTTATTGTAGTACACGAAAGAAGACGTTTCGGTCAATGTGACCTTCTTCAGTTACGTGTGGTATATAGATTGTGTAGAGCTTATAGGCATCTATCAGAAAGGATGATGGTGCTTTAGGCATTGAGGAGAATGATCTCTGTAAGGTAATGAGCTTGTCCATTTATAGGAGAGGGGCAAACGTGCCTCCAGATGCGGTGTCCACAAGATGAAAACATTAACAGCAAGCAAGATGAAAACACTAACACAGATAGAAAGATAGGTTGAGCAAACGATGGGGCCCAAGCTAACTAAAAAGGACAGGATAGAAAAGCTGCTGTCTGCAATCCGCAAAAAACCCTACCAAAAAATGTCCTAACCGTCTGATAGGAAAAACAGGCCCTGAAGTCGCTAGGACTTCAAAAAGACTATATCAGCACTCAGGTAAATTCTGAAGACAGAGCAAAGAGACAAACTGATCAGAGACAAAAATGGAACTCAGCACACCCCTGACCGGGGATGGCTGAACTCCAAAAAACAAGTTAAACAAAACAAAACTAATAAGTTCAATAGCAGAGCAAAAACTTATCTTTGGGAAGCAGGAATCAGACTGGTCTCCAAGAATCCAGCAGAGAAATCACCAGCGACTCAGAAGGGCATCGGCTGCCTTATATCCAGTCAGAAATTCCTGTTACCCAGTCATCATCTACCAGATCAGGTGTTTGGTAATCAGCCTCACTACCTTCCTTCACCAGAAGAGGGAGTTCATCAGACATCGACGGTGAAGGGGAAAATGAACTCACAACATACCTGTATATTTCTAGTGCGCCTTTTCGGCGATTAAATATAAAATTAATTTTGGGTTTCTCTTTTATCTCGACTCACAAATCCCCATGTCCGAACACCCAGTTGGTCAAACGTATGCTCCTCAGGTTGATTTCTGACCCAATATAACCCTGTTGTTGGACGGGGCTTATGTCAAATGAGGAACTGGTGGCAGAACACCGCATTGTTTTAATGAGGAACTCTGGCAGTGATGGCTGGAAGGTTTAAATATATATATCCCCAGCCTGGACTAGTGATATATATCCCCCCTCACTGGGAGTGCCTCATTAACTTGTACCTAGAAGAGAAACCTTTCAGGTGACTATTTGTTCTTGGTGCAGTTTTCTGACTCACCTGCAGCAAGTGGTGGTGCCAGAGAGCCAATCCCTGCTGGGTCCTTCTCTCCCCTCCCACAAGGTGAGCGAAGTCGACGCCCCCTTCCCCTGTGAGATCCCTCAAACCAGTGTTTGCTGAAGTGTGGCAGATAGCCGCAATGTCAGATAAAACATCTTGTCCATTATGTCAAATAAACTCTGGGTGTTGTTAATGCTGCCTTGACTACTTACTGAAGCCCTAACACTAACTCAGATGGTGGAATTTGGTGTATCACATGTGCTTATGTCTGTGTGAAACACTGAGGAGTTTGCTGGTCAGTCTTGAGTAGTGTTGAGCATTCTGATACCGCAAGTATCGGGTATCGGCCGATACTTGCTGTATCGGAATTCCGATACCGACTTCCGATATTTTTTCAATATCGGAATTCGGCATCGGAATCGGAAGTTCAAAGTTGATTGACGGCCTGACATCATCATGATGCGCGGTGTGTGCGCATCATGATGCGCCGTCATTTCGGGCCTTCCGGGGGTCTCTGCCGGCCTGCCGGGGGGCTGTGTGGACTGCCCGGGGTCGGTACCGGCCTGCCGGGGGGCTGTGCCGGCCTGCCGGTGGTCTGTGCACCCTGTGGGGGTCTGTACCGGCCTGCCGGGGGGCTGTGCCGGCCTGCCGGTGGTCTGTGCACCCTGTGGGGGTCTGTACCGGCCTGCCGGGGGGCTGTGCCGGCCTGCCGGGGGGCTGTGCTGATGTCCGGGGGTCTGTGCAAGCATCGTCCGATGGGACTACAAGTCCCATCTGGCGATGCCTGCTACCATGACAGTGATTGACACATTAGCCAATGATGGGACAGTAGTAGTCCCATCATCCGGCTAATGTGTTAAATGTTAAAAAAAAAAAAAAAAAAACCACCATACATACTACATACATACTACATACATACTACATATATACTACTTGCATGCTACATACATACTACATGCTACATACATACTACATATATACTACATGCATGCTACATACATACTACATGCTACATACATACTACATATATACTACATGCATGCTACATACATGCTACATGCTACATACATACTACATATATACTACATGCATGCTACATACATACTACATGCTACATACATACTACATACACTCACTGGCCACTTTATTAGGTACACCATGCTAGTAACGGGTTGGACCCCTTTTGCCTTCAGAACTGCCTCAATTCTTCGTGGCAGAGAGTCAACAAGGTGCTGGAAGCATTCCTCAGAGATTTTGGACCATATTGACATGATGGCATCACACAGTTGGCGCAGATTTGTCGGCTGCACATCCCTGATGCGAATCTCCCGTTCCACCACATCCCAAAGATGCTCTATTGGATTGAGATCTGGTGACTGAGGAGGCCATTTGAGTACAGTGAACTCATTGTCATGTTCAAGAAACCAATCTGAGATGATTCGAGCTTTATGACATGGCGCATTATCCTGCTGAAAGTAGCCATCAGATGTTGGGTACATTGTGGTCATAAAGGGATGGACATGGTCAGCAACAATACTCAGGTAGGCTGTAGCGTTGCAACGATGCTCAATTGGTACCAAGGGGCCCAAAGAGTGCCAAGAAAAAATTCCCCACACCATGACACCACCACCACCAGCCTGAACCGTTGATACAAGGCAGGATGGATCCATGCTTTCATGTTGTTTACGCCAAATTCTGACCCTACCATCCGAATGTCGCAGCAGAAATCGAGACTCATCAGACCAGGCAACGTTTTTCCAATCTTCTACTGTCCAATTTCGATGAGCTTGTGCAAATTGTAGCCTCAGTTTCCTGTTCTTAGCTGAGAGGAGTGGTACCCGGTGTGGTCTTCTGCTGCTGTAGCCCATCTGCCTCAAAGTTCGACGCACTGTGCGTTCAGAGATGCTCTTCTGCCTACCTTGGTTGTAACGGGTGGCAATTTGAGTCACTGTTGCCTTTCTATCAGCTCGAACCAGTCTGCCCATTCTCCTCTGACCTCTGGCATCAACAAGGCATTTCCGGCCACAGAACTGCCGCTCACTGGATTTTTTTTCTTTTTCGGACCATTCTCTGTAAACCCTAGAGATGGTTGTGCGTGAAAATCCCAGTAGATCAGCAGTTTCTGAAATACTCAGACCAGCCCTTCTGGCACCAACAATCATGCCACGTTCAAAGGCACTCATATCACCTTTCTTCCCCATACTGATGCTCGGTTTGAACTGCAGGAGATTGTCTTGACCATGTCTACATGCCTAAATGCACTGAGTTGCCGCCATGTGATTGGCAGATTAGAAATTAAGTCTTAACACACAGTTGGACAGGTGTACCTAATAAAGTGGCCAGTGAGTGTATATACTACATACATACTACATACATGCTACATACATACTGCATGCTACATACATACTACATACATACTACATACATACTACATACATACTACATGCATGCTACATACATACTACATGCATGCTACATGCATGCTACATACATACTACATGCTACATACATACCACATACATACTACATACATACTACATACATGCTACATGCTACATACATACTACATATATACTACATGCATGCTACATACATACTACATATATACTACATGCATGCTACATACATACTGCATGCTACATGCATGCTACATACATACTACATACATACTACATGCTACATACATACCACATATATACTACATACATACAATACATTCATACAATACATACATAGACATACAGTACATATAACATAGAGTAACATACTTACCAATACTTGTCACATTGTTCCCCGAAGCCATTGTCTTTTACGGAATAAATATTAACATAACAAACCACAAAAATACTCACCCACGATCCGAAGCAGTCCACGAGTGTGTCCCACGACGATCTTGGGTAGAGAACTGCAGCATCAGATGATGCTGCCGTTCTCTACGGGCTGCAGGAATCCAATGACGGAAGGTAGGTATCCTTCCGCACTGTATTCCTCCGCCACTTAAAAAAAAAAAGTCCCTAGTCTCACTTTATGCCATTGCTGTGTGGGAAATTCCCACGCAGCAATGGCATAAAGTGAGACTAGGGCCTTTTTTTTTTTAAGTGGCAGAGGAATACAGTGCGGAAGGATACCTACCTTCCGTCATTGGATTCCTGCAGCCCGTAGAGAACGGCAGCATCATCTGATGCTGCAGTTCTCTACCCAAGATCATCGTGGGACACACTCGTGGACTGCTTCGGATCGTGGGTGAGTATTTTTGTGGTTTGTTATGTTAATATTTATTCCGGAAAAGACAATGGCTTCGGGGAACAATGTGACAAGTATTGGTAAGTATGTTACTCTATGTTATATGTACTGTATGTCTATGTATGTATTGTATGAATGTATTGTATGTATGTAGTATATATGTGGTATGTATGTAGCATGTAGTATGTATGTAGTATGTATGTAGCATGCATGTAGCATGCAGTATGTATGTAGCATGCATGTAGTATATATGTAGTATGTATGTAGCATGTAGCATGTATGTAGTATGTATGTGGTATGTATGTAGCATGTAGTATGTATGTAGCATGCATGTAGCATGCATGTAGTATGTATGTAGCATGCATGTAGTATGTATGTAGCATGCATGTAGTATGTATGTAGCATGCATGTAGTATGTATGTAGTATGTATGTAGTATGTATGTAGTATGCATGTAGTATGTATGTAGTATGTATGTAGTATGTATGTGGTATGTATGTAGCATGTAGTATGTATGTAGCATGTATGTAGCATGCATGTAGCATGCATGTAGTATGTATGTAGTATGTATGTAGTATGTATGTAGTATGTATGTAGCATGCAGTATGTATGTAGCATGCATGTAGCATGCATGTAGTATGTATGTAGTATGTATGTAGTATGTATGTAGCATGCAGTATGTATGTAGTATGTATGTAGCATGCAGTATGTATGTAGCATGTATGTAGCATGTATGTAGTATGTATGTAGTATATATGTAGTATGTATGTAGCATGTAGTATGTATGTAGCATGTAGTATGTATGTAGCATGTAGTATGTATGTAGCATGTAGTATGTATGTAGCATGCATGTAGTATGTATGTAGTATTTTTTTTTTTTTTTTTTAACATTTAACACATTAGCCGGATGATGGGACTACTACTGTCCCATCATTGGCTAATGTGTCAATCACTGTCATGGTAGCAGGCATCGCCCGATGGGACATGTAGTCCCATCGGACGATGCCTGCACAGACCCCCGAAGCCTGCACAGCCCCCCGGCAGGCCGGCACAGCCCCCCGGCAGGCCGGCACAGCCCCCCGGAGCCTGCACAGACCACCGGCAGGCCGGCACAGCCCACCGGAGCCTGCACAGACCACCGGCAGGCCGGCACAGCCCCCCGGCAGGCCGGCACAGACCACCGGAGCCTGCACAGACCCCCTGGCAGGCCGGCACAGCCCCCCGAAAGGCCCGTACAGACCCCAGAGAGGCTGTACAAGGCAAAAACAGGGTTTTTCTTATTCCGATACCGGAAGTCCCATAGACTTGAATGGGACTTCCGGTATCGGAATCGGCGATATCGATACTTTTTTTAAAGATCGGCCGATCCATTCCGATCCGATACTTTGAAGTATCGGACGGTATCGCTCAACTCTAGTCTTGAGGGTAGCAGGAGCTTCCATGGAGAAAGCTTCACAGAGCAAGTAACAGAGCTTACCTTGGAAGTAAGCCAATGAGGACTCCATTTTGGAAGATTTAAAAAAAAGTCCCCATTTTGATTTCATTTTGAGGGTGTAAAATCATGACTATCCAATAACCTTTGCTTGAAGCTAACAAGCTTGTTCTCCCACAAGCATTGCAGCATACATCTTGCCATGCCTACAGACAAGACCGAGGGCTCTACTGTTTTGTTGTCGCAAACTCATTGCAATGGTTGGCAGTAATAGCCAGTGTTGTAGCCATCATGATTTTTGCTCTTTTGTATGCCTGTGCCATCTATGTCCCCCTCAAATTCCACAAGCTTCTCCTCTTCCTCCCTTTATTTCACCTCCAAATCCTTCTGTTTGTGACATGACCACTGTATGTCACTAACAGAAACAAGGATATACGGAACATATGCAAATTCTTATTCTTCCTCCATCTCCTTTTGCATACTGGTGATAGCTTTTCCAGGATAAATATTAGCAGGATTACTTCTGTGATTCCACAGTTGTCCAGTCTGATAAATGTTGTCGCGTCTTCAAAAGGCTTCATCAGGTGACATTTATCCCTTATTACCTGCCAATGTCAGTGACTAGGGTTATTGTTGGGATTAGGGGTAGGGGTGTGTTGGTGTTAGTGTTGTGGTAAGGGTTATGGTTAGGGTTGAGATTAGGGTTATAGAAGTGTTGGGGTTAGGGATGGAGTTAGAATTGGGGGTTTCCACTGTTTAGGCACATCAGGGGCTCTGCAAACGCAACATGACGCCTGCAGACCATTCCATCAAAGTCTGCATTCCAAAACATCACTACTTCCCTTCCAAGCCCCACCATGTGCCCAAACATTGGTTGCCCCCCTTTTGGGGTTTCAGCATACTCAGGACAAATTGGACAACAACTTTTTGAGTCCAATTTCTCATGTTACCCTTGTGAAAATAAAAAACTCGGGCTAAAAGATAATTTTCGTGGAAAAACATATATTTTTTATTTTCACGGCTCTACATTATAAACTTTAGTGAAACACTTTGAGGTTCAAAGTACTCACCACACATCTAGATAAGCTCCTTAGGGGGTATAGTTTCCAAAATGGCATCACTTGTGGGAG
The DNA here is from genome assembly GCF_039654945.1 of Dendrobates tinctorius. Taxonomy (NCBI): domain Eukaryota; kingdom Metazoa; phylum Chordata; class Amphibia; order Anura; family Dendrobatidae; genus Dendrobates; species Dendrobates tinctorius. The sequence goes on from NW_027361684.1 coordinate 60,946,388, forward strand.
GTTTCTACTGTTTAGGCACATCAGTGGCTCTGCAAACGCAACATGATGCCCGCAGACCATTCCATCAAAGTCTGCATTCCAAAATGTCACTACTACCATTCCGAGCCCCACCGTGTGCCCAAACAGTAGTTTTCTCCCACATATGGGGTGCCAGCGTACTCCGGACAAATTGGACAACCACTTTTGGGTTCCAATTTCTCCTGTTACCCTTGTGAAAATAAAAAAGGGAGCAAAAAGATCATTTTCGAGGAAAAAAAATACTTTTTATTTTCACAGCTCTACATTATAAACTTTAGGGAAAAACTTGGGGGTTAAAAGTGCTCACCACACATCTAGATAAGTTCCTAGTTTCCAAAATGGCATCATTCATGGGGGTTTCCACTGTTTAGGCACATCAGGGGCTCTCTAAACTCGACATGGCGTCTGTATTGAAAAAGTGAAACAGGGCTCCTTCCTTTCCGAGCTCTGTCGTGCACCGAAACAGTGGTTTACTCCCACATATGGGGAATCCCCATACTCAGGACAAATTGAACAACATCTCTTGGTGCTTAATTTCTCCTGTTACCCTTGGGAAAATACTGTATATAATCATGTAAAAGCCGGCCTGTGTATAAGCCGACCCCCCTAATTTTGCCACAAAAAACAGGGAAAACTTATTGACTCGTGTATAAGCCTAGGGTGGAAAATGCAGCAGCTACTAGTAAATTTCAAAAATAAAAAAAGATACCAATAAAAGTAAAATTAATTGAGAAATCAGTAGGTTAAATGTTTTTGAATATCCATATTTAATCAGAAGCGCCATATAATGCTCCGTACGGTTCATGATGGCCCCATAAGATGTTCCATACAAAATACACCCCATATAATGCTGCATAAAGGTTAACAATGGCTCCATAAGATGCTCTATAGAATAATATGCCCCATATGCTGCTCCATAAAGGTTATGGCCCCATATGATGCTCCATAGATTATGCCCCCATTTGCTGCTCCATAGATTATGCCCTCATGTGCTGCCCCGTAAGATGACCCATAGTTTATGCCCCCATATGCTGCCCCATAGTTTATGCTCCATATGCTGCTCCATAAGGTGCTCCATAGTATACCCCCCATATGCTGCCCCATAAGGTGCTCCATAGTATACCCCCATATACTGCCCCATAAGGTGCTCCATAGAATCCCCCCATATGCTGCCCCCATAAGATGCTCCATAGTATACTCCCCATATGCTGCCCCATAAGGTGCTCCATAATATACCCCCATATGCTGCCCCTCAAGGTGCTCCATAGTATACCCCCATATGCTGCCCCATAAGATGCTCCATAGTATACCCCCATATGCTGCCCCCATAGGATACTCCATAGTATACCCCCATATGCTGCCCCAATAAGGTGCTTCATAGTATACCCCCATATGCTGCCCCCATAAGGTGCTCCATAGTATACCCCCCTTTTCTGCCCCCATAAGGTGCTCGATAGAACACCCCCCCATATGCTGCTGCCATCACAAATAGAAAATAAAAGAAATACTTAGCTTTCTGTCACTGGGGGCCAGGTGCCGGGGTCACCGCTGGCTCAGGACCCCAGCACTGGCGATACTTACCGATCCTCCATCCATCGCTGCGTGCCCCTGTGTCTGCCAGGTCCCTCTGTCAGTGACATTCAGGCAGAGGGTACGCACTGACTACGTCATCCCACCCTCTGCTTGAACATCACAGACAGAGGACGGAAGACAGCAGAATAGCAAGCAGTGATGGAGCGAGGACAGGTGAATAGAGTGTATACTTACCCCCTCCTGGCGCTGTCTCTGAAGCCCCTTCTCCCGGTCTGAGGCTCCTTCCTGCAGCGGTCACATGGTACCGCTCATTAAAGTCATAAATATGCGCATATTAATGACTTTAAAGAGCAGTACCACGTGACCACTGCAGGATGGAGCCTGAGACCCAGGAGAAGTGGGGGGCTGCAGAGACCGCGCCAGGAGGGGGTAAGTATGACCTGACACCCCTGCTCCCCCTCCCCCACCGACCCCCCAGTATATGACTCACGTATAAGCCGAGAGGGGGACTTTCAGCCCAAAAAATGGGCTTAAAATCTCGGCTTATGTGCAAGTATATACAGTAAATATTTTGGGGCAAAATATCATTTTTGTGGAAAAAATATGATTTTTTACTTTCACGGCTCTACATTATAAACTTCTGTGAAGCAATTGGGAGTTCAAAGTGCTCATAACACATCTAGATACAGTGCCTTGCGAAAGTATTCGGCCCCCTGGAGCTTTTCCACCTTTTCCCTCATATCATGCTTCAAACATAAAGATACCAAATGTAAATTTTTGGTGAAGAATCAACAACAAGTGGGACACAATTGTGAAGTTGACCAAAATTTATTGGTTATTTTAAATTTTTGTGGAAAATCAAAAACTGAAAAGTGGGGCGTGCAATATTATTCGGCCCCCTTAACTTAACTTTGTTGTGCCACCTTTTGCTGCGATTACAGCTGCAAGTCATTTGGGGTAAGTCTCTATCAGTTTTGTACAATGAGAGACTGAAATTCTTGCCCATTCTTCTTTGGCATAAAGCTCGAGCTCAGTGAGGTTTGATGGAGATCATTTGTGAACAGCAGTTATCAGCTCTTTCCACAGATTCTCGATTGGATTCAGGTCTGGACTTTGGCTTGGCTATTCTAACATCTGGATATATTTATTTGTGAACCATTCCAATGTAGATTTTGCTTTATGTTTGGGATCATTGTCTTGCTGGAAGACAAATCTCCGTCCCAGTCTCAGGTCTTTTGCAGACTCCAACAGATTTTCTTCAAGAATGGTCCTGTATTTGGCTCCATCCATCTTCCCCTCAATTTTAACCATCTTCCCTGTCCCTGCTGAAGAAAAGCAAGCCCAAACCATGATGATGCCACCACCATGTTTGACAGTGGGGATGGTGTGTTAAGTGTGATGAGCTGTGTTGCCTTTACGCCACACATATCGTTTGGCATTGTTGCCAAAAAGTTCAATTTTGGTTTCATCTGACCAGAGCACCTTCTTCCACATGTTTGGTGTATCTCCCAGGTGGCTTGTTGCAAACTTTAAATGACACTTTATATGGATATCTTTGAGAAATGGCTTTCTTCTTGCTACTCTTCCATAACGGCCAGATTTGTGCAGTGTACGACTGATTGCTGTTCTATGGACAGACTGTCCCACCTCAGCTGTAGATCTCTGCAGTTCATAGAATCATAGAATCATAGAATCATAGAATCGTAGAGTTGGAAGGGACCTCCTGGGCCATCTGGTCCAACCCCCTGCTCAAAGCAGGATTCGCTAAATCATCCCAGTCAGATGTCTGTCCAGCCTCTGTTTGAAGACTTCCATTGAAGGAGAACTCACCACTTCTCGTGGCAGCCTGTTCCACTCATTGATCACTCTAACTGTCAAAAAGTTTTTTCTAATATCTAATCTGTGTCTCCTCCCATTCAGTTTCATCCCATTGCTTCTAGTCTTTCCTTGTGCAGATGAGAATAAAGTTGATCCTTCTACAATGTGACAGCCCTTTAGATAATTGTAGACAGCTATTAAGTCTCCTCTCAGTCTTCTCTTTTGCAAACTAAACATTCCCAAATCCTGCAACCTTTCCTCATAAGACAGGGTTTGCAGACCAGTCACCATTCTGGTCGCTCTTTTCTGAACTTGCTCCAGTTTGTTGATGTCTTTTTTAAAATGTGGTGCCCAAAACTGGACACAATATTCCAGATGAGGTCTGACCAAAGAGGAGTAGAGGGAAATAATGACTTCACGTGATCTAGACTGTATGCTTCTGTTAATACATCCTAGAATTGCATTTGCCTTTTTTGCTGCTGCATCACACTGTTGACTCATATTCAGTCTGTGATCTATTAGTATACCCAAGTCTTTTTCACATGTGCTGTCACTTAGTCCTATTCCTCCCATTCTATATATGCTTTTTTCATTTTTATTACCCAGATGTAGTACTTTGCATTTCTCCCTGTTAAAAACCATTCTGTTAGTTGCTGCCCACTTCTCCAGTTTATTTAAATCTTTTTGAATCCTCTCTCTCTCTTCTCTACTATTAGCTATCCCTCCTAGCTTCATCCAGAGTGATCATGGGCCTCTTGGCTGCATCTCTGATCAGTCTTCTCCTTGTTTGAGATGAAAGTTTTGAGGGACGGCCGGGTCTTGGTAGATTTGCAGTGGTATGATACTCCTTCCATTTCAATATGATCACTTGCAGAGTGCTCCTTGGGATGTTTAAAGTTTTGGAAATCATTTTGTATCCAAATCTGGCTTTAAACTTCTCCACAACAGTATCACGGACCTGCCTGTTGTGTCCCTTGGTCTTCATGATGCTCTCTGTGCAACAAACAGAACCCTGACACTATCATAGAGCAGGTGCATATATACGGAGACTTGATTACACACAGGTAGATTGTATTTATCATCATTAGTCATTTAGGACAACATTGGATCATTCAGAGATCCACAATGAACTTCTGGAGTGAGTTTGCTGTACTGAAAGTAAAGGGGCCGAATAATATTGCACACCCCACCTTTCAGTTTTTGAATTTCCACAAATATTTAAAATAACCCATAAATTTCATTCAAGTTCACAATTGTGTCCCACTTGTTGTTGATCCTTCATCAAAAATTTACATTTGGTATCTTTATGTTTGAAGCATGATATGTGGGAAAAGGTTGAAAAATTCCAGGGGGCTGAATACTTTCGCAAGGTACTGTATGTAATAGGCAGAAGCAGCAGACAGCAATGGAATGGATCCTTTTGATGTACGCAATGAAGTATGCCACATACAATGCCTGCTTGACTAGCACTGATATCTATATACCCACATTCATTGGCTGCATGCCTTGCACTGATATGTTTATACCCATGTACACTCCCTGCCTACCTAGCACTGCAATCTATATACCCCATAATTAGTCCTTAGAAGAACTGTTGATTTAGCTGGATTTGTGGATTCAATTATGGTATACCCACAGTAACTGTATACCCCACCTATTCTGTCCCTATCGTTGCAGCAACTCTCCCTACTCTGGTGATTCAGGAGCTGACTGTGTCAAGCAGGGCAGTGCCAGGTCTGATATAGACCTAATGATGCTGTGCGGCCAGCCAATCACTGTAATGCCGCAGCCAACATGGCTGCGGCATTACAGTGCAGGGTCGGACTGGGGCATCGGGACACCGGAGAATCCTCTGGTGAGCCCAGACCCGCCCCCAGCCCCAGCTCCTGTCTCCTTTATTCCTGCCTGCCCTGCATGCCCATAGCATGCACCAAGCGGTGCACACTTTATTGTATAGCTGGCACAGGCAGGCAAGTCTGCACAAGTGAGATGATGTGAAGTGCAGGGGCAGCTCCTTCATATCACCTCCTGCCGCCCGCTTCCGGCTTCTATTACTCTGACAGGAGAGCTGTGTGTGCATGCCGACTCTCACTTCAGCCAGCACAGTCAAAGCCACAGCTGACTGTGAGGCTAAGGCCTGTTTCTCACTTCCGTTTTTTGGCGTCAGTCAAAATCCGCCAATTTCTGAAAAAAACGGATCTGCCAAAAAAGGGGCTGATCCGTTTTTTCCCCCATAGACTTACATTAGTGGCGGATCTTGACTGACGGGAGTTCGTCACACCCATTTTTTGATGGATCCGCCAAAATTTTACGGTCTCCCGAGTGGATGAGATGGACTCTGCAACATTTTTTTGTCTTGACAGTCCGCTATTTTTAACTGCGCCTGCACGGAAGCTTTGCTCCAGGAAAACTTTTAACCCTGAAATGCCGTTCAGGACCGGAAAAAAAATAAAAATCTCTCTCTCTCTCCTTTTTTTCCAGGCAGCGTTTCCTTTAAAGTCCTGCCTTCACCGGATCCGTCAAAACGACGGTCCGGTGGCACACGTTGGTGTGAAAACGGCGACGGATCCGTTTTCCGCCATTTTCATGGATTGCAACTGACATCAAAAAATGGATGTGTGAAACAGGCCTAAGTCTGAAAGGAGACACATACACACAACAGCTGACTCGCAGTCACCTGTTTGCTGTGCTGCGTCTCTCTGCTCCTCTTCCACAAAGCCCTGGACAGCAGTGGAAACGCAGATTTGCTGCAATTAAGCCAATCAGCATTAGTTTTCTTTGTGTGACCTCACAGCACAGCTCAGTCAGGAAGCTGTGCTATGATTGGTCAAAGTCCTGCCAAAGCAGCAAAGCCATATAGTGTACAGCGTAACAGAGGGAGTCTGATGGCTGCAGTGTGACTTTAACCCCTTCCTGCCATCCGACGTACTATCCCGTCCATGGGACCTGGGCCCCTATGCCCATGGACGGGATAGTACGTCTCAGCGATCAGCGGCACCCAAGTGGTGAGCGCCGCTGATCGCGGCCGGGTGTCAGCTGATTATCACAGCTGACACCCGGCACAAGGCGTCAGGGGCGGTCACGGACCGCCCCGACACGTTAACCCCTTGCACACCGCGATCAAACATGATCGCGGTGTACCGGGAGTTAAAAGGAAGCATCGGCAGGGAGGGGGCTCCATCCGTGCTTCCCTGAGCCCCCCACGGCAGCGCAATGTGCAGCGCTGCTGCGGGGGGCTATTTCCCTACAGGCCCCCGGATCCAAGATGGTGACGGGGGGCCTTTGGGGGCCTGCAGGAAGCTGGCTTCCTCAGTGCCTGCAAAGCGCAGGCAAGAAGGAAGCCTTCTGCACTGCCTGTGAGAGATTGCTGATCTGTCACAGTGACCTGTGATGTGACAGATCAGCAATCTGTCACAGGACAGTGATGTCCCACCTGGGACTATGTAATAAAGTAAAAAAAAAATAAAAAAAAGTGTAAAAATAATTTTTAAAAAATCGCCAAATAAATTAGTAAAAAAAAAAAAAATATTCCCCAATAAATTCATTTTTTGAAAATAATAAAAAAAAAACAATAAAAGTACACATATTAGGTATCGCCGCGTCCGTAACGACCCACCCTATAAAACTGTCCCATTAGTTAACCCCTTTAGCGAACCCCTTAAAAAATAAAAATAAAAAACGAAGCAAAAAATAATGATTTATTATCATACCGCCAAACAAAAAGTGTAATAACGCGAGATCAAAAAGACGCATATAAATATACATGGTACCGCTGAAAACGTCATCTTGTCCCACAAAAAACGAGCCACCACACAGCATCATCAGCGAAAACATAAAAAAGTTATAGCTCGCAGAATAAAGCGATGCAAAAATAATTATTTTTTATATAAAATAGTTTTCATTGCATAAAACCGACAAAACATAAAAAAAGACCTAAATGAGGTATGGCTGTAACCGTACTGACCCGAAGAATAAAACCGCTTTATCAATTTTACCGCACGCGGAACGGTGTAAATGCACCCCCCAAAAGAAATTCAGGAAACGCTGGTTTTTGTTCATTGTGCGTCCCAAAAATCGGAATAAAAAGCGACCAAAAAATGTCACGTGCCCGAAAATGGTACCGATAAAAACGTCAACTCGTCCCGCAAAAAATAAGACCTCAGATGACACGGTGGGTCAATATACGGAAAAATTATAGCTCTCAATATGTGGTGATGCAAAAACTATTTTTACAATAAAAAGCGTCTTTTAGCGTGTGACAGCTGCCAAACATAAAAACCGCCATAAATAGTAAATCAAACCCCCCGTTATCACCCCCTTAGTTAGGGAAAAATAATAAAATAAAAAAAATGTATTTATTTCCATTTTTCCATTAGGGTTAGGGTTAGGGCTAGGGTTAGGGCTAGGGTTAGGGCTAGGGTTAGGGCTAGTGTTAGAGTTAGGGCTAGGGTTAGAGTTAGGGCTAGGGCTAGGGTAAGGGTTAGGGCTGAGATTAGGGTTAGGGGTGTGTTGGGGTTCGGGTTGGAGTTAGAATTGGGGGTTTCCACTGTTTGGGCACATCAGGGGCTCTCCAAATGCAACATTGCGTCTGATCTCAATTCCAGCCAATTCTGAGTTGAAAAAGTCATATGGTGCTCCTTCCCTTCCAAGCTCTGCCATGCGCCCAAACAGTGGTTTACCCCCACATGTAGGGTATCAGCCTACTCAGGACAAATTGCAAAACAATTTTTGGGGTCCAATTTCTCCTGTTACCCTTAGGAAAATAAAAAATTGGGGGCAAAAATATCATTTTTGTGGAAAAAAAATGATTTTTTTATTTTCACGTCCGAGCGTTATAAACTTCTGTGAAGCACTTGGGGGTTCAAAGTGCTCACCACATATCTAGATAAGTTCCGTGGGGGGGTCTAGTGTCCAAAATGGGGTCACTTGTGGGGAGTTTCAATAGTTTAGGTACATCAGGGGCTCTCCAAACGCATATGACACCCGCAGACCATGCCATCAAAGTCTGCATTCCAAAACGTCACTGCTTCCCTTCCGAGCCCCGACGTGTGTCCATACAGTAGTTTTCTCCCACATATGGGGTGTCAGCGTACTCATGACAAATTGGACAACAACTTTTGGGGTCCAATTTCTCCTGTTACCCTTGGGAAAATGAAAAAATTGGGGACTAATTGATCATGTTTGTGGAAAAAATACGATTTTTTTATTTTCATGCCCGGGCATTATAAACTTCTGTGAAGCCCTTGGGGGTTCAAAGTGCTCACCACACATCTAGATAAGTTCCTTAGGGGTTCTCGTTTCCAAAATGGGGTCATTTGTGGGTGTTTCCATTGTTTAGGTATTTTTGCAGGACTAATTGATGATTTCAATGGTTCAATTCAGCAATTCAGGAATTGTTTTTTCTTTATGCTGTTCACCATAGCGTTAATATGATAATACAGCTTTATGGGTCAGTAGAATTACTAGAATACCACATTTATATATATACTAGATGGTGGCCCAATTCTAACGCATCGGGTATTCTAGAATATGTATGTAGTTTATTTAAAGGGAATCTGTCACCCCATTTTTACCCCATAAGCTGGGGCCACCGCCATCAGGGGATTATCTAGAGCATTCTGTAATGTTGTAGATAAGCCCCCGATGAAACCTGAAAAATAAGAAAATCATGTTAGATTATACTCACCGGGGGGCGGGGGTGGGTGTGGTGGGTGTCGCGGTCTGGTCCAGCGCCTCCCATCTTCATACAATGATGTCCTCCTCCTTGCTTCTCCCTCTGCTCCTGCGTACACGTGCTTTATCTGCCCTGTTGAGGGCAGAGTAAAGTACCGCAGTGCGCAGGCGCCGGGAAAGGTCAGAGAGGTCCGGTGCTTGCGCACTGCAGTACTCTGCTCTAACCTCCCCAGGGTCGATACAGTACGCATGCGCAGGAGCCGAGGGAGAAGCAAGGAAGAGGACGTCATCGTATGAAGATGGGAGGAGCCGGACGGGATGACAAAACCCATTGGACCAGTCCAAACGCCGGGATGAGTATAATCTAACTATTTTTTCTTATCTTTCAGGTTTCATCGGGGGCTTATCTACAGCATTACAGAATGCTGTAGATAAGCTCCTGATGGCAGTGGCGGCAGCTGATAGGCCAAAATGGGGTGACAGACCCCCTTTAAATTCCACGCCAATATCGCTGATTGCAGCAAATCCATGCGGCAGGAGATGACCCATGGCAATCATCGAGAGATCAGCGGCTAGCACCGCAGATCTCCCGACGGTAGCGGTGTTGTGCGGCATTCGAATTCCGCTCCAATTCGTGACCGGACTGTGCCTGTTGCTGATTGGTCACAGTCGGCAGGGCGCGACCAATCAGAGACACGGGATTTCCATTACAAACAGACAGGCAGACAGACAGAATTAGATGATTATGTAGTAGATATTTTGGCACTTTAATACAATAAAAACTATTTTATAGAAAAAAGAATTGCTTTTGCATCACTATATTCTGAGAGCTATAGATGTGTTTATTCTCCACTGATGGAGCTTTATGGATATTTGCTTTTTGTGGGCAAGATGTTATTTTCAGTGAAACCATTTTTATTTACATTCGACTTTTTGGATCATGTTTTATTCCACTTTTTTTGGCGGAATGAAGAAAAAGCATTTTTTTGCCAATTTTTTTATTTTTTTGTAAATGAGTTCACTGAAAGGGATAAATAGTCTAGCATTTTTATAGGTTGGGTGATTGTAGATGCGACAATAGTAAATATGTGTACTTTTCTACATAAATATACTTATTTATTGGTACAATATATATTTTTTGTTTATTTTCTGTTTTTTTTTACAATTCATTACTACTTTTTTAACTATACTTAATTTTTATTAATCTGATCACTGGTTTAATTCATTACAGTGTAACAGCACTGTAATGTAATGTATTATACCTACCTGTGCTGCACTAGCAGAATCGTCTTACACAATGCTCTGGGCACTGTCTAAACAGGCCTCCATTGCTGGCAGAAGCAGAGGTTGCGATATCGTGGAGGGTACTGATTGCATAGGAAAAGGAGCCTACTACTGGGCAAAAATGTCACTGAAAAAGACCTGGGTGTGTGGATGGACGACAAACTCACATTTAGTGGCCAGTGTCAGGCAGCTGCTGCAAAGGCAAATAAAATAATGGGATGCATTAAAAGAGGCATAGATGCTCACGAGGAGAACATAATTTTAGCTCTATATAAGTCACTAGTGCGACCTCACTTAGGCTGGTTTCACATTTGCGTTTTTTAGCGCTGGAAAAAAACGCATACGTGCGCATGCGATTTTTCCCCTATATTTAACATGGGTGCGCATACCTGCGCGCTTGTAAGCGCATGTATGCGATTTTCATGCGCTGCGTTTTTTTGGGGTGTGCGTTGGTATTTTCCAGACGCAGCATGTTGCATTTTTTGGCCCTGGAAAAAATCGCATGCGCACGTATGCGCACATTTTGCGCTAAAAATGGCCATTATAGCCTATGGATGCGCATACGTGCGCACTGGCATGCGCAGGTATGCGTTTTTTTAGCGCTGCGTTTTTTGGGTGGTGTCCACTTTTTATCCTAGTTAGAATCTTCTAAAGTCAAAAAAAAAAAGTCTATATAAAGGAGGTGCCTGCCAAAACTCTGCCACTACTACACTGACAGATTGAAGAGCAGACAGTCAACCAAGAACCCATTATATCAGCGAAGAATGTGAGTATATTACATTATATGCCTGTCCTTTTAAATTATGTATGTACTAATGATTTTTATTATTTTTACATGCAGTATGTCTTCAGAATCCGAGTATTCCCCATCGCGGCAGGAATTGGTGCAAGCAGACCGTGAGGTGATTATTTTCGTGCATCTGGTAAGTATATCTGCTGCTTCTCCAAATCTCTTACGTTTTTTTCAACTTTCTTAAGACATCGTCATCATCATCTGCGGACGGGACTAGTGAGGGCGAAGAGCAGGAGCAGCGAAGCCAAGTCCCGGTGGTGATACGGAATGTAAGTATCAAATGATTTGTAATGTTCTTTATTTTTTATCTTCTATTTTTACTCTTTTTTTTGTTTCTTTTTTTGTAACTTTTTATTCAATTTAATTTTGATTATTCTAATGAATGTGTTTTGTCTAGGTTCCACAACGGGATGAAGACGTCTACCTGGATAATGAGCAGCTCATCAGCCTGGTCCAGGAGCGTTCGCCGTTGTGGGACAGCCGTGACCGGCTGTACAAGGACAATGTGGTGACCCGGCGGCTATGGAATGAGGTGGCCGCAGCGTTGATGGATGGCTGGGACAGCGCCACAGCATCCTCCAAAAAGGCGTTTAGTGAGTATTTCCCTGCTCTGTATTGTGCCGCAGTGACTGTTGTCCTTGACGGCACTGTTGGGTTTCGTGCTAGGCGTATTCTAGCAGGAAACCCAACAGTGTCATCGGGGTCTACAGTGACTGCTTTGAGTATTGTATTGCTACATTGTGCTGCAGTGACTGTTGTCCTTGACGGCACTGTTGGGTTTCGTGCTAGGCGTATTCTAGCAGGAAACCCAACAGTGTCATCGGGGTCTACAGTGACTGCTTTGAGTATTGTATTGCTACATTGTGCCGCAGTGACTGTTGTCCTTGACGGCACTGTTGGGTTTCGTGCTAGGTGTATTCTAGCAGGAAACCCAACAGTGTCATCGGGGTCTACAGTGACTGCTTTGAGTATTGTATTGCTACATTGTGCCGCAGTGACTGTTGTCCTTGACGGCACTGTTGGGTTTCGTGCTAGGTGTATTCTAGCAGGAAACCCAACAGTGTCATCGGGGTCTACAGTGACTGCTTTGAGTATTGTATTGCTACATTGTGCCGCAGTGACTGTTGTCCTGGACGGCACTGTTGGGTTTCGTGCTAGGTGTATTCTAGCAGGAAACCCAACAGTGTCATCGGGGTCTACAGTGACTGCTTTGAGTATTGTATTGCTACATTGTGCCTCAGTGACTGTTGTCCTTGACGGCACTGTTGGGTTTCGTGCTAGGTGTATTCTAGCAGGAAACCCAACAGTGTCATCGGGGTCTACAGTGACTGCTTTGAGTATTGTATTGCTACATTGTGCCTCAGTGACTGTTGTCCTTGACGGCACTGTTGGGTTTCGTGCTAGGTGTATTCTAGCAGGAAACCCAACAGTGTCATCGGGGTCTACAGTGACTGCTTTGAGTATTGTATTGCTACATTGTGCCGCAGTGACTGTTGTCCTTGACGGCACTGTTTTTTTTTATCAACAGTGGACAAAGTCCGAACACGTTGGCGTTCGATCAAGGACCGCTTCAACAGTGATGTTCGTGCTGAGGGCCAGGTTCGCAGTGGATCTGCGTCAAGGACCAGAACTAGATACCGTCACTATCACGCGTTGCAGTTCCTAAGACCGGTCCTTGCCACAAGATCGTAAGTATTATACATTTTGGGTTTTTATTTTTATTAATCTGTGTTTTTCTAATCCACAGCTGATGCTTCTTGTAAAGGCATGGTAGTAATGATTTTCCTTTCTTCCACAGCACCTGGAGCAGCACCCTGCAACCTGGCCCTGGAGCGGTCCTTCCTCGGACGTCCTCTGACCCGTCCCAGCCATCCGACAGCCAGGAAGCACCTTGCAGGTCAACCACACACACAGCTGGTGACCAGGAAGCTGGGCCATCAGGTGTTCCCCTGTCCCAGGTCTCTGCCACTGGTTATGCGGGCACTACCCGCCAGCGGCAGAGGGCCTTGGACAGGAATGTCTTGCCCGAGTTTATGCATTTGAGCGAGACATTTAATTCCAGCCTCAAGTCACTGTCTGACAGAGTTGAAAGCGGTTTTGCACTCATGGAACGTGGTTTTAACCACTTTGAACACCGCTTCAATTCTGTAGAACAGCGCCTTGACCGTCTGGAGGCCGACCTCAACAGACCAGCACACCATTTTTTTAGTAAGATTGAAAAGGGCATGGCGGAACACCTTAGTCCTGATCAACAGCTGAATGTGCTGCAGGCCTGCAACAATGCTTTCTTGCAGGCTATGCAGCATAATCGGTACGGTCAGCAGTCAGTGGTGTCCTTTCCACCTGTGCCACCATTGACTCGCTTCACCTCACTACCTACTTGTGCTGCATACCACTGCACGGACACCTCTATTCAAAGCCAGGACACCCACCGTTACACCACCACAAGTCTGAGTGCAGCTGGTCACTTCACCGACACCACCATGGCAAGCGCTGCTCCTGTCTGGAGCACCACCGCCAATCCCATGCATGCGTGGAGCTCAGCCACCACTAGGCAAACATGGAACAGCCCTGCCGCTACAACAACATGTAGTAGCCCTGCCACCACCACTCTGCAAACCTGGACCATCACTGCCGCCACCAGTCCTCCTGCAAGGACGAGCACTGACAACGAAGAGCAGCAGCAGCCACCTCAGCAGCAGCAGCCACCTCAGCAGCAGCCACCTCAGCAGCAGCCGCCACCTCAGCAGCAGCCGCCACCTCAGCAGCAGCAGCGACCACCTCAGCAGCAGCCACCTCAGCAGCAGCCGCCACCTCAGCAGCAGCCGCCACCTCAGCAGCAGCCGCCACCTCAGCAGCAGCAGCCACCTCAGCAGCAGCCGCCACCTCAGCAGCAGCCGCCACCTCTGCAGCAGCCGCCACCTCAGCAGCAGCAGCCATACCAGCAGACGGGGGACCTACATTCCATATTTGCCCCTAGTTCAAGGCGAAATCAATCAAGGCGGGCATTGGGCCAAAGTCGGTCCAGGCACACAAGCCTACGGCGACATGCCATTACAACTAATGTACCTGAACAGATTTCCTCTCCTACAAGTGTTCCTAGTTTAATTCCCTTAACTGGACTACCTTCCCCCACAAGTTTTGTTGCCCCTTCCCCTCAAACACCGTCTTCAACTGCAAGTGTTGCATATTCCCTGCACACCCCCAAATTGAAACCATCTGCCCCCAAACGCCGTAAAAAATAATTTTTAGGTTTATTTTTGTGATAAAAAATAAATTTACATTTGTGGTTCACCATTACTAAGTTTCATTAATGTTGTTTGCGCCGCTCACACACACTGATGGGTAAATACATGTTAAAAACCAACCCAAGGCCTAGTATAGTCATTACAAGGCCTAGTGTAATAACTCTAGTTTCACCAACTAGAATCTGGTTTCATGAAAAACAAACTGTTGAAACTTGTCTTAAAAATAAGTTTCTTTCTAGTTTCACCAGTTTGTTTTTTGTGAAACAAGATGCTAGTTGTTAAAAATCGAGTTATTACAGTAGGCCTTGGTATGACTATACTAGGCCGTGGTATTTCACATATGACTATACTAGTAGGCCCAAGGCCTACTATACTCATATTTGAAATACCACTGCCTAGTATAGTCATTCCAAGGCCTAGTGTAATAACTCTAGTTTTACCAACTAGAATCTGGTTTCATGAAAAACAAACTGTTGAAACTTGTCTTAAAAATAAGTTTCTTTCTAGTTTCACCAGTTTGTTTTTTGTGAAACAAGATGCTAGTTGTTAAAAATCGAGTTATTACAGTAGGCCTTGGTATGACTATACTAGGCCGTGGTATTTCACATATTACTATACTACTAGCCCCAAGGCCTACTATACTCATATTTGAAATACCACGGCCTAGTATAGTCATTCCAAGGCCTAGTGTAATAACTCTAGTTTTACCAACTAGAATCTGGTTTCATGAAAAACAAACTGTTGAAACTTGTCAAGTTTCACCCGTTTGTTTTTCGTGAAACAAGATCCGAGTTGGCAAAAATCGAGTAGGCCTTGTTATGACTATACTAGGCCGTGGTATTTCACATATGACTATACTAGTAGGCCCAAGGCCTACTATACTCATATTTGAAATACCACGGCCTAGTATAGTCATTCCAAGGCCTAGTGTAATAACTTGTAAGTTGGAATCATCCACTCAATGCTGACTTGTATTCCCCATGGACTTTCATTGGGGTTGGGTTTTGAGGGTTGTGTTTTGAGAAAATCACATACTTTGTTTTCAACTAGTTGCACAATTTTCTCTTGAAAAAAAATGGTTTCCTGATTCATGGCCTGCAGCTTTGCTCGTTCCAATATATTTCACGCAGACTAGCAATGTTGCATTTTAACTCATGTGTATTTACCTGCCCAGGTGTGTGAACATCAAAAAATTCAGTTATACATGGGAAGTTTTTTATTTATTTGGAGTTTTAAAAATATAGTGCACTCAGTAATGGTATCAAATAAGGTTTTTTATTACCATAAACAAACAAAAACATTACACCATTTCATCTTGCCAGTGCACCCGTCCTACATCAGAAATAAAGTAGGCCGCAAATTGGTCCCTCATTTGGCCAACTTCAACGGATGACCTGAGAGTGTGCTGAGTGAATTCAGGCAATGGGTTAGGAGCATCATCGTCCAGTTCAAAGGTCGGGTGCTCTTTAGCCATCACAAAGTTATGTAGAACCACACAGGCCTTCACCACCTCATCGACTGTTTCAAGTTTAAGATTAATGGCCGTGCCCAGAATTCGCCATCTGGAAACAAGAATCCCAAAAGCACACTCGACAGTTCTTCTGGCCCTGGTCAGCCTGTAATTAAATATTTTTTTGGTGTGGTCCAAGTCCCGGCTGGAGTAGGGTTTCAGTAAGTTTCCGCACATTTGAAAAGCCTCATCGCCAACCATTACAAAGGGCAGTGGCGGAGCTTCGGTGTGAGGAAGAGGCCGTGGCATAGGGAAATTAAATTGGTTGCCATACAACCTCCGGCCCATGTCTGAGTTTTTAAAAGCCTGTGAGTCATTACCACGGCCAAATGCTCCAATGTCCACTGCTACAAACATACATCCGGCATCCGCAATGGCCATGAGTACTATTGAAAAGTACTTTTTGTAATTATAGTACTCAGATCCCGTTCTTTGGGGTTTGATGATCCGTATGTGTTTACCATCAACAGCTCCCAAACAGTTGGGAAAATTGCATACTGTCCAGAATTTGTCAGCAATTTCCATCCACTTTTCAGCGGTGGGCAGGGGCATAAATTCTGGGCAAAGAACATTCCAGAGAGCCCGGCAGGTGTCAGCAACAATTCCAGACAAGGTAGAGATTCCAATACGGTACTGGAAGTGTAGTGAAGATAGGGTTTCTCCAGTCGCCAGGAATCTGTGAACAGACAAAGAAGTAAAATTAATATTTATGTATATTATTTTAAAAAACTATAAAATAAAATATTAGTACATTCACGAAAACTAATTACCCAAGGTTTTGAATACTAAATTTTAAAAAAAACCATCAGACCGCACCCCTTGGTTTTTAAAACATACCGTAATGTCACCAGTAGCCGTTCCTCAGGAGGAATCGCACGACGGAGCTGTGTGTCCTGTCTCCGGATGGATTGTTGGACACGAGCAAGCAAATCCAAGAAACTTTCGTGGGACATCCTGATATAATCTGTAAATTTCTCCGGGTTTGCCTGTAGCTTACTGTAGAGGGTGTGGTATGCCCCACGGCTCTCCCGGAGTTCAACAATCGGATGTATCCACATACGCCGCCGTCTTCGCTGCCTCTCTCTCTTCCTTTGTTCATGGCAAGCAACTGCATACGCCTGAGCCATCGCGATGTCCAAATCCAAGTTGAAGTGAAAACTCTTCCAGCGCAGATCCATGGTCACGAGAAGAATCAAGCAAATGTGAAGAATACTGTAGACAGGGTCTATATATATTAACATACCACACCCACAATGAAGTCCCATTGGTCTTGTGTGTTGTTGAATGGTTGTTTTTTCTTTTTTGTGGGGTTTTTCCAAAATCTGTAAAAAAACGCAAACGCACAAAAAACGCATACAAACGCGCAAAAACGCTGCGTTTTTTTCCTGCATGCGCATTAAAATGCTGGAAAAAAACGCAGCGTTTGTATGCATTTGTATGCGTTTTTTTAATGCGTTTTTTTGCGGGAAAAACGCGCTGCAAAAAAAAGCAAGTGTGAAACTAGCCTTAGAATAGTGCATACAGTTCTGGTCTCCGGTGTATAAGAAAGACAGTTGAACAGGAGCGGGTGCAGAGAAGAGCGACCAAGGTTATTAGAGAACTGGGGGGTTTGCAATACTGTTGATTCTGCCGCACTAGGGTGTGGCCCGTCTTAATTGTCTGTGGCCAAATTGGATCTTTGGTAGAGATTGTACGTGCACGGAGAAAAGAATACACAAGACAAGGTGTATCATGTCAGTATGATTCTTCTCTGTCTTTAATCCAAAAATGAACAGCTTTTATACAGAGTTTGTGTTATTACATCATGGGTACATTTCTAAATTATTATTTACCGTTCCCATGCCGCTACATATCACTATGTACGTTTCTGAGTTACTGTTTACTGTTCTCATATGCTACATAATCACCGTGTACATAAGTATTGTTCTTTAGCCCGATCCACCCTTGTCCACCCAGTATTGCGGTATTACATGAAGCCTAGGTGGGTCCTACACAGAAATAATTCAGCAGAAAATCAGAAGTATCTTAAAGCAACATGATCCTAATATTCAGCAAAGCGTTTATATAGTGTTACAATTTTGATTCTTGTATATATTCATGTGCCATATATTCTCCCCTTAACAATACCAAGACAGGTTATTACACTTGGGGTTATATAGTTTGGAAAAATGATCTTATTACAATGTATAAATATATGCGGGGACAATGCAAAGACCTTTCTAATGATCTTTTTACTCTTAAGGCCCCGTCACACACAGCGAGATCGCTAGCGAGATCGCTGATTTTGCAATGCCACAGCAATCTCGCCAGTGAGATCGCTGTGTGTGACGGGGATCAGTGACCGGCCCCCAGCCGGTTATCGCTGATTTGTCCTGGGCCGTTTTTTTATCGCTGGTCTCCTGCTGGACAGCACGCATCGCTGCGTGTGGCAGTGAGAGACCAGCGATCAGCGACGCTGGACGCTGGTTTCCAAGGTAAACAGCGGGTATCCAAGAGTCGCGCGGCTCTTAGTTACCCGCTGTTTATATTGGAAACCAGCTTGCTCGCTGGTCCTGATCGCTGGAGGGGCTGTCTATGTGACAGCTCACCAGCCATCAGCCTAACGATGTCCCAGCGATTCCATCCATGTCGGATCGTTGGTGAGATTGCTGGGACATTGTTATGTGTAACGGGGCCTTTAGACATGTGACGGGGACAAGAGGGAATACTCTACATCTGGAGGAAAGACGATTTAGGCCGGGGTCACACTAGAGAGGAATACGGACGAGTGAGAGGCATTAAAAGCACGCATTACACATGGACAAATGATTCTCTATGGGGTAGCTTCCAACAGCCGTCTATTTCTCGGCCGTTTTCTACGGTCCGTGCCCATCGCAGCATGCTGCGATTGTCAGCGTACTACGGCCGTAGTACGCCAATGCAAGTCTATGGGTGCGCAAAAAATACGGAGTACACACGGAACACACGTGTGACTTGCGAGAAATACGCAGGTCTTTTGGCAGGTGACAGGAAATGGGCCAATCCATCATCAGGAAGCTTAGACATGCAAATGAACTCAAAAACCACACCAGACATCCAGGAAGTACGCCTCTACAGAGTACATCAGCGTCATGGTGTCATATTTCCTCAACATGGAGATGCTTATTGTATTAGTGCAGGAGCAGCCAGAAATCTGGGACCAACGTGATGCCCATTATGCCAACCGGGCAAGAAAGGAGGCGTCATGGAGGCGCATATGTCGCCAGATGTTCCACGATTTTGGTGATCGGACTCGTGAGGAGCAGCAGCAACTGAGTAAGTACAACCCAAAAACTGTATAAAATTACCTCACATCAAAAAATGCATATAGAATCAGCCCCCCCCTTCCTGTGCTTCTACTTTTTTACTCATGAGGCGGGTAGATTTTGATGTGACCCATGGTTTAACACTGCCATAATTTGTCCCAGGCCACAAGCTCCTCATCCTCCTAGCCAACCAAGTTAGTAAGTGTAGTTACTTGATACTTGAACTACTGTGACCCTGTGTATCTGGCCTGGATGCCCCAATTATATATGCCACCTTGGGTAGAAAGCACACACCAGAAGGCCACATGCCTAGGCTACTGTTAGCAAATGTGACATATCAAATATGTGAAATTGAGAATATTTCCTGTCACATTGCAGTGGAAGATGTGATGAGATGGTGGCGCAGCATCCGAGACCAATACAGGTGGGAACGTCAGCAGCGGTCCAGGAGTGGTGATGCAGGCCACCTAAAGCATAAATACATTTATTATGACCGCCTCTCCTTCCTCACCCCTATTCTGGATCTGAGACCATAAGTATATACCTCACACCACATTACACAGATACTTTACAGGGCCAAAAATATTGATTATTTTTTGGCTCTGTTCTATTTCATAACAGAACTCACTCCAACCTTACAGAGAGAGGAACTGGCTCAGATACAGAACCCATCATTGATCCTGTAGGGGATGAGGTGGCTGGCCCATCTTCTCCCCTTACAAGAAGCATGGGTGAAGAATCCTCGCAGGAAAACCCAGTGCATGTGCCACAAACCCCCCACCACCAGGCCCACATCCGCAACCAGGACCGTCTGCTGCTGCACCATCAGCCATACTGGAGGAGCTGGGCAACATGAGCAGCAGCCCAACTGCCCAGATACGGGACTCACCACAGCCTGCTGGACCATCCCGGCGAGGAAGAAGAAGGCACCAGATCCCTGCCCAGAAATACACGTACAAATGTGGACACTGGGGTCCTCAACTATTTGGCTAGAGTCAATACAGATGATGGCGAGGAGGCATACTCGCGCAGCCTGGCCCTTTACCTTTGTGCCCTTTCCCGTGAGGTGAGGCTCTGTATTCGAGGATGTTTTCAGATCCTGCTTGATGCTTGCACACACCCCAATACCCCATATGAATTATTTGAATATCTGGAGAGGTGGCAGCTTTCACCCAGAAATCTAATGCGCCTTAGACACCCCACACACATGCTTGCTCAAGCATGCTCTGAGGATGCTCAAATACGTGGGCCTACACCTCACCCCCTTCCTCCCCCTACCCAACCTTCCCAACAGCAGCCATATATGTCTGCCTCTAGCCAACCTCACCAATATGGCCACTTGTTCCCACCCAGTGTTGGAGGCTTGTCCCAACCTGATTGGGGACGACATGGATATATTGGTGGGTATGAGACACGGGCCTACCAGACCCAACAAGATGCCCCTCTTCAGTCCCACTATGGCCAGTACCCACAGCAATCCCAGGAGGCAGTACATTACCCACATCATGGGCAACAGTATGCCCCCACACAGGGCGATGTTGGGCAAAGTAGCCAGCAGCAACCACAGGCTGGTCTTCCGCCTTCTCCTTCCCCAGCTTTCCACAATTTATAATTTAGCCATTTTGGTATGGCATAATGTTTTGTTTTTATTTTTGTCTGTATGTGTGCAAATGTTATTTTGAACAAATGTTGACATCTGCAAAAAGGCCAATTTTGCCCATTGCCACAGTTCTCATATGGCAATAATATGTTTGGATTAAAAAAAAACAACAAAAAAAATAGGCAAAAGTTAACATTTGTCTACTACATTTAACGTCTCTGTGTCAATTATAAAAAACAGTGTCAGCATACCAACATACGCTTACCAATGCAAAAAAACACCCAAAGAATCATAAGGGGTAGAAATATATACATATAGACACACATAAACCAAAAAATTATAACATAGACAAAGCATGCTCTTGCCAAGAAGTTTCACCCTCAGGTGAGATAAAGTAATTTGTGAAAATATCACACACTTTGAGCCCAGAGAGTGGTCTACGTTGAGGGTTGATAGGTTGTCTCGCCCTACGCACATTGTCCAACCCACGCACAACACCAGCAGAGGAGGAACAGTCATGTATCCTGGTGAAGTTATGAAGAACCACCGAGGCTTTAACTACTTCATTAACATTTTGTTCACTCAGCTGAATGGCAGACTGGAGTACCCGCCATTTGGCACAAAGAATGCCAAAGGAACACTCCACCAGTCGCCGAGCACGTAATAGGCGCAAGTTGAAAATTCTACGCTGGTGGTCAAGGTTGCGCCGGGGATATGGTCTCATGACATTGCGCGCTAACTGAAACGCCTCATCTGCCACAAGGACATAAGGGACAGATTCTTGAGTGGAGCCTGGTAGCTGGCGTGGTGGGGGTAGATCCAACTGGTTGGTGCGTAGCCGCTGAGCCATAATGGAAGTATTGATGACTCGAGAGTCTCCCGTCCTTCCATAGGCCCCAATGTCAACAATTATAAACTTGTATTGAGGGTCGACCAGAGCCAACAATACAACAGAAAAGTATTGTTTATAATTGAAGAATTGGGAGCCCGAGTTCGGCGGCTTAAGCACCCGGATATGTTTGCCTTCAAGGGCCCCAATACAATTAGGAAAGTGGTATTCCTCCTCAAAGTCCCTTGATATCGTCAACCAGTATTCCATCCTGGGCTCGATCATGACAAGTTGATGTAGTCTTGACCATATTTCACTACATGTCGACCTGACTATGCCAGAAATGGTAGATCTTCCAATCAGAAACTCATGGTGGAGGGCGGTATAAGACAGGCCAGTGGACAGGAAGCTGAAGAACAACAGAAAAGGGACATTTTAGAATGCACAAATTAAAAGAAAAACAGGTACATACATACCAAACTTGTTAGGATTTCAGATCTACTAATAAACACATATTTGGTTGCACAATGACTAAGTGATATTCAATACATATTACACGTAACATTCTGGTCTGTAAGTTTCAACATATCTGGAATAAGATGAGGGCATTAAAATTAGTCCATGAAGCAATAAATACATACTTTTGGCAACACATCATGAACATAGAGAATGTGGTTGTGTAGTACATACCGTAATGTGAGTAGAAGTCGCTCCTTTGCAGATATAGCTTTGCGCATCCTTGTGTCCTGAAAGGTTATCCCAGGGCACACTGTCTCCAAGAGTCGATCAAATGTTGCATGGCTCATGCGACAATATTGGTAGAATAGAGGCGGTGAAAATGACCTCTTGTGAGTCGTTGCCTCAAAAGTGGATATACCCACATGCGTCTCCTCCTCCGCGGATCCACTATCACTGGGTATGGTTGACCAAAGCAGCGTGACAAAAGCCATTTGAAGAGAACCTGCTCAGTTGTGTTGAAAGTCAGACTGTCTGCCATGTTGCACATACAACAACAACACACCTAGTGAAGGCAAGGTCACAAATGGACAGAATGAAGGCAGCCACCTGTTCCTGAGGCAATAAATAGGGTGCAGGCTAATGATTTAAATAGTTAGCAGGCCTGAAAACCGTTAAATGTCCATTTTGCAAGCCTGCGAGAAAATCTCGCCATACGGACTCCATACGGATTACATACGGATTTCATACGGATGCTGACATGCACAAAATACGCGACCACACCTTGCTTACGGATGACATACGGAGCACAATTTAGGGGTCATTCATCCGTATTACGCATGTAAACTATGGACCGTATTTTGCGCCGGATAGTGTGACCCCGGCCTTAAGCATACTCACAGACGCGGATTCTTTACTGTAAGAGCAGTGAGACTATGGAAATCTCTGCCGTATGATGTTGTAATGAGTGATTCCCTACTAAAATGTAAGAAGGGACTGGATGCCTTTCTTGAAAAGTATAATATTACAGGTTATATACACTGGTCTCCTTGATATTGCATTGATCCAGTGAACTAGTCTGATTGCCGTATGTGGAGTCGGGAAGGAATTTTTTTCCCCAATGTGAAGCTTTCTATTTGCCACATGGGTTTTTTTTGCCTTCCTTTGGATCAACATGTTAGGGCAAGTTAGGACAGGATATGGGTTGAACTAGATCGACTTAAAGTCTCCCTTCATCCTTAATAACTAAGTTACTATGTTACTGTGTTACTATGTTACTCCCTCTCCCATTCTCCTAAACGCTGTGATCACTATCGATCACGGCATTTAGGGTATGTGCACACGTTGCAGATCTGCAGCAGATTCTCCTGCGGTCTACAGTATCATTATAATCAATGTAAAACAAAAAGCACTGTGCACATGCTGCAGATTTTTCTGTGCAGATTTGCTGCGGATTTGAATCCAAAGCATGTCAATTTTTTGTGCTGAATCTGCAGCGATTTTACACCTGCTCCATTATAGAAATCCGCACAAAATCGGCAGAAAATCAGCAGGAAATCTGCACTAAATCCACAGGTAAAATGCAGGTCATTTTATCTGCGGATTTAGCAAAATCCGAGCCGAAAAATCCGCATCAGAATCCGCAATGTGTGAACATACCCTTAGGGGATTAAATAGCCCAGGGTGGTGTGTGCACCACTCCTGGCCATGACAGCCAAAGCTCAGATATAACTTATGCCAAGCTCCTAGGGGACAATCATGTGAGCACAGCTCATGTGCCTGCATGATCGCCATGATGTAAACTTACGTCTTTTTGTCGGAACCCCTTCCCGATCGTGACGTAAACTTGCGTCAAATGTCACGAAGGGGTAAATTTAGCTAGTTCTATGTAAGCAAAGCTTTCCTTCTCTTTGCATATAAAGTTTGCCAAAACCCAGTCCTAGTTATCAACCTTCAAACAGATCTTTTCTATGCAGTATTACGCAGTTGCCAATCAATTCTGTGCTATAATTTAAAGTTTGAGTTTTTCATTGACAGAGAGGGGGTTGAGTACTTAAACTATTAATCATTAGACAGCCCAAATGATTATTTTACTCTATTACTTTTTCTCTTTGGTAAAGGAGCCATCTAAATGAGCCATCTATGTATTGCTTAACCCTTCAAAGTTTTAGAGATCTACTGTAGAGATCATAAGTAGGACAATAATTTATATGAGGTGTCATTGCACCATCCGGGCAAACGTTGTAGCTGCAAGCACATCTTAGAGCAATAAATTACAAAGATTTCTGGATGTCTGTACTAAATATTTATGTGTCTCATGCACTGAGTGCAGAACAGCCTTCAAGCTATCATATTTAGAATTTCATCACATTTAGATGGCTAATTTGGTAAGTAAGGTAATTTTGCAGTTTTCTAGCAAATGAAGCACAGTGAGATGTAACTTAGCAAGCACTACTTACTAACGCTCTTAATATGGTCTGATCTAAATTTTCCCAAATACCCAATCTGTCATATTATCACACTGGTCTAGTGGATTCATGGCATTTGTTTCACTGGAAACTGCCAAAGGATAGTAGATGGACACCTGGGTATATTGAGTTGTGAATTGGCGTTGAAAAGAAATTATCATGAACACAGCTTAATGTGCCAACCGAATTTTAGTAGATAGTATAAAAAGCTGTAAACACTGCAATTCCTGAGGGTCGTGTAAGAATTTCACCCAACTGTTGGCATCTGTCCGTACTATAATTCTGGGATAATGACATGAGACTATATCCAAACGAGCCTTAATCTCAATGCTTAATGGCATGACTGTCAATAAG
This sequence comes from Dendrobates tinctorius, assembly GCF_039654945.1. Classification (NCBI taxonomy): domain Eukaryota; kingdom Metazoa; phylum Chordata; class Amphibia; order Anura; family Dendrobatidae; genus Dendrobates; species Dendrobates tinctorius. Next base: position 60,971,256 of record NW_027361684.1, read on the forward strand.
CAAGTTGTGATACATAAAAAACAACAATGCAGTCTTTTGAGACAGTGCTAGTTTATGGTACAATATAATAGAATTTATGAACAATAGAACATTGGCACGAAGAGTCGTACACAATGTGAATTGTGCAGAAATACAATATAAACCAGCTTATTCTTGCAATAGCAGATACCTGCATTTTACAGGTTACAATCGATATACTATATTACAAAACGAAGCTCTATAGAATGTATTGCTGTGTCAAATATTATATACAAGACTGAAAGTAGTGAGCAAAGTATAAAACAGATCTATTAGTACTAGAGGACAATCCATATGTTTTATCGGCCTTGTGCATTGCTTACTAACGAACACATGCCAGCTAGACCCAATGTAATAAAAAATCCACTAGTACAGTGGGGAAAAAAAGTATTTAGTCAGTCAGCAATAGTGCAAGTTCCACCACTTAAAAAGATGAGAGGCGTCTGTAATTTACATCATAGGTAGACCTCAACTATGGGAGACAAACTGAGAAAAAAAAATCCAGACAATCACATTGTCTGTTTTTTTTTCATTTTATTTGCATATTATGGTGGAAAATAAGTATTTGGTCAGAAACAAAATTTCATCTCAATACTTTGTGATATATCCTTTGTTGGCAATGACAGAGGTCAAACGTTTTCTGTAAGTCTTCACAAGGTTGCCACACACTGTTGTTGGTATGTTGGCCCATTCCTCCATGCAGATCTCCTCTAGAGCAGTGATGTTTTTGGCTTTTCGCTTGGCAACATGGACTTTCAACTCCCTCCAAAGGTTTTCTATAGGGTTGAGATCTGGAGACTGGCTAGGTCACTCCAGGACCTTGAAATGCTTCTTACGAAGCCACTCCTTCGTTGCCCTGGCGGTGTGCTTTGGATCATTGTCATGTTGAAAGACCCAGCCACGTTTCATCTTCAATGCCCTTGCTGATGGAAGCAGGTTTGCACTCAAAATCTCACGATACATGGCCCCATTCATTCTTTCATGTTCCCGGATCAGTCGTCCTGGCCCCTTTGCAGAGAAACAGCCCCAAAGCATGATGTTTCCACCACCATGCTTTACAGTAGGTATGGTGTTTGATGGATGCAACTCAGTATTCTTTTTCCTTCAAACACGACAAGTTGTGTTTCTACCAAACAGTTCCAGTTTGGTTTCATCAGACCATAGGACATTCTCCCAAAACTCCTCTGGATCATCCAAGTGCTCTCTAGCAAACTTCAGACGGGCCCGAACATGTACAGGCTTAAGCAGTGGGACACGTCTGGCACTGCAGGATCTGAGTCCATGGTGGCATAGTGTGTTACTTATGGTAGGCCTTGTTACATTGGTCCCAGCTCTCTGCAGTTCATTCACTAGGTCCCCCCGCGTGGTTCTGGGATTTTTGCTCACCGTTCTTGTGATCATTCTGACCCCACGGGGTGGGATTTTGCGTGGAGCACCAGATCGAGGGAGATTATCAGTGGTCTTGTATGTCTTCCATTTTCTAATTATTGCTCCCACAGTTGATTTCTTCACTCCAAGCTGGTTGGCTATTGCAGATTCAGTCTTCCCAGCCTGGTGCAGGGCTACAATTTTGTTTCTGGTGTCCTTTGGCAGCTCTTTGGTCTTCACCATAGTGGAGTTTGGAGTCAGACTGTTTGAGGGTGTGCACAGGTGTCTTTTTATACTGATAACAAGTTTAAACAGGTGCCATTACTACAGGTAATGAGTGGAGGAAAGAGGAGACTCTTAAAGAAGAAGTTACAGGTCTGTGAGAGCCAGAAATCTTGATTGCTTGTTTCTGACCAAATACTTATTTTCCACCATAATATGCAAATAAAATGAAAAAAAAACAGACAATGTGATTTTCTGGATTTTTTTTTCTCAGTTTGTCTCCCATAGTTGAGGTCTACCTATGATGTAAATTACAGATGCCTCTCATCTTTTTAAGTGGTGGAACTTGCACTATTGCTGACTGACTAAATACTTTTTTTCCCCACTGTATGTGACTACTTCTGTTTTGGGGCAAGATATGTAATTTGCAAGCATTCCACATAGTAACATACAATAACAGTCAATGCACAGGCTCATATGGAACAATTGCTCATGTTCAATAACCTACTGAATGAAGGAAAAATGCCTCTGGTATAATTAAGAATAATTCCCCCCACCACTATGGCCAGTGTGAAGCTGTGTCTTCACTATAGTTAAACCTTTTTGTTTTGTTTTTTTGTTTAGGGAAATGACTTAAAATAACATAGAATAAATAATAATAATAATAATAATAATCTTGAGCCAGGAGGCGGAGGTCCAAGTAGAGGAGAAGGTTGACGTGGAGGTGGATGTGGCAGTGTAGGTGAAAGAAGAGGTAACCATCGCTGTTTTTGTGGGAGGGTTGTTTTTGTTTAGGGATATGACATAAAATAGCATAAAATAAAAAAGAATACAAAATAAAAACATCAATGAGGATACAAGAAAAATATTAACAATATTGTCGACTAACAAAATAATGTGTGTCTCTATATTTCTCTATCTACTGGATAACATGATACAAAAATATGTATTTTTCCTGTTAGTGGCGTGGAAGCATGGGGTTATCTGTGTGAGCCACACATTAATTGTAGGTTTTACTGAGAGGATAGTGGAACAGATGATGCATAAGTAAAGAATAAAATGTGATAGGTTAAAGAAAAAAAAGACCAGTTGGAAAACATATATTTGTATATTTATGTCACGTGTTGTTTGGTGTCCCAGGACCAGGGGCTCTTTCCCTGTCCCTAACACTAGGGGAGACCAAGTTCACCCTGCTCCCCAGATTACTTCTGATGGTGAGATGCCATGGCCACATTCCTTGCCTTAGCTCCTGGATCTGCCCTCAGTCTGTACCCTACCCCCAACCAGTGAAGAGGGGAGTAGTAGTGTACCATAGTACACCAATCAGACTAACAAGGTAATATGAACAGGGGTAATGAAAAATACCAAACATACAAATGTACTCACACATATTACAGAGGAATGCATCAGGGAGTGGAGTTTGGTGCTAAACCAAAGTAGGAGAAGAAAGAGAATTATCACACACTCAAAACCTAGCAACAGTCTCCAATAACAACCACCAACAACCACCAGCCATGCAACAAAAGCAACTCTGACAATGAGTGCTAGCCAGGGCCCAGATTATATAGGAGATGGAAGTGGCTAACAGTGCACAGCTGAGAGTCTTATTCCTGAAAAGCTTCCAGGAGCTCTTAACTGAGCAGATTAAACCCTGCACTGCCAAAATAAATTTACACTGTTTAATATCAAGGTGAAGTGCTTCTAACCTGTGCAGGAGTAGGAGAATCAAACTCTGTGGTCTTCTGGATTCTCTCTGTCGCAGAAAACCCATGAGAATTTTTATGTATTAGTCAATTGTCTCTTCAGAAAGGAAGAGGACTAGAACTCTAGTGCCACCTATTTGAAGTAGCAATCCTAAAAGTCAATGTCAACCCTTTAACAAGCCTTGCTACATGACTTAGGATAAAAGCCAAAACCAGAATCTCAATTTGCAGACACTGTGTTTCGGGGTACTGCCCCTTGTCAGTGCAAAATGTGAGCTCTGGTTTGGCTGTGTGAGAGGCGTCTGACTGATATCCAAGAAGTATCGTTTCTCCTTGCGGAGTATATCCAAGAAGTATCGTTTCTCCTTGCGGAGAATGACATGCTAAGCATGCCGAGATGAGGAGACTTAAAGCTGCAATGCTCCTCTTGGAAATATGCAAATTGTCTCTTCAGAGAGGAAGAGGACTAGAACTCTAATGCCACCTATTGGAAGTATAAATCTTAAAAATCAATGTTTACCCTTTAACAAGCCTTGTCACATAGGTGGCACTAGAGTTGTAGTCCTCTTCCTCTCTGAAGAGACAATTTGCATATTTCCCAGATGAGCATTGTGGCTTTAAGTCTACTCATCTCGGCATGCTTAGCATGTCATTCTCCAGCAGCAACCCTGAGACCCCTGCAGCCACCACCCCTGGTGAGCAATAAGGCTCATGGATTATAAGAAACACCACCATTTTATTGCAAACAAGTTGCAAAATACGGTATGTACACTGACTTTGATCTCAGAATTCATTCTTGTTGCTCAGAGAAATGCATTTGTGTTTGAGCACTGACCTAATTTTTCCAGCCATTCTGTAGAGCTCTCTTCAATGATGACTAACACTTGCAAATATTTTTTACCATGGTTGTGAACTCCGATGACCGAGGGATTCCCATTCCCAGCAAATACCTCACTTTAGCTCACTGCCTTTATGTGAATAGGTTCTCCTCTGCTCAGAATCAGATTTACATGATCAATACATTTTGAATCCTGTTTGCTCTTGTCACCAACTTCAACTATTGCTAAGGCCTCTTTCACACGTCAGTGGCTCCGGTACATGTAGTGACAGTTTTATCACGTACCAGAGACACTGACACACGTAGACCCATTCAAATGAATGGGTCTATGCACATGTCAGCGTGTTTTCGTGGACCGTGTGTCCTTGTGCAAAATACACTGACGTCCGTTTTAACATGGACATACGGCCTGCATCACATGCTGCACACGTGCACTCGGAGAACAGTTCACACTGTCCTCTGTACTCATGGACGGTCGCCGGGAAGAAGTGGCTACTGTAAGCGCTGATCCCGGCAGCTGGTGCTGACCGCGGCTGTGATTCTTCTCTCCTGCTCTACCGCCACATACAGTGGTATAGACCGCACTCCAGAGGGGCCACCATCACAGCGCTATTCCACAGCGACGATAGTCGCCATACTTGAGAGCAATTTTACCTATGCTCACAAGTACAGCATCCAGCAATCACAAAAATTCTCTGATGAAGGTCCCATGTTGGACCGAAAACGTTTAGAATAATTATTTTTCTGGATGCCAATAAAATTGATTTTCTTTTTCATCAAAATTTGGTGCTGGTAAAGTGGGAGATTTGTACAAGGTACAAGGGATTTTGAATAAGGAAGGTTATCACTCCATTTAGCAATGCTGTAGTGAAACCTCCACCAGGGGGAGCTGGTGAGGGAAGAGAGGTTATACACTAAGAGCAGCAACCCTGAGCAACAGCACAGGTGCCACAGGTAACGAGAGAGAATAGTCAGACGAACCGAGTCAGAAACTAACAGGAGCAGACGTACCAGAAGGAGCAGCAATACACGTAGTCAAAATACCAAAGCCGAGAGTCAGAAAGCCAGAACATGAGCACAGGGTCCAAAACGTGAGACGAAATACGTGGTCGGGGTACAAGCCAGGGAGTCAGATGCCAGAGAGGGAACGTAACAGCAGAAAGGAATACCAAGAGACGGGGTCAGAAATCAGTCCGGGTCATACACGTGAATATCAGTCCAAGGCAGGAGGATCACCAGGGTACAAGGGTCAGCGGCTCTAAACTGCAAGCTTGAGCTATCACTAACACTGGTCAGCAGGCTGTGAGGGATTGAAATAGCCCAGCTAGCTCCAGAACGAGGCTGAGGAGATTAACCCCCGCATGACCAGTCCGGAGTGAAGACAGCAGAAGATAAACTCCGGACTGGACCATGACAGGACCCCCCTCTCAATGGGGGGCCACTGGACCCCCAGGCTTCCCTGGATGACGAGCGTGAAAGACCCGGACCAACCGATCCGCATGGACCGAAAGCGCCGGCACCCATGACCGATCCTCAGGACCGTATCCTTTCCAATGGACCAAGTACTGAAGTGAACGACGGAGCATACGAGAATCCACCACCTGTTCCACCTCATACTCGGTCTGCCCATCTACCATAACAGGCGGCGGGTGCGAGGGAGACTCATCAGAGGAAGGCACCGATGGCTTCAGAAGCGCTTTATGGAACACATTAGGAATCCGTAATGACGGAGGCAACCGCAGGCGAAAGACCACAGGATTAATCACCTCTAAAATCTCATACAGACCAATAAACTTGGGACCCAACTTAGCAGAGGGAATTCTCAGCCTTATGTTTTTGGTGGATAACCATACCTTATCCCCCACCTGATAAGTCGGCCCCACCAAGCGTCGTTTATCTGCAAAAAACTTATATTTGCCCTGAGCCTCCCCAATGTTTCTCTGAACTTCCCTCCAAACCTCCTCCAACCGCAAAAAGGCTGAATCAGCCCCTGGACACTCCGAATCTAGTCTGGAGAATTCACCAAAATGAGGGTAGACTGATTGACACGATTATTGAAGGCGAATTCCGCCATAGGTATCATAGAGCACCAATCATCCTGTCTGGATGTGACAAGACACCGCAGGATCTGCTCTAAAGACTGGTTGGTCCTTTCAGTCTGACCATTGGTCTCGGGATGGTAGGCCGATGAAAAGGTTAGACTGAAGCCCAGCCTTTTACAAAAAGCTCTCCAGAATTTTGACACGAATTGCACCCCTCTATCAGACACCACACTGACAGGCACACCATGCAACTGAATCACATGCTCAAGGAATAGCTTAGATAGAGTCTCAGCATTAGGAAGGCCCATTAAGGGTACAAAATGTGCTTGTTTACTGAACCTATCCACAACTACCCAGATCACGGTTTTGCCATTAGAGGGTGGGAGATCGGTAATAAAATCCATGGACAGGTGAGTCCACGGTCTATCCGGAATTGGCAGTGGCACCAATTCCCCGGCCGGCCGGTTGTGGGAGGCTTTAGCATGGGCACAAGTTTCACAGGAGGACACAAAACCAGTGACGTCAGAAGTCAACGAGGGCCACCAGAACAGCCTAGTGATGGCTTTACGAGTGGCCGAGATTCCTGGATGCCCACTCAGAGCCGAGTCGTGGAACTCCCGAAGCACCCTTAACCGATACTGGACAGGCACAAAGAGCTTATTTTCAGGTATGGATGGGGGAGCTAGAGATTGGGCCTCACGAATCTCCTGCTCCAATCTCTGGGACACCAAGACCACCACCACCCCACGCTGAAGAATGGAGGAAGGAGGCTCAGGAGGCGATACCGGATCTAGGCTGCGAGACAAGGCATCCGCCTTCACATTCTTGGAACCTGGTCTGAAAGTGATGGAAAACTGAAATCGGGAAAAAAAAAGTGACCACCTTGCCTGTCTCGGAGTCAGACGTTTGGCGGATTCGATGTAAGACAGATTCTTGTGATCTGTAATGACAGTGATACGATGGACAGCCCCTTCCAAAAAATGCCTCCATTCTTCAAAAGCCAATTTAATGGCCAACAACTCTCGGTTACCCACATCATAATTCTTTTCAGCAGAGGAAAATTTTTTAGAAAAGAAGGCACAGGGTCTTAAGTTAGTTAATGTGGTGGGCCCCTGGGACAACAAAGCCCCCACTCCCACCTCAGAGGCATCCACTTCTACGATGAATGGTTTAGACAAGTCAGGTTGCACCAGTACCGGAGCAGTCATGAAACGTTCTTTTAACAAAGAAAACGCCGCCACAGCTGGAGCTGACCAGTTTTTAAGATCCGCTCCCTTTTGGGTGAGATCAGTGAGGGGTTTGACCACTTGAGAGAACCCCTTGATGAATTTTCTGTAATAATTTGCAAAACCCAGAAATCGCTGAAGACCCTTGAGATCTCTGGGTTGCACCCAATCCACAATGGCCTGTACCTTCCTAGGGTCCATACGAAACCCCTCAGCGGACAGGATGACCCCTAGAAAGGACACTTCTTGAGTAAAAAATGAACACTTCTCCAATTTGGCAAAGAGTGAGTTCTCCCTGAGCCTCTGGAGAACCGCATGAAGATGACCCATATGACTTTGTCTATCAGAAGAATATATAAGTATATCGTCAAGATAGACAACTACAAAACGTCCAATAAAAACGGAAAAAACATGGTTAATGAAATTCTGGAATACCGCTGGTGCAGTAGTCAAACCGAAGGTCATAACCAAATTTTCAAACAGACCCTCAGAGGTGAGAAACGCAGTTTTCCATTCATCCCCCTCCCGCATATGGATGAGATTGTATGCTCCCCTGAGGTCCAACTTAGAGAACCACCTGGCCCCCGACAATTGATTGTACAAATCAGGTATCAGTGGGAGAGGATAAGCGTTTCTTATGGTTATTTTATTCAGTTCTCGAAAATCGAGGCATGGGCGTAAACCACCATCCTTCTTTTTTACAAAAAAGAACCCCGCTGCCACGGGAGAGACAGATGGCCGTATATGCCCTTTACGGAGGCTCTCAGAGATATACTCCTTCATAGCAGCCCGCTCAGGGCCGGAGAGATTGTACAGCCGGGCTTTGGGCAATTTGGCACCGGGAACAAGATCCACGGCACAATCGAATGGGCGGTGTGGTGGTAGAACCTCAGCCTCTTTTTCAGAGAACACATCCTTAAAACCCTTTAGGTACTCCGGAATACCCTCCAGGTTGACGGATGACATAGACACAGTAGCAAGACAATTTTCAGAACACCCAGGACCCATTTAACAATATCCCGGGACCCCCAGTCAATAACTGGGTTATGCCGTTGCAACCAGGGAAACCCTAACACCAGGCCAGCAGGGAGGTTATCCAAAACAAAGCATGACATGCGCTCCTGGTGTAGGGCCCCCACCCTGAGGGTAAATTCTTTAGAACTGAAATGGAGACCATCCTTAGTGAGAGGTGTAGAATCAATAGCCACAATTTTTAAGGGAGTCTCCAACCTAACTGTCCCTAATCTACAGCGAGCAACCAGCTTAGAGTCAATCAGGTTCAGAGATGACCCACAGTCTACAAAAGCCGAAGTATGGAAAAAGCCGTTCTCAAACCAAGTTCCACCTTTAGCAGTACTCTTGAAAAGGAAGAAAAAGGTACCTGAGAGTCTGGGTGACCTCCACGATTATCACCCAGACTCAGCCGCTTGTTAGTCGGAGGACAGGAGGGGCAGTCTTTTTTCCAATGTCCGGGATCTCCGCAGTAAAAACACAATTTTCCATCACGTCGCCGTCTCCTCTCTTTCTCCTGGGGGTTGGTGGCTCCCACCTCCATAGGTTCAGATGGAAGCAAAACATCAGGGTTAGCAGGGAAAAACGGAACCCCTCGCTGAGTAACACCTCTCTCCCGCAGTCTCCGATCCATACGGATAGCCTGAGTCATAGCCTCCTCCAATGAACTGGGAGGTGGATGGAGAGCCAGAGCATCCTTCAAGCAATCCGACAGTCCCTTCCTGAACAGACATCTCAGTGCAGAGTCGTCCCAGGACACCTCAGTGGACCATCGACGGAATTCGGAGCTGTACCATTCGACTGAGTGCTTCCCTTGCCCCAGACCCAAAATAGTGTCCTCTGCCACCCTAACACGGTCCGGTTCGTCATAGATAAGTCCTAGGGCCTCAAAGAACCTATCTACTGACATCCGTTCAGGGGCAGTAGGGGGCAATGAAAAAGCCCAGGATTGGGGACCCTCCCTAAGTAAGGAGATAACAATCCCCACCCGCTGAGTCTCATCCCCAGACAATCGGGGTCTAAGAGAAAACCATAGTTTACAACTCTCCTTGAATATATGAAATTTATCTTTTTCGCCAGAAAATGTGTCAGGAAGTTTAACTGAGGGTTCAGGAGAGTGCAAAATAACATCTACAGAGTCACCTGGTGGACAAACAATATGAGAGGTGTTTCCCTGCATGGTCTTAATAGTCTCAGTCAGTTCTTTCTGTAAGTGGGTCTGAGACATGACAAGGGACTGATGATTCACAGAAAAGTCCTGCGCCATCTGTGTCAAACTGGACACTTGATCTGCCAAGTTATGCAGCAGATCCATGGCCAGAGAAAAAAAAAAAGCAAAATCCCGTTTAAATGTGAGGTTAGTGATAATGTAGTGAAACCTCCACCAGGGGGAGCTGGTGAGGGAAGAGAGGTTATACACTAAGAGCAGCAACCCTGAGCAACAGCACAGGTGCCACAGGTAACGAGAGAGAATAGTCAGACGAACCGAGTCAGAAACTAACAGGAGCAGACGTACCAGAAGGAGCAGCAATACACGTAGTCAAAATACCAAAGCCGAGAGTCAGAAAGCCAGAACATGAGCACAGGGTCCAAAACGTGAGACGAAATACGTGGTCGGGGTACAAGCCAGGGAGTCAGATGCCAGAGAGGGAACGTAACAGCAGAAAGGAATACCAAGAGACGGGGTCAGAAATCAGTCCGGGTCATACACGTGAATATCAGTCCAAGGCAGGAGGATCACCAGGGTACAAGGGTCAGCGGCTCTAAACTGCAAGCTTGAGCTATCACTAACACTGGTCAGCAGGCTGTGAGGGATTGAAATAGCCCAGCTAGCTCCAGAACGAGGCTGAGGAGATTAACCCCCGCATGACCAGTCCGGAGTGAAGACAGCAGAAGATAAACTCTGGACTGGACCATGACAGTACCCCCCTCTCAATGGGGGGCCACTGGACCCCCAGGCTTCCCTGGATGACGAGCGTGAAAGACCCGGACCAACCGATCCGCATGGACCGAAAGCGCCGGCACCCATGACCGATCCTCAGGACCGTATCCTTTCCAATGGACCAAGTACTGAAGTGAACGACGGAGCATACGAGAATCCACCACCTGTTCCACCTCGTACTCGGTCTGCCCATCTACCATAACAGGCGGCGGGTGCGAGGGAGACTCATCAGAGGAAGGCACCGATGGCTTCAGAAGCGCTTTATGGAACACATTAGGAATCCGTAATGACGGAGGCAACCGCAGGCGAAAGACCACAGGATTAATCACCTCTAAAATCTCATACAGACCAATAAACTTGGGACCCAACTTAGCAGAGGGAATTCTCAGCCTTATGTTTTTGGTGGATAACCATACCTTATCCCCCACCTGATAAGTCGGCCCCACCAAGCGTCGTTTATCTGCAAAAAACTTATATTTGCCCTGAGCCTCCCCAATGTTTCTCTGAACTTCCCTCCAAACCTCCTCCAACCGCAAAAAGGCTGAATCAGCCCCTGGACACTCCGAATCTAGTCTGGAGAATTCACCAAAATGAGGGTAGACTGATTGACACGATTATTGAAGGCGAATTCCGCCATAGGTATCATAGAGCACCAATCATCCTGTCTGGATGTGACAAGACACCGCAGGATCTGCTCTAAAGACTGATTGGTCCTTTCAGTCTGACCATTGGTCTCGGGATGGTAGGCCGATGAAAAGGTCAGACTGATGCCCAGCCTTTTACAAAAAGCTCTCCAGAATTTTGACACGAATTGCACCCCTCTATCAGACACCACACTGACAGGCACACCATGCAACCGAATCACATGCTCAATGAATAGCTTAGATAGAGTCTCAGCATTAGGAAGGCCCGTTAAGGGTACAAAATGTGCTTGTTTACTGAACCTATCCACAACTACCCAGATCACGGTTTTGCCATTAGAGGGTGGGAGATCGGTAATAAAATCCATGGACAGGTGAGTCCACGGTCTATCCGGAATTGGCAGTGGCACCACCTGTCTCGGAGTCAGTCGTTTGGCGGATTCGATGTAAGACAGATTCTTGTGATCTGTAATGACAGTGATACGATGGACAGCCCCCTCCAAAAAATGCCTCCATTCTTCAAAAGCCAATTTAATGGCCAACAACTCTCGGTTACCCACATCATAATTCTTTTCAGCAGAGGAAAATTTTTTAGAAAAGAAGGCACAGGGTCTTAAGTTAGTTAATGTGGTGGGCCCCTGGGACAACACAGCCCCCACTCCCACCTCAGAGGCATCCACTTCTTCGATGAATGGTTTAGACAAGTCAGGTTGCACCAGTACCGGAGCAGTCATGAAACGTTCTTTTAACAAAGAAAACGCCGCCACAGCTGGAGCTGACCAGTTTTTAAGATCCGCTCCCTTTTGGGTGAGATCAGTGAGGGGTTTGACCACTTGAGAGAACCCCTTGATGAATTTTCTGTAATAATTTGCAAAACCCAGAAATCGCTGAAGACCCTTGAGATCTCTGGGTTGCACCCAATCCACAATGGCCTGTACCTTCCTAGGGTCCATACGAAACCCCTCAGCGGACAGGATGACCCCTAGAAAGGACACTTCTTGAGTAAAAAATGAACACTTCTCCAATTTGGCAAAGAGTGAGTTCTCCCTGAGCCTCTGGAGAACCGCATGAAGATGACCCATATGACTTTGTCTATCAGAAGAATATATAAGTATATCGTCAAGATAGACAACTACAAAACGTCCAATAAAAACGGAAAAAACATGGTTAATGAAATTCTGGAATACCGCTGGTGCAGTAGTCAAACCGAAGGTCATAACCAAATTTTCAAACAGACCCTCAGAGGTGAGAAACGCAGTTTTCCATTCATCCCCCTCCCGCATACGGATGAGATTGTATGCTCCCCTGAGGTCCAACTTAGAGAACCACCTGGCCCCCGACAATTGATTGTACAAATCAGGTATCAGTGGGAGAGGATAAGCATTTCTTATGGTTATTTTAGTCAGTTCTCGAAAATCGAGGCATGGGCGTAAACCACCATCCTTCTTTTTTACAAAAAAGAACCCCGCTGCCACGGGAGAGACAGATGGCCATATATGCCCTTTACGGAGGCTCTCAGAGATATACTCCTTCATAGCAGCCCGCTCAGGGCCGGAGAGATTGTACAGCCGGGCTTTGGGCAATTTGGCACCGGGAACAAGATCCACGGCACAATCGAATGGGCGGTGTGGTGGTAGAACTTCAGCCTCTTTTTCAGAGAACACATCCTTAAAACCCTTTAGGTACTCCGGAATACCCTCCAGGTTGACGGATGACATAGACACAGTAGCAAGACAATTTTCAGAACACCCAGGTCCCCATTTAACAATATCCCGGGACCCCCAGTCAATAACTGGGTTATGCCGTTGCAACCAGGGAAACCCTAACACCAGGCCAGCAGGGAGGTTATCCAAAACAAAGCATGACATGCGCTCCTGGTGTAGGGCCCCCACTCTGAGGGTAAATTCTTTAGAACTGAAATGGAGACCATCCTTAGTGAGAGGTGTAGAATCAATAGCCACAATTTTTAAGGGAGTCTCCAACCTAACTGTCCCTAATCTACAGCGAGCAACCAGCTTAGAGTCAATCAGGTTCAGAGATGACCCACAGTCTACAAAAGCCGAAGTATGGAAAAAGCCGTTCTCAAACCAAGTTCCACCTTTAGCAGTACTCTTGAAAAGGAAGAAAAAGGTACCTGAGAGTCTGGGTGACCTCCACGATTATCACCCAGACTCAGCCGCTTGTTAGTCGGAGGACAGGAGGGGCAGTCTTTTTTCCAATGTCCGGGATCTCCGCAGTAAAAACACAATTTTCCATCACGTCGCTGTCTCCTCTCTTTCTCCTGGGGGTTGGTGGCTCCCACCTCCATAGGTTCAGATGGAAGCAAAACATCAGGGTTAGCAGGGAAAAACAGAACCCCTCGCTGAGTAACACCTCTCTCCCGCAGTCTCCGATCCATACGGATAGCCTGAGTCATAGCCTCCTCCAATGAACTGGGAGGTGGGTGGAGAGCCAGAGCGTCCTTCAAGCAATCCGACAGTCCCTTCCTGAACAGACATCTCAGTGCAGAGTCGTCCCAGGACACCTCAGTGGACCATCGACGGAATTCGGAGCTGTACCATTCGGCTGAGTGCTTCCCTTGCCCCAGACCCAAAATAGTGTCCTCTGCCACCCTAACACGGTCCGGTTCGTCATAGATAAGTCCTAGGGCCTCAAAGAACCTATCTACCGACATCCGTTCAGGGGCAGTAGGGGGCAATGAAAAAGCCCAGAATTGGGGACCCTCCCTAAGTAAGGAGATAACAATCCCCACCCGCTGAGTCTCATCCCCAGACGATCGGGGTCTAAGAGAAAACCATAGTTTACAACTCTCCTTGAATATATGAAATTTATCTTTTTCGCCAGAAAATGTGTCAGGAAGTTTAACTGAGGGTTCAGGAGAGTGCAAAATAACATCTACAGAGTCACCTGGTGGACAAACAATATGAGAGGTGTTTCCCTGCATGGTCTTAATAGTCTCAGTCAGTTCTTTCTGTAAGTGGGTCTGAGACATGACAAGGGACTGATGATTCACAGAAAAGTCCTGCGCCATCTGTGTCAAACTGGACACTTGATCTGCCAAGTTATGCAGCAGATCCATGGCCATAGAAAAAAAAAGCAAAATCCCGTTTAAATGTGAGGTTAGTGATAATGTAGTGAAACCTCCACCAGGGGGAGCTGGTGAGGGAAGAGAGGTTATACACTAAGAGCAGCAACCCTGAGCAACAGCACAGGTGCCACAGGTAACGAGAGAGAATAGTCAGATGAACTGAGTCAGAAACTAACAGGAGCAGACGTACCAGAAGGAGCAGCAATACACGTAGTCAAAATACCAAAGCCGAGAGTCAGAAAGCCAGAACATGAGCACAGGGTCCAAAACGTGAGACGAAATACGTGGTCGGGGTACAAGCCAGGGAGTCAGATGCCAGAGAGGGAACGTAACAGCAGAAAGGAATACCAAGAGACGGGGTCAGAAATCAGTCCGGGTCATACACGTGAATATCAGTCCAAGGCAGGAGGATCACCAGGGTACAAGGGTCAGCGGCTCTAAACTGCAAGCTTGAGCTATCACTAACACTGGTCAGCAGGCTGTGAGGGATTGAAATAGCCCAGCTAGCTCCAGAACGAGGCTGAGGAGATTAACCCCCGCATGACCAATCCGGAGTGAAGACAGCAGAAGATAAACTCCGGACTGGACCATGACAAATGCCATGCCATACCCTGTGGACAGCGCTTGATTGGTGCCAATTTCATCCTACAACAGGACAATGACCCAAAGCACATCTCCAAATTATGCAAGAACTATTTAGGGATGAAGCAAGCAGCTGGTATTCTATCTGTAATGGAGTGACCAGCGCAGTCACCAGATCTCAACCCCATTGAGCTGTTGTGGGAACAGCTTGACCGTATGGTATGCAGAAAGTGCCCATCAAGTCAAACCAACTTGTGGGAGGGGCTGACCGGAGATGAACTAATGAACGTGGGAAAGTTTCTGAATTTTTTTCCCACTATCATCAGTTCACCTCAAGTCAACAAGGGGACTCCGCGCAACCTCAGTGATGTCCCTGGCCTACCTGAGGTGAACTGATGAGCATGGGAAAAAATTCAGAAACTTTCCACGCTCATTAGTTCATCTCCAGTCAGCTGGGGAGTCTGTGCAGAGATGAACTAATTCATTCTGGCAGTGGTTTACAGCGGGACTGGTCACATTAGCACCAGTCCCATTGGAGACCAGTTAACCCCTTCTGATGGATTGCAGCGGGGGACCTGACTGAACAGCGGAGAGGTAAGTATAATGTTGCTTTTTATTTTATTTTTTTACTGGACCATGGTTTTTTATGGATTAGCAGAGGAATAAATTTGGTCAAAAACTTGGTGTGCTTATTTCATTAAAAGAATTTATAATTAATGTCTGTGTGTGGTTTTATAACCCTTTCCTATTCTAGGGCTAATAATGGATAGGTGTCGTATTGACACCTCTCCATTATTAACCCAGCTTAATGTCACCTTCCAATAGCAAGGTGACATTAACTCATTGTTATTAACCCATTACCACCACTACAGGGCAATGGGAATAGAGATGCTAAGTGCCAGAAAAGGCGCATCATATAGATGTGCCTTTTCTGGGGTGTCTGTGGGCAGATTTTTGTAGCCAGGTGGGGCAAAAACAATGGTCCCTCTCAAGGCTATTAATATCTGCCCTCACTTACTGGCCTTCCCTTGCTGGTTGAGAATTTACCGCAGGAGCCCACAAAATTTTTTTCAACAAATTAACCCCTTAATTTAACACCTACATGTCCCAAATTTTACACACATACCCTAATCTAATTATTAGTCAGGGACATATATAAATCTTACTGACATGCAATGGTTTACTGTATGTAAGCCATGTCTCATATCTTGTCGGCTCTTGCAATTATTTTCCAAAAGCCGACAAATGAATTACCGGCTATTTTGCTATCTATCTGTCTCTCAAGTATATACTGTATATATATATATATATATATATATATATATATATAAGCTATGAACCCGTTCTATGCCCGGGTGGGGGGCATTTTTATTGTTATATGGTCTCCCATCCTGGTATGTGCTGCATCCCTCATCCCTATCCTGGTATGTATGGTACCCTCACCCCCCAATCCTGGTATGCATGGTTCCCCCTTATCCATATACTGGTATTTATGGTTCCCTCACCCCCCAATCCTGGTATTCATGGCACCCCTTCATCCTTATCATGGTATACATGGCACCCCCTTCATCCCTATTGTGGTGTGCATGGTACCCCCTCATCCCTATCGTTGTATACATGGTACCCCCTCATTCCTATCGTGGCATGCATGATGCCCTTACCCCCCAATCCTGTTATGCATGGTCCTCTCACCCCCCAATCCTGGTATGCATGGTCCTCTCACACCCCAATCCAGGTATGCATGATCCCCTCACTGCTTTATCCTGGTAAGCATGGCCCTCTCACCCCCTATCCTGGTAAGCATGGTCCCCTCACCCCTCTATCCTGGTATGCATGGTCCCATCACCCCCCAATCCTGGTATGCATGGTCCTCTCGCCCCCAATCCTGGTATGCATGGTCCTCTCACCCCTTTATCCTGGTAAGCATGGCCCTCTCACCCCCTATTCTGGTATGCATAGTCCTCTCACCCCCTCAATCCTGGTATGCATGGTCCTCTCACACCCCAATCCTGGTATGCATGGTCCCCTCACCCCTCTATCCTGGTATGCATGGTTCCATCACCCCCCAATCCTGGTATGCATGGTCCTCTCGCCCCCAATCCTGGTATGCATGGTCCTCTCACCCCTTTATCCTGGTAAGCATGGCCCTCTCACCCCCCTATTCTGGTATGCATAGTCCTCTCACCCCCTCAATCCTGGTATGCATGGTCCTCTCACACCCCAATCCTGGTATGCATGGTCCCCTCACCCCTCTATCCTGGTATGCATGGTCCCCTCACCCCTCTATACTGGTATGCATGGTCCCCTCACCCTCCTATCCTGGTATGCATGGTCCCATCATCCCCCAATCCTAGTATGCATGGTCCTCTCACCCCCTTATCCTGGTATGCATGACCCTCTCACCCCTCAATCCTGGTATGCGTGGTCCTCTCACCCCCCAATCCTGGTATGCATGGTCCTCTCACCCCCCAATCCTGGTATGCATGGCCCCCTCACCCCCCAATCATGGTATGCATGGTCCCCTCACCCACCAATCCTGGTATGCATGGTCCCCTCACCCCCCAATCCTGATATGCATGGTCCTCTCACCCCCCAATCCTGGTATGCATGGTCCTCTCACCCCCCAAACCTGGTATGCACAGCCCTCTCATCCCTATTATGGTATGTGTGGCCCCCTCATCCCTATCCTGGTATGCATGGTCCTCTCACCCCTATACAGGTATGCATGGTTCCCTCACCCCCCTATCCTAATATGCATGGTCCCATCACCACCCTTTCCTGGTATGCATGGTCCCCTCACCCCCCTTTCCTGGTATGCATGGTCCTCTCACCCCCCAATCCTGGTATGCATGGTCCCCTAACCCCCCAGTCCTGGTATGCATAGTCCCCTCACCCCCCAATCCTGGTATGCATGGTCCTCTCACCCCCCAATCCTGGTATGCATGGTCCCCTCAACCCCCAATCCTGATATGCATGGTCCCCTCATCCCCCTTTCCTGGTATGCATGGTCTCCTAATCCCCAATCCTGGTGTGCATGGTCCCCTCACCCCCCTATCCTAATATGCATGGTCCCCTCACCCCCTTTCCTGGTATGCATGGTCCCCTCACCCCCCAATCCTGGTACGCATGGTCCTCTCACACCCCTATCCTGGTATCCACGGCCCTCTCATCCCTATTACGGTATGTGTGGCCCTCTCATCCCTATCCTCGTATGCATAGTCCTCTCACCCCCTATCCTGGTATGCATGGTCCCCTCACCCCTCAATCCTGGTAAGCAGGGTCCCCTCACCCCCCAATCCTGGTATGCATGGTCCCCTCACCCCCCTATCCTAATATGCATGGTCCCCTCACCCCCCCTTTCCTTGTATGCATGGATCCCTCACTCCACCAATCCTGGTATGCATGGTCCCCTCACCCCCCAATCCTGGTATGCAGGGTCCTCTCACCCCCCTTTCCTGGTATCCATGGTCCCCTCACCCCTATTAAACTGCACACATTAAAAAAACAAACATTTATACTCACCTTTCTTCCCCGTGTCCAGCGCTGTCCTGTTCTGGGTTTGTTGTGGTGCCAGACTGGGCGCCTGCGCTGTCCTCGCTTTCCGCCGCCATGTTCTTGAAGACACACTGCAGTGTGTCTTCAAGAAAATGGCGGCGGTAGGCGTGGACTGCGCAGGTGCCAATTCATGTCTGCAGTGGGCGTGTTGTGGAGCCAGACTCGGCGCCTGCGCAGTTCTCGCTTTCTGCCACCATTTTGTTGAAGACACACTGCAGTGTTTCCTCTACAAATTGGCGGTGGTAAGCGCGGACTGCGCAAGAGCCAATTCCGGCGCCACAACCCGCCCTCTCCTGACGTCACATGAAGGCGCAAGACCCCGCGTCAACAGCAACACCAGCTCGGTAAGGTGTTGCAGAGATCGCAGTGTGCGTTCAGTGCTTACGCATACTGCGATCTCTTGGGGGTCTGCGTCACTCTGTGGGGGATGCGTCACTCTGTCTGGAGCAAGACTGCGCAGGTGCGTCGCGCTTTCGCAGTCTATAGAGGCTTCAGACAGAGTGACGCTTAGCCAGTTATATTATAGTTACAGTACAGCCCAAAAGTTTTGACACACCTTCTCATTCAAAGAGTTTTCTTTATTTTCATGACTATGAAAATTGTAGATTCACTTTGAAGGCATCAAAACTATGAATTAACAAATGTGGAATTATATAACTAACAAAAAAATGTGAAAAAACTGAAACTATGTCTTATATTCTAGGTTCTTCAAAGTAGCCACCTTTTGCTTTGATTACTGCTTTGCACACTCTTGGCATTCTCTTGATGAGCTTTTAAGGTAGTCACCGGAAATGGTCTTCCAACAGTCTTGAAGGAGTTCCCAGAAATGATTAGCACTTGTTGGCCCTTTTGCCTTCACTCTGCGGTCCAGCTAACCCCAAACCATCTCGATTGGGTTCAGGTCTGGTGACTGTGGAGGCCAGGTCATCTGGCATAGCACCCCATCACTCTCCTTCTTGGTCAAATAGCCCTTACATAGCCTGGAGATGTGTTTGGGGTCATTGCCCTGTTGAAAAATAAATGATGGTCCAACTAAACGCAAACCAGATGGAATAGCATGCCGCTGCAAGATGCTGTGGTAGCCATGCTGGTTCAGTATGCCTTCAATTTCATATAAATCCCCAATAGTGTCACCAGCAAAGCACCCCCACACCATCACACCTCCTCCTCAATGCTTCACGGTGAGAACCACGCATGTAGAGTCCATCTGTTCACCTTTTCTGTGTCGCACAAAGACACAGTCGTTGGAACCAACGATCTCAAATTTGGTCTCATCAGACCAAAGCACAGATTTCTACTAGTCTAATGTCCATTCCTTGTGTTCTTTAGCCCAAACAAGTCTCTTCTGCTTGTTGCCTGATTTGTGTGGTTAGTTTATATGTGATAAAGTTGACTTACTTATTCGAATGCCTAAAATAATTCAAGAAGAGGGCCAATGATGCATTTTCAAATTTTTTATAATTGCAAAAAATAGCATAGAATACTGCTTACCATATTTTTTTCATATGGCAGATATTGCCCAGGCCATTTAGCCTTTTCTGTATATAACATTTGCAAAATAAACAGGAAGACCTGCGCTAAAAGGGTTAAATCGAGGCTACAAAAGTAAACAAATGATAGTCAAAGGCACCCCCCAAGTAAACATACACCAGTTCAACAAAAGTGCAAGCTCCAAATGCGATGGATAGTTGCACATAAAACAGTAATCATTAAATACTCGTCCTCAAGGGAACAGACATGCACTCACCAGAGAAACGATGATGATGATGATAATGAAAGCTGCAAAAGGTGAATCCCACAGATGTAATATCAGTGCTGATTTGTACAAGCACCACCTCTGTGGAAAAAAAAGGTTGAGCATGTCCCGGAATGAACAGGGACATAAATTACAAAAACAGCAGGAGATGCATACCAGCAGAGGTGACGGGAGCACAATGCAGGGTGATAATGTGCTAGGAAGTCCGTGCACAAACGGCGTGCTGCCAAAATAAGAAGCGTTTGTGATTTGTTGTTTATTTGTATATAACATTTACACATTTGTACACCCAAATAGGTAACAAGAAATGATATTGACCAACCAAAAGAAAACACAAAAGCAATTTAGTATTTTATAACTGCTGGTAGCTTGGCGGAGGTGATGGCGGGAGGCCTTCATCTCTTTGTTCGGGGTTGGGGTGCCCAGCTTGACCATCACCCTGTTGGGGTGGATGATCTTGGCCCTGTGGGAATATGTGGCCATGTTCCTGCAGCTGAGCACCAAAGAGACCATAAGGATACTGTCGATTATAATCCTGTGGCTGATTGTAGCCACGTCCATCATACCCCCCAATATGACCATGTCGTCCAAACCCAGGTTGGGGCCAGCATCCAACACCAGGTCTGTACAAGTGGCCATATTGGGCAGGTTGGTTATAGGCTGCCATTTGGCCATATTGTTGTCAAGGTTGGTTTGGGGGGGAATAGGTGGAGGTGTAGGCACACATGCAGGCGGACACTCAGATCTTAATTGAGCATGCACAGCTGGCTGTCGAACAAGGTGGAGACGGTTACGGGTTGAGAGCTGCCACCTCTCAAGATACTCAAGCAACTCATATGGGTCATTGGGATGTGTACATGCATTAATTAGGATCTGAATGGATTCTTGCACACGTAGCCTCACCTCATGGGGTAGGGGACAGAGGTATCGGGCCAGGCTTCGGAAATATGCCTCTTCACCCTCATCCTGGGCAGCCCTGGACAGGAAATTTAGGACACCTTTGTCTACATGCCTCCGGGTATCAGAGGCAGTGTTGTCCCCTCTCCATCTCCCATGGCGGCCTACGGCTGCAGGCTGGGGGGACCCCTCAACACGGCCAGTAGGGCTGCTGCTGTTGCCAGGGTCTTCTAAGTTGCTGGCTGCTGATGGCTCTGCTGGGTCTGGACCAGGTCCAGAACCTGATGCTGGTCCTGATGCTGGTGGAGCTTGGGGTTTGCAAAAGCTCTGGTCAGAAGATGGACCAGCCACCTCTTCACATCCCCCGTCCGGGTCTATAATGGCCTCAGTATCCGACCCTGTCTCCCTCTCTGTGAGGTTGGACTGAGTTCTGTTAGGAAATGTACAAAAAACAAAATGTAGCTCTGATCCTAAAAAGCATATGTGTCATGTGGTGTGATGTCTGTACTTATGGTCTGAGATCTATACTGGGTGCCAAAAATGCCAAACGGTCAAAATAGATACATTTTGGTCGGTGCTGCTGCCCCACTCCTGACCCTCTGCTGTCTTTCCCGCTGGTACTGGTCGTGGATGCTGCACCAGCGTCTCATCACATCCTCAACTGCAATGTGAAGTGAAAAAGGACAGTAACCTTTGTGAATTGTGCTAAGCAATATTCCTAACATTTCACATAGCCACGTGGCCTAGTAGGGGGTGGTTTTTAGCTACATTTATCTTTAGCAAGCAGCATGCTGCGATTGGCATTGACCGTATAAAATACGCGACAAAAATACAGCTGATGGGAGCTACCCCATAGAGAATCATTGGCCCATGTGCAATGCGTTTTTTTAACTCTTCTCACTCGTCCGTATTCCTCTCTAGTGTGACGCCGGCCATAGAATCATAGAATCATAGAATCATAGAATCGTAGAGTTGGAAGGGACCTCCTGGGCCATCTGGTCCAACCCCCTGCTCAAAGCAGGATTCGCTAAATCATCCCAGTCAGATGTCTGTCCAGCCTCTGTTTGAAGACTTCCATTGAAGGAGAACTCACCACTTCTCGTGGCAGCCTGTTCCACTCATTGATCACTCTAACTGTCAAAAAGTTTTTTCTAATATCTAATCTGTGTCTCCTCCCATTCCGTTTCATCCCATTGCTTCTAGACTTTCCTTGTGCAAATGAGAATAAAGTTGATCCTTCTACAATGTGACAGCCCTTTAGATTTTTGTAGACAGCTATTAAGTCTCCTCTCAGTCTTCTCTTTTGCAAACTAAACATTCCCAAATCCTGCAACCTTTCCTCATAAGACAGGGTTTGCAGACCGGTCACCATTCTGGTCGCTCTTTTCTAAACTTGCTCCAGTTTGTTGATGTCTTTTTTAAAATGTGGTGCCCAAAACTGGACACAATATTCCAGATGAGGTCTGACCAAAGAGGAGTAGAGGGAAATAATGACTTCACGTGAACTAGACTGTATGCTTCTGTTAATACATCCTAGAATTGCATTTGCCTTTTTTGCTGCTGCATCACACTGATGACTAATATTCAGTCTGTGATCTATTAGTATACGCAAGTCTTTTTCACATGTGCTGTCACTTAGCCCTCTTCCTCCCATTCTGTATATGCTTTTTTCATTTTTATTGCCCAGATGTAGCACCTTGCATTTCTCCCTGTTAAAAACCATTCTGTTAGTTGCTGCCCACTTCTCCAGTTTATTTATATCTTTTTGAATCCTCTCTCTTCTCTAGTATCCCTCCTAGCTTTGTGTCATCAGCAAATTTAATCAGTTTACCCTCAATTCCTTCATCTAAATCGTTGATAAAGAAGTTGAACAATACAGGGCCCAGGACAGAGCCCTGTGGTACCCCACTTGAGACATTCTTCCAACTGGATGTGCAGCCATTTATGACCACTCTTTGGGTCCAATCACTAAGCCAGTTATGAATCCACCTAACAGTTGCCTTGTCCATTCCATACTTAGTCATTTTTTCAATAAGGATTGTATGAGAGACTTTGTCAAATGCTTTGCTGAAGTCAAGATATACTATATCTACAGCATTTCCTTGATCCACCCAATCAGTGATTCCGTCATAGAAGGAAATTAAGTTAGTCTGAGATGATTTATTAGTTACAAACCCATGCTGACTCTGTTTAATCACTTCATTCTTATCCAGGTACTGACATACATGTTGTTTAATAATTTGTTCAAAGATCTTTCCTGGTATAGAAGTCAGACTCACCGGCCTATAGTTGCCTGGGTCCACCTTCTTCCCCTTTTTGAAGATAGGAACAACATTTGATCTTCTCCAGTCTTCTGGCACTTCTCTTGTTCTCCAAGAATTTTCTAAGATTATGGAAAGGGGTTCAAAAATTTCTTCTGCTATCTCCTTCAGTACTCTGGGGTGTAATTAATCTGGACCTGGAGACTTGAATTCATTTAGGTTAGCTAAGTGTTTCGTCACTATCTTTCTGTTTATAGATATCCTGGATTCTTCTATTCCCTTAATAGGACATTGAAGAACAGTTGATGTTACATTTCCTTTCTGAGAGAAAACAGATGCAAAATAGGAATTTAAAAGCTCAGCCTTCTCAACATCCTGTCTTACCATTTCATCATTTTCATCCTGTAAAAATCCTATAGCATCTTTGACTTTTCTTTTACTTTTGACATATCCCCAAAATCCTTTATTATTGCTTTTGACATCTCTTGCAAGCCTCAATTCATTTTCAGCTTTAGTAATCTGATTTGTGCCCTGCAGGTTCTGCAGACAGCATTATATTCTTCTTTAGATATGACTCCCTCTTTCCTTTTTATAAACATTTTTTTCTTCCTTTTTAGCATGTGCTTAAGTTCTGTGTTCATCCATCCTGGTTTCCTTAAATGCTTCCTATTCTTCCCTCTTTTCAGAATTGTTAACAACTGTGCTTTGAGAATTTCATTTTTCAAGATTTCCCATCTTTCCTGGACATTTTTGTCTTTAAGGATATCCAGCCATTGGATCCCTCCAATTCTCTTTCTGAATCCCTTAAAATCTACCTTTCTGAAATCTAACCTTGACATCTGAGTCTTCACAGGTCTTCCGCCTCTAATTATCCAAAATTCTAAAATAGCATGGTCGCTTCCTCCTAGGGTCCCAGGAAATCCTCCATGTATCTTCAAACATCACCACTAGAACACCAGGGTGAATGTGTTCCGCGATGCTACAGCCACTTTTTGAAAGGGTGTTTATGACGCCCGGAAAAATTCTTTTAAATCTATGTATCCCTCAAGGGAAAATGTTTGTCAGCCCATACACTTAGTGTATGAGCATTTCAAGTATAGGAGACCCGCTCCTTTATAATGGGAACATTTTTTTATGAGGCCTTTCTCCACGTCTGTTTCAAGGGGCATTGGAGTGCCTCTTAATTTTTGGCAGGCATTGCATTCAATGCATAGGCAAACTCTATGGGAGACCCACTTTCTTATAATAGGAAAAGTAGGGATTTGTCAGCTGCTTCAACAATGCAATTCTCCACTGCCAGACATTCTTCAGCCTCAACACTGCAATTCACCAATGTGAGTTCTTTAGCCTCAACAATGCAATTCTCCACTACAGGTTCTTCAGGCTCACCACTGCAATTAAAAAATGTAGGTTCTTCAGGGTTAACACTGCAATTCACTGCATAGACAAACTGTATGGGAGACACACTTTCTTCTAATGGGAATATTTTTTGTCATGAGGCCTTCAAGTATGTCTGTTGAAAGGCTTATTGGGGTGCATGTAACTTTGGTGCAGGGTAGTCCTTGCATTCAATGCATAAGCAAGCAGTATGGCAGTACCAAATGAATAATGTGTACTTGGTTTTCCTGTGGCCATCCAGTACGAGGGTTGAAAGGCTTATTGGGGTGCGTGTGAATTTGATGCAGGGCAGGTCTTGCATTGATCGCATAAGCAAACAGTATGGGAGTACCAAGTGAGTACTGGAACTATTGTTGCATGTGGCCATCCAGTACATGGCTTCAAAAGCTTATTGGGGTGTGTGTGAATTTGGTGCAGGGTAGGCCTTGCATTCAATGCATAAACAAACAGTATGGGAGTACCAAGCGAATACTGGAAATATGGTTGCATGTGGACATCCAGTATGAGGCTTCAAAGGCTTATTGTGGTGCATGTTACTTTGGTGCAGGGCAGGCCTTGCATTCAATGCATAAGCAATCAGTATGGCAGTACCAAATGAATTATGTGAACTTGTTTTTCTTATGGCCATCCAGTACATGGTTCAAAGGCTTATTCGGTGCATGTAATTTTGTGACAGGTCAGTCCTTGCATTCAATGAATAGTCTAACAGTATGGCAGTACCAAATGAAAAATAATGGGAACTTTGGTTTCCTGTGGCCATTCAGGACATCTGTTCCAAGGGTTATTGGGGTGTGTGTAACTTTGGGGCAAGGCAGCCCTTGCATTCAATGCATAGGCAAACACTTTGGGAGACCAACTTTCTTATAATGGGAACATTTTTTCAGGAGGCCCTCCTGCATGTCTCGGGGTGCAACCTAATTTTTAACAAAAAAATTTGGGCACTCAAATGAAAGCTTTATTGTCCAATGTAGACCAATGAGGCAACACCACCACTATGCAAAAAATGGAAAGCAAAAAATGACCCAATAGGAAAACAGATATACTTCTGCAACTTTTCGGCATAAACGACAAAGGTCAAACGTTTTCTGCATGTCTTCACAAGTCTGGCACACTATGTTGGTGGTATGTTGGCCCATTCCTCCATGCAGATCTCCTCTATAGCAGTGATGTTTTGGGCAACACTGACTTTCAAATCCCTCCAAGGGTTTTCTATGGAGTTGAGATCTGGAGACTGGCTAGGCCACTCCAGTACCTTCATTACTTCTTTCAAAGCTATTCCTTCATTGCCCTCGCTGTGTGTTTGGGATCATTATCATGCTGAAAGAACCATCCACATTTCATCTTCAAGTTCAAACAGGTGCTATTACTACAGGTAATGAGTGGAGGACAAAGGAACCTCTTAAAAAAGAAGTTACAGGCCTGTGAGAGCCAGAAATCTTGAATGTTTTTTGGTGACCAAATACTTATTTTCCACCTATCTCACTTGAATCTTTGGATTATTATTCACTTACTGACTACCAAAATCATTTTCAAGGTGTTTCACTACTGCAGTAGTACAACAAAATCACTGTCCCAGTGATAGTACCCCTGGATCGGCTGCTCTAAAGCATGAGATAGCTGCTCAGTATTATGTGAAAGCCTTCAAGGCTGTACCTGGCATCATTAGCCTGCTTTGTGGCTCTTCAGTGTGATTGTGTGATATGGTACCAGACTTTTTCTGGCCAATTGCAAATTGAATGACAAATTGTTTAAATACATGAGGACCTGTGAATTTCAGTAAATTTGTCTCAAAGTCAAATCACTGTGAATCATTTTGATCATTGCTACCTTGGCTACTTTGTAAAACTATAAGACACTTTCTAAAAAAAGTTCTTGAAGCAGGTAATGATCAAATTATCCTATTTTTTTTGTCAAAAACAATCTGTAAGAGTAACTTTTCCATATGCTTGAAATATTTGGTAAAAAAAATTCATTTACAAGCTATCAGTACTGATACCTTAATTTTTCTTTATGGCAGGACATTTTAGTGTACTGTATGTAGTAGAACATCAGCATAAAAGTTCTGAGCTGTAATTCATAGTGTTACAGTGGGGAAAAATATTTAGTCAGTCACCAATTGTGCAAGTTCTCCCACTTAAAAAGATGAGAGAGGCCTGTAAGTGACATCATAGGTAAACCACAACTATGACAGTCAAAATGAGTAGAGATGAGCAAATATGTTCAGAAAACGATCGTCAAACATAAATTCGGCACAAATATGGTAAAATTGCATTCGTGATTGGTAACACAAGCATTTTTCTTAAAATCAGAAAAAGTCGGCAACATTCGGTAAATGATAGATTAAAAGTCAGTAATTCAAGTGACACGTTCAGTGAAATCATAGCGTGACAGGATAAAATAGAAAAGATAGAATATATATATACTGTATATTATATATATTGTAGTGCAGTGCTTATTGAGTGTGTTGAGGGCACTCACTTTGCTGGTTGCTGAGGCATACGCTGGGACACTCAGGGTTAAAAAAGGTCCATTTGGTTTATTAGTAAACAACATAAACCCCTCCTCAGGAGCCAAGTAGTATGCAGCTGCCAGTACAATGTCCGATAAACATTCAGCTCTATAGGAAAACACAGTCTCTTACTGACCCCGGTCAGCTTAACATTACCTGTTGATGTTGGCCACACAGGTTCCCGGATGCCTCTTATCCTCAGAGGTATCCCATAAACATAGCATATACACAATCTCTCACTGACCATGGTCAGTATCACTCATGGTTGTCAGACTGTCCACTCCAGAGGTATCTCACAGACCTCCTTTCTCTGGCTCAGGCTAGCCGGCACTCCTTTCCCTGGCTGTCGGATGTCCAGCAAGCAGGTTTGGTCTGGAGCCACACATGCAGGAAGACTTCTCCTTCACTGCACACTGACCACTCTGTAGTATCAAGCCTGGACACGTGGAAATCTGTCCACAATGACAGACTCCCAAACACTCTCCTCCCATGTGCCAAACACACCTCCATTACATAGTTGTAACCACACCCAGGTACCTATCACATGGCTAGTCAGGTGATAGTGACATCACTGCAGGTCCTCAAACACACAAACACATACAGGCTTCATCTTGGGTGTTCAGACACACCCCTTTGGGTGGATATGTAGGTGACTGGACCCACCCAACTCTCCAAGTCACCTGGAAGCCTCCCAATGTAAAGCAAATCCCACAGCAGTAGATCTGCTGAGCAAAACATGCCCAGGCTTCCATCACAGGGCCACCCACCTCTGTGATACATACCGACCATTCATCACGACACCGGTCAGTGTCTCACGACCACAGTTACGCCTCCAAGTGTATCCTGAGGAGCCAGTACAGTGCCCCCTAGCTGTAACAGGGGTCACTGCCTCACAATATAGATATATAGATGTTAGTGACACACAAATATATATCTGTATTACATAGAAAGAAAGATAGAAGAAAAGCTAGTAACTCAGCAGCCGAGGTAGTGTAAAATCACTGCAGGAGCCGACAGTATAGAAGAGATGGATTATACACAGTAAATACAAATAGAATAGGTAGATATATAGATGTCAGTGACAAATAAAATTAGTACAGTATGTGTACAAATTACTGTACATGTATTTAATTATTAAAAGATTTTTTTTCTGAAAAAAATGGCGTGAGCTCCTGCGTAGTTTTCGTAACTAGCAGAGGGAAAGCCGACAGCTGGCAGCAGATGTTTATAGAGTGGGAAGGGAGTAATACCCATGGAGCTTCACAAGCTAATAATATTAGCTCACAGCTGTATACTTAGCCTTTACCGGCTATTAAAATGAGGGACCCTAAAAAAATTATGTAGTGTCCCCCTATAATTAATAAAACCAGCAAAAGCTATACAGACTGCAGCAGGCTGATATTAATAGCTTAGGAAGAGGCCATGGATACTGCCCCCCCAGGCTAAAAACATCAGCTCTCAACCACCACAGAAAGGGTGCATCTCTAAGATGTGCCAATTCTGGCACTTAGCCTCGCTCTTCCCACTTGCCCTGTAGTGGTGAAAGTGGGGTAATAGTTGGGGGGGTTGATGCCCCCATTGCTAACCCCATAGTCACTTTGTATAAAAACACAGTAAGATCCCCGCTAGCACTGTGAGAAAGTCGCATGGTTCAGAGGCTAGTTCACCGCAGTGAAATTCTCCGGGTGAGATTCTCCCGGTGAACTCACTTCTGCACCTTGCGACTTTCACACGGTACTAGCGGGGATCTCACCGAGGTCACCACAGTTCATCCCGGCTGGAAACGGAGCCTCAGTGACGTCACCAATAGCCACTGAGGCTGGGCTGGCAGCTGTTCATTCCCCAGTGGTTTTCATCCTGGATGGTCACATCTTGGCACCTTCCAGGATGAAAACTAATTATCCAGACATGGATTATGGCGTGGAACAGAACGACAGACAGCTATGGTATAATTGTTTTTTATTTTTGGTTTATTACAGGAGAACAATGGCTTTGGTGGAATTAGACGAGGTCGTAAATATGGCTTAATTGAGATTATTAAAGGAGTCTTTCAATTAAAGGATTTTATTCTGGCTGTGTCTTTATTTACCATATAACTATAGGATTAGTAATGGATAGGTGCCTTCTAGATGCCTCTCCATTAGTAATCCATGGGCCAGCTGTCAATACAAAGGTGACATCAACCCCACAAATATGAACCTCATTTGCCACTGCTACAGAGCAAGTGGGAAGAGCCAGGCAAAGCGACAGAATTGCCGCATCTAATAGATCTGCCTTTTCTTTGCAGCTGCGGGCTACTATTTTTAGGCTGTGGGGGGCCAATATCCATGGCCTGTTACCAGCCTGAGAATACCAGCCCCCAGCTGTCTGCTTTAGCAATGCTGCTTGTCAAAAATGGAGGGACCCACGCCGCTTTTTTAAATTATTCATATAATTAAAAAATACGGCGTGGGGACCCCTCTATTCTTGATAACTAGCCTTGCTGAAGCTGATGAGGGAGATGAGGGTTGCAGCCCCGAAATATGGGTTTTGCCTGGCTGATTATCAAAAATAAGAGGGAACCACGCAATTTTTTTTTAAATTATTTATTTACAGCACAGGAGCGCCTAATGAATACTCTCATCATTCACTCCTGCTACCACTGTTAGGCCTCTTTCATACATCCGTGTCTCCGGTATATGTGGGGACAGTTTTCACACGTACCATAGTTACTGACACACATAGACCCATTCAAATGAATGGGTCTGTGCACATGTCAGTGTGTTTCCACGGACCATGAATCCATGTGCCCCACACATAGACATGTCCATTTTTTACCGTCAGCATGGATGGC
Organism: Dendrobates tinctorius; assembly: GCF_039654945.1. Classification (NCBI taxonomy): domain Eukaryota; kingdom Metazoa; phylum Chordata; class Amphibia; order Anura; family Dendrobatidae; genus Dendrobates; species Dendrobates tinctorius. The sequence continues at coordinate 61,001,146 of NW_027361684.1, forward strand.
AAAACGTCCTGCACACATGCACATGGAGAGCACACATTGATGTCCTCCATGTGACAAGCATCGGGACCAGGGAAGAAGCGCTACAGTAAGTGCTGCTCCCTGGTGGCAGGTGCTGAAAATGGCTCTCATCATTCTCCCCTGCTCTGCCAGCGATTGGCTTGAGCAGAGGAGAATGATGAGAGATATATTAAAGTCAGAATAATAACAGCAGGTGAGGGCTTTAGGGACTCTTACTCCCATCAGTCAACACCTGCTACTGCTAATAACAGTGAGAGCAGGAGTGGATGATCAGAGTATTCTCAGCCACTGCCTGCAATATAATGAAATAAATGAATGAAAAACCCGGTGCGGGTTGCAGCCCCCAGCTATGAGTTTTACGTGGTTTGTTCAAGAAAATAGGGGGAACCCATGATGGGTTTTTCATTCATTTATTTCATTATTTCATAGGCAGCAGCTGAGGAATACCTTGATCATCCACTCCTGCTCTCACTGTTATTAGCGGCAACAAGTGTCAGCTGATGTAAGCTGTAGTCCCATCAGCAGACACCAGTGACCGGAGGTAAATGTTTTACCTCCGATCACAGCTGCAGGCTCACAATGTCTTCTGACAACATGGGAAACGCAGCTCTCTGACCGGCAGGAATGATTTCACCGTCGATCAGAAGTGCTACACCAATGTTTCCCATGCTGTCTCACACCTTGGGAAACACTGGCTTTTGTACTGTATATGCTTGGCTATATATGGCGATTTAATCAACGATGAGATGAGCGAATATTGCAAATTTGGTGATTTTGAGCCGAACCAAACATTGAAATATTTGCTCATTTCTAAAAAATGAGAAAACAAATCCAGAAAATTATCCTGTCTGGTTTGGAAAGATTTATTTTGCAAATTATGGTGGAAAATAAGTATTTGTTCATTAACAAAAGTTCATCTCAATATTTTGTTATATATTCTTTGTTGGCATTGACAGAGGTCAAACGTTTTCTTCAAGTCTTCACAAGGTTGGCACACACTGTTGGGGGTATATTGGTCCATTCCTCCTTGCAGATCTCCTCTAGAACAGTGATGATTTGGACCTGTCGCTGGTCAACACAGACTTTTAAATCCCTCAAAAGGTTTTCCATGGAGTTGAGACCTGGAGACTGGCTAGGCCACTCCAGGGCCTTCTCATGATTCTTAGAAAGCCACTCCTTCATTGCCCTGGCAGTGAGCTTGGGATCATTATCATGCTGAAAGACCCATCCATGTTTCATCTTCAATAACCTTGCTGATGGAAGGAGGTTTGCACTCAAAATCTCATGATACATGGCCCCATGCATTCTTTCATGTACACGGATCAGTTGTCTTGGTCCCTTTGCAAAGAAAAAGCCCCAAAGCATGATGTTGCCATCTCCATGCTTCACAGTAGGTATGTTGTTCTTTGGATGCAACTCAGCATTCTGTCTCCTCCAAAAGTGACGAGTTTTGTTTCTACCAAAAAGTTCTACTTTGGTTTCATCAGACCATATGACATTTTTCCAATACTCTTTTGGATAATCCAAATGCTCTCTAGCAAACTTCAGATGGGCCTGGACATGTACTGGCTAATGAAGGGGTACAGGTCTGGCATTGCAGGATCTGAGTCTCTGGCGGCGTAGTGTGTTACTGATAGTAGGCTTTGTTATGGTGGTCCCAGCTCTATGCAGGTCATTCACTATGTCCCCCTGTGCGGTTCTAGGATTTTTGCTCACCGTTCTTGTGATCATTTTAACCCCATGGAGTGAGATCTTGCGTAGAGCCAAGATCGAGGGAGATTATCAGTGGTCTTGTATGCCTTCCATTTTCTTATTATTGTTCCCACAGTTGATGTAATCCAACTAGTGATGGGCGAGTCCTAAATTACTCGGAATCGCTTGACTCTAGCGAGTCCGAGCCCGGGACTCGCTACTCGTTGTGAGTCTAGCGAGTCCAATGTTAATGAATGGGGAAGCGAGTCTTAGCGAGTAATGTGCGATTTACAAATCGCAGATGTGTCTCGGAAAGCGCTTGCATTGGCGATTTGTAAACCCCACTCACAACAGTTTGTTGCTGCTGTGTCCGAGTCCAAATTTGCATTTGTTTGTCTTATTTAGCGCCGATGAGGCGAGGGAAGCGATTTTCTCTAGCACACACCATGCTTTGAGCAAACAGGAAATAATCCGAGTCGAGTTGACATACGCACACACACACAGAGCAATACAGAGCAATCATGGCCCGTGTCACTGTCAACACGCTGCAGTTGATTGATCTGGTGGAGGCTCGGCCCCTGCTTTGGCTCCCCACTGACCCTGCCTATGGGCATAACATCCAGCGGACTACAGTCTGGAGGGAGATCGCTCAAGTGATGTTCCCTGCACTGCTACGGCCACGACCTCGTCCCTTTGCAACCTCTTTTTTGGGAAATTGTGGTTTTTGTGACATTGTTGACAAATGCACAGTCACCGAGATGGAGTTAGGTGGTGCTGTAGGCGTCACTTCCTGGCGGGGTAAGTGTGTGTGCTGACACCTAGCAGTGAAGCTGCACACTAGTCCCTGCACTGTGCACTGCACTGTAAGGCTTGATCCTCCCTGCCTGCCTGCCTACAGTCTACACAGTACTCCTCTGTCCTCCTGGTAGCTCTCAGAAGAGCTGTTTGGGTTTAATATAAGGAATCTTGAAGTTTCCCTACACTAACTGACAATCCCTATGATCTGCTCAAGCATCTACCTCACCCTGCTCTATCTCAGATCTCTCAGGAATGTAGAGGAAATGGCGGTGGAAAAGGCTTATATACAGCCTCGCGTCTCATACATGACATAGGCATCACGATGGACAGAAGCCAATCATAGCCCTGCCACAACCAACATTACTGAATATGATTGGCTAACATGCTTGTCCATCTAAAAAAGTTTTCTGACCTAACACGCTAGGCTGTCTCGGAAGCTTTGTAGGAACATAACAGATTCTATATATGCGAGTCCCGAATCCAGTATACAGGACTCGGGATTCGTAGACTCGCTCAGACTCGCTCACAATCGCTGTGTGTTGACATAGGCTGTCTTGGAAACTTGTAGGAACATAACAGATTCTGTATAAGTGAGTCCCGAATCCAGTATACAGGACTCGGAATCGTAGACTCACTCAGACTCGCTGTTGACAGCGATGTGATATAGCGAGTCTAGCGAGTGAGAAAAAAAAACTCTGACAAAACTAGGATTGCCATTGACTTGCATTGGACTCGTTACTGTGCGAGTAATCACTGGGAGACACGCCGAGTAACGAGTCCAGCGAGTCCCTTACTACTCGCCGAGTAACGATTCCTAGCGAGTAGACTCGCCCATCCCTAAATCCAACCAATCTGCTTACCTATTGCAGATTCAGTCATCCCAGCCTGGTGCAGGGCTGCAATTTTGTTTTTGGCGTCCTTCGACAGCTCTTTGGTCTTCACCATCGTGGAGTTTGCAGTGTGACTGTTTGAGATTGTGGACAGGTGTCTTTTATACTGATAGCAAGTTCAAACAGGTGCCATTACTACAGGTAATGAGTTGATGACAGAGGAACCTCTTAACCCCTTCCTGACCTTTGACGCCACGTAGGCATCATGAAAGATGGCGCCAATCCGACCTGTGACGCCTATGTGGTGTCATGAATTGATTGCCCCCTGCGGGTCGGGTGACCGGGGTCATTGAAAGGTCACCTGACCCGCAGGTACAGGGGGCTTTGTACTTCACCCCAGGGGGGTGGGTTAGCCTCCCTGTGGCTACGATCGCTATGATTGGCTGTTAAAACTGAAACAGCCAATCAGAGCAATTGTAATATTTCACCAATAAAATTTGGTGAAATATTACAATCCAGCCATGGCCGATGCTGCAATAGCATCGACCATGGCTGGAGACCGCAACCTGACCCCCATCGACTGATGGGGTTGATCGGCCCCCGCCACTGACTGATGGCACGGTCAGTATTTGCTCCCCCTCCCCTGCCCTCCACTCCCCCACCTTCCAATCCCCCTTTCCCTCCCCCTGGTACCTCCTAAGTCCCGGTGTCCCTCCCAGTGTCCCTGCTTCCTCCTCTATGGGTGCCGCCATCTTCCAAAATGGCAGGTGCATGCGCAGTGTGCCCGCTGAATCTGCCGCTGGCAGATTCATTCATTCCTTACAGGTACATTTTGATCACTGTGATAGGCCCTATCACAGTGAGCAAAATAAAAAAAGTAAATAAAGCCTCGTTTATCACCCCCATAAGTAGGGACAAATAATAAAATAAAGAAAATATTTTTATTTTTATTTTTCCATTAGGGTTAGGGTTAGAATTAGGGTTAGAATTATGGTTAGGGTTGGAATTAGGGTTAGTGTTAGGATTGGAATTAGGGTTAGGGTTGGAGTTAGGGTTAGAGTTAGAATTAGGGTTAGGGTTGTGATTAGGGTTAGGGTTGGAATTAGGGTTAGAGTTGGAATTAGGGTTGGGGTTGGAATTAAGGTTGGGATTAGGGTTAGGGTAGGAATTAGGGTTAGGGTTGGAATTAGGGTTAAGATTAGGGTTAGGGGTGGGTTGGGGTTGGGATTAGGGTTAGGCTTGTGGTTAGGGTTAGAGTTGAGATTAGGGATAGAGGTATGTTGGGGTTAGGGTTATGATTAGGGCTAGGGGTGTGCTGTGGTCAGGGTTAAGTTAGAATAGAGGGGTTACCACTATTTAGACACATCATGGGGTCTCCAAACGTGACATGGCGCGACCATTGATTCCAGCCAATTTTGCGTTCAAAAAGTCAAACAGTGCTCCCTTCATTCCTAGCCCCGACGTGTACCCAAACAGAGGTTTACCCTAACATATGGGGTATAAGCGTACTCAGGAAAAATTGCACAACAACTTTGGTGGTCTAATTTCTCCTGTTACCCTTGGGAAAATAAAAAATTGGGGCTAAAAAATGATTTTTGTGGAAAAAAATGATTTTTTATTTTCATGGCTCTGCGTTATAAACTTCTGTGAAGCACTTGGGGATTCAAAGTGCTCACCACACATCTAGATAAATTCCTTGGGGATCTAGTTTCCAAAATGGGGTCACTTGTGGGGGGTTTCTACAGATTAGGCACATCAGGGGCTCTGCAAACGTAACATGATGCCCGCAGACCATTCCATCAAGTCGGCATTTCAAAATGTTACTACGTCCCTTCTGAGCCCCGACTTGTGCCCAAACAGTGGTTCCCCACCACATATGGGGTACCAGCATACTAAGGACAAACTGGACAACAACTTTTGGGGTCCAATTTCTCCTGTTACCCTTGTGAAAATAAAAAATTGTGGGCTAAAAAATCATTTCTTGAGGAAATGTGCTGATGTAAAGTAGACATGTGGGAAATGTTATTTATTAACTATTTTGTGACACATAACTCTCTGGTTTTACAGATTAAAAATTCTAAATTTGAAAATTGAAAAATTTTCAAAATTTTTGCCAAATTTCCAATTTTTCACAAATAAACGCAAAAAATTATTGACCTAAATTTACCACTAACATGAATCCCAATATGTCACGAAAAAACAATCTCAGAATTGCTAGGATCCGTTGAAGCATTCCTCATTACCTCATAAAGGGACACTGGTCAGAATTGCAAAAAATGGCCAGGTCATTAAGGTCAAATTAGGCTGGGTCATGAAGGGATTAAAGAAGAAGTTACAGGTCTGTGATAGCCAGAAATCTTACATGTTTTTAGGTGTCCAAATACTTATTTTCCACCATAATTTTCTAAATAAATCTTGCCAAATCAGACAAGTTGATTGTCTGGATTTGTTTTCGCATTTTGACTCTCATAGTTGTGGTCTACCTATGATGACAATTACAGGCCTCTCTCATCTTTTTAAGTGGGAGAACTTGCACAATTGGTGGTTGACTAAATACTTTTTCAGCGCTGTATCTTCTATGTTCAGTATTAGCTTGTTAATTATATAAGCAGAAAGATGGTTCAATATATTATGCTTCACCAAATGTTTTCTTTCAGTTTCAAAAGGCATCATGATTCATTTAAGTGTTCTAACAAACAACACACTGTTTGCATCCGAATTCTAAATGCCAAAAATGAGAAGCTCTAGTTTCCGTCCACATACAGTGGTGGCCAAAAGTATTGACACCCCTGCAATTCTGTCAGATAATTCTCAGTTTCTTCCTGAAAATCATAGCAATCACAAATTCTTTGGTATTATTATCTTCATTTAATTTGTCTTCAATGAAAAAACACAAAAAGAATTGTCCTAAAACCAAATTGGATATAATTCCACACCAAACATAAAAAAGGGGGTGGACAAAAGTATTGGCACTGTTTGAAAAATCATGTGATGCTTCTCTGATTTGTGTAATTAACAGCACCTGTAACTTACCTGTGGCACCTAACAGGTGTTGTCAATAACTAAATCACACTTGTAGCCAGTAGACATGGATTAAAGTTGACTCAACCTCTGTCCTGTGTCCTTGTGTGTACCACATTGAGCATGGAGAAAAGAAAGAAGACCAAAGAACTGTCTGAGGACTTGAGAAACCAAATTGTTAGGAAGCATGAGCAATCTCAAGGCTACAAGTCCATCTCCAAAGACCTGAATGTTCCTGTGTCTACCGTGCGCAGTGTCATCAAGAAGTTTAAAGCCCATGGCACTGTGGCTAGCCTCCCTAGATGTGGATGGAAAAGAAAAATTGATGAGAGATTTCAACGCAAGATTGCGCGGATGGTGGATAAAGAACATCGACTAACATCCAAACAAGTTCAAGCTGCCCTGCAGTCCGAGGGTACAACAGTGTCAACCCGTACTATCCGTCGGTGTCTGATTGAAAAGGGACTGTATGGTAGGAGACCCAGGAAGACCCCACTTCTTACCCCGAGACATAAAAAAGCCAAGCTGGAATTTGCCAAAACTTACCTGAGAAAGCTTAAAACGTTTTGGAAGAATGTTCTCTGGTCAGATGAGACAAAAGTAGAGCTTTTTGGAAAAGGCCTCAACATAGAGTTTACAGGAGAAAAAAAGAGTCATTCAAACAAAAGAACACGGTCCCTACAGTCAAACATGGTGGAGGTTCCCTGATGTTTTGGGGTTGCTTTGCTGCCTCTGGCACTGGACTGTTTGACCGTGTGCATGGCATTATGAAGTCTGAAGACTACCAACAAACTTTGCAGCATAATGTAGGGCCCAGTGTGAGAAAGCTGGGTCTCCCTCAGAGGTAATGGGTCTTCCAGCAGGACAATGACCCAAAACACACTTCAAAAAGCACTAGAAAATGGTTTGAGAGAAAACACTGGAGACTTCTAAGGTGGCCAGCAATGAGTTCAGACCTGAATCCCATAGAACACCTGTGGAGAGATCTAAAAATGGCAGTTTGGAGAAGGCACCCTTCAAATATCAGGGACCTGGAGCAGTTTGCCAAAGAAGAATGGTCTAAAATTCCAGCAGAGCATTGTAAGAAACTCATTGATGGTTACCGGAAGCGGTTGTTCGCAGTTATTTTGGCTAAAGGTTGTGCAACCAAGTATTAGGCTGAGGGTGCCAATACTTTTGTCTGGCCCATTTTTTGAGTTTTGTGTGAAATGATCAATGTTTTGCTTTTTGCTTCATTCTCTTTTGTGTTTTTTTCCTTGCAAGCAAATTAAATGAAGATAATAATACCAAAGAATTTGTGTTTGCAATCATTTTCAGGAGGAAACTGATTATTATCTGACAGAATTGCAGGGGTGTCAATACTTTTGGCCACCACTGTATGAAACACTTCATTCTAATTTACTTAGTTCCTAATTTATGGTTATGTTTCTTTCAATATATTATATATGCATGTTCTAGTACTTGATGGCATTACATTTTAAACCATTTTCTTTTTTGTTTTGCAAATTGTTTATCTACATTGTGTACTTGTAACAAAATGAGTTTTCAATTATGTTGAATTCTATTCTGGTTAAAATAAATCAGTTTGTGGATTACTTTCAATCTTTTTTTATCAAAAGATCAAAAATAGTATTAACTAAAAGCCCTATGTTATTTACATGTATTATTACTATTTACTGATTCATTTGTTATAGGGCATATGTTAATTTTGTTTTATTGTTTTTTCGTCTTGGCTTTTGTATGTGAAATAGCCACAGTGTGAACATACTTTTACACTTTACACATATACCAGTTTCTAGACCTGCTCATTTGCTTGATTTTTTCAGAGTCAATACATTTTTTATTCAATTGATAGTGATATTCTGCATGCCATATCTCACCTTGTCATTTAGTGATGGTGAAATTCATCTTTGTGAAGAGCTGCTGCAGACTAAAAGAACTATTTTTTTCTGTTACAAATGGGATACCGCACGCCATATCCCACCTTGTCATTTAGTGGAGGTGAAATTCATCTGTGTGCAGAGAATCATAGAATGGTAGAGTTGGAAGGGACCTCCTGGGTCATCTGGTCCAACCCTCTGCTTAAAGCAGGATTCACGAAATCATCCCAGACAGATGTCTGTCCAGCCTCCGTTTGAAGACTTCCATTGAAGGAAAACTCACCACCTCTCATGGCAGCCTGTTCCACTCATTGATAACCCTGTCAAAAAGTCTTTTCAAATATCGAATATGTGTCTCCTCTTATTCAGTTTCATTCCATTGCTTCTAGTCTTTCCTTGTGCAAATGAGAATAATGATGATCCCTGTTCATTGTGACAACCTATGGGATATTTGTAGACAGCTATTAAGAGCTATTATAGAGCTGTTGCACAGTAATAAAAGAGTTTGAAAAACAACTATTATTGTTCGAAACGCATTGCCTCAGCACTGGTGCGGCTTGTCCGTCACTCTCTGTTTTTATGTCCACTAAATTTTTCTACACTTTGGAAGCTGAATTGGATTGTTTTCTTATATTAATTTAAACACTGCCTGATTGCGGTGAGCCTTGGCTACGCAGTACGGAAGTGTGGGAGATATTTTTTTCAGTGTTGAAATGTGTGTCTCATTAGAGCTGAGGTTGAGAGTACAGGTTGAGGCCCTAGAGGAGGTGAGGAAACAGATGCACTGGAGGAGGTGTTAGAGGGCCTCCTTCTCACTTGACTTTCCCCTCTCCAGTCCATCCTTAATGCAGCAGCCAGGGTTATCTATCTGGATAATTGGTACTCGAAGACCTCCGCTCTGTGCCACTCATTGCACTGGCTGCCAATACATTATATGATCCAATTTAAACTGCTTGGTCTCACCCACAAAGCTCTCCACCATACAACATCCCCCATATCTCCTCTCTCATTTCTGTTTATCAGATTACCCGCTCATTACACTCCGCAAGGGACTTTCAACTAACATCCAAACTAATCCATACCTCCCATTCCTGGCTCCAAGTCTTCTCATGAGTTGCACAAATCATCTGGAATGCTGAGGAACCACCTAAGGAAGATAGCATGTTGCTATCGAAATGCGTTGTGGATTGCAGAGAACTTTCATTAAAGATTTGTGCTTTAATCCATTTTCCAATTGTCCCTCTTTGCCTCAGCGCTCCTTAAGACCATGTTGTTTTTTGATCTCATGCCTGCATTCTTTGTCCCTCCTTCAAGCTGTACCAGCCTACCAGCTCTACGGGGTCAGCTGTCATCCTCTGATGGTCAGCCATGGAGTAGCACCTGGTACCACCTCCTTGTCCCTCCTTGTCACCTGCTGCCCCTTATCCAAGGTCAGATTTCGTAGGCCACCTAGTTACGCCCCTCCAGACTTTCCTTGATATATATATGTCACTGACAAATACAATTAGTACAGTGTGTGTGCAGCTTACTGTATATGTATTTAATTAATAAAATATTATTTTTCTGAAAAAAATGGCGTGTGCTCCCGCTCAAATTTTGGAACCGAAAGTGGGAAAGCCGACAGCTGGGGTCCGATGTTTATAGCCTGGGAATGGTAATACCCATGGAGCTTCCCAGACAATTAATATCATCTCACAGCTATATATGCAGCTTTTACTGGCTATTAAAATGGGGAACCCTAAAAAAGATATAGGGTCCCCCTATAATTAACAACTAGCAAAGGCTATGCTGATAGCTGTGGGCCTATTATTATTAGCCAAAGAGGGGACCATTAATACTGGCTGCTATTTTTAGACTAGGGGGCTAATATACATGGCTCCTTACCAGCCTGAGAATACCAACCCCCAGAAAAACTCACAGCTTGGGGCTGCAACCCTCAGCTGTCAGCTTTAGCATGGCTGGTTGTCAATGATGGGAAACCCCATAACATTTTTTTAAATCATTTATTTAAATAATTAAAAACAGCATGGGGACACCTCTATTCTTGATAACCAAGCCTTCTAATGCTGACAGCTGAGGGTTGCAGCCCCCAGCTGTGAGTTTTGTCAGGCTGGCTATCAAAGATAGTGGAGAATCCATGAAGGTTTTTTAAATTATTTATTTACAGCGCAAAAGCGGCTGATGAATATCCCCATCATCTGCTCCTGCTCTCACTGTTATTAGCAGCAGCAGGTGTCAGATGATGGGAGGGGTTGTCCCATCAGCTCACACCAGTGACCGAAGGTAAACTGTGTCCCTTCGATCTTAACTGAGTGCTCATGCTGTCTTTTGTCAGCGTAAGATCCACGGTTCTCTGAGCAGCGGGGATGATTTCAATGCTGATCAGAAGCGGACATGTGCTGCGCTGTCATGCATGTGACAGCATGTCAAACACTGTATTGTCAGGCCCCCCATTAAAGTGAATGGGGTTCGAGTCCACTCTGCTGGACCCCACACCGTTTTTTTAATTATTTATTTACAGCGCAGGAGTGTCTGATGAATACTCCCATCTGCTGCTCTTGCTCTCACTGTTATTAGCAGCAGCAGGTGTCAGCTGATGGAAGCTGTAGTCCCATCAACTGACACCAGTGACTGGAGGTAAACTTTTTACCTCCGATCACAGCTGAGTGCTTATGCTGTTGTAGGGTAGTGGCTGAGGGAGGCGATTAGGTGGTGCTGATCCAACAGGACTGGGGTAGAGGAGACGATGAAAGATAAAGGGAGACCAGCAGGGATGGGGGTGACCCGCTTCTTAGCGTCGACAGACTGGAGACTGAGACAGAAATTGGGTTCAAGAGGTCCGCTTTTATTCACCACCTTGATGGCGACCTCTGTCATGCATCACAAGACATTCACAGACCGTTTGTTCACAGACCCGTATACCTTCACTTTCCTATTTTCACCATCGTGGCATCCTCTGTGGCTCTCCTAACTGTGGCTGCCCTAAGCATTTCCACCACAGTGCTTCGCCATTCAAAGTACACTGTTACTCGTTACTCTCAGACTGTCTCCGTCTGCCGTTACTGTCCTTTGGGTCACCCCCCGTGACAGTCTCTCCTGTCAGATACTCTCTGAGGGCCCTCTGCTGCCTTTCACTTCACAGCAGACCCTCCTATCTAGTGAGCTCCCCTGGCTGACTGGAACTTCTGGAACATGCAAAAATATAAGCCGCGGAGACACCATCACATGTTTCTCAACGCAAGCAATGACTAGCCAGGTCTTTCACCGGGAAGGAACAACCACGGGAAGGGCAGTCTCCAATGAAGGAAACCACCTATGCCAAAACATGGTATCCATCCACAGACAGCTGTTTCGGGGTATTGCCCCTCATCAGTGTGGAGTAGGAAACTGGCTAGTAGGAGCAATGCCTAGTAGAGGACTATGAAAAAGGAGGATGATTGACCTCATGGAGATCAACATCCGACACTGCGGAGACACCATCACGTGTTTCTCAACGCAGTGATTCTAGAGCACTGCCCCCATCCCTTATGGGAAATATGTAAAACATGCAAAAATATAAGCCGCGGAGACACCATCACATGTTTCTCAACGCAAGCAATGACTAGCCAGGTCTTTCACCGGGAAGGAACAACCACGGGAAGGGCAGTCTCCAATGAAGGAAACCACCTATGCCAAAACATGGTATCCATCCACAGACAGCTGTTTCGGGGTATTGCCCCTCATCAGTGTGGAGTGAAAGACCTGGTTAGTCATTGAGAAACACGTGATGGTGTCTCAGCAGTGTCGGATGTTGATCTCCATGAGGTCAATCATCCTCCTTTTTCATAGTCCTCAACTAGGCATTGCTCCTACTAGCCAGTTTCCTACTCCACACTGATGAGGGGCAATACCCCGAAACAGCTGTCTGTGGATGGATACCATGTTTTGGCATAGGTGGTTTCCTTCATTGGAGACTGCCCTTCCCGTGGTTGTTCCTTCCCGGTGAAAGACCTGGCTAGTCATTGCTTGCGTTGAGAAACATGTGATGGTGTCTCCGCGGCTTATATTTTTGCATGTTTTACATATTTCCCATAAGGGATGGGGGCAGTGCTCTAGAATCACTGCGTTGAGAAACACGTGATGGTGTCTCCGCAGTGTCGGATGTTGATCTCCATGAGGTCAATCATCCTCCTTTTTCATAGTCCTCTTCTAGGCATTGCTCCTACTAGCCAGTTTCCTACTCCACACTGATGAGGGGCAATACCCCGAAACAGCTGTCTGTGGATGGATACCATGTTTTGGCATAGGTGGTTTCCTTCATTGGAGACTGCCCTTCCCGTGGTTGTTCCTTCCCGGTGAAAGACCTGGCTAGTCATTGCTTGCGTTGAGAAACATGTGATGGTGTCTCCGCGGCTTATATTTTTGCATGTTTTACATATTTCCCATAAGGGATGGGGGCAGTGCTCTAGAATCACTGCGTTGAGAAACACGTGATGGTGTCTCCGCAGTGTCGGATGTTGATCTCCATGAGGTCAATCATCCTCCTTTTTCATGGAACTTCTGGAACGTCCCCTCAGCCTTTATACTACCTGTCCTGGTAGCTCTTCCCACTATCACCTGACAGAGTCCTCTGACCAATGACAATGACCTTGACCCATGGCAGTTACATAACCACTTTCTTCTCCGCTCCCCACTGCCCTCTAAAGGTCACTCTACAGCACGGCACCCATTTACTCTTCATCTCAGCGCTTCCACTCCTACGCTGAGCTATCCCTCTGCCTACCACTAAAGGCAGATCTCTCCGTCAGGTGCACCTCCAAACACTGTCTTCTGAAAGTGTTGGATCCGAGGCGCTCTGACCGGCGGGGATGATTTCATCGCAGATCAGAAGCGCTACACCTGTGTTTCCCACACTGTCACACAGCTTGGGAAACACTGGCTTTTGTGCTCTACATATTCTGCTATATTCAGTGATTTATTTGACGATAAAATTGGTGAATATTGCAAATTCGGTGATCATGAGCTGAACCGAACATTCAAATATTCGCTCATCTCTTATGCTGATATTTCTTTTCTGGTGATAATTTTTCTAATCTCTTGTACTTTGGTACTTTGTATAAACAGGAGTGTGGCCCTCCTATCTGAGCTACAGTAAGTATTTATTTAATCTATACCGTTTTGCCTGGATGCGTGTCTCAGTCGTAACTCCGTCCTGCTCTGCACTTTTTCTCATTGAAGTCACTTGACACATGGTAGGGTTTTAATAATATATAGAGTATAGCACCATCCCAATGGGAATGGGTACACATTGTAGTGGTGGGATGGCTTTATGCATTTTTGATAAAAATTAAGATAACTAAGTACCCTATGATATTTACATGTACTATTACTATTTGCTTATTTACTTGCTGTAGAGTACTCATTTTGATTTTTGTTTTTCTGGTCTTTTGTAAGTTTACAATGAAAAGATTATTTTACAATTTTATAGTAAAGCATGGTTCTATGTTTAACTTCTCTGCAACCTTCCTGGCAACTTAGATCTCTTGTTCATCTACATGCACCTCCATATTTTGAAGGGCACATGCACATGGCTGTATTTTTGGTCAAGTGTGATCCAAGAAAACATCAAATCGCATGTGGATCAATGTTATTCTATGGGGCTGTCCATATGTATGATATTTTTCCTCGGACTGAACAGGTCCATGGAAACAAATTGCCCGAATTTGATTTGATATCTGGAATGCACTCAGCCATTCTAGTCAATGAGTCTGTATAAAACATTAGACTTCACTGAGATGACAACTGAGTGTAGTCCGATTTCAATGGAGAAACAAAATGGAGAAGATGGAACCATTTTATCCCCATCTTCTCCTCATCTGAGAGAATCGGCTCACTCTCTGATCAAACTGTAATCAGAGTTTGATCAGAGTGTGATTTGCATAATCGACCCATTTCTCTCACATGAGAAAATAAATGCTTGTGTGACTAGTAAATAGAGGATCTGCAAGCTTGATCCATATTGCATGCTCTACTTAAACTTTTTATCTTGCCATATTCTTTTCTGAAGGGTGATATCATTCATACTTTTACTAATGGAATCTGTGATTCCCTGGCTTACAACTTGATGTTATAATTCATAAGCAAATGAGACATAAATGCTTTGGGTGTGTTAAAGCACTTTCAAAGCCTCTGCCTCTACCTCCCTGACCATATTCCTTACCCAATTTCACATTCCTCTTCTTGTCTTAAAAACTCAACAGCTGTGTAGTAGTCAATTTTTTGAGCTGTCAGTTAAGTAGGCTAAAATGGAGCTGATTAAGGCCGGGGTCAAACTTACTAGAAACTTGCACGAGCCTTGCATCTCAATACCCGGCACTGCGGCCGGCACTCCGGACCAGAAAGTGCAGTTGTATAGAAATACATGCAGCCACACACTCCGGTCCTGAGTGTCGGCGGCAGTATTGAGATGTGAGACTCTTGCGAGTTTCTCGCAAGTGTGACCCCAGCCTAAGAAAAAGACACAGGAACACAGAGGCTTGGAAAGTGTAGTTTCTTAAAATAGTTGAAGGAAAAAAGTGAAATATAGTTGCAAATATAAATAAAACAATACCAATATACATTTCATCCAGTATCTGAAAACATATCAGCATGTAGTACTAAAACCGCATATACTCATGCATAAGCCGAGTTTTTCAGCTCCTTTTTTGGGCTGAAAAAGACCCTATCGACTTATACTCGAGTCATACGCAAGATAGCTGGTAGGGGAGGGGGAGCGGGGTTGCAGAAGACATCACACTCACCCTTCTGGCGTCTGCATATCAGGCTCTGCTACGTCTCAGTCCCAGCGACTGTATCTCTCTTCCTATCTTCCTGTGCAGTCATGTGACACCGCTCATTAAAGTAATGAATATGGATGCATCTTCACTCCCATAGGGGTGGAGAGCATGTTTATTACTTTAATGAGCAGTGTCACATGACCGCACAGGAAGAAGACAGGAAGAGAGATTCAGATGCTGGGACATGGTATGGTGCCACCATTAACCTTTCTGCAGCATTATATGGGGCATATTTTAATATGGAGCATCTTATGGGGCTTCCATTTCTGCAGCATTATAAGGGGCATATATTATTATGGAGCATCTTATGGGGCCACCATTTTACTTTTTTGAGTATCTATTTTTATTTTTTAGATATACCAGTAGCTGCTGCATTTCCCACCCTCCCAGTCAATAAGTTTTCCCAGTTTTTTGTGGCAAAATTAGGGGCCTCAGCTTATACTTGGGTAGGCTTATTTTCAAGTATATATGGATATTTAACAAACTTTATTCTAAGAATTAAGATTTAAAAATGCAAAATTAAAGCATAAAAGACAATAAACTTTAAACGGGACATTACAAAAGAGTGAGAAAAATTAGAATAGTTCCTATGTAAAGGAATGAATCATTGACAACTTAATGAGCAGGCGACAAAGCATATTAATACAACTGCAGATTCATATATAAGCTTCTACACTATTAACTAAAAAGTTTGTAGATAAATTTCATTTTTTTTCTATTTTTATTAAAGCAGACCTACTGGTTGTAAGAAAAGCATATATATGATTAAGTTATGTTGTCATGGGTTTACCACGACAGAGAGAAGCCTGAAGACCAAAGTGTCTTATTTCTAATACTTCTGCACTGATTAGAAGCACTTTACCATCATATTAAATGGTGCAGGGTATTTTTAGCAGTACAGGAGTTAATCTTCTCACTTGAGTTCTCCTGAAATCTTTCCTGCATTAAGTCTCTGCTGTTCACTGTAAGCCACTCCCATTAGCTATATAATCTGTGCCCTGGTAAGCACTCATTGTCAGCGCAAGCTTTTACTGCATGGGTGGAGGTTGTTGGTAGTTATTTGAGAAGGTTTTTGGAGAATTTATCTGTGACTGTTGCTAGGTTTTGAGTTTTGAGTGTGTCATAGTTCCCCTTCTTCTCCTAATTTTGCTTTACCCCATCCTCCACTCTCCTGTGTATTCATCTGTTGCTTTTTTGATTATATTTGGATGATTTGTATTTTCCTTGTTCCCTGTTTGTTTTATCTTGTTTATGTGGTTGGTGTACACTACTACTCCCCTCTTCTCTGAGTAGGGGAAGTGTACAGACTGACAGTGGATTCAGCAGTTAAAGCAATGTACATGGCTCTGGTGTATTTGCCTTCAGAAGTTATCTGGGTAACAGAGTAAGCCAAGGTGCCCTTAGCATTAGGGACAGGGAAGGAGCCCCTGATCCCTGGACAACCGACAACAGAATCAAGATATATGTGGCTGTTTTCAAATGTATGTTATTAACAAATTGGATAGTTTCAATCAGTTTACAGTGACTCATTATTTACTTTCACATTACCAAAATGAACTCAAAATCTGGGACATACTAACTAGGGAGGGGGGAAGGGCTGGTTATAAACATCATTTGAATGGCAGTGTGAAACTTTTGGCTCAAATCTGGTATGCATTTTCCTGTTTCACCATTTTGTCAACTGCTCAGTGAGATATAATTGTAGAAATTAATTCACATTTGTTATCATAAATTTGCCAAAAAAGAATCAGAATATTACAAATCAGGCAAAAACGTTCCTTAAATCCAATCAGGAGCCTAAGATTTGCCTCAAACTGAATATTGTTATCTCTCAGTTATGTTATGAGATGTCCCTGTGTATAAGGTTGCAAAGAAAAAGAAACTAGCTGCCTGTAAAGTAGAGTTGAGCGACTTTGGTCGGATCGGGTTTCATGAAACAAAATTTGAGTCGGATAAAACTGGTCCGACTAGAGCAAAAAAAGTCGGAGTTTTGTCCGAAACATTCATCCACTCAATGCCGACTTTTATTCCCCATTGATTTGCATTGGGGTCCGGTTTCGGACAAACCTCCAACTTTTTTTGCCCTAGTCGGACAAGTTTCATTCGACTCAAATTTTGTTTCATGAAACCCGATCCGTCCAAAGTCGCTCAACTCTACTGTAAAGTATTAATGTGAGTTCCATTAATCATGTTGTACATAAGCAGACTGTTACAGCCAAAGCACATTAAGAAGAACCTGTGACACGATTGCAGTTGCTGTTTCTAGCTTTTTTGTTTCTGCTGCCCGATAAAACACAGAGGTCCATCTTATATCTCATCTTACCTAACTGAATTCAGTTTAAAGATAATGGTTCCTCCTTTTTATGTTAAGATAACATCAGTTTCTCTGTGTAAGAACAGGAACAGTACCTCCCCTGTGTATAACAAATAAAAGCACTTCCCCTATGAATAATTATAACAGAACCTCCCTAGTGTATGAAGATAACAACACCTCCCTTGTATGAAGATTTCAGCATCTCCCTTGGGTTTAAAATAACAGCAACTTCTTTGGGTCTAAAGATAGTCATCTCTCATTTTACATTCTACATATTTCTATGCTCCTCTCACAAAGCTGTTATCACTAAACTGAACAAAGCAAAGACCCTCAAAGTGCATTTTTATTCATGCTGTGCAAGTGCACAAAAATGCCCCAAATAAAAGTGGAGACGTAGAAACGACTCACAAAGACAGGAAGAAAAGGAGGAACTGAGTCCAAAGCTACATTCAAAAATGACAACTTTATTGTTAAAGACAATAGAGGAGCTAAATCGGACAGGCTTTTTTTCATAAAAAGATAGCATATTACATTGCTGGTTGTCAAAAACATCACAAGTTTAGGCCTCTTTCACACATCAGTGTCTCCTGTACGTGTGGTGACAGTTTTTCACATGTACCAGAGACACTGACACAGGTAGAGACATTTAAATTAATGGGTATGTGCACATATCTGTGTTTTCTCATGGGCCGTGTGTCCGTGTGCTCCATATGTCCATTTTTGTGCATCTGTACGGATCCCACAGACCCATGCAAGTCAATGGGTCAGTGTAAACACGTACTGCACATGGAGGGCGTCCGTGTGCCGTCCGTGTGCTTTTTTAAAGTCATAGGGTTAAAATTGAAACAAATTGTTTTAATACTAGGCTCTGGTACATATCCACATGGACAGTACACAGACAGCACACAGATGTCACACGGATGTGACAAACGGACACACATACACGGATATCTCCGGTACCATTTTTTTCCGTTACCAGAAATATCAGGACGTGTGAAACCAGCATTTTTGGAAACAATAGGGGATGTCTGGATTAGTGTTGTTGGAGAAATGTGAAGATAAATGATTCTAACCCAAAGATGAATTTTAGTTTTTGTCCAGAATTTAAAAAATCATACAGAAAATTTTGAAGTCCAGCCAGATGTGTTGATTGGCCTGTTTTTTTTTTATACTACCAACTAATCCCAAACTAAAGGTGATTCAAGTTCTTGTCTTCCTTGTGCAGAGCTTCATGTGAGGACAAGATGCATATTGCAGATACAATATTTTGCAGCAATTTATAAATGTATTTATTTACATACATGCATATGTATTTTGCAAAATGTTGTTACAATCTGATATTGTATAAAATACATTCCGTAAAGACTACCATTCATATGTGCACATAACCTGTTTTTCTGCTTTCCAAACATACTGTATTTAGCTAGCCATCTTTGCTGCAAAATTCAAGGCAACTTCATAATACAACTTTTATACTGTTGCTCACAATTGAGCTGCGTATCTGAGAGTTGCACTTATACTTCATAAAGTGGTGGAAATGAGTCTTTGCCTATAACTGTTTTAATACATAAAACTACCCTGCTGGTCTTAGACGAAGCAAACTGCACTACCTACTGTTTTTACTCTACAAGATCCTTCTCCATTAGTATTTCTCCCAGTGCCAACCCCCCCATCTAACCAAGATATATGATGCACACAGAGTTTTAGCCCTTAGATATATAACTTAATAATCCACTTTTAATCTAATTTGCTTTGTGGATGTCAAACTACTCAATTACTCAAGCTCTCTAGGTCAACTTACAACATGTAAACATATTTTATGGACTGCAATTTTCAGCATACTTGTTACTCGCAAAAGAAGAAAAAAGGTAATTATTAATACTAGCCTCTATATTTAATTTAAAATTGTATTTACCGATCAGATGAACTTGTGACTAGTTAGTAAGTTATGTTTTTTGGATGAAATAATTGCTAGAGATGTTATATTCAATAATCTATTTTTGTTATTAAATACTTCCTAAAAAAAATAATTTTCACAGGCAGGGGTGCAAATAGAAATCATTGTGCCACTTAAAAATAGTCCAAAATGAACTCCTCCAGAGAGAAGAACTATTGTAACTAAAACATTCAGAGCATAAATGCAAGTATACTCTCAAAATAAGACAAGCAAACTGTCACAGGGGTAGTTCGACAGAGAAGGGCTTGAAGATCGTAGCGTATGGTTTCATGAGCTTCTGCACTGGTTAGAAGCACTCCACCATCTTATTAAACAGTGCGGGTTTTTCCTTGCTGACAGTGAAAGGGTTAACCTGTTCATTTGAAGCTATCTGAGATTTCCTACCTAGATTGTCCCAGCTGTTTATTGTTGGCCACTCCCCTTTGGTATATATGCTCGCCTCTGGCAATTAGGAATTGACAGTGTTGTTCTTACTGGCTGGTTTGGAGTTAGAGGTGAAGTTTTTGGTTGGAGTTGACATTTGGAGATTTGTTCAGGAGATTGTTGTTTGGTGTTTTATTTGTGTGCACATCCTCATCTTTTTCTATTTGGTTTCTCCTTCCTTTAACTCCCCTGTGTTCCACTCAGCTGTGAGTGTATTTGTATGACTGCTGTTTTCATTTATACCTGTTCGTCTTCCCTTGTTTGTTGGGTTAATATTATCCTATACACTTCAGCTTCCCACTGAAATCGGTGGGGGAGGGGACAGAAGAGGGATGATATAACAGCATAGCAACCTATGGGAACCCAACTTCAAGAGTAGCCCAGGGAACAGGGGATAGACTAAGGTACCCTAGTCTATGGACCTTGTTAGCATTCACAGTCCCAAGACACTGCGTGACAAAACCAAGCATATAATGAAAAACTTTGGTAAAAAATCTGTAGGAGAAAAATGACCATTGGCAGTTTATACAAGGGTCATGATTAGTGATGAGCGAGCATGCTCGCAACTTTTCGGTGCTCGTCCGAGCATCATTGTGCTCGCAATGCTCAGAGCTCACCTAGTATTAAATGGGTTGCTTGGCTGGAGCTCAAGTCCCCGACCTGCATGTTTTGGTGCTCTTTAAAGCACCAATCAACAGCAGGAATTGTCTGCCAGGCATTGTAATGCCGCAGCCATGTTGTTTGTGGCAATACAGTGATTGGCTGGCCGCACAGCCTCAACAGGTCTTTTTCAGACCTGGTGTCACCATGCTCATCACATGCTGTGTCTGTGTGTGTGGCTCTGTGCAGGTTTCTGTGTGTGTGCGAATATTTGTGGTTGTCTGTGTATGTGTGCTTGTGTCTGCAGGTGTGTGCAGGTGTCTGTGTGTCTGTGTGTGTCTGCAGGTGTGTGCAAGTGCCTGTGTGTGCGTTAACACTACCGCTGGCACTATCGGTCACAGCGCTGCAGGATCATGCTGTCAGATGTCAGCGAGATTCCACAGCTGACTGTGACATTGAGCAGCAAAGTTCAGCACATGGGCCAGGCACGGTTTGTGTGTCAGTTTGCCTCGCCTCAAAGTCGCCACCAGGTTCCTGCAATTGTCACACACAACCATGCCTGGCTGGAGATTTAGCGTTGTCAGCCACACATCTGCCTGCTCTTTCTGAGCTGTGAACAACACTTCAGCATTGTGCGGCTCGTCACCTAAGCAAATTAGCTTCATCACAGCCTGTTGCCACTTTGCTTTGGCAGTGCTGCAGTGCTTCCAGCTTGTGACTGATGTGCTCATTTTGGTCATGGAGGCTGAAGAGGAGGAGGGGGTGCAGGAGCTGTACACAGTGGAGGCAACCCTGAATGACGTAGAACGTGTTCCATCCCAAGGTCGGACTGGGTCCCAGCTTCCACTATGTTAACCCAGTGTGCTGTCAGTGAGATGTACCGTCCCTGGCCACAAGCAAATGTCCACGTGTCTATGGTTTGGTGTACTTTCCCAGTAACTGCATTGTTTAGGGCATGGGTAATGTTGTGGGACACGTGGTTGTGTAATGCCGGGAAGGCACAGCAGGAGAAATAGTGGTGGCTGGGGGCAGAGTACCTTTGGACGGCTACCGCCATCAGGTTGCGGAAAGCTTCCATTTCCATGAGCCTAAAAGGCAACATTTCAACCGCAAGCAGATGAGAAATATGAGCATTGAGTACTGTGGCCTGTTGGGTGTTAACTGTGTATTTCTGCTTATGTTCCAATGACTGGGGTATGGACAACTGAAGGCTTTGCTGGGAAAAGGACGTGGACAAGCTTGATGATGATGCTATTTGACTGGGCAATGACAGGTGCAGGGGAGGAGGCATCTTTGCATCATGCTGGCATGACAGGTGTTGCAAATGGCCTGTTTGGGGTTATCGGCAGAGTATTTAAAAAATAACCAGACTCGGGAAGACCAGTCTGCAGCCACCACACTGCTTCTTCCTGCCTGAAGTGGTGTGATGCATACCTCCCCCTGTGTGCTGCTGTCTTCGCTCTGCATGTATTCCTGCCAGGTTGGGTCTGTTACTACATCATCCACCACCTCATCTTCCACTTCCCCACCCTGGTCCTCCTCCAGACTTTCTGGCAATTGTGTCTCATCATCATCCACCTCTTGTGACTGTGACTGCTCAAAGATTTGTGCATCGCTACATGAAATATCATCTTGCCCCGATTCAAGTGGACTGGGCGAGAGGCACAAATCTCCAAAAGGTAAACTGAACAGCTCTTCGGAGTGCCCGAGTGTGGGATCAGTTATCTCAGGGCACTCAGCATGGTGGGAGGAACGAGGATCAGGGTAAGGAATATGCGTTCCAGATTCATGGCTACTGTGACTTGACCGTGTTGAAGACAGGGTGATGATGGTGGTGGATAAGTAACTGAAAGCGTTATCCGCTATCCAGCCAACAACCTTTTCACACTGCTCAGGCTTCAATAGCGCTGTCTTGCCACGGTTCCCTACGACTTCGGACACTAAGGTCCAGCAAGAAGATGTGGGTGTTTTTGGTGGGCAAATTTCAGCTTGCCCACCGCCTTGGCCTGCACCATCACCATCACGTCCACTTCTCCGTTCCTTGCTACATGCCTTGCCCATTGTAAATGGACTAGAATATTATACACGTTCACTAGAAAAGGGTGATTTGGGAGGCAACTTGTATGTGATATGTGTGCTTGAAAACCACACATTTGCCTATCTGGACATTAGGTAAAAATGTTTTTTGCCTTAGCAGATTTAATAAGTGCGTCAACAGACTGCAAAAATGCAAAAAAAAATACAATGTTTTGGCCTAAACTGGGCAAACTTTGAGCACACACAGATATCAGCTGGCACGGCGATACCACTATGACAAATATGTGCCCTGTTTTTTTTTATTTTGGGGCTAATTAGGGTTGTATATCAGTACTGTGACACCCAGGACAAAAAAAAGGAAATCGCCGTAAACTGGCCAAACTTTGAGCATGCACAGATATTAACTGGCACGGAGATACCACAGCGAAAAATGTGTGGCCTGTATTTTTTTATTTTTTTCTAGCTACTGCTGTATATAAGCGCAGAGACACCCAGGCCAAAAAAGGAAAACCGGCCTACACTGGCCAAACTTTAAGCACGTATCCTACAGGTAGCAGCAGCACCAGAACACAGGAAGGGAATGGACCCTCTTGATGTATGCAATGATCTATATACACACATACAGTGTCTGCAGGCCTTGCACTTTTACACGTCTGTGTTTCAATCTTTGGAAATCTTTTTGGCCCTTTCATATTTGGATACCTTTGGGCATATCGAGTCTTTCAGATGAGGAATGATATGGGTATCTTCGTGGCAACGTACATCGTCTATTTATGATCTTTGGTGTACTTCTATTGATGTTCCATCTATTTATTACAAGATGCTATTATAATATATCCATGCTATGTCTTCCTTCCCTTGACTGTATATGCCCTATTGGCGCTATATGTTTATATCAAATCTTTATATGGTTGTATGTATGATCCACTAATCGCATTTGCTCCAGGCACTAGTAACTAATGCCATGCTATTCAGTTGTTATTATTATACCTGCTTTTGATTCCTTTTCCTCCTGTAGTTATAGTATTTACATTTGATCTGATTATGCTTTCCATCAACATGTCTTTTTCGATATGTGTTCGGCGGTTCCGCCGTACGCGCACGCGCCGCTGTCTCCCACATGTCGGTCGGCTTTCGGCATCGGGTCATGTGACTAACCCTTGGGGCGTCATGACCACACGATGCCGACGCTGGCCGCCGTCAGGGCTGCCAGGGCGACGGAGCGCGTCATCATGGTTGGACGCCGCGTCACATATGACTCATAGGGGGGAGGAGTTGGTGACATGGCCATGATTGGGCGATGCTGACGTTGTCCGCCGCCAGGGTTGCCAAGGTGACGGAGTGCGTCACTAAGGTTGGACGTGTCGCCACCTCTGAGTCCTTAAGGGGAGGAGCTTATGACGTGGTCTCTTCTGGGACCGCGTCGTTATGATAGGACGTGCTTTCTCATGTGACCCAGTAGGGGGAGTGGCCGTCCTGACGTTACTACCGCCCATTATTAGTGTGCCCGCTGTTGTCATAAACATAGGACGGGGCGCAGCTCTTCTATGTTTATATATTGGAGATCCTTTGTGATACCCTATATGGGATAGTGATGGTTCTTATAATTGTACATTGGATGTAGTATTTGTCTGCCTCCTTCCTGCTGGATATCGCTACATGGGTTGTTGTCATATGGAGCTATGTGGTTTGTGTGATGCAACCATGGTTACAAGCGCCACCCCTGTGAGTGATTCCTATTAACCATATGATCGGCCTGATTCCTCACATGTGTGTGACTCATCATCCTATTGGTGGACTCTATTTTAAATATCCCTCACTTCCCTCATTTCCCATCACCCCTTGAGAAAGGCCAGTTGCCGAAACGTGCGTTGGGGGGGGTCATACTTGGGTGGACTTTCATTTCCCATTCCAACAGGTAAAGATGTGTATACCTTGACTTAGTGTTGTTATACTAATATATCCTGTTGGGTGGTATTTATAATACGTGTATTCTGGGGATGGGTGCTATATTTTCAATGTTGCCAACATAACAATGCCTAAGCAATTTGCTTTCCCATACACTGTCCATAAACCCTTGTATGCCCCACTTTGTCGTCCTTGTGCTACCATGGTCATGTTTGGCTTGTTTTCACTTTCCCTGTACCTTGGTCATATTTCAATAAAGTTTCAATTTTTTATCCTTTGAATTATTTAGTTTTTTTGGACCTTTTTTGATCGCTTTTCTTTTCTGTGTTTATTGTCATATTTTTGCGATTGTCCATATGTTTCCTAAACCCGTCACTCCACTATACATTAATGTTTATGGGTTGCTTATCCTTAATGTGGTTATGTTCTAATATTTCTGTGTTATGCACAGGTTTTTTTGTTTTTTCGGATATGGATTTCCGGGCTAAAGACAAGGCCTGGCTTGGACAAATTGACCAGGTATTCGGATCCAGTGGGATCGAGTCACAGCTGTCTGAGGATCATTCACTTGATAGTCAAGCCCTCGAGATCGAAAAGCTGCTATTAAAACGCACCAAAATATGGTGGAATAGGGCTTTTTTGGAGAAATATGTTTCCTCTAATATGATCCCGAGGGGTCTTCGGGTTAGGGTCACTCCTTCTTTTCCAATTGAGGATGATGACTTCATCAAACGTTGGGAGGAAGCTTGTGGTACCTGCTCGTTAATTTTTATGAAGTTGCTAATTGAGCGTAATTCTAAGATCATTGTAGACCTTGATAAAACAATAGATGATATTGAACGAAATTTTAAGGCAGTATGTGCATCTGAGAAGATTGCTGCTTTTGAATCTAGAATTGAGAAGAATTTGGACTTATGTGTTAAAAAAATCAACGAAACTCAGGCCTCAAAATTTCAACGTGATATTAAAGACTTTGCAAATAAGGGTGTTTATTTTTGGAGGAAACCTAACAGCAAAGCTCCAGGCCTACGTGGAGTCTCTTCAGTGGGTTCTCTATCCTCTATGAGTGACTCTTCAGAGTGGTCTACATCCTCCATAACAACACGGTCTGGTTCAAGGCCAAAGAGAGTGAGAGATGTCAATTTCCATCCCTACAAGCGGATGCAATTCAAGTCTCCTGAACGCAAGAAAAGTAATAAGGTAATTAATCTTAGTTCTCACGTTCTGACCGACTCTGACTTGTCACTATTGAGTAGAGGACTCACCTTTTCTCCCAAATCTCATTTCAACACCTTTATGGCCATAAAGGATCTACATTTATTTGCTAGATCCCTGATTTTTAAAAAACATTTCTTTGACCCTGATTTGCAAAGTCTTTTTCCCACAGAAAAGGAACAACTAGCCTTACAAGACCTTGAGGATCTTTCCACCGAACACGAATTTGGCGAAGGAGGTAAGATTCCTCAATCTCTTAAAATCAAGTCCAAAAAATTCCCCCCTCTTACATCTTGTTCAGCTGTCGATCTCTTTGTCCAGGTAGTTACCAGAGACTTTATGAATATCCCAAGAGGTATTGGTAGAGACAATCTTAGCCGCGATGAACGCAGTAGATTGGACGTCCTGAGGGGGCTTCCAGATGTTGTGTTAAAACCAGCTGACAAAGGGGGAAATGTGGTTATCTGGCCCAAACTCCTTTATGAGAAGGAGGCCCTTCGACAACTAAACAATAACATCTGCTATAAACGCCTAACGTTTAACCCTCTTTTGTCATTTGTAACTCAATTAAATAAAATCCTTGACTTAGCTGTCTCTAATGGGGTTATTACTAAGGAATTGGCTGGCTCCCTCAAGGTACAGGAACCAACCATAGCAACATTCTACCTGTTGCCCAAGGTACACAAGAGTCTGGAGGCCCCACCAGGACGTCCGATTATTTCTGGTTCTGGTAACTACCTGGAAAGAGTCAATCGTTGGATTGACTCTAAGCTACAACCCCTTGTGGAGAGCCTGCCCTCTTTTTTATTGGATACGGGTGAGTTTTTAAAGAGAATTGATGGGCTTCACATTGGCATCGGTACCATGCTGGTGACGGGGGATGTAGAATCCTTATACACCAGTATTCGGCACAAAGATGGACTCTCAGCTACAAAATATTTTCTTAATATGTCCAACTTACCTCTTGAGATTGTTTCCTTGGTTCTGGAATTACTTGAGTTCTCCCTAACACATAATTTTTTTACCTTCATGGGGTCCTTCTACCTGCAGCTCCAGGGGACAGCGATGGGGGCATCGTTTGCACCATCGTATGCCAACCTGTTCCTGGGGCTGTGGGAGAGGGACCTCCCCCTGTCTGACCAGTATCAGTCGATGGACCGCATCCCCCTTTGGGTGCGGTACATCGACGATATTTTTCTGGTCTGGCAGGGAAATGAGGTACAATTATCCAACTTTATGGAGAGGATAAACTCAAACGACAGAAACATTCATTTAACATATCAGTATGACATGACCAAGGTAAGCTTTCTTGATGTCAATGTGTGGAGAGATAATGATAATATACTCCAGACTAGCATTTTTAGGAAGGAAACTTCTTCCAACATGCTTCTTCATGCCTCCTCAGCTCACCCCAAATCACTGATAAATTCGATCCCAATTGGACAGTTCCTGCGTTTACGCAGGATCTGTTCCAGTGACAAAGATTTTGAATCTCAAGCCCAGGATCTTTCGGATAGGTTCTTGGAGAGGGGTTATAGCAGGCGAGCAATTAAGAGAGCTCACAATCGTGCTAGATGGTCTACGCGCCAATCCCTGCTATATAAACAGAGAGATAATAGATCTTGTAATAAAATTCGCTTTATCACCAATTATCACGCTCAATTTTCTAAAATGAGAAGTTGTTTACAAAGGGCGTGGCCCATCCTTCAGACGGACCCCATTTTGAACCAGTTAATTCCTCACAAACCTAGTATTACCATCCGGCGTTCTATGAATCTTAAAGATTATTTGGTTCGTAGCCACTACCAATCCGAACCCAAACAAACTTTTTTGAACGTGAGACGTCCTAGGTGTGGTTGTGCTCCCTGTGGCCGATGTGTCGCCTGCCCCAATATTGATCAGGCGGACGCGTTCTTCAATTCATCAAGGAATAGGACATTTACTATTCGGCATCGTATATCGTGTACTACCCGGTATGTCATTTACTTTGCATTATGTCCTTGTAATTTGATTTATGTAGGCATGACTACTCGGCCATTGAAGATTCGAGTCCGCGAGCATGTATTGGGGATACAGGCGGCAGTCGGTCATGATGATCCGGCCACACTTAGGACTTTACCGCGTCATTTTAAATTTAAACATGATTGTGATGCATCGTTGCTCCGCGTTCGCGGTATAGATGCTATCAATCCAGGAGTTCGTGGCGGTAATCTTACCCAGCGACTCCTTCAGTGTGAGACACGCTGGATTTGGCTATTGGATACGGTTCATCCAAAGGGACTAAATGAGGCAATCAGTTTTGCTCCATTCCTCTAAACGGTTTCCATCTGCTTACGTGGCCGTGTTGTGGCCTTGGACCTATGTTTTTATGTTTTATTTTTAAGTTTCTAATTTTGTATGTTTTTATTTTTAGAGTTCTCTAATTTTACACGTCTGTGTTTCAATCTTTGGAAATCTTTTTGGCCCTTTCATATTTGGATACCTTTGGGCATATCGAGTCTTTCAGATGAGGAATGATATGGGTATCTTCGTGGCAACGTACATCGTCTATTTATGATCTTTGGTGTACTTCTATTGATGTTCCATCTATTTATTACAAGATGCTATTATAATATATCCATGCTATGTCTTCCTTCCCTTGACTGTATATGCCCTATTGGCGCTATATGTTTATATCAAATCTTTATATGGTTGTATGTATGATCCACTAATCGCATTTGCTCCAGGCACTAGTAACTAATGCCATGCTATTCAGTTGTTATTATTATACCTGCTTTTGATTCCTTTTCCTCCTGTAGTTATAGTATTTACATTTGATCTGATTATGCTTTCCATCAACATGTCTTTTTCGATATGTGTTCGGCGGTTCCGCCGTACGCGCACGCGCCGCTGTCTCCCACATGTCGGTCGGCTTTCGGCATCGGGTCATGTGACTAACCCTTGGGGCGTCATGACCACACGATGCCGACGCTGGCCGCCGTCAGGGCTGCCAGGGCGACGGAGCGCGTCATCATGGTTGGACGCCGCGTCACATATGACTCATAGGGGGGAGGAGTTGGTGACATGGCCATGATTGGGCGATGCTGACGTTGTCCGCCGCCAGGGTTGCCAAGGTGACGGAGTGCGTCACTAAGGTTGGACGTGTCGCCACCTCTGAGTCCTTAAGGGGAGGAGCTTATGACGTGGTCTCTTCTGGGACCGCGTCGTTATGATAGGACGTGCTTTCTCATGTGACCCAGTAGGGGGAGTGGCCGTCCTGACGTTACTACCGCCCATTATTAGTGTGCCCGCTGTTGTCATAAACATAGGACGGGGCGCAGCTCTTCTATGTTTATATATTGGAGATCCTTTGTGATACCCTATATGGGATAGTGATGGTTCTTATAATTGTACATTGGATGTAGTATTTGTCTGCCTCCTTCCTGCTGGATATCGCTACATGGGTTGTTGTCATATGGAGCTATGTGGTTTGTGTGATGCAACCATGGTTACAAGCGCCACCCCTGTGAGTGATTCCTATTAACCATATGATCGGCCTGATTCCTCACATGTGTGTGACTCATCATCCTATTGGTGGACTCTATTTTAAATATCCCTCACTTCCCTCATTTCCCATCACCCCTTGAGAAAGGCCAGTTGCCGAAACGTGCGTTGGGGGGGTCATACTTGGGTGGACTTTCATTTCCCATTCCAACAGGTAAAGATGTGTATACCTTGACTTAGTGTTGTTATACTAATATATCCTGTTGGGTGGTATTTATAATACGTGTATTCTGGGGATGGGTGCTATATTTTCAATGTTGCCAACATAACAATGCCTAAGCAATTTGCTTTCCCATACACTGTCCAGAAACCCTTGTATGCCCCACTTTGTCGTCCTTGTGCTACCATGGTCATGTTTGGCTTGTTTTCACTTTCCCTGTACCTTGGTCATATTTCAATAAAGTTTCAATTTTTTATCCTTTGAATTATTTAGTTTTTTTGGACCTTTTTTGATCGCTTTTCTTTTCTGTGTTTATTGTCATATTTTTGCGATTGTCCATATGTTTCCTAAACCCGTCACTCCACTATACATTAATGTTTATGGGTTGCTTATCCTTAATGTGGTTATGTTCTAATATTTCTGTGTTATGCACAGGTTTTTTTGTTTTTTCGGATATGGATTTCCGGGCTAAAGACAAGGCCTGGCTTGGACAAATTGACCAGGTATTCGGATCCAGTGGGATCGAGTCACAGCTGTCTGAGGATCATTCACTTGATAGTCAAGCCCTCGAGATCGAAAAGCTGCTATTAAAACGCACCAAAATATGGTGGAATAGGGCTTTTTTGGAGAAATATGTTTCCTCTAATATGATCCCGAGGGGTCTTCGGGTTAGGGTCACTCCTTCTTTTCCAATTGAGGATGATGACTTCATCAAACGTTGGGAGGAAGCTTGTGGTACCTGCTCGTTAATTTTTATGAAGTTGCTAATTGAGCGTAATTCTAAGATCATTGTAGACCTTGATAAAACAATAGATGATATTGAACGAAATTTTAAGGCAGTATGTGCATCTGAGAAGATTGCTGCTTTTGAATCTAGAATTGAGAAGAATTTGGACTTATGTGTTAAAAAAATCAACGAAACTCAGGCCTCAAAATTTCAACGTGATATTAAAGACTTTGCAAATAAGGGTGTTTATTTTTGGAGGAAACCTAACAGCAAAGCTCCAGGCCTACGTGGAGTCTCTTCAGTGGGTTCTCTATCCTCTATGAGTGACTCTTCAGAGTGGTCTACATCCTCCATAACAACACGGTCTGGTTCAAGGCCAAAGAGAGTGAGAGATGTCAATTTCCATCCCTACAAGCGGATGCAATTCAAGTCTCCTGAACGCAAGAAAAGTAATAAGGTAATTAATCTTAGTTCTCACGTTCTGACCGATTCTGACTTGTCACTATTGAGTAGAGGACTCACCTTTTCTCCCAAATCTCATTTCAACACCTTTATGGCCATAAAGGATCTACATTTATTTGCTAGATCCCTGATTTTTAAAAAACATTTCTTTGACCCTGATTTGCAAAGTCTTTTTCCCACAGAAAAGGAACAACTAGCCTTACAAGACCTTGAGGATCTTTCCACCGAACACGAATTTGGCGAAGGAGGTAAGATTCCTCAATCTCTTAAAATCAAGTCCAAAAAATTCCCCCCTCTTACATCTTGTTCAGCTGTCGATCTCTTTGTCCAGGTAGTTACCAGAGACTTTATGAATATCCCAAGAGGTATTGGTAGAGACAATCTTAGCCGCGATGAACGCAGTAGATTGGACGTCCTGAGGGGGCTTCCAGATGTTGTGTTAAAACCAGCTGACAAAGGGGGAAATGTGGTTATCTGGCCCAAACTCCTTTATGAGAAGGAGGCCCTTCGACAACTAAACAATAACATCTGCTATAAACGCCTAACGTTTAACCCTCTTTTGTCATTTGTAACTCAATTAAATAAAATCCTTGACTTAGCTGTCTCTAATGGGGTTATTACTAAGGAATTGGCTGGCTCCCTCAAGGTACAGGAACCAACCATAGCAACATTCTACCTGTTGCCCAAGGTACACAAGAGTCTGGAGGCCCCACCAGGACGTCCGATTATTTCTGGTTCTGGTAACTACCTGGAAAGAGTCAATCGTTGGATTGACTCTAAGCTACAACCCCTTGTGGAGAGCCTGCCCTCTTTTTTATTGGATACGGGTGAGTTTTTAAAGAGAATTGATGGGCTTCACATTGGCATCGGTACCATGCTGGTGACGGGGGATGTAGAATCCTTATACACCAGTATTCGGCACAAAGATGGACTCTCAGCTACAAAATATTTTCTTAATATGTCCAACTTACCTCTTGAGATTGTTTCCTTGGTTCTGGAATTACTTGAGTTCTCCCTAACACATAATTTTTTTACCTTCATGGGGTCCTTCTACCTGCAGCTCCAGGGGACAGCGATGGGGGCATCGTTTGCACCATCGTATGCCAACCTGTTCCTGGGGCTGTGGGAGAGGGACCTCCCCCTGTCTGACCAGTATCAGTCGATGGACCGCATCCCCCTTTGGGTGCGGTACATCGACGATATTTTTCTGGTCTGGCAGGGAAATGAGGTACAATTATCCAACTTTATGGAGAGGATAAACTCAAACGACAGAAACATTCATTTAACATATCAGTATGACATGACCAAGGTAAGCTTTCTTGATGTCAATGTGTGGAGAGATAATGATAATATACTCCAGACTAGCATTTTTAGGAAGGAAACTTCTTCCAACATGCTTCTTCATGCCTCCTCAGCTCACCCCAAATCACTGATAAATTCGATCCCAATTGGACAGTTCCTGCGTTTACGCAGGATCTGTTCCAGTGACAAAGATTTTGAATCTCAAGCCCAGGATCTTTCGGATAGGTTCTTGGAGAGGGGTTATAGCAGGCGAGCAATTAAGAGAGCTCACAATCGTGCTAGATGGTCTACGCGCCAATCCCTGCTATATAAACAGAGAGATAATAGATCTTGTAATAAAATTCGCTTTATCACCAATTATCACGCTCAATTTTCTAAAATGAGAAGTTGTTTACAAAGGGCGTGGCCCATCCTTCAGACGGACCCCATTTTGAACCAGTTAATTCCTCACAAACCTAGTATTACCATCCGGCGTTCTATGAATCTTAAAGATTATTTGGTTCGTAGCCACTACCAATCCGAACCCAAACAAACTTTTTTGAACGTGAGACGTCCTAGGTGTGGTTGTGCTCCCTGTGGCCGATGTGTCGCCTGCCCCAATATTGATCAGGCGGACGCGTTCTTCAATTCATCAAGGAATAGGACATTTACTATTCGGCATCGTATATCGTGTACTACCCGGTATGTCATTTACTTTGCATTATGTCCTTGTAATTTGATTTATGTAGGCATGACTACTCGGCCATTGAAGATTCGAGTCCGCGAGCATGTATTGGGGATACAGGCGGCAGTCGGTCATGATGATCCGGCCACACTTAGGACTTTACCGCGTCATTTTAAATTTAAACATGATTGTGATGCATCGTTGCTCCGCGTTCGCGGTATAGATGCTATCAATCCAGGAGTTCGTGGCGGTAATCTTACCCAGCGACTCCTTCAGTGTGAGACACGCTGGATTT
Organism: Dendrobates tinctorius; assembly: GCF_039654945.1. Classification (NCBI taxonomy): domain Eukaryota; kingdom Metazoa; phylum Chordata; class Amphibia; order Anura; family Dendrobatidae; genus Dendrobates; species Dendrobates tinctorius. The sequence goes on from NW_027361684.1 coordinate 61,033,807, forward strand.
GGCTATTGGATACGGTTCATCCAAAGGGACTAAATGAGGCAATCAGTTTTGCTCCATTCCTCTAAACGGTTTCCATCTGCTTACGTGGCCGTGTTGTGGCCTTGGACCTATGTTTTTATGTTTTATTTTTAAGTTTCTAATTTTGTATGTTTTTATTTTTAGAGTTCTCTAATTTTACACGTCTGTGTTTCAATCTTTGGAAATCTTTTTGGCCCTTTCATATTTGGATACCTTTGGGCATATCGAGTCTTTCAGATGAGGAATGATATGGGTATCTTCGTGGCAACGTACATCGTCTATTTATGATCTTTGGTGTACTTCTATTGATGTTCCATCTATTTATTACAAGATGCTATTATAATATATCCATGCTATGTCTTCCTTCCCTTGACTGTATATGCCCTATTGGCGCTATATGTTTATATCAAATCTTTATATGGTTGTATGTATGATCCACTAATCGCATTTGCTCCAGGCACTAGTAACTAATGCCATGCTATTCAGTTGTTATTATTATACCTGCTTTTGATTCCTTTTCCTCCTGTAGTTATAGTATTTACATTTGATCTGATTATGCTTTCCATCAACATGTCTTTTTCGATATGTGTTCGGCGGTTCCGCCGTACGCGCACGCGCCGCTGTCTCCCACATGTCGGTCGGCTTTCGGCATCGGGTCATGTGACTAACCCTTGGGGCGTCATGACCACACGATGCCGACGCTGGCCGCCGTCAGGGCTGCCAGGGCGACGGAGCGCGTCATCATGGTTGGACGCCGCGTCACATATGACTCATAGGGGGGAGGAGTTGGTGACATGGCCATGATTGGGCGATGCTGACGTTGTCCGCCGCCAGGGTTGCCAAGGTGACGGAGTGCGTCACTAAGGTTGGACGTGTCGCCACCTCTGAGTCCTTAAGGGGAGGAGCTTATGACGTGGTCTCTTCTGGGACCGCGTCGTTATGATAGGACGTGCTTTCTCATGTGACCCAGTAGGGGGAGTGGCCGTCCTGACGTTACTACCGCCCATTATTAGTGTGCCCGCTGTTGTCATAAACATAGGACGGGGCGCAGCTCTTCTATGTTTATATATTGGAGATCCTTTGTGATACCCTATATGGGATAGTGATGGTTCTTATAATTGTACATTGGATGTAGTATTTGTCTGCCTCCTTCCTGCTGGATATCGCTACATGGGTTGTTGTCATATGGAGCTATGTGGTTTGTGTGATGCAACCATGGTTACAAGCGCCACCCCTGTGAGTGATTCCTATTAACCATATGATCGGCCTGATTCCTCACATGTGTGTGACTCATCATCCTATTGGTGGACTCTATTTTAAATATCCCTCACTTCCCTCATTTCCCATCACCCCTTGAGAAAGGCCAGTTGCCGAAACGTGCGTTGGGGGGGGTCATACTTGGGTGGACTTTCATTTCCCATTCCAACAGGTAAAGATGTGTATACCTTGACTTAGTGTTGTTATACTAATATATCCTGTTGGGTGGTATTTATAATACGTGTATTCTGGGGATGGGTGCTATATTTTCAATGTTGCCAACATAACAATGCCTAAGCAATTTGCTTTCCCATACACTGTCCAGAAACCCTTGTATGCCCCACTTTGTCGTCCTTGTGCTACCATGGTCATGTTTGGCTTGTTTTCACTTTCCCTGTACCTTGGTCATATTTCAATAAAGTTTCAATTTTTTATCCTTTGAATTATTTAGTTTTTTTGGACCTTTTTTGATCGCTTTTCTTTTCTGTGTTTATAGGCCTTGCACTGATATGTATAGAGTAACGTACACTACCCTGCCTGCCTAACACTGGAACCTATATACTCCGGAATTAGTCCTTAGAAGGACTGTTGGTTTAGCTGAATTTGAGTAGTTTAGGATGTAAGCCCCTCACTATCTAATAAATCCCCAATTCTGACTGTATCTCGGCAGCAGCTCTCCGTACACTGTATAAATCGGGAGCTGAATGTGCCGAGCAGGGCAGAATCCGATCTCTTATACCCCTGATGATGCTTTGCGGCCAGCCAATCACTCCACGACTACAACAAAGATGGCTGTAGCATTTCATTGCCTGGCAGACAATCCCTGCATCGTGATTGGATCCCTAAAGTCCACCAAAAAAGCTGTGTAGAGACCCGAGTTCCCGTTGAGTAATCCCAGAAATGCTCGGTGCTCGATGAGTACACCGAGTACCGTGATAGTCGGGTGAGTAATGAGTAGTGGCAAGCATGTTCACTCTTCACTATTGAAAAGCAATGTCTGACTTTCATTTGTTCATTTTCACAGATTTTTGATTTATTATTAGTGTGACGACTCCTGGAGTGGACCCTCTGGGTCGTGGCACCAACCTGCCCAAGGCAAGCTGACCTAGTGAGGACCACCCCCTATACAGGGAGTGTCAGGGGCAAGCCCAAGGGGGTAAGGTACCACGACTGCTGGCACCAGGTGGCCGGCTCACAGGAGACACGAATGAGTGTGTATTCAGGAACGTGTTAAAGCATGGACACAGGGACACGTGGTGTACAGGACGGTACAGGATGTACTCGGAAACACAAGGCGTGTACACAGAAGTGTGCTGGATACAGGATGGTGCAAGACGGGTACACGAGAGCACGTATGGCATGCAGCGACTAGTACGTCCAGGTATGAGCAAAGCAGGACGCGTGCAAAGGAGCACGTCAGAGTACTGAGTTAGGCAGCAGGTGTACCAGGAGGTGTAACAGAGTACAGGAACAGAGTGTGTGCCAGGAGGCACAACTGAGCATAAGACAGAGCACAGGATCAGAGCGTGTGCCAGGAGGCACAACTGAGTATAAGACAGAGCACAGGATCAGAGTGTGTGTCAGGAGGCACACTGAGTATAAGGCAGAGTGGAGGTTCAGAGCATGTGCCAAGAGGCACAATAGAGTACAAGGCAGAGTACAGGTTCAGAGCGTGTGCCAAGAGGCACAATAGAGTACAAGGCAGAGTACAGGTTCAGAGCGTGTGCCAAGAGGCACAATAGAGTACAAGGCAGAGTACAGGTTCAGAGCGTGTGCCAAGAGGCACAGCAGAGGACAAGACAGAGGACCCGAATACAGCGAACAGCCAGGCAGGGACAAGGCAGACCAAGCCAGGAAGTACAACAATAATCAGGCACCTCCCATAGGAAGAGGTAGCCTGATATAGCACATGATCACCAAGGCTTCCGGGTCAAGTCCTCCAATACCACAGAGAGGACGGACCGGGAGACATAGCTGAGAAGAGCACGCGTGCGCACACAGAACATGGAGAAAACATGAACCTAAGTACGAGAGGTGCGTGTGTGCACCCGGCGGGACCCCTGGAGCGGCCGCAGCTCCAGAAGAGATGACGTCAGGACCGAGATCCCGCCCCCAGGTGAGCGCTGCGTGACAGGCGGCGTGACAATTAGTTTTGTCAGATTCAAGTTATTTCTGTCACTATTGTGGGTTTTTTTGTCATTAAACAAGGGGTACCAACAATTTTGACCAAGTGTGCAACACTCCAACAAAATGTTGAAATTTTTTCTGGTTTCAATGACTTACCCATAAAGTATAAAGTGCTTTCCAGTACATTTTGTTGTTATACATCACTCTCAAAATGTGTTGAAAGATTTTTATGGATTCAATTACTCACCTGTAGAGTGTTTGGTGCTTTGTGGTACATTTCTGTGTTATATAACACTCCATAAAAAGGTAAAACATTTTTCTGGATTTAGTTACTCACCCATATAGTATTATGTGCTTTGCAATGCATTTCAGTGTTACATAACATTCACGAAAAGCGTTGAAATGTTTTTCTGGATTACTCACTCCTAGAGTATTGCATGCTTTATTGAACTGTACATTTTGATGTTATATAACACTCCAAAAATCATTGAATATTTTTTACTAACCCATATAGTATTATGTATTCTGCGGTACATTTTGGTGGCATATAACACTCCAAAAAGTTTTTCAACTTTTTTCAGGATTCAATTACTCATCCATGTAGTATTAGATACTCTGTGGTACCTTGTTGTATTATGTACCACTCCCAAAAAGCATTGAAACATTTTTCTTCATTCAATTACTCACTCATAGAGTATTGCATGCTCTGTGGTACATTTCTGTGTTTCATAACGCTCCCAAAAAGTGTTTAAACATTTTTCTAGATTCAGAGTATTAGTACTTTGTGGTAAATTTCAGTGTTAAATACAGTGGGTATGGAAAGTATTCAGGCCCCTTTAAATTTTTCACTCTTTGTTTCATTGCAGCCATTTGGTAAACTCAAAACAGTTATTATTATTATTATTATTATTATGCATTTATATAGAGCCATTTATTCCATGGCGCTTTACATGTGAAAAGGGAAAATATAGACAAGTATAATAAACATGTGTAAGACAAGGAACACACAAGTACATAAGGAGAGGGGACACTGCCCGCAAGGGCTCACAGTCTACAGTTCATTTTTTTCTCATCAATGTGCACTCTGCACCCCATCTTGACTGAAAAAAACATAAATGTAGAATTTTTTTCAAATTTATTTAAAAAGAAAAAGTGAAATATCACATGGTCAAAAGAATTCAAACCCTTTGCTCAGACACTCATATTTAAGTCACATGCTATCCATTTCCTTGTATTCCTTCTTGAGATAGTTCTACTCCTTCATTGGAGTCCAGCTGTGTTTAATTAAACTGATAGGACTTGATTTGTAAAGGCACACACCTGTCTATATAAGACCTCATAGCTCACAGCGCATGTCACACTGAATGAGATTCATGAGGTCAAAGGAACTGGCCAAGGAGCTCAGAGACAGGATTATGGGAAGGCTCAGATCTCGCCAAGGTTACTAAAGAATTTCTGCAGTACTCAATGTTCCTTAGAGCAAAGTGGCCTCAATAATCCCTAAATGGAAGACGTTTGGGACCACAGAAGTCTTCCTAGACCTGGCCGTCCAGCCAAACTGAGCTATCGTGGGAGAATAGCCTTGGTGAGAGAGGTAAAGAAGAACTTCAAGATCACTATGGATGAGCTCCACAGATGCAGTAGTTAGATGGGAGAAAGTTCCAACAAGTCAAATATCACTGCAGCCCTTCACCAGTCGCACCATTATGGCAGAATGGCCCGATGGAAGCCTTTTTTCAGTGCAAGATATATGAAAGCCCACATAGAGTTTGCTAGAAACACATGAAGGACTCCCAGACTATGAGAAACAAGATTCTCTGTTATGATGTGATGAAGATAGACCTTTTTGGTGATAATTCTGAGTGGTATGTGTGGAGAAAATAATAATAATAATAATAATAATAATTATTATTATTATGATAATTCTAAGTAGTATGTGTGGAGAAAACCAGGCACTGCTCATCACCTGCCCAATACAATCCCAACAGTGTAACTAAACTTGGTGCTGGTAGCATCATGCTATGGTGGAGTTTTTCAGCTGCAGGGACAGGACACCTGGTTGCAATTGAAGGAAACATGAATGCAGACAAGTACAGATATATCCGGGATGAAAATCTCTTCCAGAGTGCTATGGACCTCAGACTTAGCTGAAGTTTCACCTTCCAACAAGACAATGACCCTAAGCACACAGCTAAAATACCAAAGGAGTGGCTTCAGAACAACTCTGTGACCATTCTTGACTGGTCCAGCCAGAGCCCTTACCTAAACACAATTGAGCATCTCTATGGAGACTTTAAAATGCCTGTACATCAACATTCACCATCCAACCTGATGGAACTGGAGAGGATCTGTAAGAAAGAAAGGCAGAGGATCCCCAAATCCAGGTGTGAAAAACTTGTTGCATCATTCCCAAGAAGACTCATGGCTGTAATAGCTCAAAAGGATGCTTCTACTCAATACTGAGCAAAGGGTCTGAATGCTTATGACCATGTGATATTTCAGTTATCTTTTTTAATAAATTTGCAAACATTTCTACACTTCTGTTTGCAGAGTGTACATTAATAAGAAAAAACTAAACTTGTTTGAATTTACCAAATGGCTTCAATGAAACAAAGTGTGAAAAATTTAAAGGGGTCTGAATACTTTCCATATCCACTGTAACACTCAAAAAAAGCATTGAAAATTTTTTCTGGATTAAATTACTCACCCATAAATTATTAGGTACCTTGCAGTACATGTCGGTGTTAAATAACATGGGATAAATTGGATGTGTATACTGTAGTCTGGATGTACCTGCTGTGGATGGTGAGGTGGGGATGTGGCTGCAGTGGAGCAGCAGGTCGCAGGAGGCAGGAGCCGGCTGCTGCGGCTAACACTGTGGCTGCTGCAAAACAAAAATGAATACTCTACTACGTGTAAGGGCTGAAAAGGGGAATGAGAAGAAAGAGATTGAGGAGGAGATGAAGAGTAGTTATTATGAGGGAGACAGGGAAGTATTAGCTTTAGGAAGCTTGACACATATGGCAGACTTTTTGTACCACTGCCTTTCCCATGACCCTCACATTGCATTCATATTGGCCAAAAAAGAGTATTGGTTGTTCACCCTGCAAGAACCATATTACAAGGCGAACTTTGCATTTCTTTTTCCTGATGTGGAGAAGTCTACTAAACTGGTGCTAAGCCTGAAGGCCATTGTGGAAAATATGCTTTAAAAATTCCCATCACACAATGCTAGCGGCAAGGAGGCAAGCTCCCTTGCCCAACCAAGGAGGAGAGGTAAGGGAGACACACACCAAGTACAGCAGAGGTAAGAGTACACTGTCAAGGGCTTATGTCAATTTAATGACACCCTCCCAGCATCCTTGTCCTGATGACTGGGTATTTTTGACAATGAAGGAAATTTTTTTTTAAGATGGTCAAGCAAGACCTTGACAACAAAACCAGTTTGATCCCTAATTCCATCTTTCAACTATTGGATCTCAAAGCTGAACACCTGGAGTAGACTATTTCTCTAAACCTTGAAGGTGTTGTGCTGCCCTGCCGCTAGTGTCTTGTCTGAGCAGGTTTTTAGTCCCGCCTGGGCGTGGGTCATAACAGACAGGCTCTTTCACCTGTCAACAGAAAGGGCTTACAGACTCACTGTGATAAAAATTAACAAAGCCTGGATTAGACCCAACTTTTTCACACCACCCAATGACAGCAGCATATAAAGTGTTTTGAAAATTCATTATTTGATTGAGACCCAACAGTTGTTGCCTTCTAGGGTCTATGGATGACTGGATGACTCTACTTATAATTGTTTCCTAAAAACTGTTGTTGTTTTTTTTATATAGATGCCAGTACAGCATTGAAATACATAGTGGACATTAAAGAACCTTCTAATAAATATTGCAGGAAAAGACTTATTTCCTGCAGTGCAGCAAAGTTTTTTTCTGCTTTGGTATAATTGTTTCCTGTCTTTGCACTTTGTGCAAATCCTTTGAGTGTATAAGTACCACAACTAAACTTTCTTAATTTTTTATATGGCACTCCAGTTGATGCCTTCTAGGGTGTATAGAGGACCCTACTTGTAATTATTGTCAGCTTTTGCACTGTTTGCAGAGCTTTTATGAATGCAGGAGTACCACAACTACAATTTGTTCATGATATTTGAATGAGGCACTACAGTTGGTACCTTAATGGATGCATGGATGACCCTGCTTGTAATTTTTGGCAGGCTTTGCACTTTAAGAGTCTAGGAGTACCACCACTTGACAATTTGAACAGAATGTGAATGAAGCCTTTATTTATGTCTAATACAGGGTGTATCTGAGTCCATCCAAGGCCTTAGTTTTTGGTACTTCTTGTTTCCTTCATAAATTACACTGAAAATTCAATTTTTTTTATTTAAAATTCAATTTTGGTTTACTTAAAATATTTTTTTAGAGTCATTTTTAAATTTTGCCTTATATATAAGTCGTTATAGAGGGAAAAATGTTTGCTAACATTTTTCCTGTAAACGTCAAGTTTTCTTCAAATTTGAATGTTTTTTGTCAGTCCTTAAAGTGGACTAAACCTGGAACTCCACTGTGCTCAGCAGCGATCTGTGAGTCATAGATGCATCCAGCCGCACGCTCCGTTCCCGAGTGCCTGCGGCAGTGTCGGGTATTAAGATGCCTTAAGGGGGTTTTACACTAAGCAATATCGCTAGCAATATCGCTAAAACGTCACTGGTTTTGTGACGTTATAGCGATATTGCTAGCGATATCGCTATGTGTGATACTTACCAGCGACCGGCTCCCCCGCTGCTCATCGCTGATCGCGCGAGAATGTCCGGCTCCATTTCTCGTCGGGCGCTTCCTGCTGAGACTTCCTGCTGTGACGTCCAGCGACGCGTGGAGGCGGGCGGGAGGACGCAGGATCGCTGTGTGTGAAAGGTGAGTATCGTGCGCTGCGTCGCTGCTGCATCGCTGTGAGATCTTTCTGTATGAAAGCTCACTAGCGATCATTTAGCGATGCACCAGCGATCCTGACCGGGTCGGATCGCTGGTTGGATCGCTGGTGCATCGCTAAATGTAAAAGGGCCTTTACTCTCATTATGCTAATCACTTGAAACAAGCTTTCAAGCATTAGAAGCATCTCAGTTTGATTAACGAGCATCCAAGCATTTTATTGCTCCTTCATCTCTAGTAACCGTCACTGGCAAGGTCAGAAGCAAAAAGGAGTGCTTTAATTCCTGCTGGAAGTAGTGAAATCAGTACAGCTAATACAACCCAAGACAGAGAACTTCAGGAGTCCAACTGAGCAGTTTAAACTTTGTAGCACCAAAGCAAAGAAAGCCAGAACTGCTAATAGAATGGTGAAGCCGTTCTAACTACCGCAAGTGTATGTGTTACCAGATGTTGGGATCATCTGACCCCAATCTGCCACGGTATCCCAATGACAGCAGGACACGACCTTTGATGTAAATATAACTGAAAGGTCATGAAGTAGTAAAAGGGTATAGCAATGAGATCAATGTTTCGCATGACATAGGCTCAGTTACTCTACCGTCTGCTGGGATTTTATATAGTATCTCACTGTGCACTACAGAGCACTCAATTAAAATAATTTGCAAGGTAGAAAGCAATTGCTATTGGCTGCACTGCGGGGGATGGTTATTGCAAAGACCTGGCAGTCGGAAGAGTAATGGAGTAATGGCCTGAGTATCTAGCAACACTGAACTCATTAAATGGACCTGGACTTAGAAATTGAGCACTGTGTAGCAACATACAATGTATATAAATACCACATCAAAATACATACCCTAAAATATCTACTTTATGCTGTCACTTAAAAAATAGGCGGTATAGAAGTAAATATATTATAGAACAAAGCAGTGCACTATTGTGTGTGTTTGTGTACTTAAATTACTTATTTTGAGCACATCAAATCTAGAGCATTCAGTTATAGTTTGACTTGATAAGCTTCTATGTCAAATAGATGTTGTAAGCATGCAGTATTATTCAGTGTATGTTAAAAATCAATACATTGTATAAAAAATAGGATTCTGGAGGTCCAGGTGACTGAAAAATACTTCAAGGGTAGAGATGAAAATCATTATTACCATGACCAGAACATTGAGAATATATAGATTTGAAAAAAAAAACTCCTTATCATCTTATGAGCAATATCCTTTATTTAAGTTGCTTTCGATGGAATGTATATAATGCTGCAAGCAGATGGCATTTCAGGAGCAATTTGCTCAGTCCTTTTTATACTCAATCAATTGTAAGTTGTACATCTGCAGCAAAGATATTTTGAATAGAGGAAAAAGGTTTATATAGTGACTAGGTTCCGTCACACACAGCGATATCGCCAGCGAGATCGCTGATTTTGTGACACCACAGCGATCTCACCAGCAAAATCGCTGTGTGTGACATGGATCAGCGACGGGCCCCCCTGACAGGTATCGCTGATTGCGCTCCATCATCCTGGGCCGTTTTTTGATTGTTGGTCTCCCGCTGGCCAGCACGCATCGCAGCGTGTGGCAGCGAGAGACCAGCGATCAGTGACGCTTGACGCTGGTTTCCAAGGTAAATAGCGGGTAACTAAGAGCTGCGCGGCTCTTAGATACCCACTGTTTACATTGGAAACCAGCTTGCTCGCTGGTCCTGATCGCTGGTGGGTCTGTCTATGTGACAGCTCACCAGTGATCAGCTAACGATGTCCCAGCGATCCCATCCACGTTAGATCGTTGGTGAGATTGCTGGGACATTGATACGTGTAACATCTCCTTAAGTAAAGGAGGGGAAAAAGAAATACAAATCACATCCCTCGGCCATTACATTGGTTTTATTATCATATATATTATGCTTTAATTAAGACAAGTGGAAATCAGCTACAAATCTGAAGCACGGGAATAAACTATACAGATAAAATTGGTGGTTGTTAAAACTGTGGTTCAATGGAAGCACATTTTGTCTTCCAAATTTTGAAGTAGAGTTTGATCTCATAACTTTGTTGTAGGACTTGATCTCTTGGTATCTGCATTGAAATTACAAGTGTGTTTTTCTTTTACTTCTGATGAATTTTAACCTCTTTAACACACCATGCTATGAATGTATTGCACATAGATTAGGAGTCTCAGAAGATGTGTTTGAAGAAGTTAGCTCTAATTTACATCAGACACAACATAGTGACAGCTGGGGATAAAGTTCAGGGGATAATCAATAGCTAATCAATACAGTTTATAGTACCCCAAAATGGTGCAGTTGAAAATGTAAATAGCTCTACACAAACATAGCCATATTAAGATAAGCCAATGGTAAAAAAAAGTTAAAAGCACTGCAAAAACAAGCTTTCATAAATACATCCAGTAAATAAATATATACCGTTTTAACAAGGGCACACAATGTGAAAGTGGCAGTTCTCAGTCGACTGTTCAGGAGCTAGAAAAATGATTATAAATTGTATACTGAAAATCTCTGCCAAAATCTTGTTAAATTTTAACCCCTTAGTGACAGAGCCAGTGTGCAGCTTAATGACCAGGCCAATTTTTACAATCCTTCCTGACCACTGTCACTTTATGAGGTTATAACTCTGGAACGCTTTAACGGATCCCGCTGATTCTGAGATTGCTTTTTTATGACATGTTGTACTTCATGTTGGTGGTAAAATTTCTTTGATATGTCTTGTGTTTATTTATGAAAAAAAAATGGAAATATGGCGAAAATTTTAAAAATTTTGCATTTTTAAAACTTTAAATTTTTATGCCCTTAAATCAAAGAGATGTATCACACAAATTTCTTAATAAATAACATTTACCACATGTCTACTTTCATGTCTACTTTACATCAGCACAATTTTGGAAACAAATTTATTTTTGTTAGGAAGTTATAAGGGTTAAAAGTTGACCAGTGATTTCTCATTTTCACAACAAAATTTACAAACCATTTTTTTTAGGGACCGCATCATATTTAAAGTCATTTTGAGGTGTGTACATGACAGAAAATACCCAAAAGTGACACCATTCTAAAAACTAGACCCCTCAAGGTGCTCAAAACCACATTCAAGAAGTTTATTAATCCTTTACGTGCTTCTCAGGAACTAAAGCAATGTGGAAGGAAAAAATTAACATTTAATTTTTTTTTGCAAAAAATTTAATTCAGAACCAATTTTTTTTATTATCTCAAGTCTTAAAAGAGAAAATGAGCCACAAAATTTGTTGTGCAATTTCTCCTGAATACGCTGATACCCAAAATGTGGGGGAAACCACTTATTCAGCGCATGGCAGAGCTCGCAAGAGAGGGAGCGCCGTTTGACTTTTTCAACGCAGAATTGGCTGGAATTGAGATCGGATGCCATATTGCGTTCGGAGAGCCCCTGATGTTCCTAAACAGTGGAAACCCCCAACAAGAGACCCCATTTTAGAAACTAGACCCATTAAGGAACTTTTCTACATGTGTGGTGAGCACTTTGAACCTTCAAGTGCTTCACAGAAGTTTATAACGTAGAGCTGTGAAAATAAAAAATCATTTTTTTCCACAAAAATGATATTTTCGCCCCCAAATTTTTATTTTTACAAGGGTAACAGGAGAAATCATACCCCCACAGTTGTTGTGCAATTTGTCTTGAGTACGCTGATACCCCATATATGGAGGTAAACCACTGTTTGGGCGCACAGCAGAGCTCAGAAGGGAAGGAGTACCGTTTGACTTTTTCAATGCAGAAATGGCTGGAATTGAGATTGGGTGCCATGTCGTTTTTGGAGAGCCCCTGGTGTGCCTAAACAGTGAAAAAACCCCACAAGTGACACTATTTTGGAAACTAGACCCCTTAAGGAATTTATCTAGATGTGTGGTGAGCACTTTGAACCCTCAAGTGCTTCACAAAAGTTTATAACGCAGAGCAGTGAAAATTGTGTGCATGGGAGAGCCGTGAAAATAAAAAAGTCTTTTTGTTTTCCACAAAAGTGATTTTTTAGCCCCCAATTTTTTTATTTTCCCAAGGGTAACAGGAGAAATTAGACCCCCAAAGTTGGTAAATAGTGGAAACTCCTCAATTCTTGCTCCAACCCTAATCCCAACACACCCCTAACTCTAATCCCAACCCTCATCCCTAATCCTAATTCTAACCCTAATCCTAATATCCTAATTCACCCTAACCCTAACCCTAATTCTAACCCTAACCCTAGCCCTAACCCTAATTCCAACCCTAACCCTAATTCCAACCCTAACCCTAATTCTAGCCCTAACTCTAGCCCTAACCCTAGCCCTAACCTTAATTCCAACCCTAACCCTAATTCCAACCCTAACCCTAGCCCTAGCCCTAACCCTAACCCTAGCCCTAGCCCTAACCCTATCCCTAATGGAAAAATGAAAAAAACATTTCTTTATTTCATTATGTTTGCGTAACTAAGGGGGGGATAAACGGGGGGGTTATTTACTATTTTTTTTATTTTGATCACTATGATAGTTTATCATAGTGATCAAAATGAATGAATGGAATCTGCCAGCCAGGCAGATTTGCGGCGGGCACACTGGGCATGCGCCCACCATTTCCTTCCGGATGCAAGATGGTGGCGTCCACCGGTGGACACCGGCGGGACAGAGGACCACTGGGAGGGAATCCAGGACCACCAGGAGGTACAGGGGGGATCGGGGACCCTATTTCTCTCTCCTCTGATGTGCGATCACATCAGAGGAAAGAGAAATTAAATGCAAAATCGCGGCTTTTTTTGCGATTGCTGTTATAGGGTTAATAACGATGATCGCAAAAGCTGGGTTGGTAAAAACCGACCCGATTCATGTTCTCTGGGGTCTCGGCTACCCCTGGCAGCCGAGACCCCAGAAAAAAAATCCGACACTGGGGGGCGTTATTTACTTACTCCACAGCACCGTGAATTAACAGCTCTGTGGTATAAGTACCCTTAATTACCACCGTTAAAAGGCGTATCTGCAGTCGTTAAGGGGTTGAAGAACATGAAAAAGAACAACCATTGTTTTATTTTTTGGTTTCATAAATCAATAGTACATTTGAAAATAAGAAACTTTGTCAGATATCTTAACAGAAATATCTGCTTCTTTCTCTTCCAAGACTGGTCTTTCATTTTCAATATTCTCAATTTACATATAAAATCTCTATTCTGTGAAGACAGATTTTCCTATTAATGAGAAAGGACATGGCAGTTTCTATTGATAAGATTCTATGTAAATGGGAGGGGATAGGAAAGGGAAGAGCTCTCCCTATAGCACCTCTCTCCTCCCCATCCTCTACATAGGATCCCATCTCCTATCTCAGTAATGGGACAACTTGTTTCACTGAATAAAGATTTTGCCTGAAATTAAGAATTTTGAAAATGAAGCATCAATTTTGGCTGAGAAAGTAGCAGATTTTTCTGATAAGATATATTACAAATTTTCTAATTTTCGTGTATACTATGTGATAAAAATAAAAATTATGATTATTTTTTAACATTTAACTGTCATGATCCGACCATGGCATATGCATTTTATAGATTTGCCTATTGTACCAAAATCCATTAAACCAATGAATTCATAAAAAAATATATAACAGAATTCTTAGGTAAAAGATCCAAGTTATCATCCCCAATACTTTGGTCACTGCAGTATTCTATATGTAGAAATATATACCTAAATCACACCCCACCAATCAGACAGCTTACTTGCTGGCTATCTCAACTATCTCTTTAAAAAAAAATACGAATTTAGAAATTTGGCACAGTAAAACATGTGGAAACTAAATTTTCAAAGTAAACGAGGCCAAACCATTTGAAACAAACTTACTAGCGCCTGGTCCCTGTTTCTGACAAAGCATTGGAGTAACTCTATTGTAGTATTTGGATAATAAGGAAAGAGATGATTATTATATACACCTATCTATCTAAAAAACATTATGCTGTGGAGTCTAGAAAAGCCCAAAAGCATATTAAGAGACATTAAATTCACAGAGAACGGCTTCTCTGCAAATAAAATTTCCAGGTGAAATCCGCATGAGCCAGCAAATTTGGATTTTGCCTGATCTGCTCATCTCTACCAATTATTAATGTTACTGTTAATATAATTTGCAATATTTTTCAAGAATTACCTATATGTCATACACAAAGACCTTATTAATGCAAAACAATGAAAATAGTCCAACCTGATTTTTTTTTTAGGGACTCATTTTTGAAGGTGACTGTGATAGTACCACTAGGAACCTGGCCATTTCCGGTTCACATTCAGCTAGCAAAATACAAATAAGTATGAATTATTAGATACAGTAGATTGATAGATTGATAGATAGATATAATAGATAGATAGATAAGGGATAGATAGATATATAGATAGATAGCTATAGGATAGATAGATAGATAGATAGATAGATAGATATGGGATAGATAGATATGGGATAGATAGATAGATAGATAGATAGATATGGGATAGATAGATAGATAGATAGATAGATAGAAAGATATGGGATAGATAGATAGATAGATATGGGATAGATAAATAGATAGATGTATAGATAGATAGATAGATATGGGATAGATAGATAGATACATAGATATGAGATAGATAGATATGGGATAGACAGATATGGGATAGATAGAAAGATAGATAGATATGAGATTGATAGATAGATATGAGATAGATAGATAGATAGATAGATATGGGATAGATAGATAGATAGATATGAGATAGATAGATATGAGATAGATAGATAGATATGAGATAGATAGATATGGGATAGACAGATATGGGATAGACAGATATGGGATAGATAGAAAGATAGATAGATAGATAGATAGATATGAGATTGATAGATATGAGATAGATAGATAGATAGATAGATAGATAGATATGGGATAAATAGATAGATAGATTTATAGATAGATAGAAAGATATGGGATAGATATGAGATAGATATGGGATAGATAGATAAATAGATAGATGTATAGATAGATAGATAGATATGGGATAGATAGAAAGATAGATAGATAGATATGAGATAGATAGATAGACAGATAGATAGATAGATAGATAGATAGATAGATAGATAGATCGATGATAGATAGTTAGATAGATGATAGATATGGGATAGATAGGTAGATAGATAGTTTCAAAAAAAGTTGAGGTAGCACAACCATGTACAAAGTTTACAAAGTGCTCTTTAATAGCCCATGTGGTGACGTTTCGGTCCTGGGTACAAACCTTTCTCAAGTGGTCTAGATAGATATATAGATATGGGATAGATGGATAGATGGATAGTTAGATAGATTTATAGATAGATAGAAAGATATGGGATAGATAGATATGGGATAGATAGTTAGATAAATAGATAGATAGATTTATAGATAGATAGATATGGGATAGATAGATATAGGATAGATAGATATGGGATAAATAGATAGATAGATAGATAGATAGATAGATATGGGATAGATGGATAGATGGATAGTTAGATAGATTTATAGATAGATAGAAAGATATGGGATAGATAGATATGGGATAGATAGTTAGATAAATAGATATATAGATTTATAGATAGATAGATATGGGATAGATAGATATAGGATAGATAGATATGGGATAAATAGATAGATAGATAGATAGATAGATATGGGATAGATGGATAGTTAGATAGATTTATAGATAGATAGAAAGATATGGGATAGATAGATATGGGATAGATAGTTAGATAAATAGATAGATAGATTTATAGATAGATAGATATGGGATAGATAGATATAGGATAGATAGATATGGGATAAATAGATAGATAGATAGATAGATATGGGATAGATGGATAGTTAGATAGATTTATAGATAGATAGAAAGATATGGGATAGATAGATATGGGATAGATAGTTAGATAAATAGATAGATAGATTTATAGATAGATAGATATGGGATAGATAGATATAGGATAGATAGATATGGGATAAATAGATAGATAGATAGATAGATATATAGATAGATATGAGATAGATAGATAGATAGATAGATAGATATGGGATAGATAGATAGATATGAGATAGATAGATATATAGATAGATAGATATGAGATAGATAGATAGATAGATAGATAGATAGATATGAGATAGATAGATAGATATGGGATAAATAGATATGGGATAGATAGTTAGATAAATAGATAGATAGATTTATAGATAGATAGATATGGGATAGATAGATATAGGATAGATAGATATGGGATAAATAGATAGATAGATAGATAGATAGATATATAGATAGATATGAGATAGATAGATAGATAGATATGGGATAGATAGATAGATATGAGATAGATAGATATATAGATAGATAGATAGATAGATATGAGATAGATAGATAGATAGATAGATAGATATGAGATAGATAGATAGATAGATATGGGATAAATAGATATGGGATAGATAGATAGATAGATAGATAGATATGGGATAGATAGATAATATATTTATTGATATTGTATACACAAAAATATATCCACAGAATAAAAAGCAAATGATTTAGTTCAAGAATGGAATATGCTAAAGACCGCAAGTGTTGTCTCTGATATAAATCAAATGTGCTACACAGCATACAAATGGAATGGTGAGCTGTGCAATAATGGTATCGGTACAGATAAGATTCATAATCTTGACAGAAGGAAATTACCTTTATTTCAAAGATTAGATAATTTAATTTTTCTCAAGAGACCAGAGGGTACTTTCTGGATTTAGCTTTGTCTGTCAAGTGTAGTAATGTATGTGAAGAAAAGGGAACCACGTAGTTGAATAAAATGAATGCACAAAAAAGACAAACTGTAATATTTAGTATAAAGCATAAACATTTGTTAATATAATGGACAGCATGTTGGTCTTGATTCAAAAGAAGCGATAAATGTGAAATACATGAATAATGTAAACAATATAAATTATATTTAAGTGATAATTATTACTTTAATACTTACCGTATATCTAGTTATTAACAAAATATATGTTATGTAATATAATTCCCCATATTTAAAATAGCCTTTCAAATTGTAACATTATGAGAAAATTAATACACTTCCTGAACTATTTAATCAAAATTGTAATTTAGAAAACAGTAAAGACATGCAGCAAGTTCACACATGCAGGCGCTCTCAAATCGGCTTTCAGATTTGATTCAGTAAAAAAAAAATTCCATCTGAATTGGAAGTGACTAGAAAAGAAATTAGTAATATTCTGAGTTTTCTCCAAACCATAATAAACTGAAGGAAGTATTTTAAAAAAAATAAAATATACTTACTTGTCTTAGCCCCTTAACCATCTTGCCTTTGTCCGATCTGGTTGCTCTCTTACCTGACCAGCCTCTCACCTGCCCTGAGCTCAAAACTCCCTATTGAGTCATTCATGCTTCTACAAACCCTGGCAAAAATTATGGAATCACCGGCCTTGGAGGATGTTCATTCAGTTGATTAATGTTGTAGAAAAAAAGCAGATCACTGACATGGCATAAAACTAAAGTCATTTCAAATGGCAACTTTCTGGCTTTAAGAAACACTAAAAGAAATCAAGAACAAAAAATGTCATAGTCAGTAATGGTTACTTTTTTTAAACCAAGCATAGGGGAAAATTATGGAATCACTCAATTCTGAGGGAAAAAATTATGGAATCACCCTGTAAA
Source organism: Dendrobates tinctorius (assembly GCF_039654945.1). Lineage (NCBI taxonomy): Eukaryota > Metazoa > Chordata > Amphibia > Anura > Dendrobatidae > Dendrobates > Dendrobates tinctorius. Next base: position 61,051,824 of record NW_027361684.1, read on the forward strand.
TTATCATTCCCAAAACTAACACCTGCATCAAATTAGATCTGCTTGTTAGTCTGCATCATAAAAGGAGTGAGCACATTACAGGGGTCGTAGAACTCATCTTACATCTAATCTGCTGAACAAATTTGTAATACATTTTCAATGAACATTATATTGTTAAATATGGAGTTCCTACAGGTGGACATAAAGTCTGTGTAGAAGAAATGTTTGGGTCTTGAAGAGACAATCCGGAGTACTATCTCAGTCCATAACTTCTAGAAAAATCAACAATTAATTGGAGAAAATCATGAAGGAACATTGGATTTTCTTGGAGACCAAAAAGGGAATAAATAGACTACAGATCTAGAGGATTATAGTTCTATACGGATCTAAAAATGGCAAATTCAACAACCTAGAGGCTATATGCGAAACATGCAGCCTCATTGGAAAGAAGAACCTCATCAAAATGTGGGAGAATATAATAGTAACTCTGACAATGATTTTTCTGATGGCCTATTTTAGAGAACTGTCACAAACAACAATACATCAGAGACATTGCTGGGGTCTTAAAAGGTGAAGATCCCAAGCCTCAAGTTACATCTACTCTCTCCCCAGTAGATAGATAGATAGATAGATAGATAGATAGATAGATAGATAGATAGATAGATAGATAGATAGATAGAGTGGCGACCAAAAGTTTTGCAAATTTTTTTAAAAGTGTGATTACTTCTGTCTGGTGGTTGTGATGCCATTTTCATCATGTCATCATGCAACACCTTAATTTTAACCAAAAAGCTCTAGAATACTATGGTCATTTTATTAAAAAAACTGACCAAAAGTTTTGCATATGCTATTTATTAATCACAGTATAGAGAGTAATTCATTGTTTGCAATGACATAACTTAGTATTTTGTAGCATAACCCCTTGCCTTAATTACTGCACCACACCATCGGAACATTGAAGCAACGGAGGTATTCAAGATATCTTCAGGGAACTTGCTTCATTCCATTTGCAAATATGCATAAAAAAAGTCTTTATTGGTACGGGCCCCAACTTGTCATCCTAAATCATCCCACTGGTGCTCTATAGCGTTTAAATCAGGTGATTGGGTTCGATCTTGCAATAGGCAAACATTTTTCTTTGCTAACCAATTTTTGACAAATAGAATGGGTGCTTACTTAGGAGTGTTGTCTTGCTGGATTCTCCAGCCCATGCCTACTATGGTTTTACCATGTGGCAGCATTACATTCTCCATTATATCCTTGTACATGGTAGCATTCATATTTCCATCAATGGAATATGCAGAAAAGCAGTCGTAAACCATGACATTGCCACTGTAGGTGTTTGCTTCCTTACATCATTACATTTTCCGATACATATAGTGCTTGCCATTACTACCAAACAGATTGAACCTGGATTCATCTGCCCACCACATGTTAGACCAATCTCTTTCCATTGGCTTTGTTGTTTGGCAAACTAAAGTCGGACCTTCTGGTTCTTTGCAGAGATGAAAAGCTTCTTGACTAGAACTCGTGCAGTCAACCCTACTGCTCTTAGTCTCATAGTTAGAAAGAAATTCAATGTAGGAGCATTTTACTTTATTGACATCTATTCCCTGTAGAACCCATACTTGGCAAAAATAGATTAAAATATAAGTTTTAATTACATAATGTAAAAAATATTTATTCAAAAGGTGCAGAAAATAACACACAACCACCACCAAAGTATCATACAGACACTTGTAAAGATGCTATAGGGAGGTGCCTATCCCTATTAAAAATCTGAACCACCATACCTACTAGCAGAGTTTGGCACCCTATTACCTGTGCAATGGCACCCCTGCTCTTCGATGGCTCACCCTGCTGGCAAGGGAGCAGAAAAGTGTTTAATGAAAAAGAAGATATAACAGAGGATATATCAGAGAGCGATGTTGTGAAAACAAATGTGTAACACTATAAATGCAAAGTTGGTTGGTTCCTATAAAAAGGGAGCTAGCTGGCGACATGTATATCCTGGTTTAGGATATCACAAGGAGGAGTCTGGATGTGAAAATGTCACATAAATTGCCCCTATATGCATTGACATACCTATCAGCAGGGCTTGGCACCCTAGGTGTAGCGAGAATGGTAATTCAACTTCTCAGCGGCTGCCCCTCCAATACTATTGTGTGTTGATCTCCCTCGTATATATATACCACCAAAATATAATGACTATGTATTGGAGTTTTTGTTGCCAGCAAGATGTAAATGGGTGCCAATCTATGCCATCCACACAGTTGACTCCATATACTGGAAAATGGTGGATATGTTTGCTAGCTAATTTAAAGATAAGGAATAAGAATGATATGGCTCTCCTCATGTGAGGAATAAAGATAAAACTACCATGGCCCAAGGGTCAATAAGGGTAGTCAGGATGTGTTCTCAAAAGGCCAAGCAATAAGGAAAAAGGTACTTATTAGATTTAGCAGCCAAAGAGCATTTGTTCATTAAGACCTTTGGGTGTTGCGGTATCCAATCCATGGATCTACTTAAGTTACTTCTGTAATATCTTTTTATCACAATTTCCTCCCTAATAGACAGGATGATCACCTCAATGACAAAGAAGAAAAAAGACCCCAGTTCCCTGCTCTGCTGCGTAGCCGTGCATGTGTTGTTAGGTGTTTTCTCTGCTGCTTGACCATCCACATGTGCGGTCCCTAGTTGCTGCTGTGGAAGATGTCCGCAGGTTGAGAGGTTATTTGCAGATGGTGCATGACTTTCCACGTGTGTCTAGGCTTGCAGATGCTGCCAGGTGCTCTAAGCTTCAGTTCCTGCACTGACTTTGCTGCAATGGCTTCTGTGTGTGCTTAGGGCGTGTGCGGCCACACCTCCCCTGCTTTTATCAGGGTTAGTGTGTGTACTTGAAATGCTGTCCCCAGCCAATTGCTGAGGACTCACAAAGCTCCTGAACTTTGCCAGGTGTGTTTTGTGTCTGGGTCCCTGGACTTCTCCTGTCCATGTTTTGGTACCAAAGTCCCTGCCTTGATTGCTGCTTTGTCCTGTTCCTGCGCCCTGCCCTGGAGGCGGTATATCCAGGCTTGAATCCTTGATCCTATACAGTTGTGGCCAAAAGTATTGACACCCCTGCAATTCTGTCAGATAATACTCAGTTTCTTCCTGAAAATGATTGCAAACGCAAATTCTTTGGTATTATTATCTTCATTTAATTTGTCTTAAATAAAAAAACACTTTTGGCCACAACTGTACCTGTCCTGTACCTGACCCTGTCTGAACTGTGTCTGCTGTTATGTTTCTGGAATCCCTCTGTGATTGGAGCCTCGCACTCAGTGACTCTGAGCCTCCTGTGTCATGAACTCATTTTCTGCTCCACCAGTTGAGCGTTCCCCTTCCGTTCTCCCTCTGGTGGTGACAGGAGGTAGTGCGGTTGGTTTAAGTGGTAGTGATTTGCCACCTGATGAGGAAGATAACGATTGGATCTCTGGAGTATCAGACAGGATATAAGACAGTCGACGCCCTATCCGGGTGCTGGTGATTCAGTCTGCTTCTCAGGTCCTGGACTTCAGCTCTCTTCCAGTCTTCTCAAGTTAAGTTTGTTTTTTGCTATTGTTCACACTTGCGCTTGTTGGTCAATTCAGTTTTTTGTGTAATCAGCCTGCCCCTGCTGGGGCTATGCTGAAATTCCACTCCTATTAATCAGTATTTGCCAATCTGCTTTTTGTCCCTTATTAGATTGGCCTCTTTTTTGCTCTGTCTCAGAATATTTCAGAGTGCTGATATAGGTTTAGAAGTCTAATGACTTCAGGGTTAATTTTGCTATCAGAAGTGTTGGACAATATTTTTGCAGGTTTTTTTGGCAGATTGCAGACAGTGTCTTTCCTTTTCTGTCCTTTTTAGTTAGCCGGACCCCATCGTTTGCTCAGCCTATTTTCCTGCTTTTGTTTGTATTTTCATCTTGTTTGACCGTCAATATATGTGGGGGGCTGTCTTTCCTTTGGGGTCTGCTCTGGGGCAGTTAGTTTTCCTCTTTTCCTGCTTTAGGCTTATGTAGTTCTCCGGTTTTGACGAGGCATCTAGGACCAATGTAGAAACGCTCCACGACTGCGGCTAGTTGCTGCAGTTAAGATCAGGAATCTGCAATCTGCATAGTTACCAACTTCTCTGGTTTTCTGAGACTTAGCTTGTTGTCTTTTTTTCCTCCTCGGTTTCCCATTCATAACACTCCTGTAACCGGTGTTCCTGCTGAGCATCTACTGCCCTTTGCTCTGACTACCATGCTGTGCTAGCTCCATGCAGGCCCAGCAAGCCTGTGGTTTTAACACCATCATGCTTGAGTTCCTTCCTAGGTCTGATGCCCAGAGCCTGACGACCACAGTCTGGAACCTGAAGGCCGCTGCCTGGAGCCTGGAGCTTGATGACTGTAGTGGTGCCTGTAAGTCATGTTGGATGTCCGGAACTGGACGACTCCTGTCTGATGTCCTGTGGGTGACCCTGATTGTCCTGATGTCCCCGTGTACCCTGATGTCTTGATGTCCTCATGTACCCTGATGTCCTGATGACCTCTTTTATCCTGATATCCAGCCTGTGTCCTGATGTCCAGCCTGTGTCTTGATGTCCCGCTTATGTATGCCTTGGTGATCTGTTGGTGCCTAGGGGTCCACAGGGTGGTACCCTTCTGGGAGGTGTAGAATCGGGAGCCTGGCATAGCCCTGTTTCATCTATATACTGTATGACTTTACTTTAATAAACTTTGCGTTCTTTATACCTGAAGTTGTGCAATGTCATCAAGTCCTACGTGTCTTAGCTGCCACAGAATCCTAGTCACTGCCCTTCCCTAGTTAAGGTAGGCTCGGGCCCCCCTCTGTGGTATAGAGGGTCCATATTGCGGCCCCGGGGATGCCTGCCCCTCGCCGTCGGCGTGGAGGATACCTGCTGGGCCGTCTCCGCAGCCGCAGTCCGTGACACCGCCACACATACAGCAATTTCCTTGGATGGAGCAGCCACCATCCCTTTGGCCTTAAAAAAGGCATCCCCAAAAGGCAATACCTAAGAGTGAAAAGGAACTGTTCAAAAACTTTGTGTTTTTATACACAAGTTAGGGAACTAAAGGACAGGTTTCTATGCAGGGGTTATCCCAAAGGATACTTTGGAATGCCTTCCAAAATGCTGAATCATGAATAAGGATAAACTTATTACAACCAAGGGAAAAAAACAAGAATGACCTCCTAGAAATTATAGGAAATTTTGATAGTTGCTCCCATGAGGTTAGGGAGATCATCAAAAAGCATTGAGACATACTTAGGTCGGACACTGAGATATTAGAATTCCAGCCACTGTAGCTGCCATTACATACAGGACGGGTAGATCAGTAGGTGATCAACTAGTTCATAGCACTTTTGTCCCCTCGAAAAAGCAGGGACCTTGCTGGACAGAAGAGATCTTTGTACTTTCAGATGTGGAGGCTGCATCTTCTGCAGGTTCTTGAAGGTTGGAAGTCAGTTTTGTAGTGTCACAACAGGAAAGACCTACAAAAGCAGATACTTTGCCAACTGAAAATTGGTGAGGATTGTATGTCTCCTCAGGTGCTCCTGCCCCATCAAGTATGTCAGAAAGACAAAGGGGGAGTTTAGGAGACGTATAGGAGATCACTTGGGTCACATAAAACACGTAAGAGAGACACTATTATCGAGACAGCCGAGATGTATATCGGGGTGATCTGGGTTCTTTTCCTTTCTTTGTCATTGAGGTGATCACCCATCCATTATGGTAGGAAATTGGGATCAAAATATATTACAGAAGGAACTCAGGTGGATTTATAGACTGGATACCGTAACTCCTAAAGGTCTTAATGGAGAAATGCTCTTTGGCTGTATCTAATAAGTACCTTTTTCCTTATTGCTTGGCCTGGTGAGACCATAACCTGACTACCCTTAATAACCCTGCTGAGTCATGGTTATTATATCTTTGTTTCTCAAAAGAGGAAAGTCATATCATTCTTTATTCCTTATCTTTGAATTAGCAGCCATATCAACCGTTTTCCAGTATGTGGTGTCAATTGTGTGGATGGTATAGATTGGCACCTCTTTGCGTCTTGTTGGCAACACATATTTCAATATATATTCATATTTTGTTAGGGAGGTAGATCAACACACAATCTTTATTTTTCTTGCAACAATGTAATATCCCCTTTGATGAGTCTTCATATCAACCCTTTATCTTACATATTGTGACTTTTTACTATGGAGCTCCTACCAATTTGATGCCTAAATTTCCCCCCCCTTTTTCATGTACATATTTTAAGGTGCCTTTTGCTCCATATGGCCTGCAACTTGTTTAGCACTTTTTCTATGTGACGGAGGGAACTCTTTTCTTCTCATTATCATATTATCAAGAGATCATGTGTCCTTTTATCTGTCATGTGCCCTATACTTATCATACTCTAACTTCTCCTCTGTGCGATCACTTTAGCATGTCCATGTGTACCAGTGATATGTACCTTAGACAAGCTGGAATGCAAGTGAAAAGACACATGTCAACTCCATGCCGTAACAAGTGCTGGCATGAATTGATATGAATTGATAGTTAGGTTAATGTGTTGAGGCGGTAGGCCATGCGTTTTCAGGGCACTCTTAAAATTGTAGGGATTGGGGACTAACATGGATACTCTGCCATGCATCATGACATGAATCAATAACAGGTAAGGAACCAATATTTATACCACTATCTCTAGTAGGGGAGATGCATCAAGTATTAAGATACAAGACAGTGTTGTATTGTTATAGGTTGCTCCTAGTGGCTGTTCTTACTCTGTATCTTTGTCTCATGAATTATAAAATAGGTCTAGGTTACTGTACTGACTGTGTACACTCCGGTGTTATCTTTCAACTTTCATAGTGGTTATCAAAGAGGACGCAACACAATTATCTATTTAAATGATTGACCTGATGTAATTTTGAACCACCTACATAGACCCCCTTTTCTTCTGGACCTCTCTATAACTAACTGTCCCTTTTGGATTGCCCATTGAATTCCTTCTTTTATAACATACAAATTATGCTGTGTATCTTTCTGCTGGACTACTCCACCAATGAGAGCTCTGGGTAACATTACTCCCATTCTCTAGTTCGGGATAGAAGGGGCAGCTACCAACGAGTGGGATTACCATTCTTATTACACTGATGGTGCCAAGCCCCGCTGCTATGCTGGTCGATGCATATAGTGGCAATTTCTGTGACATTCTCACATCCAGACTTCGCCTGGTGACACCCTAAACTAGGATATACATATTGCCAACTAGCTCCCTTTTTTTTTTTAGAAACCAATGAACTTTGTATTTATAGTACCACACATTTGTTATCCCAACATGACGCTCTGATATATCCTCTGTTATATCTTCTTTTTCCTTTCTCTTCATTTTTCAGCTCCCTTGTCCCACTTAGGTCCTTATAGAGCCAGCAGGGTGAGCCGCCAATGAACGAGGGTGCCATTGCACTGGAAATAAGGTGCCAACCTTCGCTGGTAACTAGGGTGGTTCAGCCTTTTAAAAGCGATAGGCACCTCCCTATGGCATCTTTACAAGTTTCTGTATGATACTTTGGTGGTCATTGTGTGTATTTTCTCCACCTTATAAATAAACAAATATTTTTTAAATTATTTAATTAAAAGTTATATTTAATCAATTTTAGCCATCGCACCACAGTTTAGTGACTCACTTTGATCATATATTCTTCGTTCATTTTGTGTGAAATCTGTATACCAATTTTATGAACATCAAATACTGACTTTTTCTTAATAATGTGATCAACTTTGGAGGAAGTTTTCTGTGGTCCTCCACTTTAGGTTTGGCAGCTGTTCCATAAACTTCTTTGTCTTTCTTTATTATTCGTGACATTTGACTCTGAGAATAGATGAATTCCTTAGCTACCTCTTTTTGGCTTTTGCCTGACTTAAAAAAAAAAAAGTTTCCTGACATCTGGAAGTAAATTTGGTTTTGTCTTTGCAATGTTTTAACCAAAAAAAACACGAAAAAAATTTGGGGCCAAAATTCGACTACTCATGACAAAATATGCAAAATATTTGGCCCAGCTAATATTGAAAACTAACACATAAAGGGAAAAAACATAGTCAAACACAATTTCCATCCTTATAGCTGACAACTAGTGATGAGTGAATACCATAATATCCGTAATCGCTATACTCGTAACGAGTACTTTGTAAAAATCGCGTATTCGTTCCGAATAGCAAGTACAATGCAAATCAATGGAAAATGCGAGTAATTTTCTGCTGGACCCTACAAAGCAGTCTGGGGGCCTGAGGAAAAAGCTAAAATTGATGGGATAGTGATGAATCAGAATGGGAAGAGCCTGGAGAATATGCCTGCATACATTTCTGACTCACACATGGTTTCTGGAAATAAGTTTGTCAAAGTATTATGCCACTTTTACAAATACACAAGAACAGCTACCAAACCTAGATTTCTATCTAACATGTATCCCCATCTCAGTCACAATGTGGGACAATCTGTCACAAGGGCCTCCAATGACAAATTTAAAATAGGGCAGGTATGTGCAGGCATGCAGGGAACATGAAGTGTCGCATGTTACAATGCTTCAATGGGTCCACGTAAATAAAGGACTTTGGTTTTAAATAATCTGGTGAGTGCTGCATTCCTTATCATCTTGGCTTCTGTTTACATGGATTTTTTTTATGCTGAGCACCTGAATACCATTTTTTTGTTCTACCAATATCTATCAGTTAATAAGGATCTTTCAGTCATTAAGAATCTGATGTGAACAAGGAAATTAAGCTACTGCCTTGGTGTCATTCATGTTTCACTCTCTGCTTCCTCCAGTGAAAAATATTAGTTTGGTAGGACCTCTCTACATTCAAGATTTGTCCACTGCACAATGTGCATGGGGTTTGTAAAAATTAGCCCTATGGGCTGAGTCATGATTGACGCAGGTAGCCACCATCCCAAGGTCCTCCAATCACAAATAGTAGTTAGTCTGGAGGTAGAAATACTATCCTGGTTTGTCCACTGCACAATGTGCATAGGGTTTTTAAAAATTAGCCCTATGGACTGAGTCATGTTTGACGAAGGAAGGAAACGGGTTTTTATAGGAAGGAGTTGACGTTAACAGCAGTAGCATGAGTCAGCATTTTTAGTGAATTTAGGTTAGCTTGCTGTCATCTGGAGGGACTGCAAACTGTGGAGATTATCTGGTCCTTGTTGAATTTAATCAGAGTAAAGCCCCCGTTACACACGGCGAGATCGCTAGCGATATCGCTGAAGCGACAACGATTTTGTGATGCAACAGCGACATCGCTAGCGATCTCGCTAAGTGTGACACGCGGAAACGACCGGCTCCCTGCTGTGATGTCGCTGATCGTGCGCAAACGATCTTGATCATTTTTTGATCGCTGGCGTCACGCTGACCATCATGCATCACTGTGTTTGACACCCCTTATCAACGACGAGCGACCTCGTTGGCGACTAAGAACTCATATAGATAGCTCTGAAGGACGCCTATTCAAAGTCTGAATCGCTATTATAGACAGTGTGTGACATGGTACCAACGATCGCCATGTTCGTTAGTGACATCGCTGATCGCTGATGCGTCGTTATGAAGATCGGCCTGTATGACTGCTTACTAGCAATGCACAAACGATCTTAGCCAGATCAGATCGTTGTCGGAATCGTTGGTGCGTCGCTACGTGTAACGGTATCCTAAGTCTGTCTGCATTTTCTATGGAGAGGCGTGTTCGCCTATCAGTAATGATTGACCCAGTGGAACTGAAAACACGCTCTGACATCACAGTAGCAGCCAGGCAGGCCAGCACCTTCCAGGCATATATGGAAAGGTCGGGCCAAGTGTTTAGCATGGACACCCAATAATTAAAGGGAACTGAAGCATCAGAAAGGACGCACATATGATAACTTAAGTACCCTTTTACCATGTTCTGCAAATTCTCCCTCCTTGGTATTGTTACAGGCACAGAAAGCCCCTGCTGTTGTGCTGGTTTATAGAAAATTGTCCAATTTCTGCACATTTCCCCCCACCTCTGTTGGACCTGGTGTTCATGTCTCTCCCCATTATCCCTTGGTGTTGAAAACAGCTGCTATCTCTGCCACCAGCATTGTCTGAGGGTGATATTTTCAGCAACTGATCTAAAGCGACCCTCTTGAACGATTCCGTTGTAAAACTCTTTAGTGACTTCAAAAGGAGAGAAGGAAATATCTCCTTGTACCGTGGATCAAGATAGGTGGACAAACAATATTGATTGTTGGATAAAATGTGTAACATGTGAGGGTCTTGCACCAGTTACACATGAACTGTGCCATGTGAGCCAAGCTACAGAAAAGTTAAATGTTCTGTTCCCCCAAAAATAGGAACAGTACCCATCCTCTCCTCATGCTGACTCGCCTCCTCCTCCACCTCCTCCTCTCCAGCCCATCCAGGCTGCACAGACATGAAACTTGGACTGGGTGTCCCCGCTGTAGCATTAGGAGTCCCCTCGGTAGCACACAAAAACAAGTCCTCTTCCTCCTCATCTTCCTCCTCATCACCCAGTGTTGCCTCAGTATATTGGCTGGGCTGGGTAGTATCACCCATTGTGAAATTTGGCTCCATACCAACATGCTGGGCACTCAAAGCTTCTTCTTTGAGATTATGCAGTGATTGTTTCAAGAGACTCAGCAGTGGGATGGGTACGCTGTTAATTACCTGATCAATGCTCACGAGGTTGGTCCAGTGCTAAAAGTTCTCACAACCTCACAAATGCCAGTGATCCACATCCACTCGACAGTTGCTATGCGTGGTGGCTGACTCTCAGTCTAATGGGCATGTTGAAACTGGTATTCATCTACTGCCCTGTGCTCACTAATCCTCACCAACATATGATAGGTTGAGTTCCACCACGGGGCAGGTCGCAAATGAGTCGGTGACTTGGCAAATTCAAGTGCTTTTGCAGCGCTGTAAGACCAGCAAAAGCGGTAGCGGAATGGTGGAAATGGATACTAATACGGTGCACCTTCTCAAGTAGGCACGGCAAGGCAGGGTAACTTTTCAGAAATTTCTGAACAACTAGGTTCAGTAAGTGAGCCATGCATGGAACATATACCAGCTTGCTGACCTTTAAAGCCGCCACAAGGTTACGCCCAGTATCACAAATGACCAGACCAGGTTTGAGGTGCAGCGGGGAGAGCCACTGATCGGTCTGCTGTTTTAAAGCTTGCCACAACTGACAATGATTAGACAACTGCTTTGCATAGGGAGCTAAATGCCTTTATAAGAGGACTAATGTGTGTAGCAGAAGGCAGGCTGTGACCACAAAAACAGCAGGTTAAATGGCCTGGTGAGTGCTCGGTAGCAGGCAGTAGGAAATGTTTGGACTACTGATTTGCATAGGGCACTAACCGCCTTTTTCAGTTGTCTAATGTTGACAGCCGAAGGCAGGCTGTGACCACAAAAACAGCGGGGAAATGGCCTGGTGAGTGCTTGGCAGCAGGCAGTAGGAAATGTTTGGACTAATGATTTGCGTAGGGCACTAACCCAAAAAGAGCAGAGAAAGTAGCCTGGTGTATGACTGGTAGCAGGCAGTAGGAAATGTTTGGGCTACTGCTTTGTGTTGGGCACTAAATGCCTTTTTCAGTGGATTAGTGTGGACAGCAGAAGGCAAACTGTGACCACAAAACCAGTGTGAAAAAAGGCCTGGTGCATGCTTAGTAGCAGGCAGTAGAAAATATTTGGACTATTGCTTTGCATAGGGCGCTAACCGCCTTTTTTGAGTGGACTAATGTGGACAGCAGAAGGCTGGCTGTGACCACAAATACAGCAGGGAAAATGACCTGGTGCATGCTTGGCAGCAGGTAGTAGGAAATGTTTGGACTACTGGTTTGCTAATGGAACTAAGCGCCTTTTTAAGTGGACTAATGTGGACAGTAGAAGGCAGTGTGTGGTCACAAAAACAGTGGGGAAAATGGCCTGGTGCGTGCTTGGCAGCAGACAGTAGGAAATGTTTGGATTACTGCTCTCTGTAGGGCACTAACTGACTTTTTCAGTGGACTAATGTGAACAGCAGAAGGCAGGCTATTACCACAAAAATAGCATGGAAAATGGCCTGGTGCATACTTGGTAGCAGGCAGTAGGAAATGTTTGGTCTACTGCTTTGTGTAGGGAACTTATCTCCTTTTTTCAGTGGACTAATGTGGACAGCAGAAGGCAGGCTGTGACCACAAAAGCAGTGGGGAAAATGGCCTGGTGCATGTTTGGTAGCAGGCAGTAGGAAATGTTTGGACTACTGATTTGTGTAGGGCACTATACGCCTTTTTAAGTGGACTAATGTACAGAGCAGAAGCCAGACTCTGACCCCAAAAACAGCGGGGAAAATAGACCACAAAATGATAGTACTCTGTGTGCTGGAAAAATATTGCTTTGCCTCTAACAAGAGTTGTTTTAAGATGGACACTAGAAGAACACTTTAACCTCTCCCTACCTAATACACAATCCCTCCCTCCCTGTACTTTGATTTTGTTGTGTGTCGTCAGCTCTGAAAAGAGTTATTATTTGGTGGTATTATGGAGCTAGTGATCGGCTCCTTTAAACTGTCCCTGCTCGAATATCTTTTTCTTCCTACTCTGCACTGACCTAGTATACACAGCACAAAGCCCTGAAAAGGGCTTTTGTGTTATCAAGAGGCCTGAAGACTCTCCCTAGCAGCTGAACGATCTCTTCAAATGCTTGTAGAATGCAGACTCAGAATGCAATGTGCTCAAAATGGCGGCTGCAGGGCTTAAATAGACCCTATAAAGCTGGGTGGCCAGCCAATCACAGTAATGCCACAACCAATACATCTGCGGCATTACTCTGATTTGTTAAGAAGCCCAGCATGTTTAGTGGCTGCAAAGGAGGCAACAAAGCTGCAGGGCGGGACATCCAAATATAGTGAGGCGAGTACACAAATAATCACAATGTAGCGAGTAACCCAAATACCGTACTATCCATGCGAATAGCGAATAGTAACAAATACACTCGCTCAGCACTACTGACAACCATTAGCTTCCAGTTTACTAAAATTACCAGGAAAATGCCATTACAAGAACCAGGCAGAAGTAATCACTCTTTTAAAAAGTGTACATTGATAGAAATTCAAAAATTGAAGGAAGCTCACTATTCAAAGAGAAAAAAGAAGAGCTTCTGTTAATAGCCCTTCATGGAAATGTTTCAGTTCATTACCGAGAACCTTTCTCACTAATGAACCAAAACTTTGCCATGATGGTCTATTAAACAAAAGCTCTTCTTCTTTCACTTTGAACAGTGTTGATTTAAAGGTTTGATCTCCGCCTGGGTGGCTCTGCACCCAACTTGTAATTTTTAATGATGCTCATATTTTTTTTTATTTTTCTGGGGGTTCAAGATGCTCACCTCATGTTTATATAAGTTCTCTGAAGGGTCTAGATTCCAAAATGGCATCACTTGTGGGGGATTCTACTGGTTAGGCACACCAGGTGCTCTCCAAATGCAATATGGTGTCCGCTAGAGTTGAGCGAAACGGGGCGAAAAATTTCAAAAGTCGCCGACTTTTGGCAAAGTCGGGTTTCATGATACGAAACCCGACCCTAGGATGAGGTCGGCCACGAGGTCGGCGACTTACGCGCCAAAGTCGCGTTTCAAAAGTTTGTTTTGCGCTCTTTTTCAGCCAATCAGGATCCACGGACACTGTGGGCAATGTGATGACATAGGCAGGGGTCACCACCATCTTTCAGAAGGGCATGCAAGTGATTGGCTTGCTTTGGTGGGCATCACAGGGGTTATACAAGGGCGTGCACGCCGACCGCCATCTTACTTCTGCCGATCTTAGCATAGGGAGAGGTTGCTGCTGCTGATTCTGTAGGGAGAGCGTTAGGCAGGGAAGAAGAAAAAAAAACTGCTTCTGCTGCTAGCGATTTTGCCTGTACAACACACCAGTCACTGTGTGTGCAGTGGAAGGGGAGGCTATATTGTGGTGGATCAGTGGTGTTGGTTGTTAGGCTGCCTTCTAAGGCTTCCTGACAGCTGCATTGCTGTTTACCCACTGCTCTGCAAACTGCTTTTTTAAAAGCAATCCCAATTTTTTTTTTGTCCTGCTGAGGTACTGAGCATGCATTTTTTCACACCATACAGCGGTGTACGCTCCTCACACAGTACCGTGTAATGGCTGTTATCACAGCCACAGTGAAGCTATCTGTGTGTCACTCTGTGAGAATAAGTCGAGGACATGTTCCGTTCTTACAGACCTGCACTTACTGGTTTTGTCTAGCTTTCAAACAGTTAAATATATTTGCTGTTTGATCACATTCAAAACTATAGAGAGACAGCGTGTGTCAGTCCGTATACTTAAAAAACACGGAGCTTGACAATTTTATGTACACCGGACAGCCATGTACGTGCACGCTCCTCTCAGTACCGTGTAATGGCTGTTATCACGGCCACAGTGAAGCTATCTGTGTGTCACTGTGGAAGGATAAGTGGAGGACTTGTTCCGTTCTTACAGACCTACACTCTAGGGAGATTCCTATTCTGCCCAATTCTACATACTCCTTGTAGTTTGTGATACACTAGCCAATTTCTGCCTGTGACATAGCGCTCTGATATTCAGTGGGCCTCACACAATCCAAAAGTGTCCAGTGTCCACTAGTGTGTGCAGAAATTCAAAATCTCCCTTATCCTGTAGTCACTTTATTCACACCTGTGCCATCGAGCCTGTGACAAAGCGCTGTGATATTCAGTGGGCCTCACACAATCCATAAGTGTCCAGTGTCCACAAGTGTGTGCAGAAATTCAAAATCTCTGTGATCCTGTAGTCACTTTTTTCACACCTGTGCCATCGAGCCTGTGACATAGCGCTCTGATATTCAGTGGGCCTCACACAATCCAAAAGTGTCCAGTGTCCACTAGTGTGTGCAGAAATTCAAAATCTCCCTTATCCTGTAGTCACGTTTTTCACACCTGTGCCATCGAGCCTGTGACATAGCGCTGTGATATTCAGTGGGCCTCACACAATCCATAAGGGCCAGTGTCCACAAGTGTGTGCAGAAATTCAAAATCTCTGTGATCCTGTAGTCACTTTTTTCACACCTGTGCCATCGACCCTGTGACATAGCGCTCTGATATTCAGTGGGCCTCACACAATCCAAAAGTGTCCAATGTCCACTAGTGTGTGCAGAAATTCAAAATCTCCCTTATCCTGTAGTCACTTTTTTCACACCTGTGCCATCGAGCCTGTGACATAGCGCTGTGATATTCAGTGGGCCTCACACAATCCATAAGTGTCCAGTGTCCACAAGTGTGTGCAGAAATTCAAAATCTCTGTGATCCTGTAGTCACTTTTTTCACACCTGTGCCATCGAGCCTGTGACATAGCGCTCTGATATTCAGTGGGCCTCACACAATCCATAAGCGTCCAGTGTCCACAAGTGTGTGACAAAATTCAAAATCTCCCCTGTCCTATAGACACCTTGTACCTTGTTTTACATTACTATATAGTTTGTTGGATTTTGTCTACATTTCTACAAAAAATGAGGAAGGCTGGTGGAAGAGGCCGTGGAATTGGGCGGGGGTTGGCAGCTGGTAATGATGGTGTTGGTGGTGGATCTGATGGTAGTGGCAAGAGCAAAATAGGACCGAATGCAGGAGGTGTTGAGCCTGCGTCATCGTCTGGCTCCATAAGGCTTCGAAGGCTTAGTTTTCTAGGAGTTGGCAAACCGCTTTTAAAGCCAGAGCATCAGGAAAAAGTTTTGTCTTACATTGCTGACTCAGCCTCCAGCTCTATCGCCTACTCTTCTGAAGTTGTAAAAAGTAAAAGCACTGAGTCGTCATTGGAGGCTCATGTTCATGAACCACACCTTTCCTTGTGTCCTTCACCTCAACCAAGATTGAAGGATGACGCAGGCCATACTACTGATTACTCCATGGAGCTGTTTTCACATACCATGCCTGGATTATCAAGTGAAATGGTGAATTACCCAGGCCAAGATGAATCTGACATGGAGTGCACTGATGCCCAGCCACTGCTCGATGAATCTGCTGGTACATTGACCCAGACCACTACATTCCCCTCGCACGCTACACGGCCTGAATCTGACCCTGATGAAACTCAGGTTACCCTTCCCATATACAGTTCCATCTTACACGGTGACAAAGAGGAAGCTGCAGATGAAAGTGCAGGTTCGGCCCACCCGCCATCAGACACACCACCGTACTATCAGGGGCCCTGTGCCAGTGCTGTCACCAACGAGTGGGCCCCCCCTGCTTGCTCAGGATCACAGCACTTGCAAGGTTGAAATACTGTGCAGTGAGATGGAAGATGGGGACGACGAGGAGTCCAGACTAGTACAGGGATTCCCTAGCGAGGAGACTTATTTGATTGTGTTCAATGTTGGGACTGCAATTTTTGGGGAGCACTATACTCAGGAGAATGATAGATGGGGCCCACCATACACTGGAACATTCCAAAGGTGGACATCAGACACTGGAGCAGCATTTACAGGGCCCATTATACACTAGAGCATTAGAAATGGGGCCCATTATGTTTGGAGCATTATTTGGGCCCATAAGACAGTGGAGCTTCATCCATGGGGACCAACATATACTGTAGCATTATGTGGAGCTCATCATATACTGTTTCAAACATTATATGGGACCAATGATTCTGTATGGAGAAATAGATGGGCCTCGTCATGAGATGTAAAAAGTGAAGTATTTTTCATTGTACTATACCGCTATTTCTCTGCCGTATCGGAGCATGATGAGTTGTGGTATGTGTTAAAGGGGCGCTCTTTCGCCCAGGGCACATGAAAACCTGGAGCCAGCCCTACCCCCCACAACTTTAGCCAAATAACCCCCATTTTTCAGTGCGTAACTTGTATTATGAAGTTAATTAAGGTTGACAAGCTTAAGTAAGAAGAATTGATGCTTTTGGCATTCAAATGGGCACTGTAGGTGTGTTTCCTGTCCTCCTCTCACTGCCGACTTTTATTCCCCATTGACTTACATTGGGTTTCGTGTTTCGGGATGACCCCGACTTTTCCCTATAATCGGCCGATCTTGCTCGACCCAACTTTTGGAAAAGTCGGGTTTTACGAAACGAACTCGACCCTAAAAAACCAAAAGTCGCTCAACTCTAGTGTCCGCTAATGATTCCAGCAAATTTTGCATTCAAAAAGTTAAATGGTGCTCTTTCTTTTCTGAGCCCTGTCGTGCTCCCAAGCAGTAGTTTTACTCCATATATGGGGTATTAGTTTACTAAGGAGAAATTGCACAATAAATTGCATCATGCAAATTCTCCTGTTACCCTTCTGAAAATAAAAAAAATAGGCTAAAAGAACATTTTTGTGATAAAAATGAGATTTTTGTTATTCATAGCTCATCATTGTAAACTTCTAGGAAGCACCGGGGGGGTTCAAGGTACTCACCACACATCTAGATACACTTTTTGTGAGGTCAAGGATCAAAATTGCAAAATGGGGTCACTTGTTGGGGGTTTCTATTGTTTAGACACATCAGGGGCTCTCCAACCCACAACATGGCATCCGCTAATGATTTCAGCAAATTTTGTGTTCAAAAGTCAAATGGCGCTCATTATTATTAACAATATATGTTTAGGGGAAAGGAATTAGGTTTTAACCAAACAAAGTTTGGTTAAAGGAGGGATAGCTAATACTAGAGAAGAGAGAGAGAGGATTCAAAAAGATTTAAATAAACTGGAGAAGTGGGCAGCAACTAACAGAATGGTTTTTAACAGGGAGAAATGCAAAGTACTACATCTGGGCAATAAAAATGAAAAAAGCATATATAGAATGGGAGGAATAGGGCTAAGTGACAGCACATGTAAAAAAAAACTTGTGTATACTAATAGATCACAGACTGAATATGAGTCAACAGTGTGATGCAGCAGCAAAAAAGGCAAATGCAATTCTAGGATGTATTAACAGAAGCATACAGTCTAGATCACGTGAAGTCATTATTTCCCTCTACTCCTCTTTGGTCAGACCTCATCTGGAATATTGTGTCCAGTTTTGGGCACCACATTTTAAAAAAGACATCAACAAACTGGAGCAAGTTCAGAAAAGAGCGACCAGAATGGTGACCGGTCAGCAAACCCTGTCTTATGAGGAAAGGTTGCAGGATTTGGGAATGTTTAGTTTGCAAAAGAGAAGACTGAGAGGAGACTTAATAGCTGTCTACAAATATCTAAAGGGCTGTCACATTGTAGAAGGATCAACTTTATTCTCATTTGCACAAGGAAAGACTAGAAGCAATGGGATGAAACTGAATGGGAGGAGACACAGATTAGATATTAGAAAAAACTTTTTGACAGTTAGAGTGATCAATGAGTGGAACAGGCTGCCACGAGAAGTGGTGAGTTCTCCTTCAATGGAAGTCTTCAAACAGAGGCTGGACAGACATCTGACTGGGATGATTTAGCGAATCCTGCTTTGAGCAGGGGGTTGGACCAGATGGCCCAGGAGGTCCCTTCCAACTCTACGATTCTATGATTCTATGAAAGTTAGAAACCAGCACTGGTATTCAACGAAGAGATAGAGTTCAATATCTCTCTGGTCACTAGTGAAGTATGGAAGATACTATAGGAGACTTCCCTGCCATGTCAACAGGAACATTACCAAGGGAGAATTCCTAGCCCTTGGGGATTTAAAAAAGATCCATCCTATTTGTGTAAACCAGCTGATCAGGATTATGCACTAGTCATTATGACTAAGAATTATTATATTGGTAAGATAAGGCAACAACTCACTGATAGGGAAGTGCACTTGAGACCCCAAATGGAAAATACTGAAGGAAATGGCTTCCTTGACAAGTTTAATTCCAGATGTATTGTGGTGAAATACTGTATACTATAGAATATTCCAGTGTTGAGCTGATTTTTTGGATACACTGGTATACATCAGGGCTAGGTGACTAATGATGTATTTGTTTACTAAACTACATATTGGTATTCCTTATTATGGTACAACAGTTTTTAACCTGGTCCAATGATTAAGTCAGTGACAATAAATCAATTAAAAGGAACTGACTGTGACCAGTCCTTTGAAGAAAGAAATTAGAAAAAGAGAAAGCAATTGGCAAATTTAGAACTAGAGGATATCCAAAATATTAGTTTCTAATGATTGTGAATACAATGTCTGATACGAAGTCAAAGAGAATAAGTACAGTGGGGGAAATAAGTATTTGATCCCTTGCTGATTTTGTAAGTTTGCCTACTGACAAAGACATGAACAGGCTATAATTTTAAAGGTAGGTTAATTTTAACACTGAGATATAGAATATCATAAATAAAATCCAGAAAATCATGTTGCATAAATTATATAAATTTATTTGCATTTTGCAAAGAGAAATAGGCACTTTATCCCCTACCAGCCATTAAGAGTTCTGGCTTCTACAGACCAGTTGGATGCTCCTAATTAACTTATTACCTGCATTAAAGACAGCTGTCTTACATAGTTACCATTATAAAAGACTCGACTAATCAGTCAGACAGTCAGACTCAAACCTCTACAACATGGGCAAAACCAAAGAGCTTTCTAAGGATGTCAGGGACAACATGATAGACCCACACAAAGCTGGAATAGCCTAGAAAACCATAAGTAAAATGCTGGGTGAGAAGTAGACAACTATTAGTGCAATAGTAAGAAAATGGAAGAAATACAAAATGACTGTCAATCGACATCGATCTGGGGCACCATGCAAAATCTCACCTCATGGGGTATCCTTGATCATGAGGAAGGTTAGAGATCAGCCTAAAACTACACAGGGGGAACTTGTTAATGTTCTCAAGGCAGCTAGGACCACAGTCACCAATAAAACCATTGGTCACACATTACTCCGTAAAGGTTTAAAATCCTGCAGTGCTGGCAAGGTTCCCCTGCTCAAGAAAGGACATGTGCAGGCCCATCTAAAGTTTGCCCATGAACACCTGGATGATTCTGTGAGTAATTGGGAGAAGGTGCTGTGGTCAGATGAGACAAAAATTTAGCTCTTTGGCATTAACTTAACTCGCCATGTTTGGAGGAAGAGAAATGTTGCATATGACCCAAAGAACACCATCCCCACTATGAAGCATGGAGGTGGAAACATTATGCTTTGGGGATGTTTCTCTGCTAAGGGCACAGGACTACTTCACTGCATCAATGGAAGAATAAATGGAGCCATGTACTGTACAATCCTAAGTGACAACTTCCTTCCCTCTGCCAGGACATTAAAAATAGGTCGTGGCTGGGTCTTCCAGCAAGACAAGGACCCAAAACATACAGACAAGGCAACAAAGGAGTGGCTTAAAAAGAAGCACATTAAGGTCATGGAGTGGCCTAGCCAGTCTCCAGACCTTAATCTCATAGAAAACTTATGGAGGAAGTTGAAACTCTGCGTTGGCAAGCAACAGCCTCAAAATCTTAATTATTTGGAGATCAAATGTTCTTAGCACGCCGACGCACGCTCCAGGGAACCATTTATACGTTCCTGTTCAAGTCCAGTCAGACAGGACCTTAATCGAGGACCAATCCGAATCTGCCTTGTCACCAGTCCAGCTGACGACCGACCACAAATGAGAGGTCGCCACCTCATGAGCATGCTCAGCAGGGTGATTTCTGGACTTAGCCTCTGAAACGCCTGATCGCCGCTGCCATTACTAGATACTATAGCTTTGGCTGTAGAGTCAGCAGTAACCAAGCAAACAACATAAATCTGAGCAAGACCCTGAAACCGACATCTCTGCTGAGCAGCTCCCACTGCAACCAAAGCAAAATGGGAGACCGCAGAGGCAGACAAGACTTGGGATCTACCCCGTGTAGTGGGAGAATCCCAGCGACTAACACACATACATCCAATATCCACACAAAAACATTAAATTATCTATTCTAATACTTTTTTTTAAAGAAACACAACATTTGGCAACTATGGTTTCAGTTCATTAATCATGTGCTACTCCTAAGGCCTGTTTCACACATCAGTTTTTTGTGTCAGTTAAAATCCGCCAAAATGGCGGAAAGAGGATCCGTTGTTAACTGATGTGAACGGATGGCACAGGTCCATTTTTTTGACGGCTCTGCCGAATGAAGAATTTTAAAGGAATCGCTGCCCGGGAAGGAGAGAGAGAGAGAGAATCTTTTCTCTCCGCCAGAAATGATTTCAGGGTTAAACTTGTGCCTGACTTCATTCCTCCAGGCATGCGCACTATAAAAGTGCGGATCCTGCAGCACAAAAAACGTTACATGGTCCGTCCAGACATCTCGGCGAATGCAAAAAAATTGACGGATCCTCAAAAAAACGGATCCAACGGATGGCCATCCGTCAAGATCCACCGGTAATGCAAATCAATGGGGGAAAAAACGGAACCGCTAAAAAAAAAATGTCGGATCAGTTTTTTTGCAAAAACGGCGGATTTTGACTGATGGTCAAAAACGGAAGTGTGAAACAGGCCTAAGACGTGCTGGCAATTGCATTGTTAGACTGAAAAGAAGCCAAAATTAAGTGTATTCATATAATAAATACTATGAGTCCTAACGGTTTGAATATTGAATATAACATTCTTCCTTTTATTTGACAACCTATGACTGTCTTTCATTCTTGTTGGACTGAATTGCACTGAGGGCTCGTGGACATTGTTTTGATTTTTATGCTAGATAGATGCAATTAGTGTACTTTCCATACTTAATCATGCTACATATGTAGTTTGAATACTTTTTTTACTTTATTACTAGTGTTGAGCATTCCGATACTGCAAAAATCGGGTATCGGCCGATATTCGCTGTATCAGAATTCCGATACCGAGTACCGATATTTTTTCAATATCGGATACCGGAATCGGAAGTCCCCATAATGCAATGAACCACTGTTGTGGCTGTGATTGGCTGCTGAAATGATGTCATCATGATGCGCGGTTTGTGCGCATCATGATGCGCGGTCTGTGCCGACTGCGGGGGGTCTGTATGGGCCTGCCGGGGGCCTGTGCCGGCTGTCGGGGGTCTGTACGGGCCTGCCGGGGGCCTGTGCCAGCTGCCTGGGGTCTATACGGGCCTGCCGGGGGCCTGTGCTGGCTGTCAGGGGTCTGTACGGGCCTGTGCCGGCTGCCGGGGGTCTGTACGGGCCTGCCGTGGGCCTGTGCCGGCTCCCGGGGGTCTGTACGGGCCTGCCGGGGGCCTGTGGCAGCTGTCGGGGGTCTGTACGGGCCTGTCGGGGGTCTTGTGTATGTGCAAGCATCATCCAATGGGACTGCAAGTCCCATCGGGCTATGCCTGCTACAATGACAGTGATTGACACATTAGCCAATGATGGGACAGTAGTAGTCCCATCATCCGGCTAATGTGTTGAATGTAAAAAAAACAAAAAACAAAACATACATACTACATATATACTACATACATATTACATACTACATACATACTACATACATTCTACATACAACATACATATTACATTCATACAACATACATACATACTATATACATACTTCATATATACTACATTCATACAGCATACATACATACTACATACATACTACATTCATACAACATACATACATACTATATACATGCTACATACATACTACATTCATACAACATACATACATACTACATACATACAACATATATACTACATTCATACAACATACATACATACTACATACATACTACACACATACTACATTCATACAGCATACATACATACTATATACATACTTCATATATACTACATTCATACAACATACATACTACATACATACTACATTCATACAACAAACATACATACTATATACATACTTCATATATACTACATTCATACAACATACATACAAACTACATACTACATACATAGTACATATATACTACATTCATACAACATACATACTACATACATACTTCTTATATACTACATTCATACAACACACATACATACTATATACATACTACATACATACTACATACATACTACATATATACTACATTCATACAACATACATATATACTACATTCATACAACATACATACATACTACTTACATACAACATATATACTACATTCATGCAACATACATACAACATGCTACATACATACAACATACATACAACATACATACATACTACATACTACATACATGCTACATACAACATACATACTATGTACATACTACATACAATACATTCATACATTCATACAATACAGACATATAGACATAAAGTACATATAACATAGAGTACATACTCACCATCACTTGTCACGTTGTTCCCCGAAGCCAGTGTCATCTTTAAAAAAAATATTAAAATAACAAACAAGCGATATACTCCCTGATCTGCAGAAATCCACGAGTGTCCCACGACGATCTCCCATGGAGAACAACAGCATCAGCTGATGCGACTGCTCTCTATGGGCCCCAGGAATACAATGACGGGAGGTAGGTATCCTTCCGCACTCTATTCCTCCGCCACTGTAAAAAAAAGTCCCTAGTCTCACTTTATGGAAAAAGCTGCGTGGGAACTTTCTCATACAGCAATGTATGTTGTATGAATGTAGTATATATGTAGTATGTATGTTGTATGAATGTAGTATATACTGTATGTAGTATGTATGTAGTGTGTAGTATGTATGTAGTATGTATGTTTTTTTTTTTTTACATTCAACACATTAGCCGGATGATGGGACTACTACTGTCTCATCATTGGCTAATGTGTCAATCACTGTCATTGTAGCAGGCATCGCCTGATGGGACTTGTAGTCCCATCGGACGATGCCTGCACACACACACAACCCCCGGCAGGCCCACACAGACCGCCGGCAGGCCCACACAGACCCCTGGCAGGCCCGCATAGACCCCCGAGTGGCCCGTACAGGCCTCGGCAGGCCCGCACAGACCCCCAGCAGGCCCGCATAGACCCCTGAGAGGCCCGTACAGGCCGCGGCAGGTCCGCACAGACCCCCGGCAGGCCCACATAGACCCCCGAGAGGCCCGTACAGGCCCCGGCAGGCCCGCACAGACCCCCGACAGGCCGGCATAGACCCCCGAGAGGCCTGCACAGGCCCCAGCAGGCACGCACAGACCCCCAGCAGGCCCGCACCAACCCCCGAGAGGCCCGCATAGACCCCCGAGAGGCCCGTACAGAACCCGCCCACACACACAGACATGCACAGTGTCCGCCCACGCACCGCCCACACTCTTCCCCCTTCCCGAACTGGATGTACAATGAAAGAAAGGGGCTTTTTTACTTCCAATATTTCTGTCCCATAGACTTGCATGGGACTTCCGGTATCGGAATTGGCGATACCCGATACTTTTTGGGTATCGGTCCGATCCAATCCGATCTAATATTTCTCAGTATCGGATGGTATCGCTCAACACTATTTATTACATCGATTCAAATCTACACATATGCTATGTTTGCTATGCTATATCTTTAGTTGTTTTGGATGAGGTGTCTTTTTGAATGTAACAACTGATGAGCCTCATTCAAATATTTTGAAAGTGTAGTCTCCTGTGCTCATAAAGGCTATGCACAAAGTGCAAAGCCAGGAAAAAATTATAAGGAGGATAATACACTAATCTATAGACACTAGAGGGTGAAAAATTGCAAGCTTCATTCGAATATTTTGAAGTGTACGTCATGTAGTCCTACAACTCATAAAGGCCTTGCACAAAATGCAAAGCCAGGAAAAAATTATGAGGAGGGTAATACAGTCATCCATAGATCCTTGAAGGCAACAACTCTTGTTCCTCATTCAAATATTTGGAGAGCATAGTTGATATACTTCTACACTCATTAAGGCTTTGCAATAAGCCAGGAAAAAATAAGTAGACTAAATAATGAATATCTAAAACATTTTATGTGCTGCTATCATTAGATGGTGTGGAAATGTCAGATTTAATCCAGGCTTTGTTCATTTTTTATCAGAGTAAGCCTGTAAACACTTTCTGTTAACAGGTGAAAGCACTGGTTATGTGCAGCAACTATATACTTAGCCACAGACTGCAAAGCCCAAGACCAGTCTAGATGCTGTTTTCTGCCACTTTCCCTGTTCCTGCAACTGTCCTTAGGCTAAATGTAGAATGTTTCTGATACAAACAGCAAAGCACAAGATTAGCCCTTTGAAGGACTGTTAGCATAATGGTTCAGTATTGGCACCTGTGTCAACACGAGATGACTATGATTAGTTAAACTGTGTACACACAGGCCTGGATACATGCTCTCTCTATACAATCAGAATTGTCCCTGATTATGCAGTGGTGTCAGTGATCCAAACATTACAGTGAGAGTCCTTTTATAACCTCTGATGAGGTAATGTGGCCAGCTAATCACAGTAATGCCTTTGCCAAGATGGCTACGACATTAAAGGCCCAGTCACACATAAAGATGCACCAGCGTCCCGACAATGATACGACCTTGTCAGGATCGCTGGTGAGCTTCCAAACAGGCAGCTTCACCAGCGATCAGCACCAGCGAGGACGCTGGTCTTTAAGGTAAATATCGGGTTACTAAGCGGCGTGCGTCACTTAGTTACCCGATGTGTACCTTAGAAACCTGCATGCTTGCACCGGGAGCTGCCAGCACGCAGGTTTCTAAGGTACACATTGGGTAACTAAGTGACGCACGCCACTTAGTGACCCAATATTTACCTTAGAGAGCAGCTCCCAGTGCCTGCTTAGAGCACTGGGAGCCTCTCTGATTGTTGGCTTCCACTGCCACACGCAGCGATGCGCGCTGGCCAGCGGGAGACCAGCGATCAAAAAATGGCCCAGGTCGATCGGGCACGATCAGCGATACCCGGCGGGGGGCCGGTCGCTGATCCCAGTCACACACAGCGATCTCGCTGGTGAGATCGCTGTGGCGTCACACACAGCGATCTCGCTAGTGAGATTGCTGAAACATCACAGGTTTTGTGATGCAACAGGTGAAAGCACTGGTTATATGCAGCAACTATATACTTAGCCACAGTCTGCAAAGCCCAAGACCAGTCTAGATGCTGTTTTCTGCCACTTTCCCTGTTCCTGCAACTGTCCTTAGGCTAAATGTAGAATGTTTCTGATACAAACAGCAAAGCACAAGATTAGCCCTTTGAAGGACTGTTAGTATAATGGTTCAGTATTGGCACCTGTGTCAACACGAGATGACTATGATTAGGTAAACTGTGTACTCACAGGCCTGGATACCTGCTCTCTCTCTACAATCAGAATTGTCTCTGATTATGCAGTGGTGTCAGTGATTCAAACATCACAGTGAGAGTCCTTTTATAACCTCTGATGAGGTAATGTGGCCAGCTAATCGCAGTAATGCCTTTGCCAAGATGGCTATGACATTAAAGGCCCCGTCACACATAAAGATGCACCAGCAATCCTGACAATGATACAACCGTGTCAGGATCACTGTTGCATCGCTACATGATCGCTGGTGAGCTTCCAAACAGTCAGCTTCAATACCGATCAGCACCAGCGTGGACGCTGGTCTCTGAGGTAAATATCGGGTTACTAAGCGGCGCACGTCACTTAGTTACCCGATGTGTACCTTAGGAACCTGCGTGCTTGCGCCAGGAGCTGCCAGCACGCAGGTTTCTAAGGTACACATTGGGTAACTAAGTGACGCACGCCGCTTAGTAACCCGATATTTACCTTAGAGAGCAGCTCCCAGCGCCTGCTTAGAGCGCTGGGAGCCTCTCTGATAGTTGGCTCCCGCTGCCACACGCAGTGATGCGTGCTGGCCAGCGAGAGACCAGCGATCAAAAAATGGCCCAGGCCGATCGAGCATGATCAGCTATACCCGGCGGGGGGCCAGTCGCTGATCCCAGTCACACACAGCGATCTCACTGGTGAGATCGCTGTGGTGTCACACACAGCGATCTTGCTAGCGAGATTGCTGAATCATTCCAGGTTTTGTGATGCAACAGCGACCTCGCCAGTGATCTCGCTACATGTGAAACATAGCGGTGACTGACCCCGCCGCTGGATATCGCTGATCATGCTCGAATGTCCTAGGCCATTTTTTGATCGTTGGCGTCCCACTGTCCAGCATGCATCGCTGTGTTTGACTCCAACGAGCGACCTCGTCAGCGATGCAGAACTCAGGGACGCAGGCGTGAGTCGTCATAATAGCTGCTGTGTGACAAGGTACCAACGACCGCCGAGGTCGTTATATGGATCACCATATTGTTGCTGCATCGTTGAATAGATATGCCTGTTTGACAGCTTATTAGCGACCATGTAGCGACGCACCAACGATCCTTATCAGGTCGTATCGTTGTCGGGATCGCTGGAGTGTCACTATGTGAAACGGGACCCTTACAGTGACTGGCAGGCAATCCCCACATGATTATTGACTGTGTATCAGGTGCCAAAAATGCAAGTGATGATTTAAGCATCAAATCCAAGCACCAGTCAATGCTTGTTGCATGCCGAGAATATCTGAACACCCATATGCTCAAGTGATATCCTAGTATTACCAAGCACATTTGTTCATCCCTATTTATTTTCCATCTCATAACATTATTCTATATTTGACCTTGAAAATAATTAAACCTTCAATATTTATTAGTAGAAATTGTATTTTGTATAATTTTGCACTGCTTTTGGTTCTTATGTTGTGACACAATCTAAGAATTGTGCTGTATTATTTTCTTATTAATATGGTTTTGCAGAATATAGAATGGACTTTTTATCAGCATGTATTACATTTTTAGAAATTTAATAATGTATACACATCATTAAACACCTAAAGCACTTTTAGAAAGAAGCAATCTTCAGAGTCATTATCTAATTCCTGCTGTTGTAGGATCTTGTTCTCCTTATATAACTGATTTAATTAATTTTATATAACCTTGTTTGTATTTACTACTCTGAACATTGTGAATAATAAATGAACATTGATTTTCTTTGCCACAAAATCTAAGGAACATGAAAGCTTAATGTAATATTTCAGACATTGAATTGTCCATTGACCTTAAAATGTTACTAAACTCTTGATAATATATAAAAATCACATAACTGAAATTCCATTGTTCTGTTTATTCCACTGTTGTGATCAAGAGTTCTTATTTTTTCCCATAGTAGTCACAAACTGCACGTCTGCCAATGTATCCCATAAAAGCAAGCTGAGATAAAGGTAGCACTTTGTGAGTCATTTAAAAGGCTTGGAGAAAGCACAGACAATATACTGTTTTGTGACTTATTTTTATGCTCATTTTAAATACTTATCCTCTTTAACCTGATGGTTTATTTTAGAGACATTGTGGGAATCTGTAGAGACATGCAGGAATAAAATATTTGATTATATTACGTCTCTTAACTGGAGTGAATTAGAAACTGTTTCTTCTGAAGCTGGTTAATTGTTTACCTATAACTTCATAAAATAGTGATTGACAGTATATTTTATTTGTGAAAATTGCACTCTTGAATGATATTATCAAATACTAGTATTATTTCCATTTGATTTTTTCATTATTAAAGAAAAGTTACAAAAAATTATATCTAAAGATATCTTTAACATACTGTACTTTTTGGATTATAATACGCTCCGGATTATAAGACGCACCCCAAATTTTGAGAAGAAAAATAGGATTTTTAAAAAAAAAAATGGTAGTTCTTATAATCCATGCATCTTATTGCTTACCGGGGGTGATGGCTGCGGTGAAGCGGGGTCCCAGGGTCGCTGCTGGAGGAGGCAGGAATGGGGTGATGCTGCAGGCCGCAGGCTGGGATGAGGGGGTGTTCTCATATGCAACGCATCGCTGCTGGTGTCCTGTGCTTTTGCGGGTGTCCAGTGCTGGTGCGGGTGTCCGGTGCTGCTGCTGGTGTCTGGTGCTGCTGCAGGTGTCTCTAGGGCTGCTGCAGGTGTATCTGGTGCTGTTGGGGCTCTGCTGACATTTTGTGAAAGGACAGAGACCCCTACAGTACCATGGCTTCCTGTGTGGTGGACTCCGGAAAAATGGCTCTGGGGGTGGCGCATGCGCAGATGGAATTCTCAGCACCAAGATCTCAGGAGATGAGATCTCAGCACTAAGATCTCATCTCTTGAGATCTTGGTGCCGAGATCTCCATATGAGCATGCGCTGCTCCTGCGGCCATTTTCCCGGAGTCCACCGCACAGGAAACCATGGAACTGTGGGGGCTCTGGCCTTTCACAAAATGATGGCAGAGCCCCCGCAGCATGGCACCGGAGACACCCGCAGCAGCACTGCAGACACCTGCAGCAGCATCAGACACCCCGGCAGCCCAGCCGAGCACCCACAGCACTGCCGGACACCCCGTCATCCCAGCCTGCGGCTTGCAGCAATGGTACTGGTAATGTATATCTGCATTATAAAATGCACCCCCATTTTACCCCCAAATTTGAGGGGAAAAAAGTGTGTCTTATAATCTGAAAAATACAGTACATGGAAAGTTTTTATAATAACATCTTTATGAGTAGGCACACTTTTCTATCAAAGATCATTTCAGCTAGTAATATAAAATATGTATACTATAATTAAAACATAAATGATTGATTTTTTTAATATATTTTTTACCTTTACTACACGAAATTCTTTTCCAGTGTCCTTCCTCTATATGGGCAATATTAGCATTTTACAAAACACTCTCTGTCAAATTAGCAGTCAGAAGAAAGGAAATGTAAGGTTCAGATACTTAACAACATTGCTACATCTCACCTAGGAATTTGTAGTATCATACAAGAAGACTTTCAGATATTTTATTAATCTGTTGCACTGCAAATACGTTAAGTGTAGGATGGCTTCATTAGAAATTACGACAGATGATCAAATCTTTTGAACTTCAAATTCATCAGGCTCAATTAATTTTTAAAAAAACAAAAATAATTACAATACTGCAATGCCTTGAATTGCACTAAAAATGTATTTATTACTCTGAAGTCCTAGGAATTGCATCTAAAATATATCTAGCTCTTTATAAAAAAAAATAGCCATATCAACAACAACGTGATATCGCGATATAAATGGATGGCAACTAAGTAAAAACAAACAATACATTTCATAATGTAGCTCACTGCTAGACTTATTATTGTTTTTTTTGTTAAAAAAAATCCACATATAATATCTGTTAGTCATTTATGATCAGACAGACCACTTACTGCTGCAGCAGGCTACATCAACCTGTTGTAACTGACATGAGTGATGTGACCTATATTGCATAAGGCCCTTCACTTCCTTTCCATTAACATACAATGCTCAAAAAATAAAGGGAACACTAAAGTACCACATCTTAGATATGACTGAATGAAATATTCAAGTGGCAAATCTTTATTCATTACATAGTGAAATGCGTTGAGGACAATAAAATGCAAAAATGATCAATGTAAATTAAAACGAATAATCCATGGAGGTCTGGATATGGAATTATAGTCAAAGTCAAAGTGTAAAATCAAATTACAGGTTGATTCAACTTCAGAGGAAATGCTTCGAGTTAAGGAAATGATGCTTTGACGTGTATGTGGGCTCCACATGTCTGTATGACCTTTCTAGAATACCTGGTCATGCTTTTGATGAGGTGGCAAATTTTTTCCTGAGGGATCTTCTCCAAGACCTGGATTAAAGCATCAGTCAATTCTTAGACAGTATGTGGTTGGTGGATGGAGCGAGACATGATGTCCCAGATTTGCTTGATTGGATTTATTTCTGGGAAACAGGCAGGCCAGTCCAAAGCATCAATGCCATAATCATCCAGGAGCTGCTGATACACTTCAGCCACATGCAACATGAGGCCTAGCATTGTCATGCATCAGAAGAAATCCAGGGCCCACTGCACCTGCATATGGTCTCACAATGGATCTGAGAATCTCCTCCCGGTACATTATGGCAGGCAGGGTGCTTCTGGCTATCCAATGGAGGGCTGTGCGGCCCTCCAAAGAAATGTCTCCCCACACCATTACTGACCTACTGGAGGATGTTGCAGGTAGATTGTTCTCCACAGTGTCTCCAGACTGTCATGTCTCTCACATGTGCTCAGTGCTCATCTGTGAAGAGCACAGGGCACCAATGTCGTATCTCCCAATCTTGGTGTTCTCTTGCAAATGCCACCCACCCTGTATGGTGGGTATTGGGCTGTAAACACATCACCCACACAAGCAAACACCCCCACACCCACTTGTGGAAGTTGGGCCCTCATAGTACCCTGATAGAGTCTGTTTCTGACAGTTTGAGCAGACACATGAATGGTAGTGACCTGCCCCTCCTGCTTCTCTTTGCACAAAGGAGGAGGTAGTGGTCCTGTTGCTGGGTTTTTGCCCTCCTACAGCCCCTATATGTCTCCTGGTGTACTGGCCTGTCTCCTGATATCTTCTTTATGCACTGTACTAACAGAAACAGCTACTCTTCTTGCCACAGCTCACATTGATGTTTCACCCTTAATGAGCTGCACTACCTGAGCAACTTTTCTGGTTTGTACAGTAGACACTGCCTTATGCTACTGTACCTCTAGGGGTGAGAGCAATGACAAAATGCAAAAGTGACCAAAACAATAGCCAAAAAGTATAAGAATAGAAAAATGGTCTGTGGTTATCACCTTCAGAACCACTCCTTTATATGGGTTTTCTTGCTAATTGCTTTTCACTTCAACGTGTTGTCTGTTCCACTTGCATGTAAGGGGTGTGCAGGTGGCTGATTTCGCCCCTGCACCTCAATGCATATGTTCTGGATCAAACCGTGTACGCTGTGGATGTTTTACTAATGTGCTTATGTGTATATGTCATTTATAGTATACATTTACATGTGATGTAATGTTTACATACCTGTATTGTGTTAGGGGTTAAGATAGGGACAGTTAACAACATAGTTTGGCCTAATGTTTAGCATAGTATGAGGCTATGTGAAGTATATATAGTGCAGTATACATGCACAACAGCAGGAGAAATTTATTTTCAATTAATGTTGATTCTTAACTTGACAGGTTGATTTCAAAGAAGTATGTTTTACTTGGAGTTACATTTTGTTGTTACATTGTGTTGTTTAAGTGTTCCCTTTATTTCTTTTGGAGCAGTGTACTTGCTGGATGCAATGGAGGCTAATTGTAACCTGTGTTTGGTAGCAATATTTCCCAATGGCTGGTGCCAGAGGACATGATGCTTCTGCTGCTACTAGCAGCTCTCACATTCTAATCCATGATATAAGATTTTTCTTTACACTCTTCAGACCATTTCTATTGATACTTTTTCTTTTACATTACATTTTGTATGGCACTATATTTACACTTTGACAATCTTTACAACCCAAATTTTCAGCTCCCACCTAAAACAATGTAACAAGAAATAATAAGTAGATAGGTACACATGCAAAGTACCATATTTTTCAGATTATAGGAGGTACCGTATTGTAAGATGCACCTAGCTTTTAGACGAGGAAAAAAAAAAAAAATGAATTGGTTTTTGAGGAGGAAAATTGAAGCAAAAAATGAGGTCATGATGCACTGTTATGGGGAGATTTACTGTTTTAATGGTAACGTCCCACAATTCTGTACTAATGTCCCCTATCCTGGAGTATATGTCGTCCAACCTTGTCCCATCCTGGTGTATATCATCCCCATCCTATTATACGCTGCTCAAAAAAATAAAAGGAACACTCAAATAATACATCCTAGATCTGAATTAATGAAATATTCTCATTGAATACTTTGTTCTGTACAAAGTTGAATGTGCTGACAACAAAATCACACAAAAATCAATATAAATCAAATTTATTAACCAATGGAAGCCTGGATTTGGAGTCAAACACAAAATTAAAGTGGAATGTAATGTTCTTAAAACAAGTCAAAATGATTCTCAGTAGTGTGTGTGGCCTCCACGTGCCTGTATGACCTCCTTTTGCCAGTATGACCTCCGTACAAAGCCTGAGCATGCTCTGATGAGGCGGCGGATGGTCTGCTGAGGGATCTCCTCCCAAACCTGGACTAAAGCATCTGCCAATTCCTGGACAGTCTTTGGTGCAATGTGACGTTGGTGGATGGAGCTAGACATGATGTCCCAGATGTGCTCAATCGGATTCAGGTCTGGGGAACGGGCAGGCCAGTCCATAGCTTCAATGCCTTCATCTTCATCTTCATCATATGAGGTCTGGCATTAGGAGGAACCCAGGGCAAACCACACCAGCATATGATCTGCATTCAGTGCATATATGGGTGTGACCGCCCTTTTTCTGAGCTGGGAAAGCCATCCAGTCTGGCCTAAGCTGTTACTAGTGGTTCAGCCGCTCGATCCTTGTTCACATTCACGTCACTTGGCAAGTGAAAAGGTTTTAAATACTAGAGTAGGGACTGTCCCACAAGGGTTGCCGTGACGTGGCGGGATGGCTTGTACATTATTTTGATCAAAATTATGTTTACTAAATACCCTTATTATTATTATTGCCTTTATGCATTGTTTGCAGTATATTTTTTACTTTTTGGTTCAGGATATTTGTGTTTTTTGCTTTTTGTTTTCTATGATCTCACAAGGGGTCTGAGGATCTCATCTCGGCACCTAATGGCAGTCAGGCTACCTCTGGTGAGCACATGGAGGGCTGTGTGGCCCTCCAAAGAAATTCTACCCCACACCATTACTGACCCACTGCCAATCCAGTCATGCTGAAGGATGTTGCAGGCAGCAGATCGCTCTCCACGGCATCTCCAGACCTTGTCGCGTCTGTCACATGTGCTCAGTGTGAACCTGCTTTCATCTGTGAAGAGCACAGGGTGCCAGTGGGGAATTTAGAAATCCTGGTGTTCTGTGGAAAATGCCAAGTGTCCTGCACGGTGTTGGGCTGTAAGCTCAACCCTCATCGGTGGACATCAGTCACTCAGACTATCCTCAAGGAGTCGGTTTCTAACTGTTTGTGCATACACATGCACTTTTGTGACCCGCTGAAGGTCATTTTGAAGGGCTCTGGCAGTGCTCCTCCTTGCACAAAGGTGGAGGTAGCTTTCCTGCTGCTTGGTTGTTGCCCTCCTATGGCCCCCTCCACATTTCCTGGTGTACTGGCCTGTCTCCTGGTAGTGCCTCCAGCCTCTGGACACTATGCTGAGAGACACAGCAAGCCTTCTTGCCACAGCTCGCATTGATGTGGCATCCTGGATGAGCTGCACTACCTGTGCCACTTGTGTGAGTTGCAGTGTCTGTCTCATGCTACCACGAGTGTGAAAGCACAACCAACATTTAAAAGTGACCAAAACATCAGCCAGAAAGCATTGGTACTGAGATGTGGTCTGTGGTCCCCACCTGCAGAACCACTCCTTTATTGAGTGTGTCTTGATAATTGCCAATAATTTCCATCTGTTGTCTATTGCATTTGCACAACAGCATGTGAAATTGATTGTCAATCAGTGTTGCTTCCTAAATGGACAGTTTGTTTTCACAGAAGTTTGATTTACTTGGAGTTATATTCTGTTGTTTAAGTGTTCCCTTTATCTTTTTGAGCAGTGTATATGGCCCTAATCCTGGTATATATGATCCCCATCCTGATATACAGTATATGATCCCCATACAGGTATATATGGCCCTCAACCTGGTATATATGGCCCTCATCCTGGTATGTATGGCCCTCATTCTGGTACATATGATCCCTATCCTGGTATACAGTAAATGTCCTCATCCTTTTATATAAGTCTTCATCCTTATGAGCTCCATTCTGGAATACAGTATTTGATCCTGATCCTTGTATATATCGCCCCCTTCCTGGTATATATCATCTATATCTTGGTATACTGTATGCAAAAAGGGTACCGGATAGTCTCACATGAGAAAATCCATAGAGAAGAAAGTGGATAGGTACATTCTGTCCCATGCTAAATAATCCTTCATTGTGGCATCAAGTTACCAACAGCAGGCAGATAAAACCATGGAGCAAGTACAGACGATGATCGTTTCGCGCTTACATTACGCTTCAACAGGTCTCACATGAGAAAATGGCTCATGTTCCTTGAGTTCCTGAACCAAGGAATAGTACTTCTGGCATAATTAAGAACTGTTCACCCCCGCAAAAGTGGCCAGATTTTCATTTGTAAACCTGCTAAAAAAATGTTTTCAAGGAAATCATTCATACATCATATTCTATCAGCAGCGCCTGAAGTGACACTTCACCAGGATATGTTTACTTGTGAGAAGCAAGCACACCATCTCTGACTAATGGAGATTTCAGGTTTTGTTTCAGCCAAAAGTACTATGCTGGCATGTTGCGTTTTACTGCATTAAAGTAGTTATACGGTCAAAAATGAGCTCCTGACGAAACTGCAGGGGCGGTGAAACGCACGTCAAAGTTTGGTGTACATACCCCACATCCTTTCAATCATGACCATAGGTAATGGATCTAAGCTTTAATCCATATAATATTATGATCTACTGGCACTACTTTAGCATGACAATCTAGCCATTATATTTTCTATATCCTATCATTCCTGTGAAGGCATAACGAGGTTAAGAACATCAACAATTATATTTATGAACTGATTATGATCCACCTATGTAAATCATTACTTTGATGCTAGATTTTATTATCTATTTACAGTTCCTATCTACTGTACATTTAATATTTATACTAGTATCCCA
The DNA here is from genome assembly GCF_039654945.1 of Dendrobates tinctorius. NCBI lineage: Eukaryota > Metazoa > Chordata > Amphibia > Anura > Dendrobatidae > Dendrobates > Dendrobates tinctorius. The sequence continues at coordinate 61,087,353 of NW_027361684.1, forward strand.
GAATTTACCATGTAGGATGCAATGGTTTGTCTTTTTTGGTTTCTGTATTCATGTTCCATTTAGACAGTGAGAGTACCTGTTGCAATATGTTATAAGTGATGTGGCCTCCAGGTGTCTCACTACGTTGATGTGTGTACTATAGAGTTTAAGAACTTGTTGGCTAGTTGTTGCTAGCAGACATCTTGTAATGGAGGAATGCTTCACAAGTCTCATGTAATAAAAAGCCTGGAGATATCCAAGGAGTTTGATCCATGACAGGAAACAAATAACAGAACCTGGTGGCAGTGGTGGGATAGAACCTGAAAATCCTCAGAGCTTGTGTGAGGCTGGGACTGTACAGAGGATCACGGAGCATCACAGCACCCGTAAGTACAGATTCCCTGACATTACTGCAAAATGGAGACTGGTCTGAAGCCCCCTCAGGGACTGGATGTGACTTCATGTAATCTGTCTCAGTCTTGGAGACATTGGAAGGAAGAGTTTATACTGTATGTGGATCTCACAGTGGCCCCCAGTGATGACAAATGAAAAGTAAAGCTGTTTTATTACCTTATTGGGGAAAATGGCAGAGAATTAGCCCACACCTTACTCCCATACACAGACAGCCTCCTTCTAGCAGATATAGTGCAGGCATTTGATAAACACTGTGACCCAAAGAAGAATGAGACAGTGGATAGATATAACTATTCACAAGACATCAGGAGGATGGTGAAAATGTGGACAGATGTCTGACAGAGCTGAGGAGGCTGGCAACAACATGTGGTTTTGGAAAGATCAGGGACAGTCTAATCAAGTACAGAATGGTGTGTGGCATAAGATACAGTCATCTCAAAGAAAGATTACTGAGAGAGGAAGACATGACTTTAGAGAAATACATGCAAATCTGCAGGGCTGCTGAGCTGTCAAAACACAGCCTGAAGATGATGGCAGCCACCAGTGAAAATGATGATGAGGTACATGCAGTATCTATGAAAGAAAAGACAAGACCAAGCTCCCCTATAAGCACTGTCCACTGTAAGTATTGTGGGAAAAGACAAGAGTGAGACAAAACCAAGTGTTCAGCATATGGTGAAACATGCAGATCATGTGGAAAGAAGAATCATTTCTCAGCTGTCTGTAGGCAAGTAACAGGCAAACAGGACAGACAGCTCCACACTGTGACACCAGACACTGACAGTCCAGAGGACATTACATGGCTACAACTGCAGTCTGCAGCAGAGAAAGTCAATGAAGTCAGGCAGCCAAGGAGCTTTATGCAACATTCTTGTTGGATGAATAGCCCATTAGATTTCAGCTGGATTGTGGAGCAAGCTGCAATGTAATTCCATCTCCTCTGCGGAACAAACAGGTTTCTATTGAGCCAACTGACAAGGTACTGGTGATGTACAACAAAAATGTTCTGAAACCGATGGGGACATGTAAGCTCAAAATACAGAACCCATGTAATAGAAAGAGTTATAGAGTTGAATTTACCATGTTGCGTGATGGTAAACATGTACCATTATTGGGAGTAAAAGCTGTTCAGGCAATGGACTTAATAAAAGTGCAAGAAAAAAAAAGTGTTCAGCTCAGCCTTTGTACTTCCATGTTGCTTTCAAGCACGGGCCACAGCTCTGGCAGGCAGTAGACAAAATATGGAAAAGACGGTCCAGCTCAAAAGGGTACAATCCAAAATATTTTATTTAGCTATCCATAAAATAGGTATACAAAATACAAAAAAGCATATACCCGACCTGAAAACCGGAGGGAAGGTTGAGGAGACACTGTACGCGTTTCGAACGAAAAGTTCTTAAACTCAGTATAGCTCCAAGGGAAAGGGTGTGAGAATATAACTAGTACACACAGGTGGCACTAATTAACATGTGATGCACATTTAAAACCACCAAATAAAACAAACACATTCAATAATGCAACATGAGTTCTTTCCGTAAATTCAATCCAGTGGGAACACATGCATCTAGAAGAAGAATCCATAAGGCTTCTTTATCCCGTAGTTGTTTTTCTCTATTTCCTCCACAAATGTGTCTCTTTACCTGTTCAATAGCAAAAACATTGAAAAACGACAAATCTCTATTGTGTGACATAATAAAGTGTTTGGAAGCATTAGATATGCTGCGCACCGTAGGGTTAATAACATCATACATGTGTTCTCGGACACGTTCCTTTAATTTTCTGATGGTGGAACCTACATATTTTAAATTGCATTGTTTGCATTCTATAATATACACTACATGATTTGTGTTACAATTCAAATAATCATTAATAAAAAAAAAACTTTAACAGTTAGAAAAAGACAGCGTTTTAGTCGAGTGTGAACAGGTTTTACATGGAAAAAAGCCGCATCTGAAAAAACCCTTGGTTGTCAGCCAATTTGTTTTAGTGCGCTTATTGGATCTGAGGAGCCTAGGTGACAGAAAATTACTGAGTGTGGGAGCCCTTCTGAAAACAATTTGAATCTCATTTGCTAAAATTTTGTCCATAGTGTCATCACCTCTGAGTAAATTCAGATTGCGAGATACTATATCTGAAATGGACTTAAAAAAAGTGCTGTAGGTAAGCACTAGAGTGGGGCTATTATTCTTATGGTACCGTTACACTTAGCGATGCACCAGCGATCCCGACAATGATATGGATCGCTGGTGCATCGCTAAGTGGTCGCTAGTGAACTGCCACACAGGCAGATCTCACCAGCGACATTGCAGGGGTCGGGGGTCGCTACTTACCTGTCAGACGAGGCGATCCTGTTGTCCTCCCGCCCACGTCCTCGCGTTGCTCGTCGGCGCCACAGGAAGGCTAGCAGGAAGCGCCCGACGAGAAATGATCCAGGACGCTCTCGCGCGATCAGCGATGAGCAGCGGGGGAGCCGGTCGGAGGTAAGTATCAGACATAGCGAAATCGCTAGCAATATCGCTATAACGTCACAAAATCGGTGATGTTACAGCGATATTGCTAGCGATATCGCTATGTGTAATGGGGGCTTTAGAGTAAATTTAGATTGCGAGATACTATATTTGAAATGGTCTTAAAAAAGTGCTGTAGGTAAGCACTAGAGTGGGGCTATTATTCTTAGACCTAGAGTTAGATCCAGAGTCAGATCGGTTTCCTTCATTAGACAAAGATGCATCATGTGAACTTGGTTCAACAATTAAAAGGGAATCACGTGTTTTTTTTTCCACAATTTTATGAGCTCTATGAAGAGACCATTTAGGATAGTTGCGATTCCTCAGTCTGTTCTGAATGCAGACACTTTCCTGTTCATAGGGGAGAGAGTTACTGCAATTGCGTTTTGCTCGAATAAGCTCACCAACAAGGACTGATTTAATAATGTGAACAGTGTTGAAACTGTCTGCATGCAGAATGGTGTTTCCTGCAGTTTTTATCGATAAGTAGAACTAGCAATAGTACAAGAAGGTATTTCTACGAAACATAGATCCATAAAACACATAGTTTTGCTGTCAGACGAAAACGTAAATTTTAAATTGAAAGGATTAGAATTTAAATAATCCATAAAAAAATGTATGTGATTCACGTCTCCCTTCCAGATTAACAGAAGGTCATCTATAAATCTAGAATTATATTGAATAAAATCTGTAAAAGGATTACTAATATTGTAAATGTTAAGCTCCTCCCACCACGACATGACAAGGTTTGCAACAGAAGGGGAGAATTTCGCCCCCATGGAAACACCTGAATTCTGTAAAATAAAATTGTTGTTGAAAGAAAAATAATTGTGAGTAAGAAGAAATCTCAAAACCTGCAAAATAAAATCAGAAAAATCACTGGTAAAATGACCATATTTCTGTAAATCAAATTTAACAACTATTAAAGCCACATGATGAGGTATACTAGTGTGCAATGCAGTTACATCGCAACTAAGCCAGGACCAAATTCTATCCCAGATGATGTTGTGAAATAATTTCAGGACCTCACTGGAGTCTTTTAAAAAGCCAGGTGTGCGTCGAACCAAAGGTTGGAGAACAGAGTCTAACCAGATCTGACTCTGGATCTAACTCTAGGTCTAAGAATAATAGCCCCACTCTAGTGCTTACTTACAGCACTTTTTTAAGTCCATTTAAGATATAGTATCTCACAATCTAAATTTACTCAGAAGTGATGACACTATGGACAAAATTTTAGCAAATGGGATTCAAATTGTTTCCAGAAGGGCTCCCACACTCAGTAATTTTCTGTCACCTAGTCTCCTCAGATCCAATAAGCGCACTAAAACAAATTGGCTGACAACCAAGGGTTTTTTCAGATGCGGCTTTTTTCCATGTAAAACCTGTTCATACTCGTCTAAAACGCTGTCTTTTTCTAACTGTTTAACTAATAAAGTTTTTTTTATTAATGATTATTTGAATTGTAACACAGATCATGTAGTGTATATTATAGAATGCAAACAATGCAATTTAAAATATGTAGGTTCCACCATCAGAAAATTAAAGGAACATGTCTGAGAACACATGTATGATGTTATTAACCCTACAGTGCGCAGCCTATCTAATGCTTCCAAACACTTTATTATGTCACACAATAGAGATTTGTAGTTTTTCAATGTTTTTGCTATTGAACAGGTAAAGAGACACATTCGTGGAGGAAATAGAGAAAAACATCTACGGGATAAAGAAGCCTTATGGATTCTTCTTCTAGATGCATGTGTTCCCACTGGATTGAATTTACGGAAAGAACTCATGTTGCATTATTGATTGTGTTTGTTTTATTTGGTGGTTTTAAATGTGCATCACATGTTAATTAGTGCAACCTGTGTGTACTAGTTATATTCTCACACCCTTTCCCTTGGAGCTATACTGAGTTTAAGAACTTTTCGCTCGAAACGTGTACAGTGTCTCCTCAACCTTCCCTCCGGTTTTCAGGTCGGGTATATGCATTTTTTGTATTTTGTATACCTATTTTATGGATATCTAAATAAAATATTTTGGATTTTACCCTTTTGAGCTGGACCGTATGTTCTATACTTAATAAAAGTACAGTCTCAGAATATTATGTCTGTTGACGTTTCCCAGGATATACCAAATCCCAAACTAAACACAGAGCACAACTTGGATATTCAGAAAATAAAAATGAAGCATGCTGATTTATTTGAAGGTGATGAGAGCTTTGAAGGTAAATATAGACTAGAAATTGACAACACCATGCAGCCTACCAGATTACCTACAAGGAGAGCGCCTGTAGCTTTAATGCAAACACTGAAAGTAGATCTGCTAGATTTACAGAGAGGAGACATGGTAGCACCAGTCCATTAGAGCACAGATTGGATCAGCAGTTTGGTCATAGTGCAGAAACCATCTGGCAAGGTAAGAGTATGCATCGATCCTAAGCCACTCAACAAGGCGCTGAAAAGAAATCATTACCCCATGCCAACATTAGATGATGTTCTACCAGATCTATCAAAAGCTAAAATATTTTCTATATGTGATGTGAAAAATGGATTTTGACATGTGGCACTGACTGAAGAATCAAGTTTATTGACAACATTTTCTTCACTATTTGGATGCTTTAAATGGCTGAGAATGCCCATGGGACTAAAACCTGCTCCAGAGGTGTTCCAGCAGACATTAATACAGGCTTTGGAAGGACTTCCTGGAGTGAAGACAATAGCAGATCATATACTAATAGTGGGAGAAGGTGAAGATATGGAATCTTCAATCAAGGATCACGATCAGAAGATGGTACAATTTTTGGACAGATGCAGGGCAAAACACATAAAGCTGAACTTGGACAAATTCAAACTGAAAATGACAGAAGTGGCTTACATTGGACATCGTCTGACTTCAAACGGTGTAAAAGTGGATCCTGAAAAGGTGAGAGCAATACAAGATTTGCCTACCCCTACTGATGTTTGTGGAGTGCAACAATTTTTGGGCATGGTAAATTATCTCTCCAAATTTTGAAGTCATCTGTTAGACATGTTTGAGCCACTGAGAGAGCTAGCCACAAAGATGTGCTCTGGAAATGGAAGGAAAGCCAGGAGACTGCTTTCCAATCAGTAAAGAAAGCTATTGCAGATGCAGCAACCCTAAAGTATTTCGATCCAGATTAAGAAGTAGTGGCACAATGTGATGCTTCAGAAAAAGGCCTTGGAGCTACATTAATGCAGAACAAACAGCCACTCACATTTGCAAGCAGAGCCCATACAACAACAGATCAGGGATATGCTCAGATTGAGAAGGAACTACTGGCTGTGGTTTTTGGGTTGGAGAAGTTTCACCAATACACCTATGGTCGACGGGTAAGAGTACAGTCGGATCACAAACTTTTGGTGAGCATTACAAAGAAACCACTACTAAATGCCCCAAAGAGACTACAGTGTATGTTGTTACGACTTCAGAAATATGATTTTGACATCGGGTACTGTCCAAGAAGAGTCTTACTGATTGCAGATATGCTAAGCAGAGCTTACCTTCCTATCACAAATGATGAGGAGAAAGACATTGAAACCATCAATATGTGTAACTATCTTGCAAAGTCAAAAGAAAAGTTGAAGCAAATCCAGACTTTCAGAGAGAAGGATAAAAGTCTCCAGAGTTTAAAGACTGTCATCTTGCAGGGCTGGCCAAAATACAAGCAACATGCTCCAAGGGAAGTTTCACCATTCTTCCACATAAGAGATGAATTGTCAGTGCAGCAAAGAATCATCTTTAAAGGAGACAGGGCGGTTATACCAGAAGTTCTCAGAAGAGACATACTGAAAACATTGCATTCTTCTCACTTAGGCATGGATGGATGTCTACGTCGAGCACGAGAATCTGTTTATTGGCCAGGTATGAATGACCACATTAAAAATTATATAGCACAATGTGAAATATGTGCATCCTGCAGTGATAAGCAACCAAAGGAGACATTGCAACCACATGAAATTCCACATAGGCCATGGTCAAAAATAGAAACCGACTTGTTCACATGGAATGACAAAGACTACCTGATTACAGTGGACTATTTCTCTAACGTCTGGGAAGTTGATTTGCTGCAGGACACAAGGGTGGGAACAGTGATTAAAAAACTCAAGGCCCATTTTGCCAGGTATGGCATTCCACATATCGTTTTCTCAGGCAATGCGGCACAGTTTACTTCTTAAGAGTTCAAAACCTTCAGCAAGAAATGGGAATTTGAACACCAGATGTCTTCTCCCAGATATCCTCAGAGTAATGGGAAAGCAGAGTCAGCAGTAAAAACAGCCAAAAGACTCATGCAGAAAGCAAAGCAGGCGGGTACTGATGTATATCTGTCTATACTGGATCACAGAAACACACCCACCCAAGGCCTAGACAGAAGTCCGGCACAGAGGCTCATGAGTAGGCGTACAAAGACACTCTTACCAGCTGCTAGTCATCTGTTAAAGCCAAAGTTGCTGGGAAACATCAAAGCTAAATTACAGAAGAGTCAAGATAGGCAAGCTTTCTATTACAAGTATTCTGCAAAGGATCTGCCTGATCTCCAGAGAAATGACAACATTCGGCTGCAGTCAAGCAGCACCTTTGACAAACACTGGCAAAAGGCAAAAGTCCAGAAACTAGGACCTCGGTCCTACAAAATTTTAACTGAGGAAGGAAGAAGACTAAGAAATCAGAAGATATCTGAGGAAATCCAGGGGAAGAGTCTTGAGGAGATCATTTGCATATTCCCAGTGCCTTCTGGGATAAGTGAAGAGTCTCCGCGAGCTCAACGATCACTGGGTTTTGGCCGTTGCAGCTGAAAAGAGGAAATCGGAAAACCAGGGGAAGAGTCTTGAGGAGATCATTTGCATATTCCCAGTGCCTTCTGGGATAAGTGAAGAGTCTCCGCGAGCTCAACGATCACTGGGTTTTGGCCGTTGCAGCTGAAAAGAGGAAATCGGAAAACCAGGGGAAGAGTCTTGAGGAGATCATTTGCATATTCCCAGTGCCTTCTGGGATAAGTGAAGAGTCTCCACGAGCTCAACGATCACTGGGTTTTGGCCGTTGCAGCTGAAAAGAGGAAATCGGAAAACCAGGGGAAGAGTCTTGAGGAGATCATTTTGGCTCATCTTTCATCATTTTTAAGAAATCTCAAGATGGAAGAGGCCAGGAGCCATTTGGTGAGCTGCATTTCTTGCTACATGTTCACAGACTTACCAGTGGAAAAGCCAAACTTCACATGCCACAAATGCAAGCTTGTGTCCCTGTTGGAGGAAAAGTTGCAAAATCTCGAAGAGAGGTTGGCTACGTTGAAGATCATTAAGGAAGGTGAAGAGTTCTTGGACAGAGCAGAATTATCTCTTCATGTTACAGAAAGAGAAGAAATTCGAAGTGCACCTGAAGAAACAGAGGAATGGAGACATGTGACCCAGAGAAGCAGGAGGATCAGGAGGCAGTCAGCACCCATACTGCTCAGGAACCAGTACCAGGCTCTCACGCAGGAAAATGATGAAGAAATACATCAGGATAAGACTTTGCCAACAAACAGCAACCTTGTACGCCTTCAGAGTCCTCCTGGATGGAGAAAGAAAAATGTTGTGAAGAAGAAACGGAGAGTGGTGGTCATGGGGGATTCCCTGTTGAGAGGAACAGAGGCCGCTATCTGCAGACCGGATATAACTTCAAGAGAAATGTGCTGTCTTCCAGGTGCAAAAATTAAAGATGTGTCTGACAGGATATCAGGACTCTTCAGACCTACAGATGACTACCCATTCCTGCTACTACATGTGGGGACAAATGACACCACAAGAAACGACCTGGAAACCATCTGCAGAGACTTTGAAGACTTAGGCAAGAAAGTGAAAGAACTGGGAGCGCAGGTGGTCTTCTCTTCCATCCTCCCAGTGGATGGCCATGGAACAAGGAGGTGGAATAAGATTCTGCAGGTGAACAACTGGCTACGTCGATGGTGCCGTCAGCAACGATTTGGATTTCTGGATCACGGAGTGAACTACTTATACGATGGACTACTTGCTAGAGATGGGGTGCACCTTACGAAGACTGGAAAGCATGTATTTGGAAGTCGCCTTGCTACACTTGTAAGGAGAGCTTTAAACTAGAACAACATGGGAAGGGAAGCAAAAGACCAGAAAAAGCCATACACCTGACAAATGCTATTGAGAACTCTGCTAATAGAAGTGGAAAGGAAGAACAAAGACGAAAGAATCTAATTAATAAAAATATTGGAGAAAGAGAAACCAATCACAAACTAAAATGTTTCTATACTAATGCACAAAGCATGGGCAACAAACAAGGAGAATTGGAACTACTAACACAGGAAAAGAAATATGATGTCATTGGAATCACTGAAACTTGGTGGGACGATACACATGATTGGAATACAAGACTAGAAGGATACAACTTATTTGCAAGAAACAGACTTGATAAACGAGGAGGGGGTGTTGCATTGTATGTTAGAAACGCATATATCTGCACAGAGATTGAAGCTTCAGAGACTGGGAGTTCTGTGGAAACTGTTTGGGTAAGAATACAAGGACAGAACAATGGAAAGGACACCATTGTAGGCATTTACTACAGGCCGCCTGTGCAAGCTGAAGATATGGATGAACTCTTTATGCATCAAATGGCCAAGTTCTCCAAAAAATATGACATAGTTGTCATGGGAGATTTAAACTATCCAGACATTTGTTGGGAATCTCTCTCAGGCAAAACTAACAGGTCAAGGAAATTCTTATCCTCTCTTGCTGACAACTTTATCTTCCAAAAGGTAGGGGAGAAAACAAGGGGAACTGCTACCTTGGATCTAATCCTTATAAACAGGGAGGAAATGGTTGAGGAGGTAAAAGTGGCTGGAACCCTAGGAGGTAGCGACCATGCTATTTTAGAATTTTGGATAACTAGAGGCGGAAGACCTGTGAAGACTCAGACGTCAAGGTTAGATTTCAGAAAGGCAGATTTTAAGGGATTCAGAAAGATAATTGGAGGAATCCAATGGCTGGATATCCTTAAAGACAAAAATGTCCAGGAAGGATGGGAAATCTTGAAAAATGAAATTCTCAAAGCACAGTTGTTAACAATTCCGAAAAGAGGGAAGAATAGGAAGCATTTAAGGAAACCAGGATGGGTGAACACAGAACTTAAGCACATGCTAAAAAGGAAGAAAAAAATGTTTATAAAATGGAAAGAGGGAGGCATATCTAAAGAAGAATATAATGCTGTCTGCAGAATCTGCAGGGCACAAATCAGATTATCTAAAGCTGAAAATGAATTGAGGCTTGCAAGAGATGTCAAAAGCAATAATAAAGGATTTTGGGGATATGTCAAAAGTAAAAGAAAAGTCAAAGATGCTATAGGATTTTTACAGGATGAAAATGATGAAATGGTAAGACAGGATGTTGAGAAGGCTGAACTTTTAAATTCCTATTTTGCATCTGTTTTCTCTCAGAAAGGAAATGTAACACCAACTGTTATTCACTGTCCTATTAAGGGAATAGAAGAATCCAGGATATCTATAAACAGAAAGATAGTGAGGAAACACTTAGCTAACCTAAATGAATTCAAGTCTCCAGGTCCAGATGAATTACACCCCAGAGTACTGAAGGAGATAGCAGAAGAAATTTCTGAACCACTCTCCATAATCTTTGAAAATTCTTGGAGAACAGGAGAAGTGCCAGAAGACTGGAGAAGAGCAAATGTTGTTCCTATCTTCAAAAAGGGGAAGAAGGTGGACCCAGGCAACTATAGGCCGGTGAGTCTGACTTCTATACCAGGAAAGATCTTTGAACAAATTATTAAACAACATGTATGTCAATACCTGGATAAGAATGAAGTGATCAAACAGAGTCAGCATGGGTTTGTAACTAATAAGTCATGTCAGACTAACTTAATTTCCTTCTATGACGGTATCACTGATTGGGTGGATCAAGGAAATGCTGTAGATATAGTATATCTTGACTTCAGCAAAGCATTTGACAAAGTCTCTCATACAATCCTTATTGAAAAAATGACTAAGTATGGAATGGACAAGGCAACTGTTAGGTGGATTCATAGCTGGCTTAGTGATCGGACCCAAAGAGTGGTCGTAAATGGCTGCACATCCAGTTGGAAGAATGTCTCAAGTGGGGTACCACAGGGCTCTGTCCTGGGCCCTGTATTGTTCAACATCTTTATCAACGATTTAGATGAAGGAATTGAGGGTAAACTGATTAAATTTGCTGATGACACAAAGCTAGGAGGGATAGCTAATACTAGAGAAGAGAGAGAGAGGATTCAAAAAGATTTAAATAAACTGGAGAAGTGGGCAGTAACTAACAGAATGGTTTTTAACAGGGAGAAATGCAAAGTACTACATCTGGGCAATAAAAATGAAAAAAGCATATATAGAATGGGAGGAATAGGGCTGTGACAGCACATGTGAAAAAGACTTGGGTATACTAATAGATCACAGACTGAATATGAGTCAACAGTGTGATGCAGCAGCAAAAAAGGCAAATGCAGTTCTAGGATGTATTAACAGAAGCATACAGTCTAGATCACGTGAAGTCATTATTTCCCTCTACTCCTCTTTGGTCAGACCTCATCTGGAATATTGTGTCCAGTTTTGGGCACCACATTTTAAAAAAGACATCAACAAACTGGAGCAAGTTCAGAAAAGAGCGACCAGAATGGTGACCGGTCTGCAAACCCTGTCTTATGAGGAAAGGTTGCAGGATTTGGGAATGTTTAGTTTGCAAAAGAGAAGACTGAGAGGAGACTTAATTGCTGTCTACAAATATCTAAAGGGCTGTCACATTGTAGAAGGCTCAACTTTATTCTCATTTGCACAAGGAAAGACTAGAAGCAATGGCATGAAACTGAATGGGAGGAGACACAGATTAGATATTAGAAAAAACTTTTTGACAGTTAGAGTGATCAATGAGTGGAACAGGCTGCCACGAGAAGTGGTGAGTTCTCCTTCAATGGAAGTCTTCAAACAGAGGCTGGACAGACATCTGACTGGGATGATTTAGCGAATCCTGCTTTGAGCAGGGGGTTGGACCAGATGGCCCAGGAGGTCCCTTCCAACTCTACGATTCTATGATTCTATGATTCTATGATTCTATGAAATCAAAGAAAGAGATGATTCATGGCCTTTTGAGCAGTATCCTGACACCCAACACAATGAGGCAGCAAGTACAAGTCAAGTACCAACAGTGACAGCTGACCATCAGGGTGAGGATTCTGGCCAGGAACAGGCAACATCAGAAGGCATATTACCAGGATCAGAAGAACTACCAGATGTAGACAGTGACACATCTTGTGTTACTAGAGTTGGCAGAATTATCAGAAAGCCGGCGCACCTCAAGAATTATATCTAACTGGACTTATTATGTTATAGCTCTAACTTGGTCACGGTATACATTGTTTTATTAATTTTATTGTTCTTCCAGTTAAAAGAGAAAGGATGTAGCAATATGTTATATGTGATGTGGCCTCTAGGGGTCTCACTACGTTGATGTGTGTACTATAGAGTTTAAGAACTTGTTGGTTAGTTGTTGTTAGCAGACATCTTGTAATGGAGGAATGCTTCACAAGTCTCATGTAAAAAAAAGCCTGGAGATATCCAAGGAGTTTGATCCATGACAGGAAACAAATAACATAACAGTACCTGTCCTGTAGTTTTCATATTCTGCATTATATGTTTATTATGATAATTTAATAAAAATGATATATTTTACTGTATTTGATCACACTGTCACAAGTTAAAAGTCACTCTATTCGTATTGTATGAGGTCAGAAACTGTCTAGTCGGGTTATGGCTGGAAGTATGGATATGCATGATTGCGGTCACATGACCGCTGTTATTGATGCTGACTCCTGTAAATCCTCATAGTGTGCATTGTGTGCACAGTGAGGATTCACAATTCTGCAATCACATAGATTGACTATAGATTTGTCATTTTACACCAGAGAACTCCTTTAAGAATGAAGAATAATGTGTACTTGTAATTCAAATGCTGCAAGACTAATGGGATTTAGGCAGCTACACTATATCAGTGATCAATCACACTGAGTGTGGCACTGGTGCTGGCACCTCTCCAATGTCTTTCCCCTTATCAATTAGAATCTCTGTATTTTTTGCAGACTAGTACTGTACTAGTACAGTACTTCAGTGCTGTAATTATACAGCAGAATACAGTTTGAAAGACAGCAAAGATTGTGACAGAGAGACTCATTGCCGGAGAAACTAAAAATAATTCCAAAATATTCTTTAACTACATAAATAGTAAGAAACTAAAAAATGATAGTGTTAGCCCCCTTAAAAATAGTCTGGGTGAAATGGTGGATGAGGATGAGGAAGAAGCCAATATGCTACATGACTTTTTTAATAGTATTTACACAAGAAAATCCCATGACGGATAACATGATCAGGGATAAAAATTCTCCGTTAAATGTCACCTGCTTAACCCAGCAGGAAGTACAGCGGCAACTAAAAATCACTAAAATTGACAAATCCCCGGCCCCAGATGGGATACACCCCCGAGTACTGCAGGAATTAAGTACAGTCATAGATGGACGATTATTTTTAATCTTTAAAGATTCCATAATAACAGGGTCTGTACCACAGGACTGGCGTATTGCAAATGTGGTGCAAATGTTCAAAAAGAGGACAAAAACTGAACTTGGAAATTATAGGTCAGTGAGCTTAACCTCTACTGTGGGTAAAATCCTAGAGGGTTTTATAAGAGATGCTATACTGAAGTATCTGAAGAAGAATAACCTCATGACCCAATATCAACATGGGTTTACGAGGGACAGTTCCTGTCAGAATAATCTGGTAAGCTTCTATGAAGAGGTAAGTTCCAGACTGGACCAAGGAAATGCAGTGGACTTGGTGTACATGGACTTTTCAAAAGTCACCTGATGGAAAAATAAAAAACGCATGAGTGCATAACTTTAAAAATGTTTTTTTTCTGAAGGGGTAAAATAGCTGATCCTAATGGGTTTAATATTTATCATGACATTTTTAAGTGTCACTTCAGGTTTTAACCCTATAGTGCATACATTGCAAATTCAAATATAAGTGAAAACTCATCCTTCATTGATTTTCCATCTTAATTGTGTTTGCATTAATTATGTTTAGGCTTTTCTTCTGGTACAAAGTTATAAGGAAAGTTTTTTTTTTATTATGACACTACATTTTTCTTAACCTTATCCAATGTTCATAACATATTAATGTAGACCTTGTACAAACTGTTTTAGTATTAAAATAATATTTTGTACAATACCATGCTTTAATCTGCTGGAGAAAAAAAATTCACTAATTAATTGCTCTAGGATTTTTCTGCCGTCTAAAGCCTTGGTGTAAAAATGCTAATGACCTTTGTTTTGCCTTAGCGATTTTATTGAAAACCATTTTTATAGTTGTGTAGCTCAGTAATGCAAGTCATTAAACAAATTAGAGCCATGTCTGCTACTGGCATTATTCACATTTTCAAAGCAATGTACAGGTCACTAATACATTAGCAAAATTATAATTGTCTAGATAGTTATTAAAAGTACAGCTAATATTATAAATACCATACTCTCATTGAAGGTTCTACTAGTTTTTAGGCTAGTAAAAATTATTACTTCATCTGGGGTTTGTAATCAATGTTATTATTGTCGTGTAAAATATTAAATCTAAGCATAAATGTAAATACTTGCTTACATAAGTCTTTATATTATTAAATTGAAGTATCAATTATACTAACAAGAGCACATTTTAAAGATCAGAGGTAAAACAATTACAGAGGATCAATATACATCTCTGTCAAAAAATAAGAGACCACCACATCAAAACCCCTGTCATGGGCAGCCCATTCCCCTGACCTGAACCCCATTGGAAACCTCTGAAATGTAATCAAGAGGATGATGGATAGTCCCAAGCCATCAAACAAAGAAGAACTGCTTAAATTTTGTGCCTTAAGCAGTGTGAAAGACTGGTGGCGAGCATGCCAAGACGCATGAAAGCTGTTTTTAAAAATCATGGTTATTCCACAAAATATTGATTTCTGAACTCTTCCTGAGTTAAAACATTTGTATTATTATTTCTAAATGATTAGGAACTTGTTTTCTTAGCATTATTTGAGGTCTGAAAGCACTGTTTCTTTTTTAATTTTGACCATTTTTCTTTGGCAGAAAAAAAACCAAAATTTATTGCTTGGAAATTCAGAGACCTGTTGTCAGAACTTTATAGACTAAAAGAACAATTTACATTATACTCAAAAATATACCTATAAAGAGAAAAATCAGACAAACTGAACATTTGAAAGTGGTCTCTTAATTTTTGCCAGAGCTGTATTTCCCCCTGACTATGAGTTTTGCATATTTTTTATGAAGATACTTTTATGCTCAAAAGTGACAACAGTATTTTAGAAGTGATACCTTTAATGACTAACGTATATTTGCAGGCTTTCAGAGCACAGGCGTTCCTTCTTCAGGCAGGTTTACATAGAAATTACTGAGATGAGCACTGAAACCTTGCAAATATAATTTTTGTGGTTAACTAATAAAGTATTACTCCTAGAATTTTTTTTAAAGTGTATTTTTTTAAAGTAAGATATCAGTGCATCACTATTAACCCCTTTCCGACTTTGGACCTACTGATATGTATTTAGATTGTGAGCCCCATCGGGGACAGCGATGATAATGTGTGCAAACTGTAAAGCGCTGCGGAATATGTTAGCGCTATATAAAAAATAAAGATTATTATTATATGTCCTATTTTGCAATGCATTACCGTAAATGGACATACTGGTATGTCCTGGTGTTCGTGTGGGCATGTTAGAGCGATGTCCACACGATTGCCACCTGGAGCTAAACTGATAGCCGAGACCTGGCTGTCACTGCCAGGAGGGGTGACCTCAATGCTCCTGGCTGTTTGACCACCTAAATGCTGCGACCAATAGTGATCACACCATTAATAAATCAGGGAGAGAGAGCTACATGTCCCGTATGATCAATGTCACCGCAACGTCATTGTGAGGACCTGATGGTTGCCATGGCAACTGAGGTCAAATAACCACCATGCCCAGAGCACAGAATATTAGGCAATTTGTCACTTTGGCACTGACAGGCATAAAGCATTCCAATGCTGGTGCGTTACAATGGATTATACCAGTGATCAGAGTAATAAAACTTAAAGTACAATAGAGGGACTTAGTAAAAAAAATGAAAACAAAGTTTAGAAAAATTATAAAAATATTAAAAAAGAAAATCACTAAATAAATAACAAAAAATGAAAAAAAAAATGATACCCATAAATACATATGTTTATATACAGTGGGAAAAAAATTATTTAGTCAGCCAACAATTGTGCAAGTTCTCCCACTTAAAAAGAGGAGAGAGGCCTGTAATTGACATCACAGGTAGACCACAACTATGAGAGTCAAAATGAGAAAACAAATCCAGAAAATCACCTCGTCTAATTTGACAAGATTTATTTTGCAAATTATGGTGGAAAATAAGTATTTGGTCATTAACAAAAGTTCATCTCAATATTTTGTTATATATCCTTTGTTGGCAATGACAGAGGTCAAACATTTTCTGAAAATCTTCACAAGGTTGGCACACACTGTTGGTGGCATATCATTCCTCCAGGCAGATCTGCTCTAGAGCAGTTATGTTTTCGGCCTGTCGCTGGGCAGCAGAAAATTTCAAATCCCTCCAAAGGTTTTTCATGGGGTTGAGATTTGGAGACTGACTAGGCCACTCCAGGACTTTCTTATGCTTCTTATGAAGAAACTCCTTTGTTGCCCTGGCGGTCTGCTTGGGATCATTATCATGCTCCCACAGTTGATTTCATCACACCAAGCTGCTTGCCTATTGCAAATGCAGTCTTCCCAGCCTGGTGCAGGGTTACAATTTTGTTTCTGGTGTCCTTTGACAACTCTTTGGTCTTCACCATAGTGGAGTATGGAGTGTGGCTGTTTGAGGTTGTGGACAGGTGTCTTTTATGCTGATAACATAGTAATGAGTGGAGGACAGAAGAGCCTCTTAAAGAAGAAGTTACAGGTCTGTGAGAGCCAGAAATCTTGCATATTTTTAGGTGAACAAATACTTATTTCCCACCATAATTTGCAAAATATATTTTGCCAAATCAGACAAGGTGATTTTGTGTATTTGTTTTAAAATTTTGACTCCCATAGTTGTGGTATACTTATAATGTCAATTACAGGTCTCGCTCATGTTTTTAAGTCACGAAACAATCAGGGAGACCAGTCAAAGAAAACACTGTGGCAGCCGGCAAAGGCACTCAATCAGTGAAATCCTAGGTGCAATGCTCCCTGGGAAAAACGAATATGCAAATAAAGTCTATGAAGCCTCATTTAAGAGTCTCAAACACAGGACTCGCCACATCTTCCTCCAGGGAAGGACCCAGCCAAGGGGTGGCTCCTTTCGGAAACCACCATTACCACCATATTAAGTGGCCCTTTAAGTCAATATACAGCTCTTTACGAGTTTACAGATATGACAAGGGAAATGCCATGGCTAGGTATCCATCCACAGACAGCTGTTTCAGGGTGTTGCCCCTCATCAGTGTGGAGTAGGATTCTCGCTAGGTGGGAGCAATGCCTAGTAGACCAACATCACAAAACAATCACTGACCTCAGGGAGACCAGTCAAAGAAAACACTGCGGCAGCCGGCAAAGGCGCTCAATCAGTGAAATCCTAGGTGCAATGCTCCCTGGGAAATACGAATATGCAAATAAAGTCTGTGGAGCCTCATTTAAGAGTCTCAATTACTTTTTCCTCACTGTATGTACCTGATTGCAGTGAATGTGGCTTTAGTTATATATAACATGGAAACTATTTATATAATGTACAATGTGTCACAAAACAAAAAGCTGAGAATTTATTTTCGTACTATTGTTACAAATCTACAGTAAATCTAAGTTCCTTGTGGTGTACTATCTGCTTTGTGTTTGGGATGTAAATGGAATAAAAGAAAAGACAAAAATAATTTTATACAGTAGCCATGTACATTTTTGTTTTTCATAAAGTGATTAACTCATCCGCAGCGAAGATAAAAGGTGGGTTGATAAGAAATTGATATGTTATTTGTCTAGAAGAACAGATGTGGCGGCTTCCATCCAAGCTGCTAAAGATACAATCTGTTACTATAAGTTGTTGTAATCAAGGTGCATGAATTTCTTTACAGTTTCTTCATGTAAAGTTAAGAATGTTGGTACTAAATAGGACACATTAAAATAATTTGGGCAATGACAGAGTTCATATCGATGCAATATTACAGAAAAATTTTAAGGAAACCAGGATGGTAATATATCTAAACAGAATATATGATAGTTTAGGGAGTGGAAATTCAATGTCACCTGTATTGACTAAAAACTATTTAACAGTTTGCAGAAAACCATCAAAAAGTTTATGTAAATGAGTCTAAAATGTTAAGTGAGGTGTCAGACCGGAGCATCTCAGTTTTCTCCACCTAGCATCTAACACCACCTTCCTCTACACTGGGTGCGGAATTATTAGGCAAATGAGTATTTTGATCATATCATCCTTTCTATACATGTTGTCCTACTCCAAGCTGTATAGGCTTGAAAGCCAACTGCCAATTATGTAAATCAGGTGATTTGCATCTCTGTAATGAGGAGAGGTGTGGTCTAATGACAATCAAAACCCTATGTAAGTGTGCTTAATTATTATGCAACTTCATTTCCTTTGGCAAAATGGGTGAGAAGAGAAATTTGATGGACTCTGAAAAGTCAAAAATTGTGAGATGTCTTGCAGAGGGATGCAGCAGTCTTGAAATTGCCAAACTTTTGAAGCGTGATCACCAAACAAGCGTTTCATGGTGAATATCCAACAGGGTCGCAAGAAGCGTGTTGATAAAAAAAGGCGCAAAATAACTGCCCATGAATTGAGGAAAATCAAGCATGAAGCTGCCAAGATGCCATTTGCCACCAGTTTTGCCATATTTCAGAGCTGCATTGTTACTGGAGTATCAAAAAGCTCAAGGTGTGCCATACTCAGGGACATTGCCAAGGTAAGGAAAGCTTAAAAATGACCACCTTTCAACAAGAAACATAAGATAAAATGTCAAGACTGTGTCAAGAAATATCTTAAGACTGATTTTTCTAAGGTTTTATAGACTGATAAAATGAGAGAGACTCTTGATGGGCCAGATGGATGGGCCCGAGGCTGGATCAGTAAAGGGCAGAGAGCTCCACTCCAAATCAGAAGCCAGCAAGGTGGAGGTGGGGTACCGGTATGGGCTGGTATCATCAAAGATGAACTTGTGGGACCTTTTCGGGTTGAGGCTGGAGTGAAGCTCAACTCCCAGACCTACTGGCAGTTTCTGGAAGACACCTTCTTCAAGCAGTGGTACAGGAAGAAGTCTGTATCATTCAAGAAAAACATGATTTTCATGCAGGACAATACTCCATCACATGCATCCAAATACTCCACAGCGTGGCTGGCCAGTATAGGTTTAAAAGAAGAAAAAATAATGACATGGCCCCCTTGTTCACCTGATCTAAACCTCATAGAGAACCTGTGGTCCCTCATAAAATGTGAGATCTACAGGAAGGGAAAACAGTGCATCTCTTGGAACAGTGTCTGGGAGGCTGTGGTGGCTGCGGCACGCAATGTTGATCATAAACAGATCAAGAAACTGACAGAATCTATGGATGGAAGGCTTTTGAGTGTCATCGTAAAGAAGGGTGGCTATATTGGTCACTGATTTTTATTGTTTTGTTTTTGAATGTCAGAAATGTTTATTTCTAAATTTTGTGTTGCTCTATTGGTTTACCTGGTGAAAATAAACAAGTGAGATGGGTATATATTTGGTTTTTATTAAGTTGCCTAATAAATCTGCACAGTAATCGTTACCTGCACAAACAGATATCCTCCTAAGAAAGCCAAATATAAAAAAAACCCACTCCAACCTCCAAAAATATTAAGCTTTGATATTTATAAGTCTTTTGGGTTGATTGAGAACATAGTTGTTATTCAATAAAAAAAAGAATGCTCTCAAATACAACTTGCCTGATAATTCTGCACACGGTGTATTAGATAGCTCTGGGCCACCATGATAGTTTCACATAAAATGTATGTTATACTCATCAGTAAATGTATACAGATGTTTAATTTCCTTATCTTTTCTCTCATCTTGACATATCCTGAAACAAGTGGTGCAAAATAATTCTGAAAAAAATATACTTTTTTTATCTTGTCGGTCTGTTGCTGATATTTAAGAACACATAGCACTAAGGTCTCCTGGTCCAGTTGCTAAAAATCTGACCCCTTGCAAGTCTGGAAGCCAGACTGCTAAAAGAGGCAAAAGAAGCATTAATTTACATTTTTTTTATGACGCAATATCTATTAAGAAGCAGCAAAAGTAGATACAATTTGGAGAATGGGAGTTTTGTCAGACTATCAAGTATATTGGACGGTTGTCAAATGTTGTGATTGCTCGAGCAAGTGATGAACTGACGCAGAGACAAGATGTATCTGCATATGAGCCATAATTTATACAATCAGATCCTGCCCTTATATATTCTTCTGGATGGGTGTACACATCCTTGTTATACATCTTGTTATGCGCATGTCAGCTGTTTATTATAAGTGAGATCATTATTATCCATCAGGTGATTTTCCATTAAAGGTAAAATGTGAACATATGTTCAATTATGTAAGGTCCAAATGTCCATGTAATTAGCCTTATCTCAATAAAGTTTACAACCCGTTTTCTGTATAAGCTGGCTATTCTTAGCACTACCACCTATATTATTCATCTTAGGTCAACACAACCCTGGGCACAGTCTGTAATGTCATCAACTTGAATCACGAGAATTGCAAATGTCAAAATGACACAGGAAAACTAAAATTTCATGTTAGAATTCTTTATATATGAAAAGAATTTCTTAAGGGGGTCTCTGACTTTCCTATCAGTCCCCCCTTTTGAGAACAGATATGATTCTTCCCTTTACCTACAGGTACTTTAAAGGCCTAGTGCCAGTGTCAGACTTTCCCTTATTTTCTTCTGCCGAATTCCCCATATGGTGGATACAGGAAAGATGTATATCTTTGTACCGTGTTAGCCAGTAGATAGAAAAATATTCAGGATTGAGAGTCCTCAGTGGTTGATACCTTTTAATGGCTAACTGAAAAGATGGTAATACATTGCAAGCTTTCGAGACTACTCAGGTCTCTTCATCAGGCTAGACTAATACAAAATCTGAAGTCACATATTTATGCACAATACAGCCTAGAAAAAATGCAATAGATAAGACAAGTGACGTGAAGCAGAACTATCAATATGGGAGAGGGAGAAACATAAATATAAACATTGGACCAGTTCATAGATAAGGAGACTGGATGTTTTATGGTCCTCTGATTGGGGTCTAGTTCTGTGTTGCCCCGCAAGGTTTTAAAAGGAAATTCCTTAATTGATGTAAAAAGACATAAATCCATGCGACACATTCATTTCAGCACTGAGAGTGTCAAAGTTCGTCATAAATTTGTACTCCCAAACTCGTCTCTCTCTCTGAGATGTGAAGTTACCTTTCAATACCAGTAATTTCATATCCATTCTGCTGTGATCAGGGATACAGAAATGTTTTGCCACAGGTAGATCCATTCTTTTTTCTCTTATAGTGTGACGATGAGCATTCATCCTTGTTCTAAGCTTTTGCCCTGTCTCCCCCACATACAGACCCCCAGTTGGACATTTAGTACAAATAATTAAGTACACCACATTAGATGTAATGCAGGTGAAAGTACCTGGGATCTTGTAGTCCTGATGCGAGTTGGGGATCTTTATCTTGTCCGTGGTCATTATAAATGGACAGGTTTTACATTTTTTCTGGTTGCAAGGAAAGGTTCCTGCAGCTGTTGGAGAGGACAGGGAACTTCTGACAATGATGCTTCTTAAATTTGGGGGCTGCCTAAAACACAGTAGTGGGGGGTCTGGAAAAATGGATTTTAATCGGGCATCTTTTTGTAGTAAAGGTTGTAATTTCCGTGCAGCTCCCCTTAGCACCTCCAGATTTGGGTTGTAGGTGACTACTAGAGGCACTCGGTTATTTTCTTCTTTAGCTTTGTAATGTAGCAGGTGATTCCTTGACAATCTGGTGGCTCTTGTAATTTGGTTTTCAATTGTTCTTGGATGGTAACCCTGATTCAAAAAGGTCTTTTTGAGGCGACCAAGGTGTTTGTCTCTATCCATGGGGTTGGAACATATACGATTGTATCTGATGGCTTGGCTATAGATAATAGAGTTCTTTATGTGTTTTGGATGGAAACTGTCCCATTTAAGGTATGTTGGACTGTCGATTGGCTTCTGATACAGGGATGTCTCTATTTCATTGTTTTTTAGCCTAATGATGGTGTCCAAAAAATTAATCTCGGTACTGGAGTAGTTGAGTGTTAAATTGATGGTGGGATGAAATTGATTAAACTGTTCGTGGAACGTCTTTAGCTGTTGCTCAGACTCCGTCCAGATGATTAAAATATCATCAATGAAGCGGTAGTAGCCCAGGGGCCTGATGGGGCATGAGGACAAAAAATCGCTTTCAAGCTTGGCCATGAAAAGGTTTGCATACTGTGGAGCCATTTTACTTCCCATAGCTGTGCCAGTCTCCTGTAGATAGATCCTGTTGTCAAATTCAAAGTAATTGTGGGTGAGGATGAATTTTATAAGTTTCACCACAGCATCAGCATCAGTCCCTGTGTTTTCCATGAAGAATTTGCAGGCATGTAAACCATCTTGGTGTGGGATATTAGAGTACAAAGATTCCACATCCATGGTGGCCAGGATGGTTCCTTCTGGTAGAGGACCTATTGCTGCTAGTTTATTCAATAGGTCAGTTGTGTCCTGAATGTAGCTGGATGTATCCTTCACCAGTGGTTTAAGAATACCCTCTACCCATCCAGATACCTGCTCAGTGAGGGTGCCCACACATGAAATAATTGGTCTTCCTGGATTTCCAGATTTGTGGATTTTGGGAAGCATGTAGAATGTCCCTATTCTTGGATAGGGATTCTTCCATATGGTGGAGAGATCATATATTATTCTCAATTATAGTATGTTATCATATTCATCATTGCAAGGTCTCAGTTCAATGCACATAGTTCTGTTAATGGATGCATCTATCAGGCTTTGGAGGAGTCCTCTGATGCATGGTATGCAGCAACATCTGCAGGTCACAAGTATCACTGCCACAACTGCCAGAGAGATGAGAAGACTGGATACGAGATGACCCCATTTTCCAAACCAGGATTCAAGCCAATCTGTTAATGGGTTGTCGATACCAGAATTTTCTGCTAGTTCGTCAGACAGTGATGTAAGACCCTCCAATGATTTGTGATGCTCCCATCAGGTGCAGTGTTATTGTGAATAAAATTACAACAGTAAGTGCCAAACATTTTTCAGACCTCTCCTTTTTCTGCTAGCAACATGTCTAAAGCCATTCTATTCTGGTATGTCATTAACGAAGTTGGGCTTAATTGTTCAGCTATCCCTTTTATTGCATCCCTAGTGTAGTTTATGAACCTTTGTTGGTTATATTAGATGTAATTTATCCAATGTACATTCTTATTGAGTGTAACCCACCAAAATAAAGGTGATTGAATTTCTGCTGCGATCTGGTTCCTAGCTTTGTACTCTTCTGTTACCCCTCTAGGAACCCCTATGTAGATTCTTGGATCAAAAGATCCAGCAGGTGATGACAGAGCCTTACACAGAGTATTATCAGTGGGGTCATATGTGGCATTATACAAGGCTAAAATACATTGTAAATCTGTTTGGTCTTGCTCTGAGAGTCTGAGGGGAATTGTCCCTAAATGGGGTCTGGCAGTTTCACATTCAGTACAGTTGGATTTATTATTTTGCTCTGCCATATATTTCATCCACATAAGCCATTCATTTCTTTTCATATAACCTGTTTCTATGGATACCTTCTCCTCGTAACTCAGTTCCGTCACCGCCACAAATACTTTGAACTTTGATTTTTCTATTCCTGACTCTTGGGGGCTTTCTCCCTTACTTTCTTTGTCCTGTTGAGGAGTAGCCTTCAACCAAAATGTTCCCTGCTAATCCCTTCTACCTGGGACAGATAATCTTAAAAACCTTCATCTCCAAGAGAGGGTTCATCTACATAAGGAGAAGGTTACAAGATGATCCCCGGGTCAAAATGTCTGGATCACAATCCCATCTTGGGAGTGCTATAGCAATATTTATCCTCTCAAGAAGAGGCTTTCCTGATGAGCTAATGCAAGTTATAGCTTTCTTTGGCTGATATCCCCATGAAGTTCCTGTATTCCAGGCTGCATCTGACCAGGAGTTACAATTTTCATTCCCAGGCCTAGTTACACAGATATATACTGCAGCCCCTTCAATACCTGTTAGAAATGTTAGAAATGTATGGTTAGGATTGCTACTTTTCTTCCCAAATTTAAGATTCTATTGGCATTTAACTACTTTACATAAATGATGTCTAACAGTAGCAAAGTTCTTAGGAGTATCTAACCACATGGTTATTGTCATAACATTTTGCGTTAACTTAGCCATCTGTCCCTCCTGTGGTGAGGATGTCAGCATCATCAGGAGCAGATCATCATTCTTCTGCTCCAGGACCTTACAGTGGCTTGCATGGATCCAAGTAAGCTTTCCCACAAGCTGTATTGATGAGGCAGTACTGAGAACTTGGAAAGGTACCGTCAGACCTTGGCTCCCGTGGTTTTCTTGTATGTCTTTCGGCCACTACCTAATCTCCTGGAATAGAATCAAAGACTTGTTTATGCATGAGTGAGAGTCTCTTCTGGAGGCTTTGGACATAAATGGTGAGGTTGTCACACTGCAGATGTAACATCTGTGGGAAATATAGGTCTAGCCTTGGTGCTAACCCAAACAAAAACTTCAAAAGGGGACATTTTTGTCTTTCTGTAGTGTGTATACCTAATGAAAAACCAAGCTACAGGCAAACTGTCATGATCCAAGGTGGATCTGACAAGTAAATGGACAAAGTGAACTTTCTTTCCTTTGGCTTGGTGCCAAAGTGGTGTAATTGCCCCCGGTGGCCATTAGAATTATTACATGTGGTGTCGTTCATTCTAAGTTGCCCTGGTGGTGGTGAGCGGTAGTGCACTTTAGTTTCTTTGGTTTAATGTGCACGTAATTATAAATCAGGTGTGAGGCTGTATAAAAGAGAGTCAGGTGTGTTCAATCACGGTTGGTGATATTGTGAGTTAGTCATTCTCAAGGAAGCCTGGGTGAAAGAAGGAGCTGAATGAGAGTCCTGGGCAGCCCAGCCAGAGTGGTTGAGTGAGCTATGGAGTCTGCATGGAGGGATGGCATGGAGTGGTGGAGACACAGTTTATGGTGTCAGCAGGAGGTGCTTGCATGGCTTGGTGGAGTGGCGACGATGGTGAGAGTTGCACTCAGCATGCTGGACTTGGTTGTTGAAAACTGGACTCAAGCATGCTGGACTTTTTGGCAGAAGCTGGACTCATCTTTGGGACTCTGCTTACTGGGCAGCTGCAACTAGTGGTGGACTCTGCTCCAAGGCTGCACTAAGGTGATGG
Organism: Dendrobates tinctorius; assembly: GCF_039654945.1. NCBI lineage: Eukaryota > Metazoa > Chordata > Amphibia > Anura > Dendrobatidae > Dendrobates > Dendrobates tinctorius. The sequence goes on from NW_027361684.1 coordinate 61,112,834, forward strand.
ATCCGGTTATGGTGATGGATCCAGGTGGAGGAGAAGATGCATGCAGGTGGTGGGCTCTGTTGCTAGGAGCGTACGCAACAGAGCAAAGCTAAGTGTTGTTTCCCCTGTTTTGTCAGTTTTCCTCATGTGTGTTTAGTGCAGGGGTGGGATTAGTTTCCGCACCAACCAATTCCCTAGGGAGGGTTTAGGTGCAGGGCGAGCTAGGGTTTTTAGGTTCCTGAGCGTCGCCCGGTGCGGAAGCGGCATAGGGAACGTTAGGAGTGTAGGGACACTGACTCAGGGGAGTACAGGAGGTCTCCATGTCCCTATTCCCTATTGCAGGGCCCACCATTGTTATTGTTACACAGGTTTCCCCTTTATTATTTAAATTCACCTTACTGGAGGCGGGGTTTCCAGACTATTGTATAAATACGTGTAATACCTAAATTCGCCAGTTGGAGGGGGTGTATCCAGCTGCACGTCTTATTATTTAAATTCGCCCAACTGGAGGCGGTGTATCCAGGGTCACTTGTGTCATATGGGTTCGCCTTGCGGTACTCGCTGCGTCCAGATACACATGACCATGACACAAACATTCTGTACAAGGTTTCCCCAATCCCTCACTTGCTTTGTGGCTTGTGTGACTCCCAACATTTGCATAACATCTTGCATTACCTCTCCAGTGAAAAGGGTAGCTCGGCTGCAGTGTTTTTTGGCATCAGGAAGGCTTCCGGCCACCCTTAGAAGAGATCAACTATGTATATGTGTGTCTCTTTCACTATATCCTCTACAGTCCTTTTTCTATAATCTATTATACAGTTAATCTCAGCTCCAGTATTCTACAATATCAGGCTCATTGATGACATAATGAGAATGATTTTCCCCTTAATTCTGGGGTTTGTGTTTTTTGTTTTATCTGTTCCTGTTGCTATTCGAGACTACTATTTGTGATATGTATATGGATCTGTAGACTGTTATGTATACTTAATGTCATATATTCTTTTGTAGTTCTGAAGACGGTGGTTTGTGGCCGAAACGCCAGCTATTCTTTGCAACAAAGTTGTCATTACATGAAATAATTTTTGCATCATTATCTGGAGTGCCAAATTCCTTATACTATATATTTTGGAGTGGATTCCTACTTGAGTGGCATTTACTCTTTTCATATTCCAATACATATTCCCTCCTCTTTATGGCATAGAATTCAGCAAATTTTCTATAGTTTTGTTTGGGCCTTGGGTTGTTCCAGGATCAGAGCTAACATTTTGACCAGACCTAGGGATGTAGATGGTACAGGAATTGCCGGATTGTCATAGATACTATTTGGCGGCCGCCCACTTTTAGGTCCTTGATCTGGTCAACTGCTCTCCCACTAAAATTTGGGTTACCATTGTCCAAGACATTTGCTCTCTCTATCCCTTGTTTCCCTTGGATCTGGCCCTTCATCACTCAACATAAGTAGGTATCACTATCTTTCAATGTGTATCATACTCTTAAAGCTATATTTTCATTGGTCTCCAAGGACCCGGTGATTGCTCCACAAGGCTTCCTAGACGCTATCGCGGACAACCCGAAGTTCCCATTGGGTTCATATTCCAATCCTTTTTTAATAGTTTAAAAAAGCCCCCTTCGCATTTACCAGGTAGCTCCCTAGAGATTACTTCTTCCTCTTTCAACTATATTGTGGGGTGGGACTCCCACAATGCATCGATTTTCATCTTAAACATATTCTTTGTCCTCTCTTTAGGAGTCCAGTCTGCTTGCGTCCCCTATCATCATTTGAAAAATTGTGCATATCCGCTTAAACTCAGGGTCATGCGATCTCGGTATTATACAAATTACTGTCATCCTAGTAGCAGGAGACCCTTTCCCAATTTTTCAGAGACTTGGCAGGCCAAGTTACAATTGGAATTTCCTTTGGAAAGTTGGAAGAAATGCTTTAAGTCTTTCATATTAATCCCTCATTGCAACCAGGGTACAGTAAACAAACTATAAAATTGTGTCCAGGTGGCAACGGGTACCCACAGTTCTGCATAAGTGATTGCTAGTGTTTCCAGCATGTGTTGGTGTTGCAGTATACATGAGGAAACAATGGTTCACATTTGGTGGTCATGTCCATCCCTAGCTTCTTTTTAAGAGGGGGTGCTTGAAGTGATTCTGGAGGTTACCGGAGTTGCGGTACCCAAAGATCCTGAGGCAATGTTGCCATTCATATTCCCTATGTCTGGTCATAGCTTTAAAAAATCACTCTTAAGACATCTACTACAAGCACATAAAATGATTATACCATGCCACTGAAAGTCACCAACTGCCCCATGACTGGTGGAGTGGTTCTCAGAATTTGCTGTGACATAACGTATGGAAGTGTTAATTACCCATTCACAAGAAGAAAGGAGTAAAATCTCTATGAAATGTCTGAACTCTGATTCCTTTCTAACCTCTCCCCTCTATAGATCCATTCAGGGATAACTCAATTGTGTTTAAGCCTTGCGTGACATGTTTTTTAGTGTTCACTTTCAGAAGTTAAGTTTACTCCAAGATCTCTCAAAGTTACACCCTCCCTTTGTCATCGTCTGCTCCATGGTGTTTCATTTTGCTTTTTATTTTAGTTTTTATTTCTGATTGCATTGCCTGAATTTATAATTTGAATTCTAATCGTATTGCTGTGATGTTACATTTCTCGGATGTATCACAAAAACTTTCATTAAAATTGTTACATTTTAAAAAAAAAGAAATATTGCAATTTAGGAAGGGGGTTTACAAATATATCACATGAGCAGTTTAATAGCTGCCCATGCTATAGTGCTTTATAAAAACAGACTTCTGCATTATACTGCAGAAAAAGAATAAAAAAAGTTAGTTTATATCTTCCAACTCTGTGATATTTTATTGGAGCATGACTCTTAAAAATCTGTAAATTGCAAATTTGCAGTCTTTAGCAGGATTGATGGTTAACACAAGAAATGAGTCATCGTGTTCAGATAGCTGCAGCTTTCACACAGTTGTTATTACATGATCCTTGTACATTGATAGAGTAAAGATGTTTGTAGTTGTACAGGAAATCCATCCTCTCACCACATGGTGCTAATGATAAGTTGATACAATAAATTGTAGTAATTACATTAGTTTGTCTTTTACATAAAGGTTATTTAGAGGACATTTTTCTTTGTTTTTTTCCTATAGAGTTCGATGTACTGTACATCTATAACTAAAAATGGGGAATGGCAATGCATATATTAGGAAAAGTAAAGCAATACTAACATCAATGAAAGGATCCATATCAGGTCAAGGCTCACATTTATTTCATATTCTTTGGAGAATATTCTCACTTTTTCAAATCAGTCTGATACACCATCTAGACTAGAGATAAACAAAAACTAAAAGATTGCTCCATGATTACTGTTGTTCTAGACATTTTTCAGTTCTGTTAAGTCAGTGCATCTCTACAAAATGTTATTTTTCCATGCAGCATTGAGATACAGTAGTGTTGACCAAGAAAAGTTGAATAATCAAACTGTGCATCATCAATTCTTAGGGACTTACATATCTTTTGATATTCAAGATGTTATTTCAGTTGACAAAGATTTCCTTTTAAAAAAATCATTATACGTTCAAGCTTTTCATGTTAGAGAGGGAAGTGTTTAAATGGGAGTCTTGGAGATGGGACTGATTAATTAAAATGATGCTGGTTCTTCTTTAGCATCTTTCAGTACTGACAAAGGAGAGAAATCTTGTTCTCAGCATGATAATTAAAGCACTTTGTGTATACTACAGAACTCCTATTGAGATATTCAGAATTCTGCACAATGAGGCAAACATCACTACACAGGTACAGCATTTATAAAGATGCAGTAGTCAAAGTTATTTCTTGGCAAAGTGCAATGTGTAAAATCATGACATAAGCTGGCAAACAGAACTAGCCCTAGGCTATGTAGCAGTTAAAGCATGACAATAGAAATGATCAGAATTAACAGCACTCATAACAACAAACACACGTATACCGTGGAGAAAATAAGTATTTGATACACTGCTGATTTTGAAGGTTTTTTTTAAGCTTTCCCACCTACAAAGAATAGAGAGCTCATTTTTATCATAGGTACACTTCAACTTTTGAGAGAATCTTTAAAAAAATCCAGAAAATCACATTGTATGATTTTTACACAATTAAATAGAATTTTATTGCATGGAATAAGTGAATAAGTATTTGGTACAATAGAAAAGCAGAAGATAATATTGCAGAAACCTTTGTTTTTACAATTACACAGGTCAAACATATTTTGTAGTTCTTGAACAAGTTTGCACACACTGCAGCAGGGATTTTGACCCACTCATCCATAAAGATATTCTCCAGATCATTCAGATTACAGAGCTGTCACTGGGCAATATTGAGTTTCAGATCCCTCCAAAGATTATCTGTTGGGTTCAGGTCTGGAGACTGGCTAGGCCCCTCCAGGTTCTTGAGATGCTTCTTACGGAGCCACTCCTGGCTACCCTGGCTGTGTGTTTCAGGTCATTGTCATTCTGGAAGACCCAACCAAGACCCATCTTCAATGCATTTACTGAGGAAAGAAAGTTGTTGGCCAAAAAGCTTTGATGCATGACCCCATCCATCCTACCTTCAATACGGTGCAGTTGTCCTGTCCCCTTTGCAGAAAAGCACCCCCAAAGTATGATGTTTCCCCCACCATACTTCACAGTTGGGGTGATGTTTTTGTGGTTAAACTCATCCTTCTTCTTTCTCCAAACACGTCAGGTGGAGTTGATACCAAAAAGTTCTATTTTGTTCTCATCTGACCACATGACCTTCTCCCATGCATTTTCTGGATCATCCAGATGATATCTGGTGAATTTCAAACAGGCCTGGGCATGTGCTGGCATTAGCAGGGGAATCTTGCAAGCCCTGCAGGATTTTAATCAATGATAGTATAGTGTATTACTAGCGATAATTTTTGGGATTATGATCCCAGCTCTCTTCAGGTCAATTAGCAGGTCCTTCCATGTAGTTCTGGGCTGATTTCTGACATTTCTCAGAATTATCATGTCCCCACAAAGCAAGATCTTGCATGAAGCCCCAGACCAAGGAAGATTGACAGTTGTCTTGTGTTTCTTCCATTTTCTAATAATTGTGCCAGCAAGCTGCTTTCCTATTGTCCTGTAGCCCATCCCAGCCTTGTGTAGATCTACAATTTTGTCCCTGGTGTACTTAGCTCTTTGGTCTTGATGATGGTGAAGAGGTTGGAGAGTGATTGATTGAATGAATATATATATATATATATATATATATATACAGTGGGGAAAAAAAGTATTTAGTCAGTCAGCAATAGTGCAAGTTCCACCACTTAAAAAGATGAGAGGCGTCTGTAATTTACATCATAGGTAGACCTCAACTATGGGAGACAAACTGAGAAAAAAAAATCCAGAAAATCACATTGTCTGTTTTTTTTCATTTTATTTGCATATTATGGTGGAAAACAAGTATTTGGTCAGAAACAAAATTTCATCTCAATACTTTGTGATATATCCTTTGTTGGCAATGACAGAGGTCAAACGTTTTCTGTAAGTCTTCACAAGGTTGCCACACACTGTTGTTGGTATGTTGGCCCATTCCTCCATGCAGATCTCCTCTAGAGCAGTGATGTTTTTGGCTTTTCGCTTGGCAACACGGACTTTCAACTCCCTCCAAAGGTTTTCTATAGGGTTGAGATCTGGAGACTGGCTAGGCCACTCCAGGACCTTGAAATGCTTCTTACGAAGCCACTCCTTTGTTGCCCTGGCGGTGTGCTTTGGATCATTGTCATGTTGAAAGACCCAGCCACGTTTCATCTTCAATGCCCTTGCTGATGGAAGGAGGTTTGCACTCAAAATCTCACGATACATGGCCCCATTCATTCTTTCATGTACCCGGATCAGTCGTCCTGGCCCCTTTGCAGAGAAACAGCCCCAAAGCATGATGTTTCCACCACCATGCTTTACAGTAGGTATGGTGTTTGATGGATGCAACTCAGTATTCTTTTTCATCCAAACACGACAAGTTGTGTTTCTACCAAACAGTTCCAGTTTGGTTTCATCAGACCATAGGACATTCTCCCAAAACTCCTCTGGATCATCCAAATGCTCTCTAGCAAACTTCAGACGGGCCCGGACATGTACAGGCTTAAGCAGTGGGACACGTCTGGCACTGTAGGATCTGAGTCCATGGTGGTGTAGTGTGTTACTTATGGTTGGCCTTGTTACATTGGTCCTAGCTCTCTGCAGTTCATTCACTAGGTCCCCCCGCGTGGTTCTGGGATTTTTGCTCACCGTTCTTGTGATCATTCTGACCCCACGGGGTGGGATTTTGCGTGGAGCACCAGATCGAGGGAGATTATCAGTGGTCTTGTATGTCTTCCATTTTCTAATTATTGCTCCCACAGTTGATTTCTTCACTCCAAGCTGGTTGGCTATTGCAGATTCAGTCTTCCCAGCCTGGTGCAGGGCTACAATTTTGTTTCTGGTGTCCTTTGACAGCTCTTTGGTCTTCACCATAGTGGAGTTTGGAGTCAGACTGTTTGAGGGTGTGCACAGGTGTCTTTTTATACTGATAACAAGTTTAAACAGGTGCCATTACTACAGGTAATGAGTGGAGGAAAGAGGAGACTCTTAAAAAAGAAGTTACAGGTCTGTGAGAGCCAGAAATCTTGATTGCTTGTTTCTGACCAAATACTTATTTTCCACCATAATATGCAAATAAAATGAAAAAAAAACAGACAATGTGATTTTCTGGATTTTTTTTTCTCAGTTTGTCTCCCATAGTTGAGGTCTACCTATGATGTAAATTACAGACGCCTGTCATCTTTTTAAGTGGTGGAACTTGCACTATTGCTGACTGACTAAATACTTTTTTTCCCCACTGTATATATATATATATATATATATAAATATACATACACGTTTACATACATATGTAAAGAGTAAGCATGTTCTTTTTTCAGTTGTATTAGTGAAAGATAATTTATTGTTTCCATGATTGTTGACAGGAAGTTGAAAGAAATTAATACAAATGTAAAAAAGCTAACATCATAAAATCAGTTTGCAATCCCCGACTATTTAAGTCATGCTTAACATTTTGACATAATGCAACTATTGTATGAATGACAGGCATATATCAGCTTTCTTCAGAATCATCAACAATCTGAGAGTACAAGAGAATGAACTGTTTTTGTTGTGGCATCAGCAACAGTTAATCATCATAGGCACAACATTCAGGTGCTTCTCACAAAATTAGAATATCATCAAAAAGTTAATTTATTTTAGCTCTTCGATACAATAAATGAAACTCATATATTATATAGAGTCATTGCGAACAGAGTGATCTATTTCAAGTGTTTATTTCTGTTAATGTTGATTATTATGGCTTACAGCCAATGAAAACCCAAAAGTCATTATCTCAGTAAATTAGAATAATTAACAAAAAGCACCTGCAAAGGCTTCTTAAGCATTTAAAAAGGTCCCTTAGTCTGTTTCAGTAGGCTCCACAATCATGAGGAAGACTGCTGATTTGACAGATGACCAGAAGGTAGTCATTGACACAGTCCACAAGGAGGGTAAGCCAGAAAAGGTCATTGTTAGAGAAGCTGGCTGTTCACACAGTGCTGTAGCCAATCACATTAATGGAAAGTTGAGTGGAAGGAAAAAAGTGTGGTGCAAAAGCACCATTAAGGCTAGTTTCACACTAGCATATGGAGGAGCTGCAGATGGTTAGGGGTTTCATAATGAGTCATTCACCAGAGACATTCATACGTGCATACAACACTCACTCCACATGGTCTATACATACACTCCTTTTAGAACTGCAGCATTCCAGGTCCTTGCTGATGGCCCAATCCGAGCAGCTTGAGGACCTGAGCATGTGACCTCCGACCACCAATGATCCGTCATCTCACGGGCATGCTCAGATTTAGAAAAGCAGGACTTAGTACCAGGGGCGTCTACTCGTGGCTGACTAATGTTGGATGCCATAGCTGAACCAGGGGCAGCAGCAGCAACCAAACACATAGCATTAGCCTGAGCAAGATGCTGGGACTGACATCTCTGCTGACCTGGAACCTCTGTGGCTGAAAAAGAATGGGAGACCACAGAGGACATGGCTTGAGATTCCCCTGTGCAAAGGTGGGAACTCAACGCCTAATATTGTCCATCACTAGTGAACACTCCCGGTTCGGTGTCCACCTGATGCATTGGGTGTAGTGGAAGAACTGTCGGTCCCTATTATACTATTTCTACTGTGGTGAAATTGATGCCACTTCTGTGGTGTAAGGCCCTCATTTCTTTCAATGTGAACACTCCTTGTAGGGTGTCCATCTGCTGAATTGGGTGTAGTGAAAGAAATGTCAGTTCCTTTTAGACTATTTCTACTGTGGTGAAATTGATGCCACTTTGCTGGTGTCTGCCAATAATTTTTGGAAATGTGAACACTCATGGTTGAGTGTCAATCCGCTGGATTGGGTGTAGAGAAAGACCTGTTGGTCTCTACTATACTATTTCTATTATGGAGAAATTGATGACACTTCTGTGGTTTAGAAAGCGAATACTGCTGGTTGGGTGTCCATCTGCTGCATTGTGTGAAGTGGAAGAACTGTCAGTTCTTATCATCCTATTTCTACAGTGGTGAAATTGATGTCACTTCTGTGGGGTAAGGCCCTCATTTTTTAAATGTGAACACTCTTTGTAGGGTGTCCATCTGCTAGATTTGGTATAGTGAAAGATCTGTCAGTCCCTATTATACTATTTCTACTATGGTTGATGCCACTTCTATGGTGTCTGCCAATAGTTTTAGGAAATGTGAGCACTCCTGTTTGGGTGTCCATCTGCTGGATTGGGTATAGTGAAAGACCTGTTGGTTCCTATTAGACTATTTCTACTGTTGTGAAATTGATGCCTCTTCTGTGGTGTAAGGCCCTCATTTTTTTAAACGTGAACACTCCTCTGGTTGGGTGTAGTGAAAGACCTGTCGGTTACTATTAGACTATTTCTACTGTAGTGAAATTGATGCCACTTTGGTGGTGTCTGCCAATAATTTTTGGAAATGTCAACACTCATGGCTGAGTTTCCAACTGCTGGACTGGGTGTAAAGAAAGACCTTTTGGTCCCTATTATACTATTTTTACTGTGGTGAAATTGATGCCACTTCCGTGGGGAAGGCCCTCATGCCTTTAAATGTTAACACTCCTTGTAGGGTGTTCATCTGCCGGATTGAGTGTGGTTAACGACCTGTGGGATCCTAGTAGACTATTTTTACTGTGATGAAATTGATGCCACTTTGGTGGTGTCTGTCAATACTTTTTGGAAATGTGAACACTCCTGGTTGGGTGTCCATCTGCTGGATTGGGTGTGGTGAAAGACCTGTCGGTCCCTATTAGACTATTTCTGACAGGAACACCACACTGCACTTGCTTGCAAAGGGTCTATGTGGTGGTAGCGCCTCAGCCTCACTTTCAGAAAATATGTCTTCAAAATCTTTCCGGTACTCCGGAATACCTTCCATATCGACAGACGACACTGACACAGATTTTACTGGGGTGACAAGAGTTGTCAAGTTACAACATAGACTATTAGCCATACAACCCCACTGAATGATCTCCCCCGTGACCCAGTCAATAGTAGGATTGTGATGTTGAAGCCAAGGCATACCCAGTACCAGTCCAGCCGGCAGATTATTTAGAACAAAACAAACACCTTACCTTTTCGCTGAAAGTGGGTTCCACTCAAGTGGAAAAATTATCAGTCATGAAACAAATTCCCTCCTGGGTGATAGGAGAAGAATCAATTGCCACAATTTTAGCAGGATCTTTTAACCTGACTGTCCCTATCTTATGAAAAGTCACAACTTTGGCATCGATCAGATTAATAGAAGAACCACAGTCAACCAAGGCGGTAGTCCCAACCGGACCGCCTGTAAGTTCTAGTTCCACCAGAAGCAGAATTTTAGTAAGTGAGGAAAAGGATACCTGGGAGTCTGGGCAACCTCCTCGATTGTTACCCAGACTCAGTCGTTTTCCTGACGGCTTCACTGAAGAAGGGCAAGAAGGACAGTTCCTTCTCCAATGTGCAGCGGATCCATAGTAAAAGCACAATTGGTTGTTTCTACGGTGTCTCCTCTCTTTTTCCTCCAATGACGTGGCACAAACCTCCATGGGCTCAGGACTAGATGCAAAGTGTCTCAGATTGGAAAATAAAGGGGTCTCCTGCAGCATGACCCCTCTTGCCCACAGCCTACAGTCCATGAGGACAACCTGGATCATAGCATCCTCCAAAGAATCCGGTGGAGGATGAAGGGCTAGGGCATCTTTCAAACATTCTACAGAACAAACCCCAGAGGGCAGCATCATCCCAGGAGACCTCCGCTGCCCAGCGTCTGAACTCAGAGCAGAACCATTCAGCAGAGTGCATCCCCTGTGTCACACTCATCAACATATCCTCTGCCAGAAGCACTCTATCAGGCTCATCATAAATGTGCCCCAGAGCCTCAAAGAACAAATTCACAGACATACATTCAGGAGCAGAGGAAGAGAGAGAGAAAGCCCATGCCTGTGGAGCCCCCCGAAGTAGGGAAACGACTCCCACGCTCTGGAACTCATCCCCGGAGGAGCCGGTCCTAAGAGAAAAAAAAAGCTTGCATCCTTCTCTGAATGACCTGAACTCCCTTTTATCCCCTGAGAAAGGGTCTGGCAATTTGACCAGAGATTCAGGGGATGCCAATGACACATCTCTATCCCCAGCACTAGTAGCCCCTGCAGCGACAGCCCCCTGCACAGTATCCACCAACTGTTGCTGGGTATGTGCCATCGAGTGCTGTTCCACATTAAGTTTGTGGAACATTTGGGTCAGGTGCTTGTATGGGATCCATGAGGATAACACACTTTATTTTTTTTTTCCTTCAGAGGAAAAAAAAACTGAAACGGTCAGCTATAATGTCAGGAACATCGCACTGCACTTGCTCACTGAGCCAGTGCGCGTGTCCTGAGTACAAAGACTGTGCACAAAGATACCTGTGGAGCAGGGTCTCAGTGGTGACAATGCATGCTCCAAGCTCACAGGACCTGAAGCATGTGACTGCTGGGGGCGTGGCCTCAGAGCCACAGAGCCAGGAGCTGCAGGGAAACTCCTAGAAAGGTAACTACTAGACAGTGTAACCAAGGGGCATAGACAGAGACAGAAACCAGATCAAGCCGGGTCAAAGCACGAGATAGCAATACAGTACCAAAGGGATAGACAGAATGGATAGTCAGGACGTAGCAATAGATCAGAAAACCAGAACGGACAATAGACGGTACAATAGGGACAAACTGTAACGGTGTAACGATAGCCAAGCCAGGAGGTCAGAACCGGAAAAGACAATAGTGCCGAAATGAGAAACAGAGTCCAGAGTGAGGGAACGGACCGGGTCATACAAGGGAAGCAAACAAGCAACGCAGAATACACGCACACCAGGGGTCAGACACACCAGAACAACAGTATAGCTGACAGAGAACCCTGGTAAAGAGTGAGTATAAATACCCCTCCCAGATCCAGAAAGAGGCCACGAACATTTAACCCTGTGAGTGCAGGGCAAGAACCCTGTTCAAACCATGACATTTCTACTGTGGTGAAATTGATGCCACTTCTGGGGTATCTGCCAATAATATTTGGAAATCTGAACAATCCTGGTTGGATGTCCAACTGCTGGATTGGATGTATTGGATGAAATGTCGGTCCCAATTATACTACAGTATTTCTACTGTGGTGAAATTGATGTCACTTCCGTGTTGTAAGGCCCTCATTTCTTTAAATGTTAACACTCCTTGTAGGGTAATAAAAAAAGAAGTGATCCAGCTGAGTGCTCTGGTGATTTATTGAATGCTGTTCAGACAATAGAACGTTGTTTACGTGTTTCTGGCTAGATGCCCTTAATCATAACAACTAGTGAATGTTGCCAGTTCCACTATATACCCCCTCTTTAGTAGGGGAAATTAAGTGCAAGAGGAAACGTGTGTCAGCAGATAATGCTGGGTTATACAAGAGTGAATAAGTGAAAAAACAAAACCATGAAAATAAAATAGAAAATATCTACTAAACCACATATAATGCTCTTTCAGATTATGTATAACAAAAAGCTCAATTGAGATTTATTCTGAATAAATGTATATATATATATATATATATATAATGACCAGTGTAATTTAAGAGTCATTAAATTCATAGTTTTATAGTTCATGTTATTAATCATTGTTGATTATTGATAAACAATGATATAAATAAAATATAGAGCAATTATAAGGGTTTTCACAAAAATGATATCAACATAATATATGATACATGATGGTGGAAAACATACATTTATAGATAATCATTATATATGAAATCCTAAGAACTGGAAACAAAAACGAAGACAAAATAAATAGGTCATCTTCTGGTCATCTTGGATAAATATGAACAAGATCCCATGGTGGTTAATCCCGATATTGAAGACATATTCCTTTCTCAAAAAGTTTTTTCAAATCTATCATTATGGGAATGTCCAAATCACCGCAAGCAGCTGTGAGCAAAGTCCTACAACAAATCGTTCCCGACATTAAAGACAAGATCTCCATAAAAGTCTTCCAAACCAAATATGATCTCAATTTCAAGTGGTCATAAATAGACATGGGTAAAATCCTATAGCACTTAATTTAGGAATCATTTCCATGATTAAAGAAAACCAATGGTATTTTCAGGTGTATATCTGTGAAATACAAAAATTGCTGGTTATAAGCAAGGTCATAGTGGTGGACACTATCATGAAATAAAGTGCCAAAGTTGATCCAAAAAAAAATTTTAAAAATTGGAAAAAAAAAAAAAAAAATATATTATTCTACAATCACTGCACAACCACACATATTGTCGCAGTGATTAAAACTCTGGCACCTGAAGGTATCAATACATGTTCAAGTTCACTAAATAAACTACACGATGAACCCAGTTAAATTATCACAGAATTTAAATAGATTTATGTTAAAATCAAATAATGACAATGTAAGGCTTAATCTAGAAACATAATACCAAACAGATCGTCATTGCGGTAACTAATAATGCAACATAATATCTCGTCTAAGGTTCAAGCCTTGTGGGACTCTGGTGTCCAATTGAAAAATCTACCAAGCCTCCCTATTTCTCAAATCATTTAGATTAAAGCCATGTCTAGATTTTTTGTGAAGTTTTTCAATCGCATATGCAGAAAAAAATTCAATTGTTTTGTCATGTTTTTGAATAAAATGTTTCGAAGCCTGTGATATATTTTTTACTGGATTATATTTAAAAATATCATGGAGATGCTCTTTAATTCGGGTACAAACTGAACGTTTTGTACTACCGACATATTTAAGATTGCATTTGGTACATTCTATAATATAGGTGACTAGAGTTGAGCGATACCGTCCGATACTTCAAAGTATCGGATCAGAATGGATCGGCCGATCTTAAAAAAAAGTATCGGTATCGCCGATTCCGATACCGGAAGTCCCATTCAAGTCTATGGGACTTCCGGTATCGGAATAAGAAAAACCCTGTTTTTGCCTTGTACAGCCTCTCTGGGGTCTGTACGGGCCTTTCGGGGGGCTGTGCCGGCCAGCCAGGGGGTCTGTGCAGGCTCCGGTGGTCTGTGCCGGCCTGCCGGGGGGCTGTGCAGGCTATGGTGGGCTGTGCCGGCCTGCCGGGGGGGCTGTGCCGGCCTGCCGGTGGTCTGTGCAGGCTCCGGTGGGCTGTGCCGGCCTGCCGGGGGGCTGTGCCGGCCTGCCGGTGGTCTGTGCAGGCTCCGGTGGGCTGTGCCGGCCTGCCGGGGGTCTGTGCAGGCTTCGGGGGTCTGTGCAGGCATCGTCCGATGGGACTACAAGTCCCATCGGGCGATGCCTGCTACCATGACAGTGATTGACACATTAGACAATGATGGGACAGTAGTAGTCCCATCATCCGGCTAATGTGTTGAATGTAAAAAAAAAAAAAAAAAAAATTACATGCTACATACATACTACATTCATACTACATACTACATACATACTACATTCATACTACATACTACATACATGCTACATTCATACTACATATATACTACATGCAACATACATACTACATATATACTACATGCATGCAACATGCATACTACATATATACTACATGCAACATACATACTACATATATACTACATGCATGCAACATGCATACTACATATATACTACATGCTACATACATACTACATATATGCTACATATATACTACATTCATACAATATACATACATATATACTACATACATACTGCATGCTACATACATACTACATGCTACATACATACCACATATATACTACATACATACTACATGCATGCTACATGCTACATACATACCACATACATACTACATACATACTACATACATACTACATGCATGCTACATACATACTACATATATACTACATGCATGCTACATACATACTACATACATACTACATGCATGCTACATACATACTACATGCTACATACATACCACATACATACTACATACATACTACATACATACTACATGCATGCTACATACATACTGCATGCTACATGCATGCTACATACATACTACATACATACTACATGCTACATACATACCACATACATACTACATACATACTACATATATACTACATGCATGCTACATACATACTGCATGCTACATGCATGCTACATACATACTACATACATACTACATGCTACATACATACCACATATATACTACATACATACTACATACAATACATTCATACAATACATACATAGACATACAGTACATATAACATAGAGTAACATACTTACCAATACTTGTCACATTGTTCCCCGAAGCCATTGTCTTTTACGGAATAAATATTAACATAACAAACCACAAAAATACTCACCCACGATCCGAAGCAGTCCACGAGTGTGTCCCACGACGATCTTGGGTAGAGAACGGAAGCATCAGCTGATGCTGCCGTTCTCTACGGGCTGCAGGAATCCAATGACGGAAGGTAGGTATCCTTCCGCACTGTATTCCTCCGCCACTTAAAAAAAAGTCCCTAGTCTCACTTTATGCCATTGCTGTGTGGGAATTTCCCACCGGCAGGCCGGTACAGACCCCGGGCAGTCCACATAGCCCCCCGGCAGGCCGGCACAGCCCCCCGGCAGGCCGGTACAGACCCCGGGCAGTCCACACAGCCCCCCGGCAGGCCGGCAGAGACCCCCGGAAGGCCCGAAATGACGGCGCATCATGATGTGCACACACCGCGCATCATGATGACGTCAGGCTGTCAATCAACTTTGAGCTTCCGATTCCGATGCCGACTTCCGATATTGAAAAAATATCGGAAGTCGGTATCGGAATTCCGATACAGCAAGTATCGGCCGATACCCGATACTTGCGGTATCGGAATGCTCAACACTATAGGTGACCCATCGAGTATTACAATTCAAGAAGGAACTAATCTGATATTTGCTGTTATTAATTGAGTTGGTAAAAAACTTGCATTTCTTGGCCACTGTGCACATTTTGCAGTTATGCAAACCGCACTTGTAAAAACCCCTCAATGATAACCAATTGCCTTTGGATTGAGAATCATAGAATCATAGAATCATAGAATCGTAGAGTTGGAAGGGACCTCCTGGGCCATCTGGTCCAACCCCCTGCTCAAAGCAGGATTCGCTAAATCATCCCAGTCAGATGTCTGTCCAGCCTCTGTTTGAAGACTTCCATTGAAGGAGAACTCACCACTTCTCGTGGCAGCCTGTTCCACTCATTGATCACTCTAACTGTCAAAAAGTTTTTTCTAATATCTAATCTGTGTCTCTTCCCATTCAGTTTCATCCCATTGCTTCTAGTCTTTCCTTGTGCAAATGAGAATAAAGTTGATCCTTCTACAATGTGACAGCCCTTTAGATATTTGTAGACAGCTATTAAGTCTCCTCTCAGTCTTCTCTTTTGCAAACTAAACATCCCCAAATCCTGCAACCTTTCCTCATAAGACAGGGTTTGCAGACCGGTCACCATTCTGGTCGCTCTTTTCTGAACTTGCTCCAGTTTGTTGATGTCTTTTTTAAAATGTGGTGCCCAAAACTGGACACAATATTCCAGATGAGGTCTGACCAAAGAGGAGTAGAGGGAAATAATGACTTCACGTGATCTAGACTGTATGCTTCTGTTAATACATCCTAGAATTGCATTTGCCTTTTTTGCTGCTGCATCACACTGTTGACTCATATTCAGTCTGTGATCTATTAGTATACCCAAGTCTTTTTCACATGTGCTGTCACTTAGCCCTATTCCTCCCATTCTATATATGCTTTTTTCATTTTTATTGCCCAGATGTAGTACTTTGCATTTCTCCCTGTTAAAAACCATTCTGTTAGTTGCTTACCATTTCATCATTTTCATCCTGTAAAAATCCTATAGCATCTTTGACTTTTCTTTTACTTTTGACATATCCCCAAAATCCTTTATTATTGCTTTTGACATCTCTTGCAAGCCTCAGTTCATTTTCAGCTTTAGCTAATCTGATTTGTGCCCTGCAGGTTCTGCAGACAGCATTATATTCTTCTTTAGATATGCCTCCCTCTTTCCATTTTATAAACATTTTTTTCTTCCTTTTTAGCATGTGCTTAAGTTCTGTGTTCATCCATCCTGGTTTCCTTAAATGCTTCCTATTCTTCCCTCTTTTCGGAATTGTTAACAACTGTGCTTTTAGAATTTCATTTTTCAAGATTTCCCATCCTTCCTGGACATTTTTGTCTTTAAGGATATCCAGCCATTGGATCCCTCCAATTCTCTTTCTGAATCCCTTAAAATCTGCCTTTCTGAAATCTAACCTTGACGTCTGAGTCTTCACAGGTCTTCCACCTCTAGTAATCCAAAATTCTAAAATAGCATGGTCGCTACCTCCTAGGGTCCCAGCCACTTTTACCTCCTCAACCATTTCCTCCCTGTTTATAAGGATTAGATCCAAGGTAGCAGTTCCCCTTGTTTTCTCCCTTACCTTTTGGAAGATAAAGTTGTCAGCAAGAGAGGATAAGAATTTCCTTGACCTGTTAGTTTTGCCTGAGAGAGATTCCCAACAAATGTCTGGATAGTTGAAATCTCCCATGACAACTATGTCATATTTTTTGGAGAACTTGGCCATCTGATGCATAAAGAGTTCATCTATATATTCGGCTTGCACAGGCGGCCTGTAGTAAATGCCTACAATGGTGTCCTTTCCATTGTTCTGTCCTTGTATTCTTACCCAAACAGTTTCCACAGAACTCCCAGTCTCTGAAGCTTCAATCTCTGTGCAGATATACGCATTTCGAACATACAATGCGACACCCCCTCCTCGTTTATCAAGTCTGTTTCTTGCAAATAAGTTGTATCCTTCTAGTCTTGTATTCCAATCATGTGTATTGTCCCACCAAGTTTCAGTGATTCCAATTACATCATATTTCTGTTCCTGTGTTAGTAGTTCCAATTCTCCTTGTTTGTTGCCCATGCTTTGTGCATTAGTATAGAAACATTTTAGTTTGTGATTGGTTTCTCTTTCTCCAATATTTTTATTAATTAGATTCTTTCGTCTTTGTTCTTCCTTTCCACTTCTAATAGCAGAGTTCTCAATAGCATTTGTCAGGTGTATGGCTTTTTCTGGTCTTTTGCTTCCCTTCCCATGTTGTTCTAGTTTAAAGCTCTCCTTACAAGTGTAGCAAGGTGACTTCCAAATACATGCTTTCCAGTCTTCGTAAGGTGCACCCCATCTCTAGCAAGTAGTCCATCGTATAAGTAGTTCACTCCGTGATCCAGAAATCCAAATCCTTGCTGACGGCACCATCGACGTAGCCAGTTGTTCACCTGCAGAATCTTATTCCACCTCCTTGTTCCATGGCCATCCACTGGGAGGATGGAAGAGAAGACCACCTGCGCTCCCAGTTCTTTCACTTTCTTGCCTAAGTCTTCAAAGTCTCTGCAGATGATTTCCAGGTCGTTTCTTGCGGTGTCATTTGTCCCCACATGTAGTAGCAGGAATGGGTAGTCATCTGTAGGTCTGAAGAGTCCTGATATCCTGTCAGACACATCTTTAATTTTTGCACCTGGAAGACAGCACATTTCTCTTGTAGTTATATCCGGTCTGCAGATAGCGGCCTCTGTTCCTCTCAGCAGGGAATCCCCCATGACCACCACTCTCCGTTTCTTCTTCACAACATTTTTCTTTCTCCATCCAGGAGGACTCTGAAGGCGTACAAGGTTGCTGTTTGTTGGCAAAGTCTTATCCTGATGTATTTCTTCATCGTTTTCCTGCGTGAGAGCCTGGTACTGGTTTCTGAGCAGTATGGGTGCTGACTGCCTCCTGATCCTCCTGCTTCTCTGGGTCACATGTCTCCATTCCTCTGTTTCTTCATGTGTACTTCGAATTTCTTCTCTTTCTGTAACATGAAGAGATAATTCTGCTCTGTCCAAGAACTCTTCACCTTCCTTAATGATCTTCAACGTAGCTAACCTCTCTTCGAGATTTTGTAACTTTTCCTCCAACAGGGACACAAGCTTGCATTTGTGGCATGTGAAGTTTGGCTTTTCCACTGGTAAATCTGTGAACATGTAGCAAGAAATGCAGCTCACCAAATGGCTCCTGGCCTCTTCCATCTTGAGATTTCTTAAAAACGATGAAAGATGAGCCAAATTTCGCGCGCCGATAGGCGCGCGGTTTTTCCGATTTCCTCTTTTCAGCTGCAACCGCCAAAACCCAGTGATCGTTGAGCTCGCGGAGACTCTTCACTTATCCCAGAAGGCACTGGGAATATGCAAATGATCTCCTCAAGACTCTTCCCCTGGTTTTCCGATTTCCTCTTTTCAGCTGCAACCGCCAAAACCCAGTGATCGTTGAGCTCGCGGAGACTCTTCACTTATCCCAGAAGGCACTGGGAATATGCAAATGATCTCCTCAAGACTCTTCCCCTGGTTTTCCGATTTCCTCTTTTCAGCTGCAACCGCCAAAACCCAGTGATCGTTGAGCTCGCGGAGACTCTTCACTTATCCCAGAAGGCACTGGGAATATGCAAATGATCTCCTCAAGACTCTTCCCCTGGTTTTCCGATTTCCTCTTTTCAGCTGCAACCGCCAAAACCCAGTGATCGTTGAGCTCGCGGAGACTCTTCACTTATCCCAGAAGGCACTGGGAATATGCAAATGATCTCCTCAAGACTCTTCCCCTGGTTTTCCGATTTCCTCTTTTCAGCTGCAACCGCCAAAACCCAGTGATCGTTGAGCTCGCGGAGACTCTTCACTTATCCCAGAAGGCACTGGGAATATGCAAATGATCTCCTCAAGACTCTTCCCCTGGTTTTCCGATTTCCTCTTTTCAGCTGCAACCGCCAAAACCCAGTGATCGTTGAGCTCGCGGAGACTCTTCACTTATCCCAGAAGGCACTGGGAATATGCAAATGATCTCCTCAAGACTCTTCCCCTGGTTTTCCGATTTCCTCTTTTCAGCTGCAACCGCCAAAACCCAGTGATCGTTGAGCTCGCGGAGACTCTTCACTTATCCCAGAAGGCACTGGGAATATGCAAATGATCTCCTCAAGACTCTTCCCCTGGTTTTCCGATTTCCTCTTTTCAGCTGCAACCGCCAAAACCCAGTGATCGTTGAGCTCGCGGAGACTCTTCACTTATCCCAGAAGGCACTGGGAATATGCAAATGATCTCCTCAAGACTCTTCCCCTGGTTTTCCGATTTCCTCTTTTCAGCTGCAACCGCCAAAACCCAGTGATCGTTGAGCTCGCGGAGACTCTTCACTTATCCCAGAAGGCACTGGGAATATGCAAATGATCTCCTCAAGACTCTTCCCCTGGTTTTCCGATTTCCTCTTTTCAGCTGCAACCGCCAAAACCCAGTGATCGTTGAGCTCGCGGAGACTCTTCACTTATCCCAGAAGGCACTGGGAATATGCAAATGATCTCCTCAAGACTCTTCCCCTGGTTTTCCGATTTCCTCTTTTCAGCTGCAACCGCCAAAACCCAGTGATCGTTGAGCTCGCGGAGACTCTTCACTTATCCCAGAAGGCACTGGGAATATGCAAATGATCTCCTCAAGACTCTTCCCCTGGTTTTCCGATTTCCTCTTTTCAGCTGCAACCGCCAAAACCCAGTGATCGTTGAGCTCGCGGAGACTCTTCACTTATCCCAGAAGGCACTGGGAATATGCAAATGATCTCCTCAAGACTCTTCCCCTGGTTTTCCGATTTCCTCTTTTCAGCTGCAACCGCCAAAACCCAGTGATCGTTGAGCTCGCGGAGACTCTTCACTTATCCCAGAAGGCACTGGGAATATGCAAATGATCTCCTCAAGACTCTTCCCCTGGTTTTCCGATTTCCTCTTTTCAGCTGCAACCGCCAAAACCCAGTGATCGTTGAGCTCGCGGAGACTCTTCACTTATCCCAGAAGGCACTGGGAATATGCAAATGATCTCCTCAAGACTCTTCCCCTGGTTTTCCGATTTCCTCTTTTCAGCTGCAACCGCCAAAACCCAGTGATCGTTGAGCTCGCGGAGACTCTTCACTTATCCCAGAAGGCACTGGGAATATGCAAATGATCTCCTCAAGACTCTTCCCCTGGTTTTCCGATTTCCTCTTTTCAGCTGCAACCGCCAAAACCCAGTGATCGTTGAGCTCGCGGAGACTCTTCACTTATCCCAGAAGGCACTGGGAATATGCAAATGATCTCCTCAAGACTCTTCCCCTGGTTTTCCGATTTCCTCTTTTCAGCTGCAACCGCCAAAACCCAGTGATCGTTGAGCTCGCGGAGACTCTTCACTTATCCCAGAAGGCACTGGGAATATGCAAATGATCTCCTCAAGACTCTTCCCCTGGTTTTCCGATTTCCTCTTTTCAGCTGCAACCGCCAAAACCCAGTGATCGTTGAGCTCGCGGAGACTCTTCACTTATCCCAGAAGGCACTGGGAATATGCAAATGATCTCCTCAAGACTCTTCCCCTGGTTTAGATCTAACAGCACTAGGTGAAAGAATATTGGCTAGTGTGGTAGCCTTTTTATATACTACTTTATAGTTATTTTGTAAAATATTATTTAAGATGTTATCTTCTCTCAAAATAGAAATATTTTTATGAAACATACGTTTGATGATATCAAATTGATTACTGTATTTCAAAACAAGTGTAAGTGAATTATTTTGTGATGTATAGTTCTTCTTCCACTCTTTCGATTTTTGATTTAGTTCTAGTCCTAGTGGATTTTTTAAGTTTTTTGATTTTTTAAATTTTTTATTAGTATCTACTATTTTTTTGGCTCTATTGATCATCCAGTTTTTATATCCTCTAGCTTGTAAGCGATTTTCAATGCTGTTTATTTCTGCGATATAAGAATCAGGGGTATTGCAATTACGGTCTGCTCTAATAATCTCACCCAATGGAATCGCTTTGATTGTGTGAGCTGGATGGTGGCTGGTAGCGTGCAAAATAGTGTTACCAGCTATCTGCTTTCTGTAGGTTTTAGTAAAAATCCTAGAAAACATCCTCCCCTCCAAGGTCAGATCCAAAAATTGGGTGACATTATAATTGTGTTGAACTTTAAATTCAAGATTGAAAATATTATTATTTAAATAAAAAATGAAGTTCTGTATGGCAGACTCACAGCCCATCCATATGATTAACATATCATCTATGAATCTGCCATACCAAATGATATCCTTCAAAAAGGGATTCAATGGATTATAAATGTACAATCCCTCCCACCAGCTCATAGTCAAATTTGCCACAGAGGGTGAATATTTCGCTCCCATTGATACTCCTGCACTCTGAATGAAATACTTGCCATTGAAATAGAAATAATTATTAAGCATAAGAAATTGGACAACATCTATGATGTAATTTATGATGTCCATAGTCATATCAGAATAGATAATTAAATGGTGTTTAAGTGCAGAAAGTGCCACAGCCACAGGTATGGATTGATACAAAGACACCACATGTATAGTTAACCATGAATACCGTGGAGACCACCTTATTTGTTTCATATTTTGGATGACAGAAGAAGTGTCTTTGAGATAACCAGGGACCCTGCGGACAAAAGGTTGTAATATTTTGTCTAGCCATTCCCCTAATTGTTCACTAATGGAACCAATCCCTGATATAATTGGACGCATGGGGGGAGGTAAAATTCCTTTATGTGTTTTGGGTAATGCGTTCATGATGGGGGTAATGGCCTCTGTTTGCTTGAGAAATCTTGCTTCTCTATTGTCAAAGCAACCCAAAGAAAAACCCTCATCTATAAGTTTTTCAAAATGTATTTTTAGTTTATTAGTTGGGTCCGATGGTAGCAGTGAATACGTACTAGTGTCACTTAACATATTCATTATCCATTGGATGTAATCCACAGTGTTCATCACAACCACCGAACCCCCCTTGTCTGAACATTTAATAGTTATGTCCAAATTATCCTTTAGTTGTTTTAATGCAGTTCTTGCCTCAACAGACAAATTATTATTTAGTACAGTTTTTTGACATTCATTGTTACGAAGTGATAAATTTCTGAGATCCCGCTCCATTGTGGTTTGAAATTTATCCATAGCAGGACAACGGTCCTGCGCTGGATAAAATCTTTTATTCTTGACCTTGGGATGATTTTTTCCTATGATATTACTAATTTCTACACTTGATTCTCTTGCTAGATCTTTGAGACAAGAGAGGGCAACCTGATCCTTGAAATTAAATGACTAAAACGAATTATCAAGGTCTGTACTTATTGCACCATCTGCACTGACACTCATGTTATCCTCTTTGTAAAAGTGCTTTCTCAAAACCAAATCTCTTACAAACTTATTGATATCACAAATTGTTGCAAATAAGTCAAAATTACAAGTGGGAGCAAAGTTCAATCCCAAAGAAAGAACCATATTTTGTTCGTCATTGAGATGAAAATTAGACAAATTGATAATGTCATACTTCCCTATGTCTTGCGACGCCGTAAATTTCGCTTTTGGAAAATTCCTGGATCGGTGTTTCCTCCCTCCTCTTCTTCTGTTTTTCTTTTTGGAAAAGTTTTTTTCCTGAAATAATAGTTTTTTGAGCTCGAAGGTTGGACTTGCTGATGGTTTCCTTGATCCAATTCTGAGTCATCGTTTTGACTTACTGATGTATCAAGCTCAGTTGAGCTGAATGAGACTCTAGTAGGTTGCAATTTATTCCAATTTCTATTTCTGTTTTTATTGGTGCGTGGAGTTCTCAATATCGATCTTTGAGGGTTCTCCCAGCGACCCCATTCATATACTTGATTGTTAATATAATCATACGAATCCCTGTTAAATTTCCTCTTCTTTATGTCCATAATTTTTCATCAATTTGTATCTGTGTTGCGTCCTATATATAATCTTGTTTTAGTGTGTCCAAATCTTCTTGGATTTTTTTAAGTTCTTCTTCTTCATGTTTAATAATTAACTGATTAATTTAAAGGAGCAATCCGACAAAATTGAGTTCCATTGTGTCACAAAGTCCTCTGAATAAACATGACTGGGGACTTTTTTAAGTCTTAGACCTCTTGGAATAATCATTTTGTCAGAATAATTCTTTAATGATGTTAAATTCCACCAAAGGCGATTTTCTTTTTCTGCTGACTTGATAATCTTGGATATTGCACTTTCATTATTAGGATTGTTAGGGTTATCATTCAGCTTGGTGAATAGTTCCCTAGCTCGCTCACTTCTCTGCTGGCGATAATCCATTATAAGGTTTAAATTGTTACCTTAAGAAAGTGCTTGCTTCATAGAAACCAAGAGGAGAATTTCTCCACAATGTTGTCTGAATGCATTGAAGAATTTCTGGTCAGCTTGGGAGCACGGAAGGCAATGTAGAAATTTGTTTGAAAGTCCAGCTCACCACCGTCTGACCTCACCGCACCTCAGACTCGGATCCGGCCCTGCCCTGGCTTCACAGCAATAATAAAAAAAGAAGTGATCCAGCTGAGTGCTCTGGTGATTTATTGAATGCTGTTCAGACAATAGAACGTTGTTTACGCGTTTCTGGCTAGACACCCTTAATCATAACAACTAGTGAATGTTGCCAGTTCCACTATATACCCCCTCTTTAGTAGGGGAAATTAAGTGCAAGTGGAAACAAGTGTGTCAGCAGATAATGCTGGGTTATACAAGAGTGAATAAGTGAAAAAACAAAACCATGAAAATAAAATAGAAAATATCTACTAAACCACATATAATGCTCTTTCAGATTATATATAACAAAAAGCTCAATTGAGATTTATTCTGAATAAATTTATATATATATATATATATATATATATATATATATAATGACCAGTGTAATTTATGAGTCATTAAATTCATAGTTTTTATAGTTCATGTTATTAATCATTGTTGATCATTGATAAACAATGATATAAATAAAATATTGAGCACTTATAAGGGTTTTCACAAAAATGATATCAACATAATATATGATACATGATGGTGGAAAACATACATTTATAGATAATCATTATATATGAAATCCTAAGAACTGGAAACAAAAACGAAGACAAAATGAATAGGTCATCTTCTGGTCATCTTGGATAAATATGAACAAGATCCCATGGTGGTTAATCCCGATATTGAAGACATATTCCTTTCTCAAAAAGTTTTTTCAAATCTATCATTATGGGAATGTCCAAATCACCGCAAGCAGCTGTGAACAAAGTCCTACAACAAATCGTTCCCGAAATTAAAGACAAGATCTCCATAAAAGTCTTCCAAACCAAATATGATCACAATTTCAAGTGGTCATAAATAGACATGGGTAAAATCCTATAGCACTTAATTTAAGAATCATTTCCATGATTAAAGAAAACCAATGGTATTTTCAGGTGTATATCTGTGAAATACAAAAATTGCTGGTTATAAGCAAGGTCATAGTGGTGGACACTATCATGAAATAAAGTGCCAAAGTTGATCCAAAATAAAAAAAAAATATTATTCTACAATCACTGCACAACCACACATATTGTCGCAGTGATTAAAACTCTGGCACCTGAAGGTATCAATACATGTTCAAGTTCACTAAATAAACTACACGATGAACCCAGTTAAATTATCACAGAATTTAAATAGATTTATGTTAAAATCAAATAATGACAATGTAAGGCTTAATCTAGAAACATAATACCAAACAGATCGTCATTGCGGTAACTAATAATGCAACATAATATCTCGTCTAAGGTTCAAGCCTTGTGGGACTCTGGTGTCCAATTGAAAAATCCACCAAGCCTCGCTATTTCTCAAATCATTTAGATTAAAACCATGTCTAGATTTTTTGTGAAGTTTTTCAATCGCATATGCAGAAAAAAATTCAATTGTTTTGTATGTTTTTGAATAAAATGTTTCGAAGCATGTGATATATTTTTACTGGATTATATTTAACAATATCATGGAAATGCTCTTTAATTCGGGTACAAACTGAACGTTTTGTACTACCGACATATTTAAGATTGCATTTAGTACATTCTATAATAAAGGTGACCCATCGAGTATTACAATTCAAGACGGAACTAATCTGATATTTGTTGTTATTAATTGAGTTGGTAAAAAACTTGCATTTCTTGGCCACTGTGCACATTTTGCAGTTATGCAAGCAGCACTTGTAAAAACCCCTCAATGATAACCAATTGCCTTTGGATTGAGAAGATCTAATAGCACTAGGTGAAAGAATATTGGCTAGTGTGGTAGCCTTTTTATATACTACTTTATAGTTATTTTGTAAAATATTATTTAAGATGTTATCTTCTCTCAAAATAGAAATATTTTTATGAAACATACGTTTGATGATATCAAATTGATTACTGTATTTCAAAACAAGTGTAAGTGAATTGTTTTGTGATGTATAGTTCTTCTTCCACTCTTTCGATTTTTGATTTAGTTCTATTCCTAGTGGATTTTTTAAGTTTTTTGATTTTTTTAAAAATTTTTATTAGTATCTACTATTTTTTTGGCTCTATTGATCATCCAGTTTTTATATCCTCTAGCTTGTAAGCGATTTTCAATGCTGTTTATTTCTGCGATATAAGAATCAGGGGTATTGCAATTACGGTCTGCTCTAATAATCTCACCCAATGGAATCGCTTTGATTGTATGAGCTGGATGGTGGCTGGTAGCGTGCAAAATAGTGTTACCAGCTATCTGCTTTCTGTAGGTTTTAGTAAAAATCCTAGAAAACATCCTCCCCTCCAAGGTCAGATCCAAAAATTGGGTGACATTATAATTGTGCTGAACTTTAAATTCAAGATTGAAAATATTATTATTTAAATAAAAAATGAAGTTCTGTATGGCAGACTCACAGCCCATCCATATGATTAACATATCTTCTATGAATCTGCCATACCAAATGATATCCTTCAAAAATGGATTCAATGGATTATAAATGTACAATCCCTCCCACCAGCTCATAGTCAAATTTGCCACAGAGGGTGAATATTTCGCTCCCATTGAAACTCCTGCACTCTGAATGAAATACTTGCCATTGAAATAGAAATAATTATTAAGCATAAGAAATTGGACAACATCTACGATGTAATTTATGATGTCCATAGTCATATCAGAAAAGGTAATTAAATGGTGTTTAAGTGCAGAAAGTGCCACAGCCACAGGTATGGATTGATACAAAGACACCACATCTATAGTTAACCATGAATACCGTGGAGACTACCTTATTTGTTTCATATTTTGGATGACAGAAGAAGTGTCTTTGAGATAACCAGGGACCCTGCGGACAAAAGGTTGTAATATTTTGTCTAGCCATTCCCCTAATTGTTCACTAATGGAACCAATCCCTGATATAATTGGACGCATGGGGGGAGGTAAAATTCCTTTATGTGTTTTGGGTAATGCGTGCATGATGGGGGTAATGGCCTCTGTTTGCTTGAGAAATCTTGCTTCTCTATTGTCAAAGCAACCCAAAGAAAAATCCTCATCTATAAGTTTGTCAAAATGTATTTTTAGTTTATTAGTTGGGTCCGATGGTAGCGGTGAATACGTACTAGTGTCACTTAACATATTCATTATCCATTTAAATGAATCAGTTTAATTATTATTAAACATGAAGAAGAAGAGCTAAAAAAAATCCAAGAAGATTTGGACACACTAAAACAAGATTATATAAAGGACGCAACACAGATACAAATTGATGAACTGGAAGCAAATATTAAAATATCTGTTGACAAAGCAGAAAATAAAATTATGGACATAAAGAAGAGGAAATTTAACAGGGATTCGTATGATTACATTAACAATCAAGTATATGAATGGGGTCGCTGGGAGAACCCTCAAAGATCGATATTGAGAACTCCACGCACCAATAAAAACAGAAATAGAAATTGGAATAAATTGCAACCTACTAGAGTCTCATTCAGCTCAACTGAGCTTGATACATCAGTAAGTCAAAACGATGACTCAGAATTGGATCAAGGAAACCATCAGCAAGTCCAACCTTCGAGCTCAAAAAACTATTATTTCAGGAAAAAAACTTTTCCAAAAAGAAAAACAGAAGAAGAGGAGGGAGGAAACACCGATCCAGGAATTTTCCAAAAGCGAAATTTACGATGTCGCAAGACATAGGGAAGTATGACATTATCAATTTGTCTAATTTTCATCTCAATGACGAACAAAATATGGTTCTTTCTTTGGGATTGAACTTTGCTCCCACTTGTAATTTTGACTTATTTGCAACAATTTGTGATATCAATAAGTTTGTAAGAGATTTGGTTTTGAGAAAGCACTTTTACAATGAGGATAACATGAGTGTCAGTGCAGATGGTGCAATAAGTACAGACCTTGATAATTCGTTTGAGTCATTTAATTTCAAGGATCAGGTTGCCCTCTCTTGTCTCAAAGATCTAGCAAGAGAATCAAGTGTAGAAATTAGTAATATCATAGGAAAAAATCATCCCAAGGTCAAGAATAAAATATTTTATCCAGCGCAGGACCGTTGTCCTGCTATGGATAAATTTCAAACCACAATGGAGCGGGATCTCAGAAATTTATCACTTCGTAACAATGAATGTCAAAAAACTGTACTAAATAATAATTTGTCTGTTGAGGCAAGAACTGCATTAAAACAACTAAAGGATAATTTGGACATAACTATTAAATGTTCAGACAAGGGGGGTTCGGTGGTTGTGATGAACACTGTGGATTACATCCAATGGATAATGAATATGTTAAGTGACACTAGTACGTATTCACCGCTACCATCGGACCCAACTAATAAACTAAAAATACATTTTGACAAACTTATAGATGAGGGTTTTTCTTTGGGTTGCTTTGACAATAGAGAAGCAAGATTTCTCAAGCAAACAGAGGCCATTACCCCCATCATGCACGCATTACTCAAAACACATAAAGGAATTTTACCTCCCCCCATGCGTCCAATTATATCAGGGATTGGTTCCATTAGTGAACAATTAGGGGAATGGCTAGACAAAATATTACAACCTTTTGTCCGCAGGGTCCCTGGTTATCTCAAAGACACTTCTTCTGTCATCCAAAATATGAAACAAATAAGGTGGTCTCCACGGTATTCATGGTTAACTATAGATGTGGTGTCTTTGTATCAATCCATACCTGTGGCTGTGGCACTTTCTGCACTTAAACACCATTTAATTATCTATTCTGATATGACTATGGACATCATAAATTACATCGTAGATGTTGTCCAATTTCTTATGCTTAATAATTATTTCTATTTCAATGGCAAGTATTTCATTCAGAGTGCAGGAGTTTCAATGGGAGCGAAATATTCACCCTCTGTGGCAAATTTGACTATGAGCTGGTGGGAGGGATTGTACATTTATAATCCATTGAATCCCTTTTTGAAGGATATAATTTGGTATGGCAGATTCATAGATGATATGTTAATCATATGGATGGGCTGTGAGTAGTGTTGAGCATTCCGATACCGCAAGTATCGGGTATCGGCCGATACTTGCTGTATCGGAATTCCGATACCGACTTCCGATATTTTTTCAATATCGGAATTCGGCATCGGAATCGGAAGTTCAAAGTTGATTGACAGCCTGACGTCATCATGATGCGCGGTGTGTGCGCATCATGATGCGCCGTCATTTCGGGCCTTCCGGGGGTCTCTGCCGGCCTGCCGGGGGGCTGTGCCGGCCTGCTGGGGGGCTGTGTGGACTGCCCGGGGTCTGTACCGGCCTGCCGGGGGGCTGTGCCGGCCTGCCGGTGGTCTGTGCACCCTGTGGGGGTCTGTACCGGCCTGCCGGGGGGCTGTGCCGGCCTGCCGGTGGTCTGTGCACCCTGTGGGGGTCTGTACCGGCCTGCCGGGGGGCTGTGTCGGCCTGCCGGGGGGCTGTGCTGATGTCCGGGGGTCTGTGCAAGCATCGTCCGATGGGACTACAAGTCCCATCGGGCGATGCCTGCTACCATGACAGTGATTGACACATTAGCCAATGATGGGACAGTAGTAGTCCCATCATCCGGCTAATGTGTTAAATGTTAAAAAATAAAAAAAAATAAAAAATACTACATACATACTACATGCATGCTACATACATACTACATGCTACATACATACTACATATATACTACATACATACTACATACATGCTACATACATACTACATGCATGCTACATACATACTACATGCATGCTACATACATACTACATGCATGCTACATGCATGCTACATACATACTACATGCTACATACATACCACATACATACTACATACATACTACATACTACATATATACTACATGCATGCTACATACATACTACATGCTACATACATACTACATATATACTACATGCATGCTACATACATACTACATATATACTACATGCATGCTACATACATACTGCATGCTACATACATACTACATACATACTACATGCTACATACATACCACATATATACTACATACATACAATACATTCATACAATACATACATAGACATACAGTACATATAACATAGAGTAACATACTTACCAATACTTGTCACATTGTTCCCCGAAGCCATTGTCTTTTCCGGAATAAATATTAACATAACAAACCACAAAAATACTCACCCACGATCCGAAGCAGTCCACGAGTGTGTCCCACGACGATCTTGGGTAGAGAACTGCAGCATCAGATGATGCTGCCGTTCTCTACGGGCTGCAGGAATCCAATGACGGAAGGTAGGTATCCTTCCGCACTGTATTCCTCCGCCACTTAAAAAAAAAAAAAGTCCCTAGTCTCACTTTATGCCATTGCTGTGTGGGAAAATTCCCACGCAGCAATGGCATAAAGTGAGACTAGGGACTTTTTTTTTTTTTAAGTGGCGGAGGAATACAGTGCGGAAGGATACCTACCTTCCGTCATTGGATTCCTGCAGCCCGTAGAGAACGGCAGCATCAGCTGATGCTGCAGTTCTCTACCCAAGATCGTCGTGGGACACACTCGTGGACTGCTTCGGATCGTGGGTGAGTATTTTTGTGGTTTGTTATGTTAATATTTATTCCGGAAAAGACAATGGCTTCGGGGAACAATGTGACAAGTATTGGTAAGTATGTTACTCTATGTTATATGTACTGTATGTCTATGTATGTATTGTATGAATGTATTGTATGTAGTATGTATGTAGTATATATGTGGTATGTATGTAGCATGTAGTATGTATGTAGTATGTATGTAGCATGCAGTATGTATGTAGCATGCATGTAGTATATATGTAGTATGTATGTAGCATGTAGTATGTATGTAGCATGTAGTATGTATGTAGCATGCATGTAGTATATATGTAGTATGTAGCATGTAGTATGTATGTAGCATGCATGTAGTATATATGTAGTATGTAGCATGTAGTATGTATGTAGCATGCATGTAGTATATATGTAGTATGTAGCATGTAGTATGTATGTAGCATGCATGTAGTATGTATGTAGCATGCATGTAGTATGTATGTGGTATGTATGTAGCATGTAGTATGTATGTAGCATGCATGTAGTATATATGTGTTATGTATGTAGCATGTAGCATGCATGTAGTATGTATGTAGTATGCATGTAGTATATATGTGTTATGTATGTAGCATGTAGCATGCATGTAGCATGCATGTAGTATGTATGTAGTATGTATGTAGTATATATGTGGTATGTATGTAGCATGTAGTATGTATGTAGCATGCAGTATGTATGTAGCATGCATGTAGTATATATGTAGTATGTATGTAGTATATATGTAGTATGTATGTTGCATGTAGTATTTATGTAGTATGAATGTAGCATGTATGTAGTATGTAGTATGAATGTAGCATGTATGTAGTATGCATGTTGTATATATGTAGCATGTAATTTTTTTTTTTTTTTTTTACATTTAACACATTAGCCGGATGATGGGACTACTACTGTCCCATCATTGGCTAATGTGTCAATCACTGTCATGGTAGCAGGCATCGCCCGATGGGACTTGTAGTCCCATCGGACGATGCCTGCACAAACCCCCGAAGCCTGCACAGACCACCGGCAGGCCGGCACAGCCCCCCGGCAGGCCGGCACAGCCCCCCGGAGCCTGCACAGACCACCGGCAGGCCGGCACAGCCCCCAGGCAGGCCGGCACAGCCCCCCGGAGCCTGCACAGCCCCCCGGCAGGCCGGCACAGCCCACCGGAGCCTGCACAGCCCCCCGGCAGGCCGGCACAGCCCCCCGGCAGGCCGGCACAGACCACCGGAGCCTGCACAGACCCCCTGGCAGGCCGGCACAGCCCCCCGAAAGGCCCGTACAGACCCCAGAGAGGCTGTACAAGGGCAGGAAAGGGTTTTTCTTATTCCGATACCGGAAGTCCCATAGACTTGAATGGGACTTCCATTATCGGAATCGGCGATACCGATACTTTTTTTAAAGATCGGCCGATACCATCCGATACGATACTTTGAAGTATCGGACGGTATCGCTCAACTCTAGCTGTGAGTATGCCATACAGAACTTCATTTTTTATTTAAATAATAATATTTTCAATCTTGAATTTAAAGTTCAGCACAATTATAATGTCACCCAATTTTTGGATCTGACCTTGGAGGGGAGGATGTTTTCAAGGATTTTTACTAAAACCTACAGAAAGCAGATAGCTGGTAACACTATTTTGCACGCTACCAGCCACCATCCAGCTCATACAATCAAAGTGATTCCATTGGGTGAGATTATTAGAGCAGACCGTAATTGCAATACCCCTGATTCTTATATCGCAGAAATAAACAGCATTGAAAATCACTTACAAGCTAGAGGATATAAAAACTGGATGATCAATAGAGCCAAAAAAATAGTAGATTCTAATAAAAAATTTAAAAAATCAAAAAACTTAAAAAATCCACTAGGACTAGAACTAAATCAAAAATTGAAAGAGTGGAAGAAGAACTATACATCACAAAATAATTCACTTACACTTGTTTTGAAATACAGTAATCAATTTGATATCATCAAAGGTATGTTTCATAAAAACATTTCTATTTTGAGAGAACATAACATCTTAAATAATATTTTACAAAATAACTTTAAAGTAGTATATAAAAAGGCTACAACACTAGCCAATATTCTTTCACCTAGTGCTATTAGATCTTCTCAATCCAAAGGCAATTGGTTATCATTGAGGGGTTTTTACAAGTGCGGTTTGCATAACTGCAAAATGTGCACAGTGGCCAAGAAATGCAAGTTTTTTACCAACTCAATTAATAACAACAAATATCAGATTAGTTCCTTCTTGGATTGTAATACTCGATGGGTCACCTTTATTATAGAATGTACCAAATGCAATCTTAAATATGTCGGTAGTACAAAACGTTCAGTTTGTACCCGAATTAAAGAGCATCTCCATGATATTGTTAAATATAATCCAGTAAAAAATATATCACATGCTTCGAAACATTTTATTCAAAAACATGACAAAACAATTGAATTTTTTTCTGCATATGCGATTGAAAAACTTCACAAAAAATCTAGACATGGCTTTAATCTAAATGATTTGAGAAATAGGGAGGCTTGGTGGATTTTTCAATTGGACACCAGAGTCCCACAAGGCTTGAACCTTAGACGAGATATTATGTTGCATTATTAGTTACCGCAATGACGATCTGTTTGGTATTATGTTTCTAGATTAAGCCTTACATTGTCATTATTTGATTTTAACATAAATCTATTTAAATTCTGTGATAATTTAATTGGGTTCATCGTGTAGTTTATTTAGTGAACTTGAACATGTATTGATACCTTCAGGTGCCAGAGTTTTAATCACTGCGACAATATGTGTGGTTGTGCAGTGATTGTAGAATAATATTTTTTTTTTTTTTT
Source organism: Dendrobates tinctorius (assembly GCF_039654945.1). Classification (NCBI taxonomy): domain Eukaryota; kingdom Metazoa; phylum Chordata; class Amphibia; order Anura; family Dendrobatidae; genus Dendrobates; species Dendrobates tinctorius. The sequence goes on from NW_027361684.1 coordinate 61,146,171, forward strand.
TTTGGATCAACTTTGGCACTTTATTTCATGATAGTGTCCACCACTATGACCTTGCTTATAACCAACAATTTTTGTATTTCACAGATATACACCTGAAAATACCATTGGTTTTCTTTAATCATGGAAATCATTCCTAAATTAAGTGCTATAGGATTTTACCCATGTCTATTTATGACCACTTGAAATTGTGATCATATTTGGTTTGGAAGACTTTTATGGAGATCTTGTCTTTAATGTCGGGAACGATTTGTTGTAGGACTTTGTTCACAGCTGCTTGCGGTGATTTGGACATTCCCATAATGATAGATTTTAAAAAACTTTTTGAGAAAGGAATATGTCTTCAATATCGTGATTAACCACCATGGGATCTTGTTCATATTTATCCAAGATGACCAGAAGATGACCTATTCATTTTGTCTTCGTTTTTGTTTCCAGTTCTTAGGATTTCATATATAATGATTATTGTAGGGATGTGACTCGCTCAGGTGCAGCGGGAGACAATCATGAGGCAGGTTCTTCCCAAAGTTCATGAGGTTTATTTGCTCCATAAACCATAACTCAGCATATCACCAAAATAGCCTCTAGCTTAGGCACAAAAGAACATAAATGTCCGTGGCTTCAGACTCGGACCGAGAGTCTCAGCACATGCTGGGAGGTGTAGTCCTCCCCATATACAACTAATATACATAGGCCAGGGCGATGTCCAGAGCAGCGCTCTATCTGCAGCCGCAGACACAGGAAGGCTTCTCCTTCCTTGGAACACAGACAACTCTCTGTAGTGTCCCACCTGGACACATGGAAGTCTGTCCACACTCTGCCAGACTTCCTCACAGTCTCTCTCACATGTGCCAAACACCTCAATTACATAGCCCTGTAACCACACCCACAGGTGATCACATGACTATGACATCACTAAAGGTTGTATAGACACACACAGGCTTCCCTGACTCAGTGTAACAGAAAGATCAGCAGTACCTCTGCTGATCAATACACCCTGGAGCCTGCATCCCAAGGCCACCCACCTTGAGACCCATAATGGTCATTTAGGACCCTGCTCCTGTTACCACACTGAATGTGCCTGTACACCCGTCCTGGGACACCCACGCAGCGCCCCCTAGCTGACATAGTGGTAACTACACCACATACCTCCCCCCTCTGTTCAAACTTGTGGGGTTGAACACATGACATCACCCAGGGATCTTGAGACCTGGCACCCATGTCACCTTGCCCTACCAGTCGGGAGGACCATCTCCGTCTGTTTCGGCAGTCATACTGCATATTTACGTTAGGCCTCCCCTGCCCCCAGCGGTCAGTATCTCGGCCTTGGGCCTTCCCGTCAACGTCCGTCAGTGTGACCAGACACTCTTTAGTCTCCACCTGTCTGCAGTGTGCTCCATCACGCGACCTTTCTCTCACTGACTGGCTCTCCCAGTTCGCACGGTCATGAGTCCCACGTACAGCTGGGCCAACTGGCTGGTCTGAGTCTGATACTCTGTCGCTATGTCCACCACCAAGTCTCGTGCCTATGTTACTAAGATTAGACCGGCCACTTGCGGACTCTCAACATTCTTGCCTTCGACTACCTGTCCTTTCATTCCTTGGAGGATCCCTTCGGGTCCTTACACCTTGGGTTGGAGGGGGACGCCACCTGACATTCTGTATCTGCTTATTCACCTGCAGTCGATCCTGTCTTAGCTGCTCAATCTCCTTCAGGTACGCTACCCGATATTCCAGGAGCATGCGAAGCTTCCCAATGCTTTCCACCGAACCAACCACAATGACAGGAACCATGTCATCTTCAATAGCGACTTGGATTTCAGCAGCAGGTGGGATCCTCACTCTCTTCACACTGGATCGATTCACCATCTCCTGCATTACCTTTCCAAGTCTGCCAACAACTTTCCCCACCAGATTTTTGGGTACCGGAATTATGTCTTCCACAAAGCCCAGCCGACTTTGAGCTTCCCTTGCAAGCTCCAGACGTCGAGCGGCTTTCCTATTACGCTCCACGAGCATCTGTTTTGTGCGGAGACATTGTAGGTGCATCTCCTTCAGGACAGCCACCCTTCTCTCTGTGTCTTCCGTTTCTGCCAGTATCACCAACTGGTCTGTTTCTGGTGCCCAGCTCACACTATAGGCCTTTACTGCCTTTTTAAAAGTCTCATGCACACCTTCGCTGGCACACGCTTCTCGCACGTCTTCGGGTACCTCCATCACGCACTTGAAGGTCATGGACTTGCTCTCATCCTGGACAGATGGCTCTGGGTTCCCCACGGACACTTCCCTCAAGGTATCTGCCAAGACCGGGTGACTGTCTTGTGCAGCTCTTGGCTCACCATCTTCCTGAGATTTACAGTCTTCAGGACCCTTTTCCAAGATGGGCTTTGGCAGTTCTGCCTTGCTATCAGTCGGGCAAGGCCGCTGTACGTCTTCGCCCATCCACTTCTCCTGTAGAAGACCTTTTACTACTCCACTGAGTTCTTGCAGAACTTTATCTCGCTCCTCTGCCAGGTAGCGACGCTGATCCTCTCTCCTGAGAATCTCCTGTTGATGCTTCTCTTGGGCCTCTCTGAGCACCTCCATATCTTCCAACAGGGTCTTGTTCATGGTTTTACATGCTGACAGGTGACCTCTGAGCTCAGAGACTTCCTTCTCCAGCTCATCCACTCTGTGCTCAGCTGCTTGCCTTAGGACTCTTTCCCGTTCGACATGTTCTGTTACAGTCTCCTTTATCAGCTGTATCTCACGATCTTGTTCTCTTTTGGCCAGCACGTGTCTCACCACTACCTCTTTAATTATATCATCAAAGGGTACCACTGGGTCAGTCACACCAGTCGAGTGAACCCTCCAGTTACCGTCCAGCACCAATGTGTCTAGTCCAGTAGTCTCATCTCCCAGCCCACCATCTGTCTTATCACGAGACGTCAGGTCCGTCAGTTGGGCAGATGTACTTCTTCCTCTGGTCAGTTCTACCTCTGACCTGTCCATGTCAGGAGCCGTCACTGTTTCAGTGTCTGCTTGCCCCACAGTCGAAGCATCTCCACCGTCCGACCAAACGTCATCAAACAAAAGAAAGTCCCGGCCCCTCTCCCAGGCATAGACTAAGTCCCGTGGTATCCCTCTACCTTGGCACTCACCACCTTTGGTCCCCTCAAACACTACTGTGTCTACTGCGTAGTTCACCGTGACCCCGTGTTTACAGCGAACCCTGACGTTTTTCTCGGTCAGAGAGAAAACGAGAGGCGTTCCTGTCAGAGTCACCTGACTCTCTGAGTCCAGCCGACCAAAGGCTCCTTCCCGGTGCAGCATCACTGTACACATCTGTGGCCCGTCATTACTACCCAGAAAGGATATTCCACATTCTGAAAAAGACCTGCACATACACTGCGGTACTCCAGACATACCTACTGAGTCACCCAGTGCTGTCACTTCTTCACACTTGGCCACTTTCTGGACCACCACCCCACTTTGGGTTGCCACTCCAATTTGGGTCACCGCCCCCTTTTGGGACTCAACCCCTTTTTGGGTTACCACTCCAATTTGGGTCACCGCCCCCTTTTGTGACTCCACCCCTTTTTGGGTTACCACTCCAATTTGGGTCACCACCCCCTTTTGGGACTCCACCCCTTTTTTGGTTACCACTCCCTTTTGGGTCACCGCCCCCTTTTGGGATTTCCCCATGTCCGTTCTGCAGAACTTCTTATGCCACAGTTCACACAGTACAGTTTGTCTTTTAACGATACCACACAAGTCTTTGTTGGCACCACCACAGCTCCTGCTGTCACTGATCACCGGCACCTCCGGCTGCTGTTCACACACACACACAGCGGCTGGTGTCACTGCAGTTCCTGCTGCGCAGTCTTCGTGGACCCACTGATCCACCAGAAGCCGCTTGTCCCCTTCTTAACCCCGCCGGGTTACCGGAAACCGCTTGTCACCCCTCAATAGTTGTGTAAAGCCACAACTACTGTATCCGCTTAGTCACATGCAATAAAGCTGCAGCAGGATGGCGTAGACAGACAGCGTCTGCTACCAATGCTCCCAGGGCAGATCCCAAAAAGAAAACACCAGGTCCCTGTGCTGCGAGACCTTTGTGACCCCACTGAGCCACAGCAAGCACCTTCAGGTTTTGCAGAGGAAAAGAAAAAAAAAACAAAAACACGTGCACAGTCTCTCATGTCCTGTCCGTGTGCTGTTCAGGACGTACCGTCTCCACCTGAGACCGTCCAACACACAGGCGCACACCGGGTGCTATTCAGGGAGCAGCCCTCCTCCCAGGGTTTCCCAACACACCGGTCTCACCAGGTCCAGGGGCTCAGCGAGTGCTATTCAGGACATCCGTCTCCTCCTGAGACTGCCCAACACACGCCTCACCAGGTCCAAGGTCATAGCACGTGCTTCAGGGCTCCTCCCAACACTGACCCTCCAGGACCTTGCTCACTGACCCCTCCAGGAACACAGTCTCTCACTGACCCTGGTCAGTGCAACACAGACTCCTGTCTGTTACCTGTGTTGGCCACACAGGTTCCTGGACGCCTCTTCTCCTCAGAGGTATCCCACAAATATTAACACAGTCACTTTCTCTGACCTCGGTCAGTATTACTCACGGTTGTCAGACCATCTGCTCTCCTGGCTCAGAATTGCCAGCACTGCCACATGTGCTTCTGGGAATCGCTGCCCGCAGTCTGTCACCAATTGTAGGGATGTGACTCGCTCAGGTGCAGCGGGAGACAATCATGAGGCAGGTTCTTCCCAAAGTTCATGAGGTTTATTTGCTCCATAAACCATAACTCAGCATATCACCAAAATAGCCTCTAGCTTAGGCACAAAAGAACATAAACGTCCGTGGCTTCAGACTTGGACCGAGAGTCTCAGCACATGCTGGGAGGTGTAGTCCTCCCCATATACAACTAATATACATAGGCCAGGGCGATGTCCAGAGCAGCGCTCTATCTGCAGCCGCAGACACAGGAAGGCTTCTCCTTCCTTGGAACACAGACCACTCTCTGTAGTGTCCCACCTGGACACATGGAAGTCTGTCCACACTCTGCCAGACTTCCTCACAGTCTCTCTCACATGTGCCAAACACCTCAATTACATAGCCCTGTAACCACACCCACAGGTGATCACATGACTATGACATCACTAAAGGTTGTATAGACACACACAGGCTTCCCTGACACAGTGTAACAGAAAGATCAGCAGTACCTCTGCTGATCAATACACCCTGGAGCCTGCATCCCAAGGCCACCCACCTTGAGACCCATAATGGTCATTTAGGACCCTGCTCCTGTTACCACACTGAATGTGCCTGTACACCCGTCCTGGGACACCCACGCAGCGCCCCCTAGCTGACATAGTGGTAACTACACCACATTATCTATAAATGTATGTTTTCCACCATCATGTATCATATATTATGTTGATATCATTTTTGTGAAAACCCTTATAATTGCTCTATATTTTATTTATATCATTGTTTATCAATGATCAACAATGATTAATAACATGAACTATAAAAACTATGAATTTAATGACTCATAAATTACACTGGTCGTTATATATATATATATATATATATATAAATTTATTCAGAATAAATCTCAATTGAGCTTTTTGTTATATATAATCTGAAAGAGCATTATATGTGGTTTAGTAGATATTTTCTATTTTATTTTCATGGTTTTGTTTTTTCACTTATTCACTCTTGTATAACCCAGCATTATCTGCTGACACACATGTTTCCACTTGCACTTAATTTCCCCTACTAAAGAGGGGGTATATAGTGGAACTGGCAACATTCACTAGTTGTTATGATTAAGGGCGTCTAGCCAGAAACGCGTAAACAACGTTCTATTGTCTGAACAGCACTCAATAAATCACCAGAGCACTCAGCTGGATCACTTCTTTTTTTATTATTGCTGTGCGGCCAGGGCAGGGCCAGATCCGAGTCTGAGGTGCGGTGAGGTCAGACGGTGGTGAGCTGGACTTTCAAACAAACTCCTTGTAGGGTATTCAGCTGCTGGATTTGGTGTAGTGAAAGACCTGTCGGTTCCTCTTCTACTATTTCTACTGTGGTGAAATTGATGCCACTTTGGTGGTGTCTGCCAATAATGTTTGGAAATGTGAACACTCCTGGGTTGGTCTCCTTCATGGGTGTTGCCTGTAGCAGTAGGCCTCCGAAATCGTCAGACCGCTAGTTCCTTGGACTCAACTACCCATGTTACTATCCTTAAATTTTTCTGACAATGTTAGTCTACAAAACTGATATTTGTGCCACCTGAGTGTGGCTCAGCATGAAAGCAGGTAGAGGTGTTGCATGTGTTATCAGGTCTCCCAGCAAAGGGGCCTTACACCGATACCTGACCCATGTAGCTTTTACTGTGACGTTCATTGGAAAGCTGTAGATGCTGTCACAGACCTTGATACTTCATGCCTGGCTGACTGCTGCAGTTCCATGCTGCATTTTGTACTGTGGGTGAAATGAGGCCACTTTCCTCCTGTCTGTCACTCATTTGATATGTTTTCACAGCATTTGGGGCCGTTCTACGGTGTTAAGCATATGTTTGTTTTTGCCTCCCATTGACGTCAATAGTGTTTGGTAATGTTCAGTGAATATTCGACGAACTAATCGGTGAATATTGCAAATTCGGAGAATGTACATTGAAATATTCGCTCATCTCTACTAACCCCAGAAATGTGGACAAGTTCTTGTGGACAGGGACGCTACATTTCCCATATGGCAAACTGGGTTAACCTGGTGAAGTCTGGGACAGAGTCAGATGCTGGGACATCACACATCTTACCCACACCAAGAATAGCGGGCTCAACTTCCACCATAGTTTTATTCTCCTTGTATTACAGTTCCTGTCTCTCCTCCTCCTCCTCTTACTCATCCTCAGCGCAACTAGCCTCCCCGTCACTAGGGAAGTTTGCAGCATTGCCTTGGTGAAGCAGCAGCATGCTCTGCTGAAGCTTATCTGTTTAGGTGCTAAAGCTCACAACGCAGCCGAGCTGTTGAAAGGAATAAAAGAACAGCTCAACCAGTGGCTCTCCCCACTGAGCCTCCAACCAAGTCTGGTTGTGTGCAATAATGGGCGTAACTTGGTGGCAGCTTTAAAGCTTGGCAAGCTGGTACACATTCCATGCATGGCCCATGTGCTGAACTTGGATGTACATTGTTTTTTTAAAACAAACCCTGACTTGGCAGACCTACTTGCCAAGGTACTCTGTGTCAGTGCACATTTCTGAAAGTCATCTCAGGCTTTTGCCAGTCTAGCTTCGCTGCAGCAGCTTAGCAGTTTGCCTCTTCACCAACTGATTTGTGACCTGCCCACATGCTGCAATTCGACCTTCCATATTTTGGCAAGGCTTAGTGATCAGCAGAGAGTATTTTCTGAATTCCAGCTTCTCAATGCCTGTCAGAGTAACACTCAGCCCCCACACATAGCAACCGCTGAGTGGGTGTGGATCTCTGACATATGTGAGGTTCTTCAAAACTTTGGGTACTGTATCAAGATGGTGTGCACTGATGATGCTATTATGAGCATAAACATTTTGCTGCTCTGTGTATTAAAATGTTCACTGCTGAATCTAAAAGAGGAAGCTTTGAATACTGAGCAGGTGGCTATGGAGTAAGATTTTACAGTGGCTGCTACCACACAGCCCAGCCTCACTTAATAATCACAGGCCACATTGTATGATGACAAGGAACAGGAGGAGGAGGAGGAGGATGAGGAGGAGGAACAGTAGTTTATTGTCTGTGCTACAGATGGGACTCCCAATCTCAGCTTCATGCCTGTCCAACATGGATTGCCTGAAGAGGAAGAGGAGGAGGAGGCTATGCATTGTGAGTAGGAGGGGATGGTTAGTGTTGTTCCTGGTGAGGACACTGAACATTTGACTATTTGTAGAGTGCCACACATGGCACAGATCATGTCCAGATACCTTTCCCAAGAACCTTGCTTGAAACACATTTTGTCCAACATGAAATACTGGCTGTGCACCTTTCTTGACCCACGATACAAATAGAAATTTCCTTTTCTCATGTCCGAGGCAAATGTGCCATTTTCAGTGCATGCATGCCAGAGGGCCGTTGTGGAAGATATGCTAAAAAGATTACACTAAGACAATGCTGCTGGCAGAGATACCAGCTGTTTTCACACACAATGAATAAAGGGGAGGTCCACGCTCATCAGGTGCAACTCAGGGGGGTGGGAATGTCCATCATCTGGACCATTTTCAAGAAGCCATCACATCAGCAAGGGCTATCTGTGGATGTAACTATGACAAGGAGGGAGACTTTGACCAAAATGGTGAAGGACAAATTAAGTGACCATACCAACAACCTTCCTGATTCTTCAGTACCCTTTAACTATTAGTTGTCCAAGCTGCATACTTGGCCCAATGTCTCCTTGTATGCCTTGGAGGTGCTGCCTTGCCCTGCCGCAAGTGTGTTGTCTGAGCTGGTTTTTAGTTCGGCTGGTGCAATGATAACTGATAGCCGCACACGGCTGTCAATGGAAAATTCAGACAGGCTGTCTCTTCTAAAATTGAACAAGGTCTGGATTTCCTCTGGCTTTGTAAGCCCTGTGGATGACAGCAACGTAACGCAAATGCAACCCAAATGTTTTTTTTTTTTAAAGTTGTCTTGATGTCCATCCCTTACCATCCATACCCATCTTGTTGAGGAAATCACCTTCTCCTCCTTCTGCTTCTGCAACAAGTACTTAGTGGTCATCTATATATACCCCATGTGGGTAATGTTTTTACTTTTTAAAGCTTTCAGCTTTTATAATACAGACCCCTTGGGTAATTTTTTTGAAAACTTTACACATTGTGCAATGGTAAAACTTGTACTTCCCTTCTCTACCTCTTGTAATAACTGCAAAGCCAATTTGAGGTCCCAATCATGGTGTCTTTAAGTTTGTATGATACAGACCCCTTAGGTAATTTTCTGAAAGCTTTGCACATTGTGCAATGGTGAAAATTGCACTCCCTATCTCACACCTCTTGTAATAACTGCAAAATGTATTGTGAGGTCCCCATCACGGCCTCTTTCAGCTAGTAATATACAGACCGCTTGGGTAATTTTTTTTAAAACTTTGCACATTGTGTTTTGGTGATAATTGTACACCCTATCTCTACCCATGTTAATAACTGGGTTTGTATTTTGAGGTCCCCATCATGATGTCTTTCAGCTTGTATGAGACAGACCCCTTGAGTAATTTTTAGAAAACTTTGCACATTGTGAAAAAGTGAAAATTGTACTCCTTATCTCTATCAATGATAACTACAAAATGTATTGTGTGGCCCCAGCATGGTCTCTTTCAGCGTGTATCTGATAGCCTGATGTTGATTTTTGGGTGTGCACTTGGACATTTTGGAACATTAATGCATTAATATTCTCCACACACTTCTTCAGGTTTCAGTCTTACACAGCCTTACACATAATCATAATTTGAGTTATGAAACATGTTCAATATATATGCTGCTAGTTTGAAAATCTTACCCACACATCCCTTTATAAAGGGAAATTCTATATTATACAGTACCTCTCTTAGCATATGCCATACACTGCTCATATATGCAGCACCCCAGTAGGTGGGCGGAATACCTGTGTACAAAATCTGTGTCTGAGTGTGAAACCACTGGCCCTTCACCTGTGTTACGGGCTTCCCAATCTGCTGTCCAGGAAGCAGGTGCTGATGCTTCGTGCCCAAAACCTGCAGTTGCACGGACACAACAGTCAGCAACCACGTCCAGTTCATTGTCCCAGCGCAGCATTCCGTTGTCCCTTTACGGCATTTATGTCTGTTCACAAATTGTTAGTTAGATAGGGCATACATATTTGTTACCACTTTACATTGTCCGTTGCTGGACAAAGACCAATTCTGGCTTTTCCATGCTCCTAAATGAGATTTGTGTCTCTTTATTAAACTGTTGCTTCCCTTAAATTTTCCAAATATGGGTCCAAAAAATGATGGTGGGATATTTACATTTTAAGCATGTCTAAGAGACTGGGATAATATGCTCCACAGACCTATTAAGGCTGCAGCCTTAGGGTACTGTCACACTAAGCAATGCACCAGCGATCCCGACAACGATAAGGATCTCTGGTGCATCGCTAAGTGGTCGCTAGTGAACTGCCACACAGGCAGATCTCACCAGCGACATAGAAGCGGTCGGGGGTCGCTACTGTTAGGCATCGGATTTCTGTCGCTGCACAGTGGGAATCCTGAGCCTTACTTCCAGTGGTCTCCCATACCTCTCCAGCCGCAGAGGCGGTTGCTCAGCAAACTTGTCAGTCCAGGAGCTCTGCCCAGACCAGCTCCGTGGGTTTGCTTGCTGCTGCCACCTCTGGGACAGCTATGACAATATATGCTGCTCAGCAGCGAGCTTCTCCAGGGACCACTGAGCATGTCCGTGGAGTGATCTCCCATTGGAGATCGAAGGTCACATACTCAGGTCCTGCTCGTGCTTGGATTGGCCCATCCGAGAAGCCAGGAAGGTCCCGGATGCTCATGGCTATAAAAGGTTTGCCTAGCCGCTCGGCCATGCGCAAGGATAGACTGTATTTGCAGACTATGTGGAGTGAGTGATGTATGCACGTATGAATGTCTTTGGTGAATGACTCATTAAGAAACCCCTACCCTTGGTACGCATGTGTTGTCCAGCCTAGCCTGCTAGCGCCCAGGCTTGGGCGTAGGTAGCTCAGAGGTTGAGTCAGGCATCAGTCCTCACCAGGGACTCAGCACGCCTCAGTGCACGTGCTCCACACCTCATAGCCTGCATCTATAGCGGCGCTCGCGGCTACGACACCGCGCTCAGTGGGCCTAGAGTGACTCTAACCCCGTGTCCTTGGGGTAGAGTTCTGTGGCCATACACTGTGTGCTCTTTTGTCCGGGCTCTGTGAGCTAAACAGGCTTCGGCATCTATGTTCAGCGGTTGCGCGGCTCTGTGCATTAACAGAGTTCGCTCCTGTTCACATTGGGTGACGTAACCCACGTGTGACTGTTTTCACACCGCTTAATTCTTCCGCCATTATCTAGCAGCTGTTCTCATGCGATCAGCGATAACCAGCGGGGGAGCCGGTCGGAGGTAAGTATCAGGCATAGCGATATCGCTAGCAATATCGCTATAATGTCACAAAACCAGTGACGTTATAGCGATATTGCTAGCGATATCGCTTAGTGTGACAGGCACTTTACACATATTGGAACATGGTCATTGTCATGCTAATGCCTTTATCTGAGCTCTGTAGTACTGCCTGTTTCCTGAGTAATACAATCCACAGACATTGTCACTCTCTGGGACATATCCTGTAATTACTTCATTTTTGTTCAAAACCATGCAAAAATACATTCTGCCTGGTTGTGTAGTTTCCAAAAGAACTGTGTAGGCTTGTGCAGATTGGTCAATGGCACTCATGTCTCTTTCCCTTGAAGAGGCTGCTTCCAAGTAAAATGAGTCTTGTACATGTTCCTGACATGGGTTTCAGGCCTGTCAGACTGACCACAATACAGGCCCTCGCTTGCATGCACTGTATGCAGACTTTAATTCTAATGATTTTGGTGTCATTTAGAATGCAATTTACTGACATTGAACATACAGCTCCCCTAATGCCTGTGTTATATTCACCTTACAGCAGCTTCTTCTGCTATGACAGTGGCTCTATTGGGATCCGGTGGCCAATGTTAATTGTGGAGCTCACAAAACTCTGGTTTCACGACACCCGCTGGACCTCTGAAAATGTGAAGCAAGGGACGCATAATGACATGGTGGTGGACATGGTGGTGATGGCAGGCAAAGCCCAAAATTCAAATGGATATGTTTTAGCTGGCATTGTAAAGTGATGGGGAATATGTATTCCACTATCTAGTTATCAATTTGGAATGTGGGAGGGACCTCCCAAACATAGGAGTGAGAGCTCTACCAAATGTATGATACAGGGCCATCTGAGGGCGCCATCCTAACTCAGGCTTCACAGCACCTGCTGACCCTCAGAAAATGTCAAACGAGGGCCCCATAATGACATGGCAGTGGACGTGGTGATGGTGGCGGGTAAAGCCCAAAATTCAAATGGGCTTGTTTTAGCTGGCATTGTAAAGTGATGGGCAATGTATATTCCACTATCTAGTTTCTCCATGCTCTTCCCATTTAGTTTTAGCTCTTTCCCATCGATTTCCGCTTTTTTCCCATGCCCCCAGACCTGTTTGTTGGGTCCAGAAGAAAAATATTCGTCTTTCCCCATTGACTTGCATTGGATTCGTTATTCGGTATGAATACACATGTGTTAGAAATTATTTGTGCCTTTTTTCCCAAATCCGAATATTTCACTATGCGCTCATCACTAGTAGATATATTTTACTCACATTTCAGGAATATAATTGGCTTAATCCAGTACTCACAATACAGGCAGTATTGTGCTGCTTTTACATTAAGCATTGCCTTCTATCCATTTTGAAATCAATTGAGAATTTTACCTTGCACAAATTATAGCAATACAATTACATCAAATGTATATTAAAACATTTTTCTAGTGGCATGAGTAAAAATATTCAGGGAATTGATAAGGAATAAATTCTCAGTCATTCTCAGTCTCCCAAGGATGGCATCACAACCTTAAGTTGTATCAAAGAAAGGTTTATTGTAGCCACAAGAGCTCTGATCAATGTTAGAACAAAACTGCCTCCATTGTATCGTGGCACAAGTCTTATAGTAAATTACAGAAGGATGTACAAGTAGGAGGGGCATAGGGAAATTATCACGTAACCAATTATATTACAGTACAAACAATTAACAACCAATCATATCACAACAAGAAGTTACTTAAAGATGATTCTATGTGTTTTTGCTGAAAGGATAAATATGCAACGTAACAGTCTGATGTTGAAGGTACTTACCCCAGACCACACTGACCCTAACGGCAGCGTGACCAGGGTAAATGGCTTCTGCAAATACTGCAGTAGCTTCTGTCAACGTTGTGTCTTTGCTTAATAATTACTTATTAATCCAAAGAAAGAAGAGATTCACTTTCTGTAATTTGGTTTTTCTCTTCTGCTATAAAGACAGATGGATCTGTGTAGATTGTTTAAAGGGAAAGTAATTATGGTTTATTAAATTTCCTATCAGAAATGTATCTCAGTTACAATAAAACTATTTTTTAAGCTGATATCTTATTTTTCTTTCTAATTTCTTTTTTCCAGGCCACCAGCTACATTGATTTCTATTGAAATTTAAGTAGGTGAGAAGCTAGTTAATTCTTCTCACTGACTCACTATTGAATTACAATTACTTGAATTTGTTATATAAAAGATAAATATTTAGAATAAAAAATTCCATGATGAACAAACAAATGTTAGTTCATTATAAGCATATAGTCAATCAAATCTTTTGAAACATGAAAGCGGGTAATTTAAATGTGCTGTTTTCTTTTCCAAACAGTATTTCATATGTATATTGTTTGGCCATCTTGTGCCACACATACAAGGATTATGGATGAGAGAACCCTAACTCCCAATCCTTGAGCTCAGACTTTTCACAGGATGTCCAGTTCACTGTTCGGGTTCAGATGCCCAAAAAAGTTTGTTGAAAGGCGACAGAGCAGCCAATCAACAAGCTTTTAGGCTATGAGCATTTCTGGAGCCATTAAAGCTGTGATTGGCCAGTGCATCACGTGACCTGGACTGTACAAATGCTGGATCATGGGTGCAGCAGCCATTCTACTTTTCTTAGTGTAGGGACAGGACACAGATGGATTGAGGGAGAGTGTTAGGTAGCACATTCTGCCACTAATCTGCTGTGTGTACTCTGCAGTTGTCTCCATTTGAGAACTGTACCAAAAAGCCAGTGTGTGTACTCTGCAACCCGTATCTGTGGGAGTACTTTGCTAAAAGCCACTGTATGTACTCTGCAACCTCATCTGTGGGAGTACTGTGCCTTTAAGCCACTATATGTACTCAGTAGTCTTGCCTGTAGGAATCCTCTGCCTTTAACCCCTTAACACCCAAGGGTGGTTTGCATGTTCATGACTGGGCCAATTTCTACAATTCTGACCACTGTCCCTTTATGAGGTAACAACTCTGAAACGCTTCCATGGATCCCGGTGATTCTGACACTGTTTTATTCTGACATATTGTACATCATGATAGTGGTAAAATTTCATTCATATAACTTGCGTTTATTTCTGAAAAAAATGGAAATGTGGCAAAAATTTTGAAAATTTTGCAATTTTCCAACTTTTAATTTTTATGCCCTTAAATCATAGAGATATGGCACACAAAAAACTTAATAAGTAACATTTCACATATGTTTACTTTACACCAGCACAATTTTGGAAACAATTTTTTTTTTGTTAGGAAGTTATAAGGGTTAAAAGTTGACCAGTGATTTCTCATTTTTACAACACCATTTTATTTTTATGGACCACATCACATTTGAAGTCACTTTGAGGGGTCAATATGATAGAAAATACCCAAAAGTGAAACCATTCTAAAAACTGCACCCCTCAAGGTACTCAAAACCACATTCAAGAAGTTTATTAACCCTTCAGGTGTTTCACAGGAATTTTTTGAATGTTTAAAAATATGAACATTTAACTTTTATTCACAAAAAAATTACATCAGGTCCGATTTTGTTTTATTTTACCAAGGGTAACAGGAGAAATTGGACTGCAAAAGTTATTGTGCAATTTCTCCTGAGTATGCTGATACCTGATATGTGGGGGGGAACCACTGTTTCCGCGCATGGCAGAGCTCAGAAGGGAATGAGCGCCGTTTGACTTTTTCAATGCAAAATTGACTGGAATTCAGATCGGACTCCATGTCACGTTTGGAGAGCCCCTGATATGTCTAAACTGTGGAAACCCCCCCACAAGTGACCCCATTTTGGAAACTAGACCCCCCAAGGAACTTATCTAGATATGTGGTGAGAACTTTGAACCCACAAGGGCTTCATAGAAGTTTATAACGTACAGCTGTACAATTAAAAAATCATATTTTCCCCACAAAAATGATCTTTTCATCCCCAATTTTTATTTTCCCAAGGATAACAGGACCTTAAAAATTATTGTACAATTTGTCCTGGGTACGCTGATACCCCATATGTGAGTGTAAACGGCTATGTGGGCGCATGGCAGAGCTCGGAAGGGAAGCAGCGCCATTTGACGTTTTTGGCTGGAATTGAGATCGGACACCATGTCCCATTTGGAAAGCCCCTGATGTGCCAAAACAGTAGAAACCCTCCACAAATGACACCATTTTGGAAACTAGACCCCCCAAGGAACTTAACTAGATGTGTGGTGAGAACTTGTAACCCCCAAGGGCTTCACAGAAGTTTATAACGTACAGCCATAAAATTAAAAAATCATATTTTTTCCACAAAAATGATCTTTTCACCCTCAATTTTTATTTTTCCAAGGGTAACAGGACCCCAAAAGTTATTGTGCAATTTGTCCTGAGTATGCTGATACTCAATATGTGGGGGTAAACCACTATTTGGGCGCATGGCAGAGCTCGGAAGGGAAGCAGCGCCATTTGACTTTTATGGCTGGAACTGAGATAGGACGCCATGTCACGTTTGGAAAGCCCCTGATGTGCCAAAACAGTGGAAACCCCCTACAAATGACACCAAATTGGAAACTAGGCCCCCCAAGGAACTTATCTAGATGTGTAGTGAGAATTTGAACCTCCCAGGGCTTCACAGAAGTTTATAATGTACAGTCGTAAAATTAAAAAAATCACATTTTTTCCACAAAAATGATCTTTTCACCCCCAATTTTTATTTTCCCAAGGGAAACAGGACCCTAAAAGTTATTGTGCAATTTGTCCTAAGTACGCTGATACCCCACATGTGGGGGTAAACCACTATTTGGGTGCATGGCAGCGCTCGGAAGGGAAGCTGCGCCATTTGACTTTTTTGGCTGGAATTGGGATTGGACGCCATGCCGCATTTGGAAAGCCCCTGATGTGCCTAAACAGTGGAAAACCCCCACAAATGACACCATTTTGGAAACTAGACCCCCCAAGGAACTTATTTACATGTGTGGTGAGCACTTTGAACCCCAAGGGCTTTTCAGAAGTTTATAATGCCCGGGCGTGAAAATAAAAAAATCATATTTTTTCCATAAACATGATCTTTTAGTCCCCACTTTTTTTATTTTCCCAAGGGTAACAGGAGAAATTGGACCAAAAAGTTGTTGTCCAATTTGTCCTGAGTACGCTGATGCCCCATATGTGGGAGAAAACTACTTTATGGGCACACGTCGGGGCTCGGAAGGGAAGTAGTGATGTTTTGGAATGCAGACTTTGATGGAGTGGTCTGCGGGAGTCATGTTGCATTTGGAGAGCCCCTGATGTACCTAAACATTGGAAACCCCCACAAGTGACCTCATTTTGGAAACTAGACCCCTTAAGGAACTTATCTAGATGTGTGGTGAGCACTTTGAGCCCCCATGGGCTTCACAGAAGTTTATAACGCCCGGGCGTGAAAATAAAAAAAATCATATTTTTTCCAAAAACATGATCTTTTAGTCCCCATTTTATTTATTTATTTTCCCAAGGGTAATAGGAGAAATTGGACCCCAAAGGTTGTTTTCCAATTTTTCCTGAGTATGCTGATACCACATATGTGGGAGCATACTACCATATGGGCACACGTCGGGGCTCGGAAGGGAAGTAGTGACGTTTTGGAATGCAGACTTTGATGGAATGGTCTGCGGGTGTCATGTCGTGTTTGGAGAGCCTCTGATGTACCTAAACTGTTGAAACTCCCCACAAGTGACCCCATTTTGGAAACTAAACCCCCCATGGAACTTATCTAGATGTGTGGTGAGTACTTTGAACCCCCAAGTGCTTCACAGAAGTTTATAACGGCCGGGCGTGAAAATAAAAAATCATATTTTTTCCACAAAAATGATGTTTTTGCCCCCAATTTTTTATTTTCCTAAGGGTAACAGGAAAAACTGGACCTCAAAAGTTGTTATGCAATTTGTCCTGAGTAGGCTGATACCCCATATGTGGGAGTAAAACACTGTATGGGCGCATAGCAGAGCTTGGAAGGGAAAGAGCACCGTTTGACTTTTTCAATGCAGAATAGGCTGGAATTGAGATCAGACACCATGTTGCGTTTGGAGAGCACCTGATGTGCCCAAACAGTGGAAAGCCCTCAATTCTAACTCCAACCCTAACCCCAACACACCCCTAACCCTAATCTCAGCCCTAGCCCTAGCCCTAACCCTAGCCCTAACCATAACCCTAGCCCTAACCATAACCCTAGCCCTAGGCCTAACCCTAACCCTAATGGGAAACTGGAAATAAATACATTTTTTTAATTGTATTATTTTTCCCTAACTAAGGGGGTGATAAAGGGTGTTTGATTTACTATTTTTAGCGAGTTTCTATGTTTGGCAGCTGTCATACGCTAAAAGACGCTTTTTATTGTAAAAATAGTTTTTGCATCACCACATTTTGAGAGCTATAATTTTTCCATATTTTGGCCCACCGAGTCAAGTGAGGTTTTATTTTTTGCGGGACGAGTTGACGTTTTTATTGGTGCCATGTTCGGGCACGTGACATTTTTTGATCGCTTTTTATTCTGATTTTTTGGACGCAGAATGAACAAAAACCAACATTTCAAGCATTTCTTTTGGGGGTGCGTTTACACCGTTCTGCATGCGGTAAAATTGATAAGGCGGTTTTATTCTTTGGGTCAGTATGGTTACAGTGATGCCTCATTTATGTCTTTTTTTATGTTTTGGCGCTTTTATGCAATAAAAACAATTTTGTATAAAAAATAATTATTTTGCATCACTTTATTTTGTGAGCTATAACTTTTTTATTTTTTCACTGATTATGCTGTATGGCAGCTCGTTGTTTGTTGTTTGCGGAACAAGATGACATTTTCAGCGGTACCATGGTTATTTATATCTGTCTTTTTGATCGCACGTTATTGCACTTTTTGTTCGGCGGTATGATAATAAAGCATTATTTTTTGCTTTGTTTTTTATTTTTCTTTTTTAAGGGGTTCGCTAAAGGGGTTAACTAATGGGACAGTTTTATAGGGCCGGTCGTTATGGACGTAGCAATACTAAATATGTGTACTTTTATTGTTTTTTTTTTTTTTATTTCCAAAAAATGAATTTATTAGGGAATATTATTTTTTAAATTTATTTAGCGATTTTTTTATAAATTATTTTTACACTTTTTTTCTTTTTTAACTTTATTACAATGTCCCAGGGGGGACATAACAGATCGCTGTGAAAGATCTGTCACAGGCAGTGCTGCAGGCTTCCTCATGGCGCCTCTTATCGCTATGACCTACTATCCCATCCATGGGCTTAGGGGCCCGGGGTCACATGGACGGGATAGTACGTCAGATGTCAGAAAAGGGTTAAAGTGCACCTGTCACCTGTTTTGGCAGCTATAAGATGCGGCCACCGCCTTACAGGGCTTATCTACAGCATTCCATAATGTAAATAAACCCCCGGTCAGACCTGAAAGATAAGAAAAATAAGTTTTATTATACTCACCTGGGGAGTGTTCCGGTCCGATGGGAGTTGCAGGTCCGGGTCTGGAGCCTCCCATCTTCTTGCGATGATGCCCTCCTGCTTGCTTCCTTGCTCCAGGCATCACACTTTTGCGCAGGCGTACTTCTCTGCCCTGTTGAGGGCAGAGCAAAGTACTGCAGTGCGCAGGCACTGGAAAAGGTTAGAGGGGCCTGTGGTAATAATGTGCCAAAGTCACTGTGTGTACTCTGCAACCCATATTTGTGGGAGTACTGTGCCAAAGGTTGTTGTGTACTCTGCAATCCCACCTGTGGGAGTACTGTACCAAAAGCTGCTGCTGTGTGTACTCTGCAACACATATCTATGGGATTACTGTGTCAAAATCTGCTGTGTGTACTCTGCAACCTTGCCTGTTGAAGTACTGTGCAAGTCACTGTGTGTACTCTGCAACCCTGCATGTGGGTATACTGTGCCAAAAACTGCTGTGTTTTCTCTGCAACCCATATTTGTGGGAGTACTGTGCAAAAACTGCTGTGTTTACTCTGCAACCCATATATGTGGGAGCACTGTGCCAAAAGCAGTTATGCGTACTCTATAAAACCTCAATGTGGGAGTACTGTGCCAAAACTTGCTGTGTGTACTCTGAAACCCATATCTATGGGAATACTGTGTTAAAAGTCATTGCGTGTACTCTGCAACCCTGCCTATGTTTGTACTGTGACAAAAGTCACTGTGTGTATTTTGAAACTCATTTGTGTGGGAGTACTGTGCAAAAAGCTGCTGGGTACACTCTGCAACCATGCCTGTGGCACTAATGTGCCAAAAACCGCTGTGTGTACTCTGCAGCCATGTCTCCTCCTATGCCTCTTACACCTATGCTGACATCTCTACCTCCTTCTCAATCTCCTGATCGGTTTAATGATTAGAAAGCTGCGGTTCCCACTCTATCAGATGTCAGCATGAGCCAGCAGCTGTGACCAGTGGTAAAAAGGTTACCACCGGTCACAGGCATCGACTGAGGACACAGGCGTTGGCAGTCTATGCCTGCTGTCACTGCTAGCAGTAGGAGAGCAGGTGCCACTCATGGGAGTATTCATCAGTTGGCTCCTGTGTTATAAATACATTTTGAAAAATGCTGTGTAGTCTCTTCTATTTTTGATAACTAGCGCAGGCAAAACTGACAGCTGTGGGCTGGAGTCTTCAGATTTTGGGGTGGGGTCCGTTTCATTTTTGTCTATTAGCCAAGCTCCATGGTTCATTGGCCCCACCAACCCGCAACCTCCCCAGAGAAAGCACATCTATTAGATGTCTGTGTGAGCCAGCTGGAGTGGACCGCTATCCAAATCATCCAAATCGTCATTTGACAGTATGGATTATCTTTACATCGGACTGGTGAGGGATCTGGTTGTTTATTGTCATTCTTCTTTCCAGGGTACATGAGCATCAATGGATTACGCGTAAAGGAGAGAATTATGGTCGCTTATTATTTTCTGCTTCTTACCGGTGACATGGGGTTCAATAGGATAGGCGTAAAGGTGACTATAACTGTGCTTTTTTATTTTTATTTCAAATAAACGTGTCAGTGTTTTTCTTGTTTCTTGCAATTACAGGATTTTATTCTGTTTTTTCTTTTTTTTAACAGTCTAACTGTGGGTTACTTAGTAATAGGGGTGTCTTATAGCCGCTTTGCTAATACTAACCTGTTGGCTTGATGTAAGCGGCCATGAAACAGCTGACACTATCTCCACAACTATTACCCCACTTGTCACCACGGCAAGTGAGAAGAGCAGGGCAAAGCACCAGAAATGTCGCATTTAATAGATTCCCCTTTCCTGGGACAGCTGCAAGCTGCTATTTTTAGGTTTGGGGCTTATGAAAGGATTTTTGGTCACAATTTGGTTCCCAGTGTTAGAAAGCTGGGTTTCGATACTAGGTCAGGGGTCTTCCAGCAGGACAAAGGCCACAAAAATACTTCAAGAAACACCAAGAAATGGATGGAAACAAAGCACTGGAGAGTTCTGAAGTTAGCAGCAATGAGTCCTGACCTAAATTCTATTGAAAACCTGTTGAGAGATTTTAAAAATTCTGTTTGGGGAAGGCACTATTCAAATATTAGAGACCTGTAGCAGTTTGCAAAAGAATAATGGTCCAAAATTCCAGTTGGGAAGTATAAGAAGCTTGTTGATGGCTTTAGGAAGCAATTGATTGAACTTAAAGGTGCCATGAAGTTTGTTCAGCCCATTTATGAAGTTTTGGGGGGAAATTGTGTCCAATTGCCTCCTTTTTCAGTTTTTTTGGGGTGTTTCAATACACACAAAGAAAGTAAACATTTGTACAACAAAACATGCATTTGCAATAATATAGGACTAATGCATAAATGCATATATGCATATTAGGCATTTTATCATGCGGCAGCACAGGCACCACTTTGATGTACAGTATGTTATGTTTTTGTAATTAAGGCATATGATATGCCTTAATTAAAATATGGGGCAGGTCACAAGCCCATAAATGGGAATATTTATGCACACCACCGCATAAAGCCCCTGCCACAGGTCCGCCCCATAGCACGAGTCTCATAAACAAAAAACTACTAATACCGATTAAACAACAACCACAAGATGGATTTCATCAACCAAGGCATCATTTTAATCAGTATAGCAATGCCAACTTGACAGTGTGTGTAGCTTTATGAGCAAAATCCTGCTGACAGGTTTGCTTTAAATCTCTTTTAGTTAGAAATTAGTGAATCAATCAGGATGTGGATCAACTTCAAGATGAATTTCCTGAAAATTGCGGGTGTCTATGAATTTGAACTTTTGTGATTTGACCAAATGAAAAAGGTCTCGTACCATTTCACACACTGCTGACAACTCATGAAGTACAAATGGCTTCAGACATGCTTATTCATAGTGCCCTGAAGCTTTCATATCACATGGTCAAGGCTAGCCAATCTTATTGGTCTACTAAAACTAGTACAACCGATGGGAGGGTGGCCAAATATTGCCACGTTATTCTTTTCCAAATTACATATGGAAGGTTATTCCACGGAAGGTTATTCAACCTAGGGATAGAAATAGGTCTAATCAGATAGTGGTGTACTACTTCAGTGACTGTGAGTCATTTAAGATGTACCACAGTAAGGCCGGTTTCACATTTGCGCTTTGTAGCACTGCGATGGCGAGGGACCCATTGATGCTTCTTCCACAGCCCCCTAAGGTTTCAGCAGGGCCCTATGGAATACACTGGGGATCTTAAAAGACACTGGGAGGCGCAAACGAAACGCCACTGGGTAAACCACCTCCGTGATCTCATAAAGGCCAATAAACTTAGGCCCCAATTTCGCCAAAGGAACTTTAAGCTTAATGTTCCTAGTAGACAGCCACACCTTATCCCCAACCTGAAGGGTAGATCCCACCATCCTTCTCCTGACCGCAAAAACCTTAAACTTCCTCTGAGCTTCTCCAATATTCTTCTGGACCTCCCGCCATAAATTCCCCAGCTGCTGTACAGCTATATCAGCTATATCAGCCTCCGGGCAACCGTAGTCCAGATGAGAAAACTCCCCAAAGTGTGGATTAAACCCATAATTACAGAAGAAAGGGGAGGTACCTGTAGAGTGGTTAGCAGGGTTATTGAACACAAACTCTGCTAAAGGCAAGGGATCGGACCAGTCATCTTGACTGGAAGTGGCAAGAAAGCACAAAATTTGCTCTAATGACTGATGAGTCAGTTTGATCTGACCATTTGTCTCTGGATGGTTTGCAGACGAAAAGTACAATGCAATACCCAACCTTTTACAAAACACTCTCCAAAACCTGGACACAAACTGCACTCCATTATCAGACACCACGCTCAAGGACACACCTTGCAATCGAACCACATGTTGAATGAACAATTTAGACAAGGTCTCCACAAAGGGTACAAAGTGTGCTTGCTTCAAAAACCTGTCCACCACCACCCAGATGACAGCATTACCATTAAAAGGAGGAAGATTGGTGATAAAATCCATGGACAAATGTGTCCATGGTCTATCAGAAACTGGCAAAGGTACCATTTTCCCAGCCAGCCGGTTATGAGAGCTCTTAGCGCAGGCACAAACTTCACAGGCAGACACAAACTTCTTCTCATCAGACGTAAGCAAGGCCCACCAAAAAACCCTCATGATGGCCCCACGAGTAGCCAAAATCCCAGGATGTCCACACAGAGCCAAATCATGGAACTCCTATAGGATTCTGAGTCTAAATTGAACAGGAACAAACAATTTTTTCACCGGTTTGGACTGGGGAACCTGATACTGGGCTTCATCAGCCACCACCACTTCAGGTTGAAGAATGGAGGATGGAGGCTCCGGAGGAGAAACTGGATCCATTCTCTGGGACAAGACATCGACCTTCACATTCTTGGATCCCAGACAAAAAGTGATAGAGAACTGGAACCGGGAAAAAACGTGACCATCTAGCTTGCCTAGGGGGTCAACCTTATATCAAACTCAATGTACGTCAGGTTCTTGTGATCAGTAACTACAGTAATTGGATGGGCCACCCCCTCCAGAAAATGCCTCCATTCTTCAAAGCCCAATTTAACTGCCAGAAATTCCTGATTACCCACGTCATAATTTCTTTCCACCGTGGAGAACTTTTTGGAGAACATGGCGCATGGTCTTAGATTGGTCAAAGTGGTGGGCCCCTGGGACAATACCGCTCCCTTCCTCACCTCTGAGCCATCAACCTCCACCACAAAGGGTTCATATGGATCTGGTTGAACCAGAACCAGGGCAGTCATAAAGCAATTTTTCAGATTAAGAAACGTTGTTACCGCTGAGACAGACCAGTATTTAACATCAGCCCCCTTCTGCGTCAAGTCGGTGAGAAGCTTGACCACCTGTGAGAACCCTTTAATAAACCTCCGGTAATACTTGATGAATTCCAAGAAGCGCCGAAGACCTTTCAGGTCCAGGGGCTGCACCCAATCCACAATGGCCTGAACCATCTTCGGATCCATATGAAACCCCTCAATAGAGACAATAAACACCAAGAAAGGCAGTTCCTGTACAAAAAACGAGCATTTCTCTAACTTAGCGAAAAGCTGGTTCTCCCTGAATCTTTGGAGAACCGCCTGAAGATTACCAATATGGGTCTGCTTATCAAATGAATAAACCAGAATGTCATCCAAGTATATAACCACAAACTGCCCAATAAAATAAGAGAACACATGATTGATGATGTTTTGAAAGACAGCAGGAGCATTGGTCAAACCAAATGGCATAACTAAGTTTTCAAACAACCCTTCAGAGGTGAGAACGTAGATTTCCACTCATCCCCCTCCCGTACCTGGATAAGGTTATATGTCCACCAACAAATCTAGTTTTGAAAACTATTTGGCTCCAGACAATTGATTACACATATCGGGAATGGGTGGGAGGGGATATGTGTTTCTTACAGTGATCTTGTTAAGTTCCCAAAAGTCAAGGCATGGGTAGAGACCACCATCTTTTTTTACAAAAAAGAATCCTGCAGCAACAGGAGACACAGAAGGGTGGATATGACCCTTGCATAGACTCTCAGATATGTACTCCTTCATGGTGGCCCACTTGGGACCAGAAAGGTTAAAGAGTCGGGCCTTGGGCAACTTAACCCCAGGAATCAGATCAATGGCACAATCAAAAGGGCAGTGCGGTGGTAACCCCTCTGCCTGACTTTCGGAGAACAGGTCCTCCAAGTCCTTCAGGTACTCCGGAATACCCTCCAGACCGACGGATGACACAGACACAGAATTGAAATATTTGTTTTCACAGTTGGATCCCCATGTAACAGTCTCCTGGGCCTCCCAGTCAATGACTGGATTATGACATTGTAGCAAAGGAAACCCCAAAACCAACCCTGCTGGGAGGTTGTCAAGGACAAAACAGGCTATATGCTTCAGATGAACAAGCCCCACCTTAAGGACAAATTCTTTAGCAATGGAACGGATCCCATCCTTGGCAAAAGGGTTGAGTCTATAGCCACCACTCTCTGTTTCTCCAACCTAACCTTCTCTATCTCACAATGGGCCACCAACCTCGAGTTAATCAAATTTACTGAAGACCAGCAATCCACAAAAGCAGAAGAGGGAAAAAAACAATTGCTCACACCAACTTCCACTTTTAACAACAATTTGAAGACTGAGATGTCAAGAATTGCAGGGGGAATATAATTGGGTATCCCACCGCTGCTACCAATATGTCATGAACCGGGGTGTCTGGTTTTCCCCAGTTCATCAGGGAATCCTATTTTATGACCCCACTCTAGTTCTTGTTTTGGAACTTGCAGCTCTCTGGCTCCCCCCTTACCCTCAGGTCAGTTAGGGAACTGCACCTAGGGTAATCAGTCATCAGATTGGCCGCCGGGATGTGTACTGGCTATTAGGCATGCTGCAGCGACGGAAGTATAACTACTACTCCCAGCTGCAGCCAGGCAATACGCTTATAAAACCTGTTCCGTCACTGCCAGCTTTGCCCAACAAGCCCCGGACATGGTGTTACCACCAGCTCCTATTCCTATGATTAGTAATGGGTCAGGAGCCAACCAATTAGTAGCGAATTTAGCCTCAGAGGGCGTTAACATACGTTAAAGAGCAAGGAGAAGCAAAGCTAGTAATTTTACAGATTTTACTCCAAAAGGTAGGCAGTGTTTACAAAAGGTATAAAAGATATTACAATTTGAGACAATTGAAATATGTACAAACGATTACAAAATAACAGGGATTAATAGGAGAAAAACACTTACAGTTGCTTAAGTCATTTCATAGCAGACCATGTGGTGCGGGGGAGGGGTGGTACATCACAGTGCATCACAGAGCATCTCTGTATCAGGGTTCCAGGGCAAAGACTCCTGCAAAATGAGCTCCCACTTTCTTATACCCCCTGGTCGTGACATCACTGAGGGGGCTGAGTTATGGAAGCACTTCTCTTTTCTCAGAGGGGCTAACATGTACTGAAAACTCATACAGTAAGTATCATATCTCAGGGAGGGAAACTCATCTCGCAGAGTGATGACCAAAGTATCACTTTCCCCAGCAAGACATTGGCATTAATTTGAGCCCAAACACAAAGTACCTGTATGAACCAGTTAAGTAGGAATCCATTTTTTGGATTCCGCTGAAGCTGGAGCCTAGAAATCTAAAGGGTGGGTATCTCTATCAGAGCACATTCCAAATATGTAACATTCATACTTATAAAACCAACTGGTGTCAAATATGCCCTAATATTTAGGTCTTAAATCAACTCTATCTTAGACAAAAGAGCACGTTTGCCCAACTGCCTTCAGCCAGCTTAGGGTCATAAACTAGTATCATGTTACACAGAATGTGGAGCTAAAAGTATCTGGGAGTGGAGGGGGTCAAAAAGCCCACAGTGTGTGTCTTGCACAGACCTAATGGATGTAGCAGAGCTCAGGATGTGTGACAATTAAAAGATCTAGAAGGGTACTCTGAATGTGAGCATATTCGTAGTATCAAAGGGTTGAGTCTATAGCCACCACTCTCATCAGTTTCTCCAACCTAACTGTCTCTATCTTACAATGGGCCACCAACTTCGAGTCAATCAAATTTACTGAAGACAAAAGCAGAAGAAGGAAAAAACAGTTGTTCACACTAACTTCCACTTTTAACAAGACTGAGGATAAAAGTACCTGTGGGTCTGAGTAACCTCCTTGGCAGGTACCCAGACCTAGTCGTTTCCCAACACCTAGGAACCCAGGGGTCAGGAGGGACAGTCCTTTTTCCAATGGCCCAGCATGCCACAATAGAAGCAGAGTTTATTCTCTCTATGACGTCTCCTCTCCTTTTTCCTTCATGGGCTCAAACGACGACAAAGGCTATGGTTTAATTGGCAACAGAGGAGCTTCATGTTGTACCACTCTTCTTTCTCACAGCCTGCAGTCCATATGGATGGCCTGGGTCGTGGCCTCCTCCAGAGAATTGGGCAGTGGGTGCAGGGCCAAGGCATCCTTTAAATGCTGGGAAAGACCCCTTCAAAATAGCTCTCTGAGTGCTGAGTCATTCCAGGTTAATTCTGGTGCCCATCGCCTGTACTCGGAACAGTACCACTGAGCAGAGAGCTTTCCTTGGGTGAGACCCATAATCGTGCCCTATGCCAGTCTCACTTGATCAGATTCATCATGAATCAGACCCAAGGCCTCAAAGAACCGATCAACAGACAATCTCTCAGGGGAGGAAGGGGTTAGGGAGAAAGCCCAGGACTGCAGCCCTCACGTAGCAGGGAAATAACTATCCCCACCCTTTGACTCTCATCACCTGAAGACTGAGGACGCAGGGAAAAAAGTAATTTGCAGCTTTCTCTAAACACCCAAAACTTTCTCTTATCCCCAGAAAAGGTATCCGGAGGTTTGACAGAGGGTTCAGGAGAGAATAGGGAAACATCAGACACAGTACCTTCCACATTGCCAGACAAAGAAGAGTCACCCTGAACAACCCATTATCTACCAAGTCCTTTTTTTGGGACGCCTAATCTTTTGCTTCTAGCAACTAAGATTTTATAATTAGGTCCAATTTTTTGTGTTGTGTTTGTAAAATGAATGTTTTCAAAAGAGGAAATCATGTCATTGTCATTTTTAATTGATTATTCTTCCACCCAGAGAGCTTTCAAAGCACCTATTTTCGAGGTTTTTTCAAAATTAGGATCATAAGCGGAAATTATTATTTAAAATCAAAGTTCTGTGATCACAAAGTTATTAGAGCTATTGTTTATACTTGAAGGAAGGTATATAATGCAATGGCATTGATGTAGATTTACCAAGGCCAGAGTTATATTCAAGTGAAATTGCCGTCCTATTTTTGGGACATTGGCAGAATGCACTATCTATTTTCAATGGTTTTTTTTACATGGAAATTTTGCTTAATTCACTAGTTTTTATACATAACCCTAAATCATTTACAACTGATATGGCAGGCAGAGGTCTTTTAGTTTCATTTCTTCCTTCTTAACAGATAGTCTGGAAATCCCTCACCCCTCCACCCCCCTTCCCCAGTACCTTTCTGACTATATCTGCTTTGTGAAACCTGATATCTCAGCTGTACTGGAGACACTCAGGAGAACAGATCCTGTAACTTGCTGGCTTGTCAGACATTGTTTACGATCACATCAAGTATATAAGGTTGGTATTTTATGTTTTTATTCATCACAATTGTTTATTTAGCTTGTTTTATGAATGGATAGTGAAATGTGAAATATATTTATATATATTTAAAATAATAATATATATTTTTATCTATAGTTTTCTAAATGTTACTATACTAATTTTTGTTTTTGTTGTATCAGCAGTAAGAACATGGCATATTGATATAAAAAAGGACTTACTGTTGATGAAATACTAGGTTATCTTGAGGAATTAGATGACCAAGAAAAGGAAGTTTTTGATGTTGAAGTAGTGATTGTGCCCCCTGACCCTGATGAGGCAACTGATGAGGAAGATTTTCAGGAAAATGAGCTTCTTGTTCATGAATTGAATGATGTAGCAGGAACTTTGGAGGTATTGCACACTTCAACAGAAATTGAAGAGGCTCCTGAGGTGGCATCAACTGAGAATTTACCATCCACCTCAGCAGGAACTTCAAGAACCAGTAGCAAAAAACGGCCAAGGAATCAAACTTCAAAACCAGTTGTGAGCAAGAAAAAAATGCAACAGAAATATTACAATGTGCAGCAACTCCAAAATGGACAAAATGTCAACCAATATATGAAAGCAGGATACGTCCGAAATAAGCAACATTTGTGACCTTTCAGAAAATAAAAATGAAGTTGAAGTATTTGAAGAGTTTTTTTCCCATGATGTTATGGATATTATTTTGACCCAAAGCGTGCTATATGCAAACCAAAAAAATAAACCCTCCTTTTCCATCAGCGAGGAAGAATTACAAGTTTTCTTAGGCATATTGTTACTGTCTGGATATCATTCTCTCCCCCAAAAGGACATGTACTGGGAACAAGCTCAAGATGTGGGAGTTCCATTAGTGTACAAAGCAATGTCAAAGAACCGTTTTAGGGAAATTAAAAAATATATACACCTAAATGACAATTCTAAAATTGACAAGTCTGACAAGATGTACAAAGTTAGTTTATTCTTTGAAGTACTGGGGAAAGAATTCCTGAAATTTGGTGTATTCCACCAGGAACTTTCCTGAGATGAAATGATGGTCCGCTACTATGGCAAACACCCTACAAAAATGTACATGCGAGGTACACCAATAAAATTCGGCTACAAAATTTGGTGCCTGTGCAGTTCCAATGGCTACCTCTACAAATTTGTGCCATACTGTGGTAAGTCTGACAAAGAGGAAGGACCGTTAGGCTTGAGAGAAATTTCACAACTTAAAAATGTAATTCCTAATTCCCAGTCATTCAGTTACAAGTTATTTTTTTACAATTTCTTTACAAGTATTGATGCTCTGGTGATGCTGAAAAGCAAAAACATCCAAGCTACTGGCACTATGAGAGAAAATCGCACAAAACAGTGTCCTCTTATGCCAAGCAAGGAGATTGAAAAACAAAAGGAAAGAGGATTTTGTGATTACCGGTTTGATAAAGCAAATAACATTCTTGTGGTGAAATGGAAGGATAATAAGGTTGTCACGTTTGGCATGAACTTCAGCACAATAGAGCCTTTGTCAACAGCTCGTAGGTACTCTCAAAAACAGAAAAAACATGTTCAAATCTCAATGCCGCTGATGGTTCAGGAATATAATTCCCACATGGGGGGAGTTGATTTATTGGACAAACAAATCTCCCTGTACCGTGTCAGAATTCGTTCCAAAAAGTGGTGGTGGCCCCTTTTCACTCAAATGATAGACATTGCCGTGGTCAACACCTCGAGGGCATATCAAAAGGCAAATCCAGAAGAAAGTGTGCCACTGCTAAGTGTAAGGAGGAGGATTGCATTGGCCTATCTAAGCAAAAGAACACAATCAACCCCAAAGCGATGTGGACCTCAACGGAGTAAACTATTAGGTGGCCGAGTTAGTGATCACGTCAGATATTATCCTGGTAATCATTTGATAGAGCCAATTGTTCCACAAAGAAGGTGTGCTTTATGTAAGAAAAAAACAACCAGAATTTGCAAACGGTGTGATGTTTCCCTTCATGCTAAGTTTTTTGCTGTATTCCATTCCCCTGAGTTATTTGGAGAATTTTGTAATATAATATTTTGAAAAAAAGTGCATAAACATATTGTTTGCATAATAGTTTGTAAGCAAAAAATGCAAAAAAATAAAGTTGAATAAGTTCTATCTTTTCTGAGTTTTTGCTATCACATTCTGCCAATGTCCCAAAATTGGGACGCCCTTTTCTGAAAAATCTGTACTTGTAAAAATTTGGCAAATTTTGTTTCTGATTCAATATGACCCAAATCATTAAAAATCTGTCATTTAAAAAAAAAAATGAAAATTGCTAATTTGGCAAGTAATGGGTTAACTGTATCTGCCAACTCCCTCTGTACCTGTTGGTGAAAAGCGACCAATGCTCTTTGCTCAACAGACAGGTTCTACTTCATTTTGGTCAGGTCAGTCACCTGATCCGACAGAGCACGCAGCGGGTCCATAACACACAGTGAAACACAAAGTCCCCCGAAAAAATATGAAGGTTGGTGATAATGTAATGACAGCAATAGTGTCATTGAGGAAGCCTAAAGGGGTGCTAGCAGGGGGCACGGGACCGAGCGTAGGGAGTGGAAGAACTAAGGCACACAGTGCACACAGGACCTGAGACAAAGCAGTCACGTGATCGCAGGGGGCGGAGTCACCGCTCATGAGGACATGGAAACAGCTGAAAGCGCGGAATACAGGGCACAGAACATTAATGTAGTCAGTGGGGAGCCGAGGGTCAAAAGCCAAATGAAAGCGAGGTACCTAGGGATAAGACAGAGAGCAAACCGAGATGAGCCAAGGGGTCAGAGAAGCAAGAAGGACAGGGCAGTACAAAACGGGAAAGAGAGGCAGAAGTCAGAGAACAAACTGGGTCATATACAGCAAAGCTCACATGCACAGATGAGTAACCTGGGTCAGCTACCTCTAACCAGTCAGCTACCTCTAACCAAGTACATGGAAGTATCACCAACACCAAACCCTAGAACCACCAATATTAAATAGCCACCCCAAAGCAAAGAGAGGTGAACTAGAATTAACCCTAAACTGACCAGGATGGAGGCAGAACCATCCCGTCCAGAGTCATGACTAGAGTTGGTTGAAACAGGTCGGCCAGATTCATAAGTCGCCGACCGAAACACGACCACAGTGTGAAGTCGACCATGCGGTCGGCAAAACGAGCGCCAAAGCTGGATTTCCCAGAATGCTTGCATGTGACTTTTTTCAGCCACTGAGCAAGGAGGTACACTGTGTGCAATGAGATGACATGTGCAGCGTCTGGGGAGGGGGGAAGAGAGAGAGAGTTTAAGCGGTCCGGCATGTAGGTGTGTTTACTGTCCTCCACTCCATGCCGACTTTGCTTCCCCATTGACTTGCATTGGGTTTCGTGTTTCAGTCGGACCTTTGACTTTTCCCGATAGTCGGCCGATTTCGTTCGACTTGACTTTTGAGAAAGTCGGGTTTCATGAAACCCGACTCGACCCTAAAAAAGGCAAAGTCGCTCATCTCTAGTCATGACATCAATGAACTTGAACTGTGAACTCACTGACTTTTTCCCATGGTGCTGAAGTCAACTCAGTTCAGCCCAGCTGGGAACGCAGCCTCAGTGACCGGAGGTAACCTCGATGATGTCACCGCTAGTCACTGAGGATACGCTCGCAGCAGCTCATAAGCCAGTGGTTCTAAGCCTGGATGGTTGCATCTTAGCACCATCTAGGTTGAAAACTATTATGCCCTAAACATGGATTATGGCATGGGAAAGAATGACGGACAGATGAGGGATATTGTTGTTTTTTTATTTTAGTTTTATTACAGGAGACAAGGGATTCTGTGGAATTAAACGTTAGGTGAGCATAACAATGTTTATTATTTTTAAATAAAAATGGAAAACTGTTTTTTTCTCTAATAATGGAATTTATTATTGCTGTGTTACCATATACTTTTAGGATTAGTAATGGATAAGTGTCTTATAGATTAGTAATCCATGGGCTTGACGTCACCTGACAATATAAAGGTGTCATCAACCCCACAAATATGAACCCCACTTGCCACCACTTCAGGGAAGGTGGAAACAGTCGGGCAAAGCACCATAATTGGCACATCTAATAGATGCGCCTTTTCTGGGCAGTTGTGGGCTGATATCTTTAGGCTAAGGGGGCAATATCCATGGCCTCTTACCAGCCTGAGAATACCAGCCCCCAGATCTCAGCTTTACCATGGCTGGTTGTCAAAATAGGGGCACCCCATGCCATTTTTTAAAATTATTTATTTAAATAATTAAAAAATACAGCATGGGGACTCATCTATTTTTGAAAACCAACCTTAATAACACTGACAGCTGATGGTTGCAGCCCCCAGCTGTCAGATTTGCCTAGCTGGTTATAGAATATAATGGGGGAACCAATGCCGTTTTTTCCTTTTTTTATTTATTCATAGTTTCAGGCATACTCCCATCAGTTACTCCTGCTGTCACTGTTAGTGGCAGCAGGTGTAGGCTGATAGGCTGATGGGAGTAATAGTCCCAAAAGCCGCCACCTGCTGTCATTGTTCTCATTTGAATACAACTCTCATCATTCTCCCATACTCTGACAGTGATCAGCATGAGCAGGAGAGAATGATGAGAATCAACTTCAGCACGATGTGCCTGGGAACAGAGCTTACTGTACTGCTGCTTCCCTGGCACCCACTGTGTGGTGTGCCACATGTATTACACATGTATTACACACACGGACACTGACATTTCCTGTACCGATTTGATGTTAGCACGAGCGCCGTGGGAAAATTTCTATCGGTGCTCGCGTTTACATCAGATAGGTGAAGTGAGTTCATTGGCTGTAAACATCCATGACCTTTCTGAAGGCACCAGGAGAGCAAGAACTTTCTGGCATTCGCAGTGATGTCAGACTGGTCCTACCAGTTAACTGCGAGACACTGTGCAGGGCTAGCAGTGTCTTTGCTGGATGGCAGGCTGTATGGTCACATCATGCAACCATGCAGCCTGCCATCTAGATGTAGCAGAGCTAGACCTGTTGCACGACAAATGGATTATCATCTCTGCAGAAAGGTGAGGATTATTGTTGTTTTTTATTTTAACTCTTTTGAAGAAGACAATGGCGTCAGTGGAATGGGCGATGCAGTAAGTATGATTTATTAAAGCAGTCTGTGTCATTATTTCAATTAAATGACTTTTTATGGGTGTCTCAGTTTTTATACAATATTACTATGGGGTTAGTAATGGGGATGTCTTATTGATGCCTATCCATTATTAACCTCTGGGCTTGATATCACCTGACAATACAAAAATGACATCAACCCCCTAACTACCACCCCACTTGCCACAGCTACAGGGCAAGTGGGAATAGTGAGGCTAAGTGCTAGAATTGGCACATCTTATAGATGCGCCTTTTGTGGGGTGGCTGACAGCTGATGTTTTTAGCCCTGGGGGCAGTATCCATGGCCCTTTCCTAGGCTATTAATATCAACCCACAGCTGTCTGCATAGCCTTTGCTGGTAATTAATTATAGAGAGACCCTATGTCATTTTAATATTGAGGAAGCATAGCTATTGAAATATGCCATGGCCCATGACTGACTGCTTTTGCGCTATTATAAAGTGATCAATTGATCAGTCAACTACTGTGTTACTATTCTTGCATTTCTCTGCCAATAGTAGTCATTGAAATTGTTGTTTGGTCCACCTGACTTTGGCTGGGAAAAAAATAATTGAGCTTTAGCATGAGGTATTAGGGCTCCCAGCTAAGAAGGCTTACATCACTCCCTTACCCACCATGTTGTTACTGAAACTTCAGTTCAAAGGTCTAAATTCTGTCCCAGACCCTGATACCGCATGTATTGGTCATGGCTGACTGATGATGTGCCATTCTAAAATTTCTACTGTGGGTGAATTGATCAGTCAACAACTTATGTTACTATCCTCTATCCTTACATTTTTTATAAAATGGATGGGCTGCCAAGTTGAGTGTGGTTGAGCAAAAAAGTAGTTTGAGCTGTTGCATGAGGAATCAGGGCTTCCAGTACAGCAAGCTTACACTGGTCCCTCACCCATCTTGTCTTAATTTAACCCCTTTCTGACATCTGACGTAATATTCCATCCATGTGACCTGGCCATATTTGACCATGGATGGAATATTATGTCATTTTTTAATGCAACACTGTGACTGAAGTCTTGGTAGATGGTGCCATCATCCTAGGGGTGTCGCTACCCTCCCACACCCACGATCACTGTGATTGATTGTTCAATTCTGAACAGCCAATCTTCATTTCTCATTGTTTCAGGCAATCAGATTGCCTGAAACACTGATGTCCCAGCCTAGGATAGAGCAACAATCCCAGGCAGGTGCCTGGCAATGCCAGGCATTGCTGGAACAGACTCTGATTGGCATGATCAATAATTACATTGATCTTGCCAATTGCAGGGCACAGCCGTCATGTGCCTGCGCTGTGACCACGCTTTGCCTTGCCTGTGACCTGCCTAGAATCGGAGCTGTAAAAGCATCGATCCTAGGCCAGTGCCTAGCAATGCCAGGCATGGCCTTTACCTGCTGATTGGCACGATCAACGATTACATCAATCACACCAATCACAGGGCACTGCCATGGTGTGACCGTGCTGTGACCTGGCTATGCCCTGACTGTGACCTGTCTAGGATCAGAGCTGCGAGCTCCGATACTAGGCTGTTGCTTGGCAATGCCAGTGTCACCAGGGCCAGCTCTGATTAGTGGGATCGATGTCATAATTGATCACACCAAAGACAGGGCACAGCAGCGGTATGACCGCTCTGTGACCTGTCTGTGACCAGAAGCCTGTGACACCACAATCCTTGCTGAATTAAGACGAACAAAGAACAGAGAAGACAAAAGAAAGAAGTCAAGACAGAAGAAAGAGACACAAGTGTAAGTGTTTTGATCCCTGATCCCTGCCCAATCTCTCTTCATCCACCCCAATCCCCCTCTTCCCCCTCCCCCTTCACCTCTTCCTCCTCTTTTTACCACCCTCCATCCCCCTTTGCGCCATCTCTGTGCGCACCTCCAGCAGTCACTGAGCGTTGATTGGTGATGCAGGTGACTGATCAGCACTTATGCCTGCTGTTTTCTGCTTTTCTTTTTCACCCTCCTTTGCGCCACCCCCGTGCGCACATCCAGCAGCTGCCAAACTTTGGTAAGTGGCACAATTTATTCATCAGAGCTTGTGCATGCTGTTTTACACTTTTCTTTTCACTGACTTTTTTGGTTGCTGCTTTTTTTCTTTTAGCTTTTTCTTTTCAGACAAATAAGTTTACACCAAGCATTATCTCACACACACACAAACAGTTAAATAAAGTATTGACACAATCACCATATTCATAAAAAAATGTGCCACGCGTCCCGTTGGTCCTAGCACCGCTATTCAGTGGAGGAGGCATATACTTTCCTTGTCTCTGACACTGATAGCGAGGGAGAGGATCCCATATTTCTGTAATTTTCAGAGTTGTCGTCCTCTTCTTCCTCCTCATCTCTCTCCTCAGGTCCTACTGAACTGTCCTGCAGATGTCCCAGAAAAAAGATGAAGAAGGGCCCATCATTCCAGAAGATGAACCAGAGCCATCCATTCCTGACCACGTATGGACCTCGCCCCCCAAAAATTATGAGCCACTGATTCCTGATTTTGTGGCAGAATCAGGAATCAAGTTTGACACAACCAGCCTCACAAAACTAAACTTTTTCAAAGTCTTTTTCTCTGAGGATTTTGGTAACCTCATGATGGGCCAAACTAGTTTGTATACTCATCAATTTTTGGCATAAAATCCCGGTTCATCATTTTCTAACTGGTCTCCTTTAGACGCAGTTGAAATGATGCAGCTTTAGGGCCTGATCCTTCACATGGAGATGCCAAAGAAGCCAGAACTTTGGCAATATTGGATTGTTGATGTTTTATACAACACTCCAGCGTTCCGAATGGTCATGGCCCCTACGAGATGACCCCAACTTTGACCGTCTGTTTAAAGTTCGGCCGGTCATAGAACACTTCAACAAAAAGTTTGCCACAAAGGTACATCTGCGAGTATGAGTCCTTAGTTCATTTTAAGGGAAGGCTCTGATTCCATCAGTACCTTTCCAGCAAGCGTGCCAGGTACGGAATTGACACCTGCACATACTAGTTTGGATGTGCTGGTCATTTTTTTCTATAATTTCTGTATATAGCACAAGCGATCAGATGATTGCAGCTTCAAATCCCCTAAGGAGACCAACAAGTAGAGTGAAAATATGAAAAAAAAGACATAAGTTTTAATCACGCCCTTTTTATCTCAATAAAGGTAATAAAAAATACAAAAAAATACACATTTGGTATTACTGCATTCAGAAAAGTCGGATCAATCAAAATATAAAAATAATTAACCTAATATTTAATTAATAGAAATGTTTAAAACACCAAAATAATTTTTTTGATCACTGCAATAGCACAAAAATCATTGTAGCAAACAATCAAAATGCTGTCTATCTAAGGCTGGTTTCAAACGTCCTGATATTTCCGGAAGGCCGGGGTCACACTAGAGAGAAATACGGACGAGTGAGAGGGGTAAAAACAATGCATTGCACAAGGACCAATGATTCTCTATGGGGTAGCTCCCATCAGCTGTATATTTCTCGCGCGTATTTTACGGTCCGTGCCAATCGCAGCATGCTGCAATTGTCAGTGTGCTACGCCCGTAGTACGCCAATGCAAGTCTATGGGTGCGCAAAAACAATGCATTACACACGGACCACATGTGTGACTTGCGAGAAATACGCAGAACTTTGGCAGGTGACAGGAAATGGGCCAACCAATAATCAGGAAGCTTAGACATGCTAATTAGCTCAAAAAGCATTCCAGACATCCAGGAAGTACGCCTCCACAGAGTACAGCATCATGGCACCTTACTACCTGAATGTGGAGATGCTGTTTGTACTACTGCAGGACTGCCTGGAAATCTGGGACCAATGTGATGCCCATTATTCCAACCGGGCAAGAAAGGAGGCGGCATGGAGGCACATATGTCACCAGATGTTCCACGATTTTGGTGATCGGCCACATGAGGAGCAGCAGCAAATGAGTAAGTAAAACCAAAAAAAGGGTTGAAAATTACCTCACATCAAAAAAGGCTTTAGGAATTAGCCACCCTTCCTTCCTGTGCTTGGCCTTTTTGCCTCTTGAGGCCTGTAGATTTGTATTTGACCCATTGTTTTACCCTGACATAATTGGTCCATGTCCACAAGCTCCTCATCCTCCTAGACAAACAATTTAAGAGTAGTTACTTGACCCCTGAGCTATTGTGAACCTGTGTATCTGGCCTGGTTGCCCCAATTATATATGCCACCCTGGGTAGAAAGCACACCCTAAAAGGCCACATGACTATGCTACTTTTTGAAAATTTGATTTAGCAAATATGTGAAATTTAGAATATTTCCTGTCACATTGCAGTTGAAGATGTGATGAGATGCTGGCGCAGCATCCGTGACCAGTACAGATGGGAATGTCTGCAGTGGGCCA
The DNA here is from genome assembly GCF_039654945.1 of Dendrobates tinctorius. Lineage (NCBI taxonomy): Eukaryota > Metazoa > Chordata > Amphibia > Anura > Dendrobatidae > Dendrobates > Dendrobates tinctorius. The sequence continues at coordinate 61,183,338 of NW_027361684.1, forward strand.
GGAGTGGTGATGCGGGCCACACAAAGAGAAAATATGTGTATTATGATCGCCTCTCCTTCCTCGCTCCAATTCTGGATCTGAGACCATAAGTAGATACCTCACACCACATTACACAGATATTTTACAGGGACAAAACTAATGTTTTTTGTTTTGGCTATTTTATATTTCATAACAGAACTCAGTCTAACCTTACGGAAAGGGAAACTGGGTCAGATACAGAGCCCATTATCGATCCTGTGGCTGTAGGGGAAGAGGTGGCTGGCCCATCTTCTCCCTCTCCAAGAACCATGGGTCAAGATTCATCTCCTGATCACCCTGCGCCTGCCCTTGCATGTGGACCTGCACCACAAACCCCACCACCAGGATCACAGCTACAAGCAGGACCATCTGCTGCAGCACCATCTGCCATAAAGGATGATCAGGGCAACATCAGCAGCAGCCCAACTGCCCAGCTACAGGGCTCCCCACAGCCTGCTGTAAAATCCCGGTGAGGTAGAAGAAGGTGCCAGATCCCCGCCCAAGATAGCCGTACGAATGTCGACACAGGGGTACTCAACTATCTTGCTAGAGTGAATAATGATGATGGGGAGGAGGCGTACTCATGCAGCCTGGCCCATAATCTTCAGTCCCTTCCCCGTGAGGCTACGTATTCGAGGATGTTTTCAGATCCTGCTTGACGTGAACACCCCCCAATACCCCATGTGAGTTATTTGAATTTCTGGAGAGGTGGCAGCTTTCCCCAAGGAATCTGATGCGCCTTAGACCACACACACATGCTTGCTCAATCAGGCTCTGAGGATCCTCCAACACGTGGGCCTACCCCTCACCCCCTTCCTCCCCCTACCCAACCTTGCCCACAGCAGCCACATATGTCTGCCTCTAGCCAACCTCACCAATATGGCCACTTGTTCCCACCCAGTGTTGGAGGCTGGTCCCAACATGGTTGGGGACAACATGGCTATTTTGGTGGGTATGAGCCACGGGCCTACCAGCCCCAACAGGAGGCCCCTCTCCAGTATCAGTCTGCCCAGTACCCACTACAATCACAGGAGGCAGTACACTACCCACATCATGGGCAACAGTATGCCCCCACACAGGGCGATGGCCAAGTTGGGCAAAATAACCAGCAGCAAACACAGGCTGGTCTTCCACCTTCTCCTCCCCCGACCTACCACCATTTGTTATGTTGGAATATTGTTTTTGCAATTTTTTTGTTTTTTTATTTTTTTTGTTCTATAAATGTGTTGTTTGTAACTTTTATAATCTGCAAAAAGGCCACTTTGTGCCATTGCCACATTTACCATATGGCAATAATATGGTTTGAAAACCCCCCAAAAATTGGCAAAAGTAAAAATTTGTCAACACAATTTTACATCTCTGTCTCAATTATGCAAAAATTTCACGACATACTAACATACGCTTACCAAGGCAATTACAGAGTGAGAGAAACATAAAAATATATATTTACACAGAGAAAAAGCAAAAATTTATAACATAGACACAGCATGCTCTTGCCAAGAAGTTTCCCCCTTAGGTGACATAAGATAATTTGTGAAAATATCACGCACTTTGACACCAGAGAGCGGTTTACGTTGAGGGTTGACATGTAGTCTCGCCCTACGCACATTGTCCGACCCATGCACAACACCAGCAGAGGAAGACCAATTATGTATCCTGTTGAAGTTATGGAGAACGACACATGCTTTTATAACTTCATTCACATTTTGTTCACTCAGCTGAATGGCAGACTGGAGGACCCGCCATTTGGCACAAAGAATGCCAAAGGAACTCTCCACCAGTCGCCGAACACGTGATAGGCGCAAGTTAAAAATTCTAGGTTGCGCTGGGGATATGGCCTCATTACATTGTGCGTTGACTGAAAGGCCTCATCTGCCACAAGGACATAAGGGACTGATTCTTGAGTCGAGCCTGGTAGCTAGCGTGATGGGGGTAGATCCAACTGGTTGGTGCGTAGCTGGCGACCCATAATGAAAGCATTGAAGACTTTTGAGTCTCCCATCCTTCAATAGGCCCCAATGTCAACAATTATTAACTTGTATTGAAGGTTGGCCAGAGCCAACAATACAACAGAAAAGTATTGCTTATAATTGAAGAATTGGGAGCCAGAGTTCGGCGGCTTACGCACCCGAATATGTTTCCCATCAAGGGCCCCAATACAATTTGGAAACTGGCATTCCTCCTCAAAGTCCCTTGAGATCCTCAAGCAGTCTTCCATTCTGGGCTTGGGCATGACAAGTTGATGTAGTCTTGACCAGATTTCACTACATGTCGACCTGACTATGCCAGAAATGGTAGATCTTCCAATGAGAAACTCATGGTTGAGGGCGGCATAAGACAGGCCAGTGGACAGGAAGCTGAAGGACAACAGAAATGTAACATTTAGAATCTAAAAATGAGAAAAACAACAGCTACATACATACCAAACATTTTCTTTTTCATATCTACTAACACACATATTTTTTCAAGCATAATGACTATGTGAAATTCAGTACATATTACACATAACATTGTGGTCTGTAAGTTTAAATATATCTGGACTAAGATGAGGCCAAAAAAATGAGCCCAAATAAGAAAATACACATACTTTGGGCAACACATCATGAACATAGAGAATGTGGTTGTGCAGTACATACCGTAATGTGAGTAGAATTCGCTCCTCTGCAGATATAGCTTTGTGCATCCTTGTGTCCTGAAAGGTTATCCCAGGGCGCACTGTCTCCAAGAGTAGATCAAATATTGCAAGGCTCATGCGACAGTATTTAAAAAATTTTTCCGGATGATCCCGCAGAGAAGAATAGAGCCGGTAGAAATGACCTCTTGTGAATCGTTGCCTCAAAAGAAGATGGACCCACATGCGTCTCCTCCTCCGTGGATCTACTATCACTGGGTATGGCTGACCAAAGCGGCGTGACAACCTGCTCAGTTGTGTTGAAACTCAGGCAGCCACCTGTTACAGAGGCAATAAATAGGGTGTAGGCTAATGATTTAAATAGTTTGCAGGCCTCAAAACCATTAAATGTCCATTTTGCAAGCTGGCGAGAAAATCTCGCCATACGGATTACTTATGGATTACATATGGATGCTTACATGCGCAAAATATGTGACCACACCTTGAAAACGGATGACATACGGAGCACTATTTAGGGGACATTTCTCCGTATTATGCATGTAAACTACGGACCGTATTTTGCATCAGTTAGAATGACCCCAGTCGTACCGGAAAAAAGTGAACCAGAGATATCCATGTCCATGTGTCCATGTGTCAATTTGTCACATTCATGTGGCATCCGTGTGCTATCCGTGTGTCCATGTGTACCATCCATGCATGATTCGTGTGTTGTCCGTATGCTGTCCGTGTGTCCGTGTCCGTGAATTGAAACAATTTGTTCCAATGTTAACCCTATGACTTTTAAAATGCACACAGATGGCACTCGGATGTCATCTGTGTGTGGTACGTGTTTACACAGACCCATTGACTGTATGGGTCCTTGTGATCCATACTGTCGCTCAAAAATGGACATGTCAGCGTGCTTTGCACACGGAAACATGGCCCGTGAAAACACACTGATGTACATAGTGTAGACCCAATTATTTGAATGAGTCTATGTGTGTCAGTGTCTCCGGTACGTGAGAAAACTGTCACCACACGTACGAGAGACACTAACGTGTGAAACTGGACACGGTCACACATTCAGCATTTGGTCAGTATTTTACGTCAGTATTTGTAAGCCAAAACCAGGAGAGGAGAAATCAGAGGGAAAGTATAAAAGAAACCCAGCACCACTTCTGTATTTTTCACCCACTCCTGGTTTTAGCTTACAAATACTGATATAAAATACTGACCAAACACTGGTAATGTGGATGTGGCCTAAAATGGTATAAATAAAAACGTTGTCTCCTCCAGCAAAAAATAAGTTGTCACACAACTCTAGCAACAGAAAAATGAAAATGTTTTGGGTCTCGGAAAACTGAAATACATCTTCAAACTTTAAAAAAAAAAAAATTCTAACTTTTTTTTCACCACTAAAATAATAAAATAAACAGGATATTTTTGCTATCACCGTAATCATACTGATAATCAGAATCAGATGATGAGGTCATTTTTACACTGTACACTGTAAACACAATTCCCCAAAAACAATGTTAAGATTGCCATTTTTTTCTCCCTACATGGATTTTTTCCCCAATTTCCAATATGTGGTCAACGGAATGGTGTCATTAAAAAGTACAATTCTCCCTGCAGAAAGCAAGCCCTCATATTTCTATGTGGACAGAAAAATAAAAAAAATGATTACTCTTGGAAAAAGAGGAGAAAAAAAATGAAAATTCAAAAATGGAAATTGGCCCTGTTGTGAAGGGGCTAATATCAATGCATGAAATCCTGATTTTCCCTAGACAATGATTGCTCTCTCTATATCTTTAGCAGTTTTAATAACTTTTTTATATGTGAAATATTCAGTTACTAGACTTATTATCTATGCTGTTCTAATTTGAACTGAAATGATATGAGGTTTGTTGCTATGAAAAAGAGAACCTAAATGCTATGATTAGCTAAATCATAGTCTGCTGCTCTTGTGTGCTAGTTCTGTTTAACGTAATAGGCAAAAAGAAGTTTTATGATACATTTGATCATTTACGGTATTTTTTTATAGTTTGGAAGTGTTAAAAATCTAAAGCTATCTACAGGCTTAGCTTTCCCTTTAGCGCAATAAATTAAGTTATTTATTGCATCTGCTGACGTGAGATTTTTGGTTGGGGCATAAATACTTAAATATTGATCTACACTTCTGCTCTTCTTTTTTTCTCAACCAGGTCTTTACAGAAACGCAAACAGTTGATTTATACTTGCATGCCTTGCAAATTAATATAAGGTGCATTCTGGTCTGTAATTATTGCAAGCTTGCTGGATCTCTTTATTTCCAGTTTATACTCTTTAAGTGGTTTCCTTTCATTATGATTCTGCAGTGGTAATTAGCATAAAATGAAGTTTAAGAATATTTGAAAAGACTAATTTTCAGATTAAATATAAAAAAATGAGAATTTAACCTTAATATGCAAAGTAAGCTAATGAGTAGAGTACACAAATATAAAACTGTAAATGAGCATTATTTTTTCTTGGCAGCATTCAGAATAATGCAATTTTTTCTATATTTTATAGCCATTGAAAATCCTGATAAATATTGAAACTTATACTATACTGTGGATATGAGTAAATCGTTTGAAATTCAATTTCACAAGCTTCATTAACTTTTTTCACAAAAATTTGACTTGCGGAAAATCCATTTGGCATGAATTATAAATACTCCAAAGATGCCTTGAACAGATGTGTATTACACTATTCTATATTCCTCACACCCTGATCTTCACTGATGTGGTGTCACACACAATATATATACACTCACTGGCCACTTTATTAGGTACACCATGCTAGTAACGGGTTGGACCCCCTTTTGCCTTCAGAACTGCCTCAATTCTTCGTGGCAGAGATTCAACAAGGTGCTGGAAGCATTCCTCAGAGATTTTGGACCATATTGACATGATGGCATCACACAGTTGGCGCAGATTTGTCGGCTGCACATCCCTGATGCGAATCTCCCGTTCCACCACATCCCAAAGATGCTCTATTGGATTGAGATCTGGTGACTGAGGAGGCCATTTGAGTACAGTGAACTCATTGTCATGTTCAAGAAACCAATCTGAGATGATTCGAGCTTTATGACATGGCGCATTATCCTGCTGAAAGTAGCCATCAGATGCCTGTTCTTAGCTGAGAGGAGTGGTACCCAGTGTGGTCTTCTGCTGCTGTAGCCCATCTGCCTCAAAGTTCGACGCACTGTGCGTTCAGAGATGCTCTTCTGCCTACCTTGGTTGTAACGGGTGGCAATTTGAGTCACTGTTGCCTTTCTATCAGCTCGAACCAGTATGCCCATTCTCCTCTGACCTCTGGCATCAACAAGGCATTTCCGGCCACAGAACTGCCGCTCACTGGATTTTTTTTCTTTTTCGGACCATTCTCTGTAAACCCTAGAGATGGTTGTGCGTTAAAATCCCAGTAGATCAGCAGTTTCTGAAATACTCAGACCAGCCCTTCTGGCACCAACAATCATGCCACGTTCAAAGGCACTCAAATCACCTTTCTTCCCCATACTGATGCTCGGTTTGAACTGCAGGAGATTGTCTTGACCATGTCTACATGCCTAAATGCACTGAGTTGCCGCCATGTGATTGGCTGATTAGAAATTAAGTCTTAACACACAGTTGGACAGGTGTACCTAATAAAGTGGCCAGTGAGTGAGTCATAAAGGACGGACGTTTTTAAACTAATCATAAAATCGTTAAATATTTATTAAATATAAATGTATTCACAGATTTGGTTACGTATACTAATAGCATTTGACAAATTCAAGTGTGGAAAACAACATCTGCCATGTGGTGGCCATTATCAGTGATGCATTTCCAAAGGCGTTCTTGGAAGTGGGCATCAACACGTTCCAACACAACTCTGTCGATTTGGGCAACTTCCACTCGAATAGCTTCCTTCAGTTCTTGTAATGATCGAGGCTTAAGCTTGTATACACGTGATTTGAGGTGACCCCATAAGTAATAATCGCACATGGACAGGTCTGGGGACCTAGGAGGCCAATTAATATCGCCAAACCTGGAAATGATGCGACCAGGGAAGAGAGGGCGAAGAACGTTCATTGTTGCTCCGGCTGTGTGGGCCGTTGCCCCATCTTGTTGAAACCACACACTAGAGATGGGGATATGTTGCCGTCGTAACTCAGGAACAAAGAAGTTATTTATCATGGCGATATAACGTTGTGAGTTCACGGTAACAGTATTGCCATTATCGCCTTCGAAAAAGTACGGACCGATCACGCCATATTTGCCCATAGCGCACCACACCGTTACCTTAGGGCTGTGCAGCGGTCGTTCATGTAATTCTTTCGGATTTTCATAGGCCCAATAACGGCAGTTCTGCTGATTAACCATGCCATTGACATGGAAATGAGCTTCATCACTCATGAATAAAATAAGGTTGTCGTTTTGCTCAATAATTGCTTCCATCTCATGTGCGAACTTCAGTCGCGCTGCGTAATCCCCGCGCTCCGTTGCACAATGGCCAATTTATAGGGGTGGAAATGCAGGTCTAAATGCAAAATACGCCTTACTGTACGATTACTGAGGGCAAGTTCTAAAGAATGTTTCCGAGCAGATCGACTCGGACTACGCAGCATGGCTTGCCTGACGCGTTCCACATTTTCAGGGGTACGTGCCGTTCGTGGAGCCCCCGGTGGTCGTTTGTTCATTAGTGTACCTCGTGTACGGAGTGCTTCAACCCAACGTAGGATAGTGTTACGAGCGGGAACAGCTTGATTTCTGTGAATATTGAAATGACGCCGAAACTCACGCTGAACGGCTGTGATACACTCATTATTCTTGACAAAACTGTCGTACGCAAAAACGCAATGTTCTATCGTCCACGGCACCATAGCTTAAACTGAAACTAAAATAAAAACAATGCTTTCACCTCACAAACATAACCCCGCCTCCCTCACATCTCTACCTCCACCTGGTGGTGAGTTATAGCCACTTCAAATACATCCGTCCTTTATGACTCACCCGGTATAATTGCCTCAAATTGTCTGTCATCCACTTCTGTCTGGATGTCCCCTAATCCCACAATCCACCGAGGCCGCACCGGAAGTACGCCAACCGCTATATTGGAATACCCAAGTGATGGGTATTCCAATATGGCACCCGCTGGTGTTACCAGGCCCTTCCACAGTACCACCAGCTGGACACCGCCGGGACCCCCCTTCCACCTCTGGACCCCCCGCTGCTGCCGCCGCTGCCGGACCCGCCACCGGACCCGCCGCTGCTGGACCCCCCTGCCGGACCCATCCGCTGCCTGCCCACCCACCTCCGTGCAGTCACAGCCGTCCTCTGGTGGTGCTGCACCCCATCTCCAGCATAGGCCGCAAGCCACGGTCTTAATCTGACAGCTGCCTGCTGCCACCGCCAGGACACCCGCCACTGCTGAACCCCCCTGCCGCCACCGCTGGACTCGCTGCTGCTGGCCACACAGCTGGACCCCCCGCCATACCAGGCGCTGCCTGCCCCACCATGTACATGCACACACATGTACATGCACACATACGTACACACACACATACTCACACACATACTCACACACACGTGTTGTGAGTTCATTTTCCCCTTCGTCACTGAGGTCTGGTGAACTCCCTATTCTGGTAAAGGAAGGTAATGAGCCTGATTATCAGGCACCTGAGTCTAATGATGATGACTGGCTGAGTGGAGTCACGGACTGGATATAAGGCTGCCGACGCCCTTCTGACCTGCGGGTGATTTCTCTGTGGACTTCTTTGAGACCAGTCTGATTTCTGCTCCTCTAAAGCTAAGTTTTCTGCTTTGCCTGTTAGCATTTGTGTTTTGTTTTTTGTTTGCCTTGCTTTTCTGGATTCTGCCATTCCCTGCTGGGGTGAGCTGAATCTCCTTTTGCCTGTTGCTCTGTCTTCAGAATATTCCTGAGTACTGACATAGCTTTTTGAAGCTTAGCGTCTTCAGGGCCTTTTTTCACTGTCAGTTTGTAGGCTCTTATTTTTGTAGGGTTTTTCACTGATTGTAGACAGCAGCCTTCCTGTCCTTTCCTATCTAGTTAGCTTGGGCCCCGTCTTTGCTCAGTCTATCTTTCTGTCTGTGTTAGTGTTCTTTCTTCTTGCCTCACCGTCATTATATGTGGGGGGCTGCCTTTTGCTTTGGGGTCTGCTCTGGGGCAGTTTAGATTTCCCTTTCTGTCTTTAGGCTAGGCAGTTCTCCGGCTGTGATCGAGGGGTCTAGGACATCGTAGGAACCCCCCACGGCTACTGCTAGTTGTGTTGATAGGTTCAGGGGTCTGCAATCCGAAAGCTGCCAACTTCTCTGGTTTTCTGGACTTAGCTAGCATTTCTGTTTTTGCCTCCTACGGTGACTCATTCATAACACACACTGTTGTGAGTTCATTTTCCCCTTCGTCACTGAGGTCTGGTGAACTCCCTATTCTGGTAAAGGAAGGTAGTGAGCCTGATTATCAGGCACCTGAGTCTAATGATGATGACTGGCTGAGTGGAGTCACGGACTGGATATAAGGCTGCCGACGCCCTTCTGCCCTGCGGGTGATTTCTCTGTGGACTTCTAGGAAACCAGTCTGATTCCTGCTCCTCTAAAGCTAAGTTTTCTGCTTTGCCTTTTCGCATTTGTGTTTTGTTTGTGTTTGCCTTGCTTTTCTGGATTCTGCCATTCCCTGCTGGGGTGAGCTGAATCTCCTTTTGCCGGTTACTCTGTCTTCAGAATATTCCTGACTACTGACATAGCTTTTTGAAGCCTAGCGTCTTCAGGGCCTTTTTCACTGTCAGTCTGTTGGCTCTTATTTTCATAGGGTTTTTCACGGATTGCAGACAGCAGCCTTCCTGTCCTTTCCTATCTAGTTAGCTTGGGCCCCGTCTTTGCTCAGTCTATCTTTCTGTCTGTGTTGTGTTCTTTCTTCTTGCTTCACCGTCATTATATGTGGGGGGCTGCCTTTCGCTTAGGGGTCTGCTCTGGGGCAGTTTAGATTTCCCTTTCTGTCTTTAGGCTATTTAATTCTCCGGCTGTGATCGAGGGGTCTAGGGCATCGTAGGAACCCCCCACGGCTACTGCTAGTTGTGTTGATAGGATCAGGGGTCTGCAATCCGATAGCTGCCAACCTCTCTGGTTTTCTGGACTTAGCTAGCATTTCTGTTTTTGCCTCCTACGGTGACTCAATCATAACAGAATCACCCGCCATACCGCAGATCCTAGGGTACTCAATAGCAGGAAAGAATTGTGTTTAAAAAAAAAAAAAAAAAATGTGTATATTCTTTCCTCTATATCTCTGAGGCCGTAGGGGGAATTTTTTTTTTTCTCTCAATGGAGATAAAGCAATTGTCTGATCGTGTGGAGCAGCTCGCTGCGGAAGTGAGGGGAATTTCCGTCTACCTTGCTCGTTCGCATGCTGTTGAACCAAAGATCCCTACACCTGATGGATTTTTTGGGGATCGATCTAAATTTTTGAGTTTCAAAAATAATTGTAAATTATTTTTTGCCTTGAAGCCTAACTCGTCAGGGAGTTCCGCGCAGCAGGTTAAAATTGTCATCTCTTTGCTGCGTGGCGATCCCCAGGATTGGGCGTTTTCTTTGAAACCAGATGATCCTATTCTGACTAATGTGAACGCATTCTTTCAAGCCTTGGGGTTGTTGTATGATGAACCTAATGCTATTGATCAGGCTGAAAAGACCCTGTTGGCATTGAACCAGGGTCGAGATTCTGCAGAGTTGTACTGTCAAAAGTTCCGAAAGTGGGCGGTCCTTACTACCTGGAATGATAATGCCTTGACTGCTCTCTTTCGGAAGGGTTTGTCAGAAGCCGTAAAAGATACTATGGTGGGATTTCCTGTTCCCTCTGGTCTGGACGATTCTATGTCATTAGCCATTCAGGTTGATCGGCGTTTACGTGAACGCAGGATTGCACGAGAGGTGTTGCCACCGGTAGAACAGACGTCTGAACCTATGCAATGTGATAGAGTTTTGTCTAAGGCGCAACGTCAGGAGTTCAGAAGGCGTAATAAGCTGTGTTTTTTCTGTGGAGATGACTCGCATATTATTTCTGTTTGTCCTAAACGAGAGAAACGCTTTGCACACACGTTTTCTGTTGGTGGTGTTCAACCTAAGTTTCTTCTGGCAACTACTCTGATCTGCTAGTAGATTGTAAGCTTGCGAGCAGGGACCTCACTCCTAATGTTATTGTTTGAATTGTCTTAACTTGTATTGAATTTATTGTCTGTACATGTCCCCGCTTAATTGTAAAGTGCTGTGGAATATGTTGGCGCTATATAAATAAAAATTATTATTAATTATTATTATTATCTGCTCCCTGTCCACATTTTCCGCCAAGGCTTTTGTGGATTCGGGAGCAGCGCTAAACCTAATGGACTTGGATTTTGCTAAACGTTGTGGATTTCCGATGACACCTCTGCAGACGCCTATCCCTTTGAGGGGGATTGATGCTACTCCTTTGGCGAAAAATAAACCTCAGTTTTGGACCCAGGTGGTCATGCGGGTCGCCCCAGACCATCAAGAAAATTGCAGATTTTTGGTGTTACATGGTCTGCATGATGCCGTTGTTCTGGGGTTTCCCTGGTTGCAAATTCATAATCCAGTCTTGGATTGGAAATCTGTGTCTGTGGTGAGTTGGGGTTGTCGGTGTGCCTGTAGTGAGGCTCCGGTTTTTTCCACCTCTCCTCAGTCGCATGATGTTCCTGACTATTTGGCGGACTTTTATGATGTATTTAGTGAGAATGAGTCTGCGTCCTTGCCTCCTCATATGAGTTATGAGTGTGCAATTGAACTGAGCCCGGGGTGTAAATTTCCCAAGGGTCGGCTCTTCAATTTATCTGTACCCGAGCATGAGGCTATGCGGTCCTATATTAAGGAGGCGTTGGAGAAGGGTCATATTAGACCATCCTCTTCACCCTTAGGTGCCGGGTTTTTTTTGTGGCCAAAAAGGATGGTTCTTTAAGGCCTTGTATTGATTATCGTGCCCTCAACAAAATTACTATTAAATATCAGTATCCGTTACCCCTGATTTCGGATCTATTCTCTAGAGTTAGAGGTGCTTGCTGGTTTACCAAGCTTGACCTCAGGGGGGCGTATAATCTTATCCGCATTAAGGAGGGGGAAGAATGGAAGACGGCGTTTAATACTCCGGAGGGACATTTTGAGTACCTGGTGATGCCTTTTGAGCTCACTAATGCCCCTTCTGTCTTCCAGTGCTTCATGAACGATATTTTCCGAGACTTTGTCGATAAATTTTTGATTATCTATCTGGATGATATTTTGATCTTCTCCAAGGATTGGGATTCTCATGTGGAACATATTCGGACTGTGTTCCAGATCTTGAGGGAGAATTCCCTGTATTTCAAAGGATCAAAATGCCTTTTTGGAGTACAGAGGATTTCATTTTTGGGATTTATTTTGTCTCCATTAACTATTGAAATGGACCCGGCCAAGGTACAGGCCATTTATGATTGGGTTCAGCCCACTTCTTTGAAGGCCCTCCAGAAGTTTTTGGGTTTTGCTAATTTTTATCGGAAATTTATAGCAAAATTTTCCAGTATTGCCAAGCCATTGACTGATCTGACTAAGAAGGGTGCTGATGTGTTGAATTGGTCTCCGGAGGCTGTTGCTTCCTTTCAGGAGCTGAAGCGAAGATTTACCTCCGCCCCGGTTTTGCGGCAACCTGATGTCTCGCTCCCGTTCCAGGTAGAGTTGGATGCTTCTGAGATTGGTGCAGGAGCTGTTTTGTCCCAAAAGGATCCTGTAACATCTAAAATGAATCCCTGTGCTTTCTTTTCCCGAAAGTTCTCTCCATCTGAACGTAACTATGATGTGGGGAATCGGGATCTGTTGGCCATGAAATGGGCATTTGAGGAGTGGAGACATTGGTTGGAGGGAGCTAAACATCAAGTTGTGGTCCTCACTGACCACAAGAATTTGATTTACCTAGAGTCGGCTAAACGCTTGAACCCTAGCCAGGCTAGGTGGGCCTTGTTTTTTACACGTTTTGATTTTGTGGTCTCTTTTCTTCCTGGAACTAAGAATGTCAAGGCAGACGCCCTCTCTAGGAGCTTCTTTGCTGATTCTCCTGTGGTGACCAAGTCTGCTACCATCTTAGGCGAAGGGGTAGTTCTTTCTGCCATCTCGCCTGATTTGAGACTTGCTCTGCAAGAGTTCCAGGAGGACAAACCTGAGCGTTGTCCCAGTGGAAAGTTGTATGTTCCTGACCAGTGGAAGAAGAGAGTGATGTCTGAAGTTCATTGCTCTGCATTGGCTGGTCATCCAGGTATTTTTGGTACTAGAGATCTGGTGAGTCGCTCTTTTTGGTGGCCCACCTTGTCTCATGATGTCAGGAACTTTGTGCAGTCCTGTGGGACTTGCTCCCGGTCTAAATCTTGTTCTCGCTCTAGTGGGTTGTTGATGCCTTTGCTGGTCCCCAGGAGGCCATGGACCCATATTTCAGTGGATTTCATCTCCGATATGCCTGTCTCTCAAAGAATGACTGTTATTTGGGTGATTTGTGATAGGTTCTCTAAGATGGTTCATCTTGTACCACTCCCTAAGTTGCCGTCTTCCTCTGAGTTGGTGCCCCTGTTTTTGCAACAGGTGGTTCGCTTGCACGGGATTCCTGAGAACATTGTATCTGACAGAGGAGTTCAGTTTGTTTCTAGATTTTGGAGGACTTTCTGTTCCAAGCTGGGAATTCAGTTGTCCTTCTCCTCTGCTTTTCACCCTCAGACCAATGGGCAGACAGAGAGAACAAACCACACCTTGGAGTCGTATTTGAGATGTTTTATTTCCGCTGATCAGGATGATTGGGTTTCATTTTTGCCCTTGGCCGAATTTGCTTTAAATAATAGAGTTAGTTCTGCCACTTTGATGTCACCTTTTTTTTGTAACTTTGGGTTTCATCCTCGATTTTCTTCAGGGCAGGTGGAGCCTTCTGCCTGCCCAGGTGTTGACACTGTGGTGGAGAGAATGCACCAAATCTGGGACCAAGTGGTGGATAAGTTATCTCTCTCCCAGGAAAAGGCCCAGCGGTTTTCCAATCGACATAGGACCATTGGTCCCCAGTTTAAGATTGGTGATATGGTGTGATTATTATCAAAAAATATTGCTATGAAGGTGGCTTCTCCTAAGTTTAAGCCTAGATTTATTGGACCCTACAAGATTTTGGAGATTATTAATCTGGTCTCTTTTCGTTTGGCTCTCCCTGTCACATTTAAAATCCATAATGTGTTCCATAAGTCCTTGTTGAAGAGGTTTGTTGAACCAGTTGTTCCTGGGGTGGCACCGCCGGGCCCTGTATTGGTTGAAGGTAACTTGGAATATGAGGTAGAGAAAATACTGGATTCCCGTCTGGCTAGACGGAGACTCCAGTATTTGGTTAAGTGGAAGGGTTATGGTCAGGAGGATAATTCCTGGGTCTCTGCCTCTGATATTCATGCCAAAAGATTGGTGCGTGCCTTTCATCTGGCTCACCCTGATCGCCCTGGTGGCGTGGTTGAGGGTTCGGTGACCCCTCCTCAAGGGGGAGGTACTGTTGTGAGTTCATTTTCCCCTTCGTCACTGAGGTCTGGTGAACTCCCTATTCTGGTAAAGGAAGGTAGTGAGCCTGATTATCAGGCACCTGAGTCTAATGATGATGACTGGCTGAGTGGAGTCACGGACTGGATATAAGGCTGCCGACGCCCTTCTGCCCTGCGGGTGATTTCTCTGTGGACTTCTAGGAAACCAGTCTGATTCCTGCTCCTCTAAAGCTAAGTTTTCTGCTTTGCCTTTTCGCATTTGTGTTTTGTTTTTGTTTGCCTTGCTTTTCTGGATTCTGCCATTCCCTGCTGGGGTGAGCTGAATCTTCTTTTGCCGGTTGCTCTGTCTTCAGAATATTCCTGTGTACTGACATAGCTTTTTGAAGCCTAGCGTCTTCAGGGCCTTTTTCACTGTCAGTCTGTTGGCTCTTATTTTCATAGGGTTTTTCACGGATTGCAGACAGCAGCCTTCCTGTCCTTTCCTATCTAGTTAGCTTGGGCCCCTTCTTTGCTCAGTCTATCTTTCTGTCTGTGTTGCGTTCTTTCTTCTTGCTTCACCGTCATTATATGTGGGGGGCTGCCTTTTGCTTTGGGGTCTGCTCTGGGGCAGTTTAGATTTCCCTTTCTGTCTTTAGGCTATTTAATTCTCCGGCTGTGATCGAGGGGTCTAGGGCATCGTAGGAACCCCCCACGGCTACTGCTAGTTGTGTTGATAGGTTCAGGGGTCTGCAATCCGATAGCTGCCAACCTCTCTGGTTTTCTGGACTTAGCTAGAATTTCTGTTTTTGCCTCCTACGGTGATTCAATCATAACAACACACATAATCACACACGTTCTCACATATACACACATACTCACACACACATACTCACACACAAACATACATGTACTCACATACACACACGAACTCACATACACACACACGTATTCACATATACACACGCTCACACACACGTACTCACATATACACACACGTACTCACATACACACACACTCACATGCACACACATGCTCACATATACACACACATACTCACATACACACACACTCACATACACACACATGTACTCACATATACACATACATACTCACATATATACACACGTACTCACATACACACACATACACGTACTTGCATATACACACACATGTACTCACATCTCCAGTACAGGCCGCAAACCACCCTCTTTCCTGCTGGCTGTGACTGCACAGAAGTGGGTGGGCAGGCAGCTGCGGGACACACACATGTACACACACACGCATGTACTCACACACATGTACTCACACACATGTACACACACACACATACTCATATACACACACATGTACTCACATACACACACACGTACTCACATATACACATGCTCACATACACACACACGTACTCACATATACACACACACGTACTCACATATACACACACACATACACACACACACTCACTCACATAAACACATGTACTCACATGCACACACACACTCACATACACACACACGTACTCACATATCCACACACGTACTCACATGCACACACACATACTCACATATACACACACTTGTAATCACATATACACACACATGTACTCACATCTCCAGCACAGGCCGCAAACCACCCTTTTTCCTGCTGTCTGTGACTGCACAGAAGTGGGTGGGCAGGCAGCTGCGGGACACACACACACGTACACACACATGTACTCACACACATGTACACACACATGTACACACATTCACCCCACACATATACACCTCTAGTTTGTACATATTTTTCTGCATTTAATAGCTTTTTATCCTTATCGCTATGGTCAAGCTGTTTCACTATACAGATTCAACACAACATGGCTATAGCATTCCCTTTTTCTGCATTTATACAGGCTATGAGAGTCCTTTTGATTGGTTGTACAATACCATGTTATATCTACATGGCATTACTGGAAAAACTGACTTGCTGCACATTAGGTCATGTGAAAATTCTCTGGCTGATGCAGTCTTTTTCACTGTGGAGAATGGTAGCATCTATTTTGTGATTTGCGAAAAGTAAATAATAAATTACAAGAAATTTGGAAAAAATAGCAAATTCAAAGAATTTTATAATTTGTGAATTCAATTTATATCAAATCGATTCCCCCATCTTAAGAGAGCTATCATTCGTAACACCCAATGTTTCCCAAACTCCAATCCTCACAGCCCTCCAACAGATCAGGATTTCAGGATTTTCTTAGCATTTTTCAGATGAGAGAACCTGTGAAGATTTATGTTACTTTGATAATTTATCACCTTTGCAATACTTTGGAAATCTTTAAAAATATGATTTGTTTGGGGCCATGAGGACTTGGGTTGGGGAAACACTGGTATAGCTAAACCAATTCCTAGAACATAGTCATATTTAACTTACATCCCATATGGGTGATGCAGTCTGTGTATGGGATTAGGAGACAATGAAATAGTCAAACTAACTTTAAGGAATGTCTTCCCAAAAGGTTATCATTAGTGATTAGAGATGAGCAAATTTTTTCAGAAAGCGATCGCCAATCATAGATTTGGCACAAATATGGACATTCCAATTCGTAATCGGAAACCCAAGCAAAATTTTATAAAATCTGTAGAAATCGGTAACATTCGGTAAAAGTGCGGGGAAATATTTGCATTGCCACAAAATATTTTCAGCACTTTAGCAATGATAATGGTGGTGCATCATGAGCGCATGGCACATGTTTGATGAGGGGATATGGTTTTCAGAGCCCAGAGGCACTGCGTTCTTGTAAGCACAGCAGAGCAGTCATTTTTTTCTCCTTTCTACTTTGTCCCTCCTTGGGTCACAGTTTTTGCCTGCTGTCACTTGTCGAAGTAAGGATTTGGTAGGTCACCTAGATATGCCTCTTCCAGGCTTTCAGAGGGATAAGGAACAGTGATTGCATCACCTTGCCCATAAGTCTTCATCTGCTGCGTTGGCTGTAGTGGAAGAGGTGTCGGGCCCCGCTATACTAGCTCTACTCTACTGCTATTGATGCCACTTTGTTGGTATCTGCCAATAATTTTTGTAAATGTGTAGACTCCTGGTTGGATCTCTTTCATGCATATAGCCTGTAGCAGTAGGCCTCCAAGACCATCAGGCCTCCACTTCCTTGGAGTCAACTACCCGTGTTACTATCAATAGATTGAGTATGAAAGTAGGTTGAGCTGTTGCATGTGGTATCAGGGCTCACATAACAGTAGGCCTACAAGGTTCCCTCACCCACCAAGTCTTACTGTGACATCCAATTGAAAGCTGTAAATGCTGTCCCAGACCCCGAAACCTCATGCCTGGCTGATTACTACAGATCCATGCTAAAATTTGTACTATGGGTGAATTGTGGCCACTTTACTGGTGTCTGTCCCTCATTTGATGTGTTTTGGCAGCATTTGGGGCTATTATAAGGTGTTGTGCATGCATTTGTTTTTGCCTTCCATTGATCTGAATCGACAAATATTGCAAATTTGGCAATCGTAATCCAAACCAAACAATGAAATATTCGCTCATCTCTAATCACCATCCCCCTCGATCACAGTAATCCACCTTCCCTTGGCACCCGCCTGTGTGACAACAGTCTGGAACTATGAGATAATATTATCCCTTCCGATCCTCCTCTACTTCCTCCTCTTCTTCTGGGACAACAGCTTCCTCCTGCAGGTTATTCAAAGTCTGCTCCAGCATATAGATGACCAGAATAGTGATGCTGATGACTGCATCGTCAGCGCTAACCATCTTAGTAGCCATTTTGAAACTGTGCAGAAGGATGCAGAGGTCCTTAACCCCTTAACGACCAGGGGTATTTTTTGGATTTGCATTTTCATTTTTTGCTCCCCTTGTTCCCAGAGCTGTAACTTTTTTTATTTTTCCATCAATATGGCCATGTGAGGGCTTTTTTTGTGGGACGAGTTGTACTTTTGAATGACACCATTGATTTTACCATGACATGTAACAGAAAACAGGGAAAAAATTCCAAGTGCGGTAAAATTGCAAAAAAAGAGCAATCCCGCACTGGTTTTTTGCTTGGCTTTTTTGCTAGGTTCACTAAATGCTAAAACTGACCTGTCATTATGATTCTTCAGGTCATTATGAGTTCATAGACACCAAACATGTCTAGGTTATTTTTTATATATGTGGTGATAAAAAATGCACCACAATGGAATAATAAAATCACTTAAATAGCAAGGTGCTACTACATGTATGGAAGAAACCGCAATCAATGCAAGAAAAAAAGGGCCATAGCCTATGATCAGTGCACACTTGAAAGTACAAAATGTAAATAATCCTTTATTAACATCACAACACACATGAAGTTAAAAACAAGTAAAAACAAACTGTCCCTACCTGTGTCCCACTGGCAACCACAAAGTGTCACACATGTGCATCAACATTAATATAATAATGGGTAAGCATTATGAGGTAATTTAACTGATGGTAATGAATTAACAGAGTCACACCTATAATATAATGCACCCCAATGATGGGGAATAAGAAAAGGCTAAGTAACTAGTCTACAACTATATACAAGATAAGTCAAAAACCTCAAGAAAATGTAAAAGCAAATACCCCTAGATTAAAGCAAATGAGCATATAGCCGTCAAGGGCATCCCCATGAACAGCAAATAACCAGCCTAGTAGAAAAAGCATAAATGTTGAAGCACTAGGTTGTCCGCCTCCCTGGCTCTCCCTGAATAATATAAGGGGACTGGACCAAATGAAACCAATTGTGAACAATCAGTCTAAAATGTGTTCAGAAAAATAGCAGCAACAAGTCACTTTATGTGGGAGAAGTACCACCTACAATACAGGGATAGGAGGCTCAGGGACCAGGCGCAGGAAAGCCCCCCACGTATCGCTGCGGTGCCGCAGCTTCATCAGGGGAAGTGTAGATGTGTGAACACTGTGACCTTTAAATAATGGGTTAATTGGCCAGAGAGTACTCACTGGTGTGTATGCCCCGGGATCAAAAGACGGCGACACCCACCAGAAGTGACGTGCTGCATAAGCATGCTGGATGGACATATGAACTGGTGCCTGCTAAATAGCACCAGCCGACAGCATCCTAGATCAGCACAGGTGCCAGGAGATAAATCACAAAGCCGACGGTGTGAGAAGTCTGATGCATTCTCAGAAGAAAGGTCTCACACATAAGCCCATCAAGGCGAGACCAGAGCATATACAGATGGTTAATGCCCACTAGTGGCCATCAGACAATGTGCAGATAGCGGCAAAAACATTAGTATGTCAAAGAGAGAATACAGACGCCAGCGCGATGGGCGGCCGCACAAGACAGGGAATAGAGGGCAGGAAAGAACTCAAAAATATATCGATTTTTGGGATCTGGGGCCGGGTGAGGTCTTATTTTTTGTGTGCCAATCTGACGTTTTCATTGTTACCATTTTGGTGCAGATACGTTCTTTTGGTCACCCGTTATTGCATTTTATTGCAATGTTACAGTGACCAAAAAAACGTAATTCTGGCGTTTCGATTTTTTTTCTTGCTACGCTGTTTACCGATTTGATTAACTCTTTTTATGTATTGATAGATCGGTCGATTCCGAACACGGCGATGCCAAATATGTGTACAGCATATTTTATTTTTTTATTGTTTTATTTTGAATGCGGCGACAGTGGGGTGATTTGAACTTTTTATAATTTTTTATTTTTTCAAGATTTTTTAAAACTTTTTTTTTACTTTTTACTTGCTTCAATAGTCTCCATGGGAGGCTTGAAGTTGAAGTTGTCTGATCGCCTCTGATACATAGAGCAGGACTGCAGCCCTGCTCTATGTATCAGAAATGCTCAGTTGCTATAAACACCGACCACTAGGTGGCGCTCATAGCCATGCAGCATTGACAACCACAGAAATCTTCTCCTGACCCCAGGTTGTCATGCCAACCCACCATCAACCAGCGGTCATGTGACACGGGCGTCGATGGGAGCAGGAAGCAACGCGTTTCCTGTGCATCCTTGTTAAATGTCGCTGTCAGAGTTTAACAGCCGCATTTAACATGTTAACAGCCACGGGTGAATCGAGATTTCACCCGCAGCTGTTACTGGAACATGTCAGCTGATCAGATTAGCTGTCATGTCCTGGAAAAGTTGCGTACCAAATCGGGGGAGGCATCCAATGACTGGCTAAGTCCGTCATTGGATGTTAAGGGGTTAATCTCTGTCCACTCCCTAAACATAATATGCGCCACATCCGTACTGCATTGACCCAGGTTTTATGACAAGACATGCTGCTTCAGGTTTCATTGCTGCTGCCACAGTTGCTTCAACATGTGCAGAGTGGAATTCCACTGTGTCAGCACATCACATATAAACCTGTTAACTGGCATGGACAAAGACCTCGGAATCAATGCAAGTCGATGACCAGAGGGTGCGAACGATGGAAGTGGGAAAACAGGTTCATGCAATCTTCAGCAGCTTATACTGACAAAATGGTGTTAAAATGAGATGACCACTCTTTATATAAATAGGGACATGTGATTTCATCCAATGGCACAAGCCGTTGTGTCTGGACATTGTGGATGTTTCCTGTGCCCTGATTTACTGGCCGCAAGGTGCATACATAAGGTTAGAAAAAAAATTTACAAGCACACCGCTCCTCTGAGCTCCCCTAATCAAACACGTGCTCCCCGATCATCATACATTGCCAGTTTCCTTGTGAAAGTGCTAAAAATACTTTAGTGGTAAAGCAAATATGTTCCTGCACGTTTACTGAATGTTACCAATTTTTCCAGATTTTAAGAAAATGTGCTTGTGTTTATGAATCTGAATGTGCCATATTTGTGACGATTTTATGTTTGGAGATCATTTTCCAAACATATTCGCTTATCTCTACCTATGAGCCCTTTTCAACTGCATGTAGGGGGTGAAGAGCGTTTATACCAAAAAACTATTTGTATCCATTTTTCAAAAAAATTCTGTGAGGTTGTTGCCTTCTATTTATTATGGAACACATACCAGTCTTACATTATTCCTTCATTAGCTATATTCTAGGTCATCAGCCTTTGTTTGTAATATGTTAATAGAATGATCATGATTGCAATATGTTCTTAGAATGATATGTCTTTACAGTGAAACTGTCACCGGGTTTGACCAATATGACATAAGACCACCACCTTTCAGGCTTCATATACAGCATTCTGTAATGTTGTAAATATGCCCCCAACTCAACCTGCAAGACAAGAAAAAGACTTTTTATTATATTCATCTGTGGGGCGGTCCAGTCAGAGGGTTGTTGCTGGTCCTAGTCGGTCGCTTCTGTTCTTCTTGCGATGCTGCACTCCTTCTTGGTTTATGAGGGTGACGCGTCCCTACATCATTCACAATCAACCTGGCATCGCACTACTGCACAGGCCTACTTCTTTGCCCTGACTAAGGCAGGGTAAACTACTGCAGTGCACATGCGCCAGGGCTCTTTGACCTTTCCCGGTGCCTGCGCACTTCAGTACTTTTCTCTGCCCTCATCAGTGCAGAGAAGTTTGCCTGTGTAGGAGCACGATATCGGAGAGACTGTGTGGATGATGTAGGGATGCGTCATACTCATGAATCAAGAAGGAGGATGGCATCACAACAAGAAGAAAGGAGCCAGAACAAGACCAGAGACATCCCTCGGACTAGACCACAGGCGAGTATAATAAAAGATATATTTCTTGTCTTATAGGTTTAGTTAGGGGCATATATACAGCATTATAGAATGCTGTATATCAGACCTAAAAGGTGATAAAAGGTGACAGGTTCACTTTAAGGGCTGGAGTTATCTGGTCTCCTAACTCACTAATGCACCCCTCAGCAGTAGTGGTGCATTCAGATACTTTATGCAAGCTGTGCCTTATTAGGGTATTTCCTGAGTATCATGTCCCACTTGTAAAATCAGTGTTGTAATTGCTTTATTACACTGAGTTACAGCTGCGTATATATCAGTCAATGTCAGTGTGGCTGGTGTTTGATTGTTATGAGATATGGTATATAAATTGTCCAAATCTTCTACACCAGGATAATGAATGTTGTAATGCATTCATAAGAAGCAAAAAATATTTTTTTTACACAAGATGTATATATATATGGATCCCAAAAATGTCATAGATAACAAGCAGGAAATAGGGAGCTTAAAACTTAACATTTAATTTATACTTTTAAAATAGTTAAACATAACAAATAGAATCAAATCCCCTTAATGTATGACATAATTGGATTAAACAGGGAACTGATTGTGGGTAAAGAGACTACAAGTAGCACTGGCAATACTTTTGCAATAGTAATGCAAAATAACACATAATCTTAGGTAAATCAGTACCACTGATGACCTTATTGTAAATGTCTAAGCATATAGGAGGAGGTGTATGTACTGTATAAAAACCAGAACAATCTCACCAATCTGGTAAGGCCTCTCTCACACTTCAGTTATTTGCATCAGTTACAATCCGCCAAAAAGGCAGACAAGCGGATCCGTTCTCAACTGATGTGTACGGATGGCACAGGATCCGTTTTTAGACGGATCCTGAAAATGAGGAAATTTAAAGGAACCGCTGGCCGGGAAGGAGAGAGAGAGAGAGAGAGAGAAAGAATTTTTTTTGTCCGGCACCAAGACAGATTTTGGGGTTAATTCAGTGTCTGGAGGATCCGCCGGCCAAAAAAAGTTGCAAGCTCCGTTTAGAAATCTTTGAGGATGTTGACGGACACTAACATTGTGGCGGATCCTCAAAAAAATGGATGCAATGGATGACAATCAGTCAGGATCCGCCAATAATGAAAGTCAATGGGGAAAAAAACGGATCCGCAAAGAAAAATGGCGGATCCGTTTTTTTCAAAATTGGCGGATCTTGACTGATTGTCAAAAACGGAAGTGTGTAAGAGCCCTAAGGAGTGCAACTTCCTCATAACAGAATGAACCCTCCTATAAACCAATGGAAAGGAATCCATTAAGGCCTTGCAGTGCCATTGCTAGATAGGACCATCTCCCAATGCGTTTCTTCCCAAATTAAGTCATCAGGGGATATGGCAGTCAAAAAATGAAGTGCTCAGCCATCTCTGGTGCACTCCATAAGCCACTCATGAAGTGCTCAACCATCTCTGGTGCACTCCACAAGCCTTTTTACCCCAATCAGTTCCCTGTTTAATCCAATTATGTTATACATTATGGGGATTTGATTTTATTTGTTGTGTCGCACTATTTTAAAAATATAAATTAAATGTTAAGTTTTAAGTTCCCTATTTCCTGCTAGTTATAATGCATTCAGAAACAATCCGATCTGGCCACAGGTGCCAATTTCTGGGTCATCAGATAGCATCTCTGCTTCTCTCCATTCTCTTAAGGGCCTGTCACACTAAGCGATATCGCTAGCAATATCACTATAACATCACAGGCTTTGTGACGTTATAGCGATATTGCTAGCGACATCGCTTTGTCTGATACTTACCTCCGACCCGCTCCCCCGCTGATTATCACTGATCGCGCGAAAACGTCCTGGACCATTTCTCGTCGTCAGCTTCCTGCTGGGCTTCCTGAGGAGAGACGAGCGACGCGTGGACGCGGGCGGGAGGACGTCAGGATCGCCTAGTGTGACAGGTAAGTAGCGGCCCCCGACCCCAGCGATGTCGCTGGTGAGATCTACCTGTGTGGCAGCTCACTAGCGACCACTTAGCGATGCACCAGCGATCCTGACTGCGTCGTATCGCTGGTCGGGATCGCTGCTGCATCGCTAAGTGTGACAGTACCTTTAGTTCCAGTGAGTGCATGGATTATTTAAATCTGCATCTACGCAGTGTGGATGCAATGTTAACTGAGGTAACTTTATGACTGTTTAAATTGTGTCATTATCTTAAATCTGTTCTGTAAGGATGGAAACCCTATTCATTGAATAAAGGAAATTTGAAATGTTCTCTGATGTAGTGTTTGCCATTTTCTTGCTGATTTGCTTCACATTTCTGCACAATTTTCTCTCCCTCTTGGGACTTTTTGCAATCTCCATGACTCTATCTCCATTGTCTTCACCATCCCCAGACAATGTGACTGGATCCATTTCACACCCTTTCTTTTCCAGGAATGTACACTGTGTTCCAAATTATTATGCAAATGATATTTTTCTATGATTTTCCTAAATAGTCAGTACAAATGACAGTCATTCTAATAAAAGTCATCACCCGTTAGAGTATACATCAAATTTTATTGAAGAAACCTCCCAATGATAACAGTATAATCTCCAAAATGAATAAAAACTCGAATTGCACTGTTCCAAATTATTAGGCACAGTAGAATTTCTAAACATTTGATATTTTTAAAGAACTGAAAATGTTCATTTGTGGAATTTGCAGCATTAGGAGGTCACATTCACTGAACAAAAAAAGCTATTTAACTCCAAAACATCCTAACAGGCTAAGTTACATGCTATCATAGGAACCCTTCTTTGACATCACCTTCACAATTCTTGCATCCATTGAACTTGGGAGTTTTTGGAGAGTTTCTGCTTGGATTTCTTTGCATGAAGTCGGAATAGCCTCCCAGAGTTGCTGTTTTGATGTGATCTGCCTCCCACATAGATCTTTTGCTTGATGATACACCAAAGGTTCTCTACAGGGTTGAGGTCAGGGGAAGATGGTGACCACACCATGAGTTTATCTCCTTTTATGCCTATAGCAGTCAATGACTCAGAGGTATTCTTTGCAGCATGAGATGATGCATTGTCATGCATGAAGAGGATTTTGCTCCTGAAGGCACATTTTTGCTTTTTATACCATGGAAGACAGCTGTCAGTCAGAAACTCTATATACAGTACTTTGCAGAGGTCATTTTCACACCTTCAGGAACCTTAAAGAGCCCTACCAGCTGTTTCCCCATGATTCCGGCCCAAAACATGACTCCTCCTCCTCCTTGCTGAAGTCGCAGCCTTGTTGTGACATAGTGGCCATCCACCAACCATCCATCTGGACCATCCAGGGTTGCTCGACACTCATCAGTAAACAAGACTGTATGAAAAATAGTCTTCATGCATGTTTGGACCCACTGCTACAATTTCTGCTTGTGAACACTTTTTAGGGGTGGGCGAATAGTAGGTTTATGCACCACAGCAAGCCTTTGAAGGATCCTACACCATGAGGTTCGAGGGACTCCAGAGGCACCAGCAGCTTTAAATATCTGTTTGCTGGTTTGTAATGGCTTTTTAGCAGCTGCTCTCTTAATCCGATGAACTTGCCTGGCAGAAACCTTCCTCATTCTGCCTTTATCAGCACAAACATGTCTGTGCTCAGAATCAACCACAAATCTCTTAACAGTACGATGGTCACGTTTAAATTTTTGGGAAATATCTAATGTTTTCATCTCTTGACCAAGGCATTGCACTATTTGATGCTTTTCAGCAGCAGAGAGGTCCTTTTTCTTTCCTAAATTCCTTGAAACCTGTGCCCTGCTTAATAATGTGGAACATCATTCTTAAGTAGTTTTCCTTTAATTGGGCTCACCTGGTAAACTAATTATCACAGGAATTTGAGATTGATTTCAGTGATCCAAAGAGCCCTGATACACAATACCATCTATGAGTTTATTTGAAAAACAAAAAATTACATCTTTATGACACTTAAATCCAATTTGCATAATAATTTGGAACGCAGTGTAATTAGTGGTAGCTGTGTCCAGCACTTTGGTGCTTCTTGAGTCTCCTGCACTCTGGAAAATCCCTACTTACTGTATATGCTGCTGCTGAAGTGTAGCAATCACAGGCACGCAGGATGCAGTGACGAGACGGGAGCTGGAGTAAACTTTAACTGTAACTTTTATATGGATATACAGTGTATATGTATTCCCCTTTAGGGCTATCTCGAGTAATCAGCAAGCTAACAAATGTTATCCTCGCAGGGATCAGAACAACAATACACAGGTAACACACTAATAAATGCCCGGTTAGAAACGGTACCCATAAGGCCGCAGCGTGGCCAACTATGAGTCCAGAAACTATGATTATACAACTACGGCATTTCACTTATCCTCCTCTGAGATCTGGCAGAGTGGTGATCGATGTCTATTTGACGTCTCAGCCTCTGGTCCCAGCCGACGAGGAGCTGTTGCAGGCTTCTGGTGTTCCTATGCCCAGGGGGAGCGAGGGCACAACAGGCCCCTGTAGAGTTCCTCTGTGTGGTGCCTCCCGGTGATGGCGATATGGCGATGGTTGGGGCCCAGAGCTTGCAGGCCCCATCCACGAGCTGGAGTTGAATGGCGCTGGCCACGGGCGGCAGCAGGCAGGCCGCAGCCGCGGGCTGGAGTTGGCCGGCAGTGGCTGCAGGCTGCAGTGTGGATGGGCTGCAGCCGCGGGCTGGAGCAGACCGGTGGCTGCCACAGACGGCAGCGGGTAGGCCGCAGCCGTGGACTGGAGTCGGACAGAGGAGGCCGCAAGAGACCTCAGGTAGGCCGCGACTGCGGACTGGAGTTGGCCGGCGTCGGCCGCAGACGGCAGCGGGTAGGTTGTGACCACGGGCTGGAGTCGGACAGTGGTGGCCACAGGTGGCAGCGGGCAAGCCGCAACTGCGGGCTGGAGTCAGGCAGCGGGTAGGCCGCAGCTGCGTACTGGAGTGACGGGGGCGGGTGCGCATTCGTTTGGTCAGCGTCCCCCTCCTGGAATGCCTGGGCTGTCTCCCTCCTGACAGTCGTGGATCTCCCTTTGTCCTCTCTGGCTGTCACTCACTTCTTCGGGCTCTGGCTCTCTGGCACCATCTAGACCTCCTGCTCCTTCTCTCCTGCTCTGTCGAGTGCCCCCTGCTGGCGTCCTCAGCTTCTTTTATATTGGCTCTGCCCCCCACTCCTTCTGGAACTGTCTCTGATCCGCCCTCTCAATATGTCCCCCAGAAACAGTCTCCCTGGAAACCTTAGTGTCAGTCCCCTTGGTTCCGGTCTGGCTACACAGCGGGGACTCTCCCTCCTACACTCCCCCATCCTGTATGCTCGCCTGTCCTTGGGCGAGGGCTTAGAGGGGCTTGGGCCTGCTTTTTGATGTAAAAGTCTCTTTTGCCACACAAACTGGTCCTGTTCATAGCGTTCAGGGGCTTTGCCAGCTATAGACCGCTCGGAGCGGCGTGGTTCAACTATGGTGGAGTCTTCTGGGGTGGTGGAAAGTGGTGGTTCAACTGGGGTGGCTGGGTAGACTGGAGTTGTCTGGATATTGGTTCTTGAAGCATCCGTTCGTATCGCCGGAGAGTCTTCCTCGTCAGCCTCATTCCACACTGCCAGCGGAGGCTCTGGGACCTGAGGAGGGGCCTCGGGTCGTTCAGGGTCTGTCGAAGTGCAGGGCCACAACATATTACAGTGCATAGTTTGGGTAGGGTGGTCCACTTCTTGCTCAGTTTGTATTTCGTACACCGGTCCTTCTGGGCTTATTCGGCGCAGTACTCGATAGGGACTTTCTTCCCAGCAGTGCCCTAATTTGTTTTGGGGCTGCTGATCCCATACGAGTACACGATCTCCTGCCTGAAATTCGGTGAGTTGGAACGGAGTCTTCCCCGGGTGTTCCAGGTCCTGAAGTTTTGTGTGGACGATTTGGTGCAGGGTTTGCAGTCGATACCAGTGGTTCTGAACCCACGAGGAGACTCCTGCCAATGGCAATTCTTCTTCCAGGTTTAACTCCACCTCGGTGATCCCTTTGCCCTGCCGGCCGAACAGTAGCGAGTACGGGGTATAGCTGGTGACTCGATGTACCTGGTTGTTGTAGACCCAGACCAGTTCGGGGACATATTCGGGCCAGCGGGCTTTCCGGTCGCTATGAAGGGTGTGTAGCATCTGAATTAATGTCCGATTAAATCACTCACAGGCCCCATTTCCTTGGGGACGGTACGGCGTCATTCGGGATTTATCGATGCATAATCGATGTAATTCCTCCATTACCTTTCCCAGAAAGCATGCACCCTGGTCTGAATGAATCCGCTGGGGGCAGCCGTATATTTGAATAAAGTTCTTACAGATCGCATAGGAGGCCGATTCTGCTGTCTGGTCTCGAGTAGGGGTCACCATGGCGAATTTGGTAAAATGGTCTACCATGACTAGGCAATGCTCATACCCCTGGTGAGCAGGTTCAATGGTTAAGTAGTCTATCATTAAGAGTTCAAGGGGTGCTGCTGTTACTATTGTTTGCACTGGGGCCTGTTGCTCAGGCGGTTTAATTAATTCGCACAGGCGGCATACACTGCAAACTTCTTCCACTGCAGCTTGCAAACGGGGGTGGTAGGCTATTTGTTGTAGCCACTGGAAAGTCTTTTGTGCCCCGAAATGAGCCCCCTTTTCATGGGCCTCACGAGCAAGTTCAGTGAGTCGAGCTCCCGAAGTCATGACCTGCCAGGCAATCGTCGGTGTTGTGCGCAGCAGTGTCTTACGGTACAATAGTCCTCCTTTGATAACCAGTTTTTCCCACTGGCATAGCATTAGCAGAGTGTCTCGAGTCAATGTCTTTCTTTGGGTGTCACTGAGTAGCTGTTTCGTGGCCACCCATTGACGCAGGGAGCCTATCTCTCCATCTTCTTGTTGTTGTATCGATTCGTCTCGGGATTGTTCTAGCATGCCCCTAGCGTGTCCTGTGTGGGATTGCTCCCGAGTTACAGCCATCGTTCTGGCGGGGGCCAGAGCGAATGGCGCCTCCTCTCCTTCCACCTCGTCATCTCGGCTTTGCCCAGGGGTTGCTCGTCGAATTGTGGAGAGGGCGTCGGCATGTACATTTTCCGCTCTCCTTTTGTAGATAATTTTAGATTTGAATTTGGCCGTCCGGGCCACCTACCGCTGTTCGAGGGCCCCCAATTTGGCATTGTCAAGGTGGGCCAGTTGGTTGTTGTCAGTCTGTACCACCACCTCAGAGCCTGCCAGGTACTCTGTGAACCGCTCCGTCATGGCCCACACTACTGCGAGGAGCTCGAGTTTAAAGGAGCTGTAATTGTCGGGATTGCGTTCGGAGTCGTGGACTGATCGACTACCATAAGCGATCACCCTTTCCCAGCCATCTTGAACTTGGGACAATACAGCTCCCAGCCCGTGTAAGCTCCCATCGGTGTGGAGTATGAATGGTTGCGAGAAATCGGCGTAGGCTAACACTGGGGCTTCCGAGAGAGTTTAGAGATCTTGAAAGGCCTCTTCCTGCAGTTCTTGCCACTGGCTTTTCCAGCCATTGAACCCGTCAGGGGCCCCTTTCAACAAGTCCTGTAGGGCTCAGGCCCATCTGGCGAAGTTTTTTACAAAGCGACGGTAATATCCGGCTAATCCCAGAAAAGCTCGTACGCCTGTTACCTTCTCGGGAGTAGGCCACTCCTGTATTGCGGTGACCTTCTCCATGGAGGGTCTACACCCTCGGCTGAGATGGTATGCCCTAGGTATTCAATCTGTGTATGGAACAGGTGGCATTTCTGGGGTTTTACCTTCAACCCGTACTTTTGCAGCCGGCCAAGCACCTGCCGCAACCGCTGCAAGTGGTCTTCAAAATGTGGCAGCGTCAATGATGATATCGTCTAGGTATATCAAGGTGGCCTCAAAGTTGAGATCTCCTAGACATCGCTCCATTAGTCGTTGGAAGGTTCCGGGGGCATTGGCTAGTCCGAATGGCATACGATTAAATTCGAACAGTCCCATGGGTAGAATGAATGTGGTCTTGGCATGGTCTTCTTCTGACATTGGCACCTGCCAGTACCCGCTGGCCAGATCTAAAGGAGAAAAATACGTAGCCTTTCCCAGGGCTGATAGGGACTCCTCTATATGGAGCAGCGGGTACGAGTCATTGATGGTGCAGGCGTTCAACTTTCGATAATCAACATAGAACCGCAAGGTATCGTCTTTCTTTCGGACCGACACAATGGGGGCCACCCAAGGACTCTGGCTTTCTCAGATAACCCCTTTACGCAGCATTTGGCCCAGTAGTGTTTTTACTTCTTGGTACAGCTGCAGCGGGATCTGCCAATATCGCTCTCTGATAGGGGCCATCCCTTCGGTGGGAATGCCATGCGTGATGGCCGTGGTGCATCCGAAGTCATCTTCATGGTTAGCGAATACCTCATGATACTGGCCCAGGAGTGCTTCTACTTGCTGTATTTGGGCCATGATTAGGCCAGAGAGTTCTGCCTGCTTTTTCTCTAGGATAGCTCGGCTCTTCTCTCCGGGCGAGGCCCCGGTGGTCTGGATGGAACGAATAGTCACCGCTAGTGTTGAGCATTCCGATCCTGAAAATATCCGGTATCAGCAGATATTCGCTGTATCGGAATTCCGATACCGAGTACCGATATTTTTTCAATATCGAATACCAGAATCGGAACTTCCCATAATGCAATGAGCCACTGTTGTGGCTGTGATTGGCTGCTGAAATGATGTCGTCATGATGCGCGGTCTGTGCGCAACATGATGCGCGGTCAGTGCGGGCCTGCTGGGGGTCTGTGCCGGCTGCCGGCGGTCTGTACAGGCCTGCCGGGGGTCTGTGCCGGCTGCCGGCAGTCTGTACAGGCCTGCCGGGGGTCTGTGCCGGCTGCCGGGGGTCTGTGCCGGCTGCTGGCGGTCTGTCCGGGCCTGCCGAGGGTCTGTGCCAGCTGCCGGGGGTCTGTGCCGCCTGCCGGCAGTCTGTACGGGCCTGCCAGGTGTCTGTGTGTGTGTGTGTGCAGGCATCGTCCAATGGGACTACAAGTCCCATCGGGCGATGCCTGCTACAATGACAGTGATTGACACATTAGCCAATGATGGGACAGTAGCAGTCCCATCATCCGGCTAATGTGTTGAATGTAAAAAAAAAAAAACATACATACTACATACATACAACATACATACTACATACTGCATACATACTTCATATATGCTACATTCATACAACATGCACACATACTACATATATACTACATTCATACAGCATACATACATACTACATATATACTACATATATACTACATTCATACAACATACATACATACTACATATATACTTCATTCATACAGCATACATACATACTACATATATACTACATTCATACAGCATACATACATACTACATATATACTACATTCATACAGCATACATACATACTACATACATACTTCAAATATACTACATTCATACAGCAAGCATACATACTACTTATATACTACATTAATATAGCATACATACTACATATATACTACATATATACTACATTCATACAGCATACATACTACATATATACAACATTCATACAACATACATACATACTACATACATACTACATTTATACTACATTCACACAACATACATACATACTACATACATACTACATATATACAATATTCATACATACATACATACTACATAATATACTACATTCATACAGCATACATACATACTACATATATACTACATATTGTGGTGTAGTGACCACTATGTCCGCTGGGGGGCGCTGTGTGGGTGTCCCAGGATGGGTGTACAGGCACATTCTGTGTGGTAACAGGAGCAGGGTCCTAAATGACCATTATGGGGCTCAAGGTGGGTGGCCTTGGGATGCAGGCTCCAGGGTGTATTGATCAGCAGAGGTACTGCTGATATTTCTGTTACACTGTGTCAGGGAAGCCTGTGTGTGTCTATGTGCAATAGAACCTTTAGTGATGTCATAGCCATGTGATCACCTGTGGGTGTGGTTACAGGGCTATGTAATTGAGGTGTTTAGCACATATGGGGAGAGTGTGAGGGAGTCTGTCAGAGTGTGGACAGACTTCCATGTGTCCAGGTGGGACACTACAGAAAGTGTATATGGGGAGGACTACAGCTCCCAGCATGTGCTGAGACTCTCGGTCCGAGTCTCCAACCATGGATGTTTTGTGTTCCTTTGCCTGAGCTGAAGGTTACTTTTCAGTGTTACGCTGTCTTGTGGGTTTATGAAGTGAATAAACCACATGAACTTTGGGAAGAACCTGTCTCAAGATTGTCCCCCGCTGCACCTAAGCGAGTCACATCCCTACAATTGGTGACAGACTGCGGGCAGCGATTCACAGAAGCGCGTGTGGCAGTGCTGGCAATTCTGAGCCAGGATAGCAGACGGTCTGACAACCGTGAGTAATACTGACCGAGGTCAGAGAAAGTGACTATTAATATTTGTGGGATACCTCTGAGGAGAAGAGGCATCCGAGAACCTGTGTGGCCGACACAGGTAACAGACAAGAGTGTGCCTTGCACTGACCAGGGTCAGTGAGAGACTGTGTTCCTGGAGGGGTCAGTGAGCAAGGTCCTGGAGGGTCAGTGTTGGGAGGTTCTGGGAGAGGAATCGGATTCCTGGAGCACGTGAGATGACCTTGGACCTGGTGAGGCGTGTGTTGGGCAGTCTCAGGCGGAGACGGATGTCCTGAAGAGCACCCGCTGAGCCCCTGGACCTGGTGAGGCCGGTGTGTTGGGAGACCCTGGTAGGAGGGTCGGCTCCCTGAATAGCACCCGGTGTGCCCTGTGTATTGGACGTTCTCAGGTGGAGACGGTGCATCCTGAATGGCACACGGACAGGACATGTGAGAGACTGTGCATTTGTTTTTTTTTCTCTTTATTTTTTTTTTTTTTTCCTCTGCAAAACCTGAAGGTGCTTGCTGTGGCTCAGTGGGGTCACGAAGGTCTCGCAGCACAGGGACTTGGTGTTTTCTTGTTGGGATCTCCTCCTTGAGCATTGGTAGCAGATGCTGTCTGTCTACACCATCCTGCTGCAGCTTTATTACATATGTCTAAGCGGATACAGTAGTTGTGGCTTTACACAACTATTAAGGGTGAGTACCCTGTATTATGTCATTATACCCATTATACCTGCACTGGTAAGGCCCTATGGGCGCGCTTTTGTGTTTTTTTTATCTTTGAGGGTGACAAGCGGCTTCCGGTAACCCGGCGGGGTTACGAAGGGGACAAGCGGCTTCTGGTGGATCGGCGAGTCCATGAAGACGGCACAGCAGAAACTGCAGTGACACCAGCCGCTGTGTGTGTGTGAACGGCAGCCGGAGGTGCCGGTGGTTTGTGACAGCAGAAGCTGTGGTGGTGCCAGCAAGGACTTGTCTGGTATCATGAGAGACAAACTGTGTGGTGTGAACTGTGGCATAAGAAGTTCTGCAGAATGGACATGGGGAAATCCCAAAAGGGAGTGGTAACCCAAAAAGGGGTGGAGTCCCAAAAGGGGGCGGTGACCCAAAAAGGGAGTGATAACCAAAAAGGGGTGGAGTCCCATAAGGGGGCGGTGACCCAAATTGGAGTGGTAACCCAAAAATGGGTGGAGTCCCAAAAGGGGGCGGTGACCCAAATTGGAGTGGCAACCCAAAGTGGGGTGGTGGTCCAGAAAGGGGCCAAGTTTGAAGAAATGACAGCACTGGTTGACTCAGTGGGTATGTCTGGAGTACCGCAGTGTATGTGTAGGTCTTTTTCAGAATGTGGGATATCTTTTCCAGGTAGTAATGACGGGCCACAGGTGTGTACTGTGATGCTGCACTGGGAAGGAGCCTTTGGTCGGCTCGACTCAGAGAGTCAGGTGACTCTGACAGGAACGCCTCTCGTTTTCTCTCTGACCGAGAAAAACGTCAGGGTTCGCTGTAAACACGGGGTCACGGTGAACTACGCAGTAGACAGAGTAGTGTTTGAGGGGACCAAAGGTGGTGAGTGCCAAGGCAGAAGGATACCACGGGACTTAGTCTATGCCTGGGAGAGGGGCCGGGACTTTGTTTGTTTGATGACATTTGGTCGGACGATGGAGATGCTTCGACTGTGGGGCCAGCGGACACTGAGACAGTGACGGCTCCTGACGTGGACAGGTCAGAGGTAGAACTGACCAGAAGAAGGACATCTGCCCAACTTACGGACCTGACGTCTCGTGATAAGACAGATGGTGGGCTGGGAGATGAGACGACTGGACTAGACACATTGGTGCTGGACGGTAACTGGAGGGTTCACTCGACTGGTGTGACTGACCCAGTGGTACCCTTTGACGATATAATTAATGAGGTAGTGGTGAGACACGTGCTGGCCAAAAGAGAACAAGATCGTGAGATACAGCTGATAAAGGAGACTGTAACAGAACATGTCGAACGGGAAAGAGTCCTAAGGTAAGCAGCTGAGCACAGAGTGGATGAGCTGGAGAAGGAAGTCTCTGAGCTCAGAGGTCACCTGTCAGCGTGTAAAACCATGAACAAGACCCTGTTAGAAGATATGGAGGTGCTCAGAGAGGCCCAAGAGAAGCATCAACAGGAGATTCTCAGGAGAGAGGATCAGCGTCACTACCTGGCAGAGGAGCGAGATAAAGTTCTGCAAGAACTCAGTAGAGTCGTAAAAGGTCTTCTACGGGAGAAGTGGATGGGTGAAGATGTACAGCGGCCGTGCCCGACTAATAGCAAGGCAGAACTGCCAAAGCCCATCTTGGAAAAGGGTCCTGAAGACTGTAAATCTCAGGAAGATGGTGAGCCAAGAGCTGCACAAGACAGTCACCCGGTCTTGGCAGATACCTTGAGGGAAGTGTCTGTGGGGAACCCAGAGCCATCTGTCCAGGATGAGAGCAAGTCCATGACCTTCAAGTGCGTGATGGAGGTACCCGAAGACGTGCGAGAAGCGTGTGCCAGCGAAGGTGTGCATGAGACCTTTAAAAAGGCAGTAAAGGCCTATAGTGTGAGCTGGGCACCAGAAACAGACCAGTTGGTGATACTGGCAGAAACGGAAGACACAGAGAGAAGTGTGGCT
Organism: Dendrobates tinctorius; assembly: GCF_039654945.1. Classification (NCBI taxonomy): domain Eukaryota; kingdom Metazoa; phylum Chordata; class Amphibia; order Anura; family Dendrobatidae; genus Dendrobates; species Dendrobates tinctorius. The sequence goes on from NW_027361684.1 coordinate 61,218,193, forward strand.
GTCCTACAATGTCTCCGTACAAAACAGATGCTCGTGGAGCGTAATAGGAAAGCCGTTCGACATCTGGAGCTTGCAAGGGAAGCTCAAAGTTGGCTGGGCTTTGTGGAAGACGTAATTCCGGTACCCAGAAATCTGGTGGGGAAAGTCGTTGGCAGACATGGAAAGGTGATGCAGGAGATGGTGAATCGATCCAGTGTGAAGAGAGTGAGGATCCCACCTGCTGGTGAAATCCAAATCGCTGTTGAAGATGACATGGTTCCTGTCATTGTGGTTGGTTCAGTGGAAAGCATTGGGACGCTCCGCATGCTCCTGGAATATCGGGTAGCGTACCTGAAGGAGATTGAGCAGCTAAGACAGGATCGACTGCGGATGAATAAGCAGATACAGAACGTCAGGTGGCATCCACCTCCAACCCAATGTGTAAGGACCCGAAGAGATTCTCCAAGGAATGAAAGGACAGGTAGTCGAAGGCAAGAACGTCGAGAGTCCGCAAGTGGCCGTTCTAATCTTAGTAGCATAGGCACAAGACCCGGTGGCGGACATAGCGACAGAGGGTCAGACTCAGACCAGCCAGTTATCCCAACTGGACATGGGACTCATGACAGTACGAACTGTGAGAGCTGGCCAGTGAGAGAAAGGTCGGGTGACGGAGCGCACGGCAGACAGGTGGAGACTAAAGAGTGTTTGGTCACACTGACGGACGTTGACAGGAAGCCAAAGCCCAAGGCCGAGATACTGACCGCTGGGGGCAGGGGAGGCCTAACGTAAATATCATGCAGTATGATCACCGAAACAGACGGAGATGGTCCTCTCGACTTGTAGGGCAAAGTGACATGGGTGCCCGGTCTTAAGATCCCTGGGTGATGTCATGTGTTCAACCCCACAAGTTTGAACAGAGGGGGGAGGTATGTCGTGTAGTGACCACTATGTCCACTGGGGGGCGCTGTGTGGGTGTCCCAGGACGGGTGTACAGGCACATTCAGTGTGGTAACAGGAGCAGGGTCCTAAATGACCATTATGGGGCTCAAGGTGGGTGGCCTTGGGATGCAGGCTCCAGGGTGTATTGATCAGCAGAGGTACTGCTGATATTTCTGTTATACTGTGTCAGGGAAGCCTGTGTGTGTCTATGTGCAATAGAACCTTTAGTGATGTCATAGCCATGTGATCACCTGTGGGTGTGGTTACAGGGCTATGTAATTGAGGTGTTTAGCACATATGGGGAGAGTGTGAGGGAGTCTGTCAGAGTGTGGACAGACTTCCATGTGTCCAGGTGGGACACTACAGAAAGTATATATGGGGAGGACTACAGCTCCCAGCATGTGCTGAGACTCTTGGTCCGAGTCTCCAACCACGGATGTTTTGTGTTCCTTTGCCTGAGCTGAAGGTTACTTTTCAGTGTTACGCTGCCTTGTGGGTTTATGAAGTGAATAAACCACATGAACTTTGGGAAGAACCTGTCTCATGATTGTCCCCCGCTGCACCTAAGCGAGTCACATCCCTACAATATATACTACTTTCATACAGCATGCATACTACATACATACAACATACATAAAACATGCTACAGATATACTACATGCATACTACTACATATATACTACATTCATACAGCATACATACATACTACATACAGTGGGGCAAAAAAGTATTTAGTTAGTCAGCAATAGTGCAAGTTCCACCACTTAAAAAGATGAGAGGCGTCTGTAATTTACATCATAGGTAGACCTCAACTATGGGAGACAAACTGAGAAAAAAAATCCAGAAAATCACATTGTCTGTTGTTTTTTCATTTTATTTGCATATTATGGTGGAAAATAAGTATTTGATCAGAAACAAAATTTCATCTCAATACTTTGTGATATATCCTTTGTTGGCAATGACAGAGGTCAAACGTTTTCTGTAAGTCTTCACAAGGTTGCCACACACTGTTGTTGGTATGTTGGCCCATTCCTCCATGCAGATCTCCTCTAGAGCAGTGATGTTTTTGGCTTTTCGCTTGGCAACACGGACTTTCAACTCCCTCCAAAGGTTTTCTATAGGGTTTAGATCTGGAGACTGGCTAGGCCACTCCAGGACCTTGAAATGCTTCTTACGAAGCCACTCCTTCGTTGCCCTGGCGGTGTGCTTTGGATCATTGTCATGTTGAAAGACCCAGCCACGTTTCATCTTCAATGCCCTTGTTGATGGAAGGAGGTTTGCACTCAAAATCTCACGATACATGGCCCCATTCATTCTTTCATGTACCCGGATCAGTCGTCCTGGCCCCTTTGAAGAGAAACAGCCCCAAAGCATGATGTTTCCACCACCATGCTTTACAGTAGGTATGGTGTTTGATGGATGCAACTCAGTATTCTTTTTCCTCCAAACATGACAAGTTGTGTTTCTACCAAACAGTTCCAGTTTGGTTTCATCAGACCATAGGAAATTCTCCCAAAACTCCTCTGGATCATCCAAATGCTCTCTAGCGAACTTCAGACGGGCCCGGACATGTACAGGCTTAAGCAGTGGGACACGTCTGGCACTGCAGGATCTGAGTCCATGGTGGTGTAGTGTGTTACTTATGGTAGGCCTTGTTACATTGGTCCCAGCTCTCTGCAGTTCATTCACTAGGTCCCCCCGCGTGGTTCTGGGATTTTTGCTCACCGTTCTTGTGATCATTCTGACCCCACGGGGTGGGATTTTGCGTGGAGCACCAGATCGAGGGAGATTATCAGTGGTCTTGTATGTCTTCCATTTTCTAATTATTGCTCCCACAGTTGATTTCTTCACTCCAAGCTGGTTGCAGGGCTACAATTTTGTTTCTGGTGTCCTTTGACAGCTCTTTGGTCTTCACCATAGTGGAGTTTGGAGTCCGGCTGTTTGAGGGTGTGCACAGGTGTCTTTTTATACTGATAACAAGTTTAAACAGGTGCCATTACTACAGGTAATGAGTGGAGGAAAGAGGAGACTCTTAAAGAAGAAGTTACAGGTCTGTGAGAGCCAGAAATCTTGATTGCTTGTTTCTGACCAAATACTTATTTTCCACCATAATATGCAAATAAAATGAAAAAAAAACAGACAATGTGATTTTCTGGATTTTTTTTTTCTCAGTTTGTCTCCCATAGTTGAGGTCTACCTATGATGTAAATTACAGACGCCTCTCATCTTTTTAAGTGGTGGAACTTGCACTATTGCTGACTGACTAAATACTTTTTTGCCCCACTGTATATACTACATATATACTACATTCATACAGCATACATACATACAACATACATAAAACATGCTACAGATATACTACATACATACTACATTCATACAGCATACATACATACTACATATATACTACATATATACTACATTCATACAGCATACATACATACTGCCTACATAAAACATACATAAAACATGCTACAGATATACTACATTCATGCAGCATACATACATACTACATTCATACTACATACATACATACTACATACATACATACAACATACATAAAACATGCTACAGATATACTACATACATACCACATATATAGTACATTCATACAGCATACATGCATACATACATACTACATACATACAACATACATAAAACATGCTACAGATATACTGCATACATAGTACATTCATACAGCATACATACATACATACATACTACATATATACTACATTCCTACAGCATACATACATACATACTACATACATACATACAACATACATAAATCATGCTACAGATATACTACATACATGCTACATACAATACATTCATACATTCATACAATACATACATATAGACATACAGTACATATAACATAGAGTACATACTCACCATTACTGGTCACATTGTTCCCCGAAGCCAGTGTCATCTGTGAAAAAAATATGAAAAAAACAAACCACCAAATACTCCCTGTTCCGCAGAAATCCACGAGTGTCCCACGACTATCTCCTGTGGAGAACAGCAGCATCAGCTGATGTGACTGCTCTCTAGGGGGCTCCAGGAATCCAATGATGGGAGGTAGGTATCCTTCCGCACTGTATTCCTCCGCCACTGTAAAAAAAAGTAGTCCCTAGTCTCACTTTATGGCAAAAGCTGCGTGGGAACTTTCTTTTTTTTTTTTTTTTTTTTGGGGGCAATACCTGAGCCCCCGGGCAGGTTTGACCAGAGCTGCCCAGGGGCTGACCTGCCAGGACTGTGGATCTCTGACGTCCGACGTTTTCTCTGAAGTCTCCAGACTGCAGCATGCTTGTGTAGGAGGATGAAAGTGCTGCTCCAGGCTGCACTGAAGCAGGTAACAGGTGCTTTAGCCAATTAATCAGCTCAGGCAGGAGAGGAGAGAGAAAGAGAAAAAAAAAAGTACAGGGATAATGCTTTTATATATATTCGATATATATAAAAACAATTTTTGGGGGGCCAGATATAATGTGACGTCCGTCTGCAAGTCTGGGCTGCAGTAAGACAGCACCCCGAGCAACCACGATACCCTTTACCCCTATACAGGGATCTGGATTTACAGCAGAGCCCAGGAGGCGCAGTCTGAATATGAGCAGCAGGCCAGAGCAGGACGGTCGCCAGAGAGGGGTTAAAAACAGGACCAAAAGCGAAGTCAGAAATCCGGGTCTTAACCAGGTGGGCAGCAAAGGTACAAAAACGACAGGCAATAGCAGAGTCAAATACAGGCCAAAGTCAGAGTCATAAACCAGGAGGACGGCAGAGGTACAGAATCGTTAGGCAGTAGCAGAGTCAGAAATCCAGGCAAAGGTCAGAGTCATAGATAGCAAATAACACCTAGCACACAGGGGAAACCAAGACTATATCTGGTGGCCTGCAAGACAGGCCCCAAGGTGTTTGAAGGATCAGGTTATCCCTCACAGGCTCACAATCTGATGACGCTATTCGGACCGCCCCAGGACAAGGCCAGATGGTGATGCCTCAACCCTTTCATGACTGACAGAGGAGCGGAGCCTGCACCCACCAGATGCCTGCGTAGGAGCCCCTTCTCTGTCACCACCACCCACGGGGAAAACACGGCGCCTCCTAGTGGCTGAGGCAGGAACAGCCGTCCCCGAGTCTGATGGTGACGTGACCGCCCGGCGCCTCCCAGTGGTTGGGACTGGAACAGCAGTCCCTGTATCTGACGGCGACGTGACAGTCCGGCGCCTCCCAGTGGCCGAGGCAGGAATAGCAGTCCCTGTATCTGATGGCGACGTGACAGTCCGGCGCCTCCCAGTGGCCGAAGCAGAAACAGCAGTCCCTGTGTCTGATGGCGACGTGACAGCTATGTGGTGAGCACCTTGAACCTGCAGGTGCTTTACAGAAGATTATAACATTGAGTCATGAAAATAAGCAAAAATCAAAATGTTGCTTTAGCCCCTATCTTTTTATTTTCACAAGGGTATCATGAGAAAATGGAACCTGCAATTTGTTATGTATTTTCTCTTGAGTATATCAATAACCTATATATGGTTGAAAACTAATGTTTGGGCGCATGGTGCAGCTCGGAATGAAAGGGAGCAATTTTGGCTGGAATATGTGGCGGACACCATGTCACATTTGAAGAGCCTCTGACATGCCAAAATAGCAAAGCCCCCATAAGCGACCCAATTTTGGAAGCTACACCTCTCTAGAAATACATCTAGGGTAGTGTTGAGTATGCTTAACCTTCAGGTGATTAGCAGAATTGTATCATTTTGGGCTGTGAAAATGACATATTACCATTTTCCTACTATTATGTGAAGTGTCCAAAATCAGTGATGGTTTGGAGAGCTATGTCATCTGCTGGTGTAGGTCTACTGTGTTTTATCAAGACCAAAGTCAGTGCAGCCGTCAACCAGGAAATTTTAGAGCACTTCATGCTTCCCTCTGCCAACAAGCTTTTTGGAGATGGAAATTTAATTCTCCAGCAGGGCTTGGCACCTGTCCACACTGGCAAAAGTACAAATTTGAAGGCCATCAAACTCACCTGACCTTACCTTAACCCCATAGAGAATCTATGGGGTATTGTCAAGAGGAAGATGAGAGACACCAGACCCAACAATGCAGACAAGTTGAATGCTGCTATCAAAGCAACCTGAGCTTCCATAACACCTCAGCAGGGCCACAGGCTGATCACCTCCATGCCACGCAGAATTGATGCAGTAAATGATGACAAAGGAGCCCCAACCAAGTATTGAGTGCATTTACTGAATATACATTTCAATAGGCAATCATTTTGGATTTTAAAATCCCGTTTTCAAGCTGATGTTATGAAGTATTTTAATTTACTGAGATAATGACTTTTGAGTTTTCATTGGCTGTAAGCCATAATCATCAACATTAACAGAAATAAACACTTGAAATAGATCACTCTGTTTCTAATGACTCTATCTAATATATGAGTTTTACTTTTTGTATTGAGGAACAGAAATAAATTAACTTTTAGATGATATTCTAATTTTGTGAAATGCACCTGCATGTGTACTTTTTTGTTTATTTTTGGTTTTACATAACTATATATATATATATATATATATTTATTTATATAATATACATTGTGACAGAGTCACTGGTGCCATATGTGAGGGGAGATATGTGTTGCAAAGGTTGTTATCCTACATGATGTGAAACCCATAAATTTCCCTCCAGTATGATATGGGCTGAGAGTTAACCAGTCGTTACCAGGGTCTGGATTTTTTTGTCAGTAGGTGTAAGAGATGGGCGAGACACCTACTCAGCATATCTCCACCTCAAGGGTGTGGTTGGAGGTAGTTAAATGTCTGGCTACTTGTTATTTTCTGCCTGGTTTGTTTAGAGGAAGGAAGCCTCCAGGCTGAAGATGCGCTAAGATCTGCCTTGTGCTTTTGTCCCAGAAGGCTGGAGCCATACTAAAAGAGGTGTGTAGGGTCCTCCAGATTTCCCCACTGCAAACCTCAGTTTACTATCCACAGACAGACGGCCTAGTAGAGCACTCCAATAAAACCTTAACCCCTTCAAGATGCAGCCCTTTTTCATTTTTGCATTTGTTTTTTGCTCCCCTTCTTCCCAGATCCATAACTTTTTAATTTTCCATCAATATGGCCATGTGCAGGCTTGCTTTTTGCAGAAAAAGTTGTACTTTTGAATGACACTATTGGATTTACCATGTCATGTATTCAAAAACAGGAAAAATATTCCAAGTGCGGTGAAGTTGCAAAAAAAGTTCAATTACACAAATGTTATTTGATTTTTTTACCATGTTCATCAAATGCTAAAACTGACCTGCAATTATGATTCTTCAGTTCATTACTAGTTCATAGATATCAAACATGTATAGGTTGTTTTTTATTTTAATGGAGAAACAAAAATCCAAAGTTTGTTAAAAAAGAAAAAAAATTGTGTCATTTTCCGAGACTGGTAACATCTCCATTTTTCGTGATCTGGGGCTGGGTGAGGGCTTATTTTTTGTGTGCCAGGCTGATGTTTCTAATGATACAATTTTGGTGTGGATGCAATCTTTTGATCACACATTATTGCATTTCAATGCAATGTTGTGGCAACCAAAAAAAGTAAATCTGGGGTTTTGATTTTTTTTCCCTACACCGTTTACAGATCGGACAATTTTTTTTCATTGCTTGATAGTTCGGGCAATTCTGAACGCAGTGAATATTGTTTTATTGTTTTATTTTGAATGGGGCGATGGGATGATTTGAACTTTTAGATATATATTTTTAATTTTTTTTACTTTTTGCATGCTTCAATAGACCTCTGGTTGTCATACTAACCCATCAGTGACCTGCGATCATATGACGGGGTGACCAATGGATAGGATTAATGATATGCTTCCAGTGTGAGCACATTAAATGCCACTGTCAGAGATTGACAGTGTCATTTAACAGGTTAACAGCTGTGAGTGGATCACGATTTCACCAGCAGCTGTTAGGGGCACGTGTCAGTTGCTCAAAACAGCTGAGATGTGTCCAGAAAGATGTGGTCTCTGCACCAGAGCCCACAACAAAAGGAAGGGCATGACATGCACTATACTAGTGCTAGGTTAAAGGCCATGCTCAAGAATGTCATTGAAAAGAAAAGTCGAGACTGGGACTATTTGCTTCTGTTTCTGCTCTTTTCTGTCAGAGAAGTTCCTCAAGCCTCCACTAGCTTCTCGCCATTCGAGCTCCTGTTTGGTTGACATTTGTGAGGGCTTCTGGACATCACGAAGGAAACCTGGGAAGCCAAGGTCATGCTACATGGGAGCTTCACAGAGCATGTCACCTTGCTGCATGAGAGGATGGCGAAAGTAATTCCTATTGTGAAGGAGTATCTTCTCCAGGCATATGAGGCGCAAGCAAGGGTGTATAACTGATTGGCAAGGCTGAGGCAGTTCCAGCGTGGGGACCACATGCTAGTGCTTGTCACCAAGTTGGAGATCAAGTTTTCAGCCAAGTGGCAAGGCCCATAGTGTAAAAGGCCCATAGTGTAAAGGCCCGTAGTGTAAAAACTAGGCAAGGTGAATTACAAGGTACACCAGCCAGGTCGAAGGAAACTGCGTGAAATATATCATGTGCACTTGCTCAAGCCCTGGCGAGATCAGGAATCGCTCGAAACTTCTTGGTGGAAGCCAGTCCCAAAGCAACAGTGGGCATGTCACCATTGCAGAGATTCTAGTGCCAGCCCAGAGACAACAGTGTCGGGAGCTGTTGCAGCGGAACCATGACCTGTTCTCAGAGTTGCCAGGGCATACGCAGGTGGTGGAGCATGACGTGTTGCCAGAGCCGCCTGTAAGAGTGAACCTCAAGCCCTATAGAATTCCCAGTAGCACATTGACAGGTGATATCAATTGAACTGAAGAGGATGCTCAACCTCAGGGTGATAGAGGAGTAAAAAAAGTGGATGGTCGAGTCCCAACATCATCTTGCCAAAGCCCGATGGTGAGTGGCAATTTTGTAATGACTACCGCAGGCTGAATGAGGTCTCCAGTTTTGATGCATATTCGATGCCTCACGTGGACAAACTCATTGAGATACTTGGACCCGTGAGGTACATAATAACCCTTGATCTGACGAAGGGCTATTGGCAGATCCCAATGTCACAGAGTGGCAAGGAAAATATGGCCTTCTCAATGCCTGATGGGTGTTTTCAATGCACCAAAATGCCCTTCAGACAGCAGAGGACCCCAGCAACCTTCCTGAGGGCTATGGATCAGATCAAGGCTCCGCAGAAGAAGTATGCTGCAGCATACCTTGATGACATTGTGGTCTTCAGCCCTGACTCGGCTAGCCATCTGCCAAAGGTACAGAGGGAGGGGGTTCTGGATGCTTTAAGATATGCGGGGTTCACCATAAATCTGAAAAAATGTGCCACAGGGAAGGAAGAGGCCAAGTGCTTAGGCTATGTCAACAGGAGGGGCAAAATCAAGCCACAAATAAATAAGGCCGATGGAATTAAGAGGTGGCCACAACCACTTTCCAAGAAGCAAGTGAGGGCGTTTCTTGCAATATTGGGATATTACCAGAGTTTTATCCCATCTTTCGCCATAATCACTGCACCCTTGATGGATCTCCTTAAAGGCACCAAATTGACAATAATTAAATTATACTTCTGAGACAGAGATTGCATTCCAGGAACTGAAGCGTAAACATCTGGTTCTGTGGGCACCAGACTTCAGCAAAGAATTTGTGGTCCACACAGATGCATGAAAAGTCACTTTGGGAGACGTGCTGTCTCAGGAAGTAAATGGAGAAGAACATCCCATCCTGTGTTTGAGCCGAAAGCTCTTGTCAGGCAAGGAAAACTATGCCATTGCTGAGAAGTGTCTAGCTATAAAATGGGGTGGATATGCTGAAATATCACCTCCTAGGCCGGAGGTTTAAACTTGTGTCAGACCATGCCCCTCTGAAATGGTTAAGGGAAAAGACGGGTAAAAAGGCCCAGGTGACTAGGTGGTTCTTAGGCCTCCAATATTTCAGATTCCACGTAGAACATAGACCTGTGAAGTTACATGGTAACATAGATTCCCTCTTCTCAATTCCCTGTTTGGTGTCCAAAGGTGCCAAAGCCCCCGGATTTGGGCAGAGGGTGCAATACATGACAGGGTCATTGGTGCCATGTGTGAGGGGAGATAGGTATCGCAAAGGTTGTTATCCTGCGTGGGTGGTAACAGTTGCCCTGATTGTATGGACCAGCCATAATGTTAAGTGTGTAACAGTACAGATGCAGAGGGCTAATGGATTCATAAAGCATGTGGGAACATGATGCGGGGAACCTGGTTATGGTAAAAACTTTTGGCTGTGCCACATAGGGATAGATTAGGTTAATGTGTTGAGGCGGTAGGCCAGCCTGAATAAATGAGTTTTCAGGGCACGCTTAAAATTGTGGGGATTGGGGACTAATTGTATTGACCTGGGAAGTGCATTCCAAAGAATTGGCGCAGCACGTGTATAGTCTTGGAGAGGAAGTGGGAGGTTCTGATTATTGAGGATGCTAACCTCAGGTCATCAGAAGAACGGAGGGCGCGGGTAGGATGGTATACTGAAACAAGGGAGGAGATGTAGGGTGGTGCTGAGCCATGAAGAGCTTTGTGGGTGAGGGTAATAAGTTTGTACTGGATTCTGGAGTGGATGGGTAGCTAGTGTAATGACTGGCACAAGGTAGAGGCATCGGTGTAATGATTGGAGAGGAATATGATCCTGGCAGCAACATTCAAGACAGATTGGAGGGTGGAGAATTTGGTAAGAGGGAGACCGATTAGAAGAGAGTTACAATAGTCGAGACGAGAATGAATAAGAGAAACAGTAAAGGTTTTTGCGGAGTCAAAAGTAAGAAAAGGTCGAATTCTAGAAATGTTTTTGAGGTGCAGATAACAAGAGCGAGCCAGTGATCGTATGTGGGGGACAAAGGAAAGCTCGGAGTCAAGTATGCCCCCAAGAAAGCAGGCATGTTGCTGGGGAGTAAAAGTGGAACCACACACGGAAATGGCAATGTCGGGTATAGGTACATTAGCAGCGGGAGGAAACACAAGGAGTTCAGTCTTTGACAGGTTCAGTTTCAGATACAATGAGGACATGATGTTAGACACAGCGTTTAGACAATCGCTGGTGTTTTCTAGAAAGGCTGGCGTAATGTCAGGAGAAGAAGCGTATAATTGGTTGTCGTCAGCAAAGAGATGGTACTGGAAACCAAATCTACTGATTGTTTGACCAATAGGGGCAGTATACAAAGAGAAGAGGAGGGGGCCTAGGACTGATCCTTGAGGAACCCCAACAGTAAGGGGAAGATGAGAGGAGGAGGAGCCAGCAAAAGATACAGTAAAAGAGAGGTCAGAGAGATAGGAGGAGAACCAGGAGAGAACAGTGTCCTTGAGGCCAATGGAATGGAGCATAGTGAGGAGGAGCTGATGATCTACAGTATCGAATGCTAGAGAGAGATCCAAGAAAATTAGCATGGAGTAATGACCATTTGATTTAGCTGTTAGTAGATCATTAGAGACTTTAGTGAGGGCAGTTACAGTAGAGTGTAAAGAGCGGAAACCGGATTGGAGAGGGTCGAGAAGAGAGTTATCAAAGAGATAGCAGATAAGACGGGAGTGGACCAGGCGTTCCAGGAGTTTAGAGATGAAGGGAAGATTAGAGACATGTCTATAGTTAGCGGCACAGTTTTGGTCGAAGGATAGTTTTTTAAGTAGTGGATGTATGACGGCATGCTTAAATGAGGAGGGAAAGATTCCAGAAGAGAGAGAGAGGTTAAATATTTTAGTTAGGTGAGGGGTGACAGCAGGGGAAAGGGGCTGGAGTAGATGTGATGGAAATGGGTCACTGGTGCAAGTGGTTGGGTGAGAAGATGCAAGGAACCTGCTTACTTCTTCTTCTGTGACTGGTTCAAAATCAGAGAGTGAGCTAGATGCAGTGGGGGAGGGAGGACAGTGCATGGTATGAGGTGATTGGGAGATAATTTCCTGTCGGATCTGGTCAATTTTTTCTTTGAAGTAATTGGCCAGATCGTCAGCTCGAAGCTCCATGGTTGGGGCCTGTACTCTTGGGTTGAGTAGAGAATGAAAAGTGTCAAAGAGACATTTAGGGTTATTGGACAGTGAGGTGATGAGGGTGTTGAAATAGGTTTGTTTTGAGAGGTGAAGGGAGTGTTGTATGTTCAAAGTATAAACTTATAACGGATGAAATCTTTGGGTAGGTTGGATTTTCTCCACAGGCGTTCGGCGCACCTGGAGCACCGCTGCAGGAAACGTGTTTGCAGGGTGTGCCTGGTTGTCGCCATCTGTGTTGTGGTGTTCTATGTTATATACTCTAAGTTATATACTCTCCTTCTGACGGCCCCCGGACTCTTTCTCTCCTCTCCATGCTCCCGGCATCTTCCGGTCCCAGTAATGCTTTGTGCGAAACACTGCTGATGACGTCGCACTCACATGAGAGTGATGTCATCTCCGGCCCTTTTCGCTAAGCATTACTGGGACAGGAAGATGCCGGGAGCGAGGTGAGAGGCGGGACAGAGTCCAGGGGCTGTCGAAAGGTGATTATATAACTATTTTTTATTTTAACAGAGACTCTAGAATACCCGATGCGATAGAATCGGGCCACCATCTAGTGTATTATACTCCTGTTACACCCGGAGCTGCTGTCACTGTTTCGCTGTTACCTAATGTATTGTACTCCAGTTACAGCCAGAGCTGCAGTCACTGTTCTGCTGTTACCTAATGTACTGTACTCCAGTTACACCCAGAACTGCTGTCACTGTTCTTGTTTTACCTAATGTATTGTAGTCCAGTTACACCCAGAGCTGCAGTCACCATTCTGCTCTTACCTAATGTATTATACTCCTGTTACAGCCAGAGCTGCAGTCACTGTTCAGATCTTACCAAATGTATTGTACTCAAGTTACACCCAGAGCTGCTGTCACTGTTCTGCTCTTACCTAATGTATTGTATGCAAGTTACACCCAGAGCTGCAGTCACTGTTCTGCTGTTACCTAATGTACTCCTGTTACACCCAGAGCTGCAGTCACTGTTCTGCTGTTACCTAATGTAGTGTACTCCAGTTACACCCAGATCTGCAGTCACTGTTCTGCTGTTACCTAATGTATTGTAGTCCAGTTACACCCAGAGCTGCAGTCACTGTTCTGCTCTTACCTAATGCATTATACTCCTGTTACAGCCAGAGCTGCAGTCACTGTTCAGATATTACCTAATGTATTGTACTCCAGTTACACCCAGAGCTGCAGTCACTTTTCTGCTGTTACCTAATGTATTGTACGCAAGTTACACCAAGAGCTGCAGTCACTGTCCTGCTGTTACCTAATGTATTATGTTATCAATGGGTCACTGTGCAGAAAAAAGCAAACACGCTAAGCCACAGAAAACCAGAGTGGTTGGTAACTATGTAGATTGCAGATCCCTGATCTCACCACACAACTAGCAGTAGCCATGGAGCGTGCCTACGATGAACCTAGATGCCTCGTCACGGCCGGAGGACTACATAAGCCTAAAGCAAGAAAAGGGAAAACTAACTGCCCCAGAGCAGACCCCAAAGGAATAGATAGCCCCCACACATGTATTGACGGTGAAACAAGATGAAGGCACAAACACAGGCAGGAAAATAGGCTGAGCAAATGATGGGGCCCAAACTAACTAGACAGGAAAGGAAAGGGAAGACACTATCTGCAACCTGCAAAAAACCCTACAAAAATAATGTCCAACACTTCTGATAGCAAAATTAACCCTGAAGTCACTAGACCTCTCCCACTATATCAGCACTCTGAAATATTCTGAGACAGAGCAAAAAGAGACCGAACTAGTAAAGGGCAAAAAGCCAATTGGCAAAATACTGATAAATAAGAGTGGAAATTCAGCTCAGCCCCCAGCCGGGGGTGGCAGACCACACAAAAAACTGAATATACCAACAAAATCAAGTGTGAACATTAGCAGAAAAACTTAGCTTTAGATGACTGGAACAGAGCTGAAAACCAAGAGCTGACAAGCCAGATGGAATCACCAGCAACTGAATAGGGCGTCGGCTGTCTTAAATCCAATCTGAGAATCTTGAGATCCAATCGTCATCCTCATTCTCAGGTGGCAGATCACCGATCAAACCAGCCGCACCACCTCCCGTCACCACCAGAGGGAGTCCAGAAGGGGAACTCACAACTGGTGAGAATGAACTTACAACAGTATTGTACTCCAGAATATGTACAGGACTGTGCCTGTGTAATGAGCGACACAGCAGTGATTCCTTTAACGGCTGTAATGTGCCTGTACAATAAGCAATGCAGCCGTGTTGCCACAATGACTAAGCAACTGTCGCTCATTGGTCGCGGCCTAACTGCCGCGACCAATCAGCAAGGCGGGATTTCCATTAAAGACAGACAGAATTAGACAATTATATAGTAGATATATATATATATATACTGTGTGTGCATATATATATCTATATATAAAACTGAATGTATGCATGTGTGTATCACCAACCAATCACAAAGCATCTTTCATTTCACCAGAGCTGTTCAAAAGAAGCTGAGCTGTGATTGGTTGCTATGAGCGACAGTTTTCCTTGTAACCAATCACTAAGCATCTCTCATTTCACCAGAGCTGGTTAAAAGAAGCTGAGCTGTGATTGGTTGCTATGAGCAAGCTTTCCCACTTGGCAGTACCTCAGCAGACACTGACATGGTGGGAGAAATCTAGCATCCCAGGGAACATAAGCTCCCAGCCATTGTCTGCCCTCAAAAGGGAGCAGAGAGCACATGACAGGAATGAATCCCCCCCTCCTTTGCCCATATACCATCACACATCCTCCATCCTATAGGCACATCTTCCCTCTTAAAGGGATCATCGGTATGGAAGTCAGAGCAAATCCATTCAGCACTTTGGTTTTGACCCCAGGCCTCTCTTAAAGGGATCCCCGGTATGGAAGTTAGGACTGTTCCACTCAGCTCTGTGGTTCTGACCCCAGGGTCTCTTAAAGGGATAATTTTTATGGAAGTTAGGGCAAATCCACTCTGCACTTTGGTACTGACCCCAGGCTCTCTTAAATGATCTCCTGCATGGAAGTTAGGGCAAATCCCTCAGCGCTTTGATTCTGACCACAGGGTTCTATTAAAGGGATCATTGGTATGCGGGTGAGGGTAAATCCACTTTGCGCTTTGGTTCTGACCCCAGGCCTCTCTTAAAGGGATCTCCAGTATGGAAGTTAGGGCAAATCCACTCTGTGCTTTGGTACTGACCCCAGGCCTCTCTTAAAGGGATCTCCGGTAAGGAAGTTAGGGCAAATCCACTCTGCGCTTTGGTACTGATACCAGGCCTCTCTTAAAGGGATCTTCGGTATGGAAGTTAGGGTAATTCCCTCAGCGCTCTGATTCTCACCCCAGGCTTCTATTAAAGGGATCATTGGTATGGAAGTCAGGGCAAATCCACTCAGTGCTCTGGTTCTCACGCCAGGCCTCTCTTAAAGGGATCCCCAGTATGGAAGTTAGGACCGTTCCACTCAGCGCTCTGGTTCTGACCCCAGGCTGATGGGATGATGTGGGATATTAGGGGTAGTAGTCTGGTGGCTCTGGCTGACAGGATGATCTGGGATATTAGGGGGAGTAGTCCAGTGGCTCTAGCTGATGGGATGATGTGGGATATTAGGGGTAGTAGTCCGGTGGCTCTGGCTGATGGGATGATGTGGACTATTAGGGGTAGTAGTCTGGTGGCTCTGGCTGACAGGATGATGTGGGATATTAGGGGTAGTAGTCCGGCAGCTGTGACGGGATGATGTGGGATATTAGGGGTAATTGTCCAGTGGCTCTGACTGATGGGATGATGTGGGATATTAGGGGTAATAGTCCGGTGGCTCTGGCTGACGTTATGATGTGGGATATTAGGGGCAGTAGTCCGGTGACTTTGACAGGATGATGTGGGATATTAGGGGTAGTAGTCCGGTGGCTCTGGCTGACGGGATGATGTGGGATATTATAGTGAATGTGGCTATGCAGAGTGGGCGGGGCTCTACACTCAGCCTTATATATAGATATAATCATCATAATTTGTTATAACTAACCGTAGTTAGTTACTACAACCGGGCAGCACCGGGTTCTTAAGCTAGTATATATATATATATATATATATATATATATATATATATATATAACTCTTTTGTCACTTTTATGTATTTTATTAATAAATTAAGAGCTTTTTAGGATATAAAATTATTGATAGATGGTTCACACCCATTTCTCTCCTTCCCCTCATAAGATACAAAAGCTCAACAGAGAGAGACAACATGTGGGTATTTTCTTCTTTGTCTTTTTCAGCACAGGTTCTCTGCCAAGGCAGCCATTTTTCTTTTTCCTTTTTCCTTCTTTTTCTCTGGTCAAAACTGTAAAATAAAGAGAATTTTTTTATTGTTAATTGTATTTATCACTCATGTGGATTTAGGCATATTATATCATACTGGTTTTTTGCAAACATGTCATGTCCTTCACCACATGGTGGCCCTCTGAACTCTTTGTCATATGGCTCTATTGGTGCTGATGTCCAAGCATCTAATGTAGTTAAACAGCAACTCTCCTTGTTTCCTGTATACATGTGGCAATTTCCTAATGAAGAAGTAACTACAGTGCCTCGCGAAAGTATTCAGCCCCCTGGAACTTTTTAACCTTTTCCCACATATCATGCTTCAAACATAAAGATACCAAATGTAAATTTTTGGTGAAGAATCAACAACAAGTGGGACACAATTGTGAAGTTGAACAAAATTTATTGGTTATTTTAAATTTTTGTGGAATACAAAACTCAAAAGTGAGGCGTGCAATATTATTCAGCCCCTTTAACTTAATACTTTGTTGCGCCACCTTTTGCTGCTATTACAGCTGCAAGTCACTTGGGGTATGTCTCTATCAGTTTTGTACATCAAGAGACTGAAATTCTTGCCCATTCTTCCTTGGCAAACAGCTCGAGCTCAGTGAGGTTGGATGAAGATCATTTGTGAACAGCAGTTTTCAGCTCTTTCCACAGATTCTCGATTGGATTCAGGTCTGGACTTTGACTTGGCCATTCTAACATCTGGATGCATTTATTTGTGAACCATTCCATTGTAGATTTTGCTTTATGTTTGGGATCATTGTCTTGTTGGAAGACAAATCTCCATCCCAGTCTCAGGTCTTTTCCAGACTCCAACAGGTTTTCTTCAAGAATGTTCCTGTATTTGGCTCCATCCATCTTCCCATCAATTTTAACCAGCTTCCCTGTCCCTGCTGAAGAAAATCAGGCCCAAACCATGATGCTGCCACCACCATGTTTGACAGTAGGGATGGTGTGTTCAGGGTGATGAGCTGTGTTGCCTTCATGCCAAACATATTGTTTGGCATTGTTGCCAAAAAGTTCGATTTTGGTTTCATCTGACCAGAGCACCTTCTTCCACATGTTTGGTGTGTCTCCCAGGTGGCTTGTTGCAAACTTTAAAGAACACTTTTTATGGATATCTTGGAGAAATAGCTTTCTTCTTGCCAGATTTGTGCAGTGTACGACTGATTGTTGTCCTATGGACAGACTGTGCCACCACAGCCGTAGATCTCTGCAGTTCAGCCAGAGTGATCATGGGCCTCTGATAGGTCTTCTCCTTGTTTGGGATGAAAGTTTAGAGGGAAGGCCGAGTCTTGGTAGATTTGCAGTGGTATGATACTCCTTCCATTTCAATATGATCACTTGCACAGTGGCCCTTGGGATGTTTAAAGTTTTAGAAATCATTTTGTATCCAAATCCGGCTTTAAACTTCTCCACAACAGTATCACGGACCTGCCTGTTGTGTTCCTTGGTCTTCATGATGCTTTCTATGCTTCAAACAGAACCCTGAGACTATCATAGAGCAGGTGCATTTATACGGAGACTTGATTACACATAGGTGGATTATATTTATCATCATTAGTCATTTAGGACAACATTGGATTGTTCAGAGATCCACACTGAACTTCTGGAGTGAGTTTGCTGCACTGAAAGTAAAGGGGCCGAATAATTTTGCACGCCCCACTTTTCAGTTTTTGTATTTCCAAAAAAATATAAAATAACCAATAAATTTTGTTCAACTTCACAACTGTGACCCACTTGTTGTGGATTCTTCACCAAAAATTTACATTTGGTATCTTTATGTTTGAAGCATGATATGTGGAAAAAGGTTGAAAAGTTCCAGGGGGGGGCGAATACTTTCGCAAGGCACTGTATATACTTCGAAAACGCATAGAATGAACCATCATCTTTCAGTTCATCATGTCTGGATTAATGTCTTATTCAACAGCACAGATAATATCCACAGGTTTTTTTTACAATGGTTGTGCTATGGTCCTTAATAACCCGTGAATCTGATGCAGCTGATATCTTCAACATTATATTTCCCACTTTGCCAAAGAATCAATCAGGTTAGTATAATCTGAGTGCATACTATAAATATCCACCGGATACAGCCCTATTTGTGATCATTTCTCCTACTGCTATATCGTTGGTGTCTCTCACTGTGCCGAGTGCTCCTAAGACATCTCCACTGTCAATTGAATTTAAAAGGAGCATGTTTTAACTGAGACAGATTTGAGCTATGTTTTTCACTGTGCAAAATTGAGTTCAGGAGGTAGATTGTGGCTCATAAATGGAGAAATAAGATTTGTCTGAAAAATTGCAACGTTTAATATATTTGCTTGTTCTGTTGATCTGTTGATCTTTTCAAAGTTTGTTAAAAATCAGTGACCAATTCAGTAGAAAAAATTCAAGAGACAAAACATAAAGAAATATGGAAAATCTTCAGTCTTCATCTCAATTTACTTTTAAGACATTCCAAAGCTATGTTTAAATTTCTTTTCTTTTACTTTTGTCATGGGTATGTACATTGCAAATGACAAACCCATCAACATTTTATCCAGCATTGTTATTTTTCCAACTAGACTCCAAAATCTCAATTACTTTTCAGTCTGTTTGTCTACTGTATTTGTAGTAAAGATTACTTTAACAATTATTTTTCTATCATTTTTTATAAAAAGACAGCGCAGAAAGAATGAAAACATGTAAAACTATAAATACATTGTGATATTAAGATTACTTGGGATGAAAATCTCAGTACTCTTACAATTTTATTAAAATTTATTTTCAGTTTAGTCTACCATATAATTTGTGGCAGAAAACATCTTATCAAAAAACCTTACTTACCATTAATCTAACTTTAAAACTGGAATTATAATTCTATGCATTTTGATTTTTATTGCATTTATTTTTAATATGTATTTGTTCGAATTACAGTTAATGCGTCAACCTTTGTGTTCATTCTGGCAAGTACAGAACTCTTGAAATCAATTAGACATGTAGTCTCTTAATCCCTTTTCAATTAATCTTTGTGCTAATGGTTTGAGATCCCAGAGATCCAAGGAGTTGATCTAATTCATAAAATGTCACAGGCTCTATAACTATGGAGAACAATTGCTCCTTTGTGTTCACGGCCAAGGGTTTAGATTCACTACACAGATTGTTAAGTCTGTATAGAGTGTTGGATAATTGATTTCTGCAATCTATCAATATATGCTAACTCCACATAATGTAAAATACTGTCATTGCTGATTGTGTTGTAATACAGAAGTGTAATTATCAAACATACTGTATTCCTAACATCTTATTCTAGAATTTTTAATGATGACCAGTCTTACTTTATCAAGGTAACATTTTACATCTTCTTCTCATACATTTTTTTATTATACACTACTGTGTTTTAAAATGTATTGATGTATTTCCTTTGTTTTTTTTTTGTTTTATTTCAGAAATTTCCACAGCGTGAGCCAGCAGCTGTGATGGTAAAAAGCTTAAATTTTTATCGCCGATCACAGGCGTCAGCTGAAGAGAGAGTACTACTCTCATCAGCGTGCACATGCTGTCATTGATAACAGTATTCATCATTTGGCGCCTGTGCTGTAAATAAATAAAAAAATAAGTGGGGCATCTTTTGTTTTTGATAACCAGTGTAGGCAATATCGACAGCTGCAAGCTGCAGCCCTCAGATGTCAGTTTATCATTGCTATATAAAGATAAACGGGGTGCTCACTGTTATATTAGGTGCTCAGAGGTAAAATCCAATACTGAATGTAATACAATTGAATTTTGTGTGCCGAGGTTTTTGTATTACATTCAGTTTATCATTGCTGTTATGAAGAATATGGGAAATATATTTTCATGACAATCATTTGTATCCTATCTTACATGGGTTTATAAAACCTCCCTCAGTGTGCAGTTAACTCAGCAGGTGAGTAAAGCCTCAAAGGGCTATGAGTGAAGGATAATAACATTGCAACATTCTTAGCAAGGCAGAAAAAAGATATTTGTCCATCCAGTTCAGCCTATAATCCATCAGAACAAATCCCCAGATCTATGTCCTTCCAAATAACCTAATAACTGTGAGATACAATACTGTTACACTCCAGGAAGACATCCAGACCTCTCTTGAACCCCTTGACTGAGTCTGCCATCACCACCTCCTGAGGCAAGGAATTCCAGATTCTCACTGCCCTAACAGTAAAGGATCCTCTTCTATGTTGGTGAAAAAACATTTTCTTCTCTAGACGCAGAGAATGCCCTCTTGTGACCATCACATTCCTTGGTATAATCAGATCCTATGAGAGATATTTGTATTGTCCCCTTATATACTTATACATGGTTATTAGATCACCCCTCAGTCATCTTTTTTCTAGACTAAAGAATCCTAATTTTGCTACTCTCTCTGGGTATTGTAGTTCCCCCATCCCCTTTATTAATTTTGATGCCCTCCTTTGTACTCACTCTAGTTCTATTATATCCTTCCTGAGCATTGGTGCCCAAAACTGTACACAGTACTCCATGTGCGGTTTAACCAGGGACTTGTACAGAAGCAGTATAATGTTCTCATTGTGTGTATCCAGACCTCTTTTAGTGCACCCCATGATCCTGTTTGCCTTGGCAGCTACTGCCTGGCACTCTTTGCTCCAGGTAAGTTTATCATTAACTAAGATCACCAAGTGTTATGAATGAGTCACCAGAGAAGGAAAAAACAAAAATGCAAGCTAAGTCCAGAAAACTGGAGAGGTTAGTAGCTAGCGGATTGCAGACCCCTGATCCTATACACACCACTAGCAGTAGCCGTGGAGCATTCCTACGGTTGTCCTAGACGCCTCATCACAGCCAGAGCGTTAACTAAGCCTAAAGAAAGAAAGGGGAAATTTAAACTGCCCCAGAGCAGACCCCAAAGCAATAGACAGCCCCCAACATGTATTGTCGGTGAAAACAGATGAAAGCACAAACCCAGACAGAAAGACAGGCAGCGCAAACGATAGGGCCCAACTAACTAGATAGAAAAGGACAGAAAAGATGCAGGCTGCAATCCGCAAAAACCCTACCAAAAATGTCCCAACACGTCTGATAGGAAAAACGGCCCTGAAGTCACTAGACTTCAAAATCCCTATATCACCACTCCGATATATTCTGAAACAGAGCAAAAGAGATTTAACCAATCAGGCACAAAAATGAAAATTCAGCAAAGCCCCAGCCGGGGCTGGTTGAACACAAAACTAAACAAATCAGACAAAATCTCATGGAACAATAACAGAGCAAAGACTTAGCTTTAGAAGACAGGAACTGAACTGGAGGCCAGAGCTCAGAGCAGAGAAATCACCAGCAACCCTACAGGGCGTCGGCTGCCTTATATCCACTCAGAGATTCCAGGTCTCGCCCATCCAAATCAATTTCACCACCTCCTTTCACCAGCAGAGGGAGTTCATCGGACATCAAAGGTGAACGAGAAAATGAGCTCACAACAGTACCTCCCCCTTGAGGAGGGGTCACCGAACCCTCATCCACGCCACCAGGCCAATCAGGATGGGCCCGATAAAAAGCATGAACCAATCTTTCGGTATGAATATCAGATGCAGAGACCCAAGAATTATCCTCCTGGCCGTAACCCTTCACTTAACCAAATACTGGAGTCTCCGTCTAGCCAGACGAGAATCCAGTATCTTCCCAACCTCATATTCCATATTACCTTCAACCAATACAGGGTCAGGAGGTGCCACCACAGGAACTACTGGCTCAACAAACCTCTTCAACAGAGACTTATGAAACATGTTATGGATATTAAATGTAACAGGAAGAGCCAATCGAAAAGAGACCGGATTAAGAATCTCCAAAATCTTGTAAGGTCCAATAAATCTAGGTTTAAACTTTGGAGGAGCCACTTTCATAGAGATATTCCTTGATGACAACCAAACCATATCACCCACCTTAAACCGGGGACCAATGGTGCTATGCCGGTTGGAAAACCGCTGGGCCTTTTCCTGGGAGAGAGACAACTTATCCACCACTTGGTCCCAGATCTGGTGCATTCTCTCCACCACAGTGTCAACACCTGGGCAGGCAGAAGACTCCACCTGCCCTGAAGAGAATCGAGGATGAAACCCAAAGTTACAAAAAAAGGTGACATCAAAGTGGCAGAACTAGCTCTATTATTAAAAGCAAATTTGGCCAAGGGCAAAAATGAGACCCAATCATCCTGATCAGCAGAGATAAAACATCTCAAATAAGACTCCAAAGTCTGGTTTGTTCTCTCCGTCTGCCCACTGGTCTGAGGGTGAAACGCAGAGGAGAAGGACAACTGAATTCCCAGCTTGGAACAAAAAGTCCTCCAAAATCTAGAGACAAACTGAACTCCTCTGTCAGATACAATGTTCTCAGGAATCCCATGCAAGCGAACCACCTGTTGCAAAAACAAGGCCACCAACTCTGAGGAAGATGGCAACTTAGGGAGTGGTACAAGATGGACCATCTTAGAGAATCTATCACAAATCACCCAGATAACAGTCATTCTCTGAGAGACAGGCAGATCAGAAATAAAATCCATTGAAATATGGGTCCATGGCCTCCTGGGCATCGGAAAAGGCATCAACAGCCCACTAGAGCGAGAACAAGGTTTAGACCGGGAGCAAGTCCCACAGGACTGAACAAAATTCCTGACATCACGAGATAAGGCGGGCAACCAAAAAGACTGACTCACCAAATCTCTAGTACCAAAAATACCTGGATGAACAGCCAATGCGGAGCATTGAACTTCAGACATTACTCTCTTCCTCCACTGGTCAGGAACATACAATTTTCCAATGGGACAACGCTCAGGTTTGTCCTCCTGAAACTCTTCCAGAGCACATCTCAAATCGGGCGAGATGGCAGAAAGAACTACCCCCTCACCTAAGATGGTAGCAGGCTTGGTCACAATAGGAGAATCAGCAAAGAAACTCCTAGAGAGGGCATCTGCCTTGACATTCTTAGTGCCAGGAAGAAAAGAGACCACAAAATCAAAACGTGTGAAAAACAAGGCCCACCTAGCCTGTCTAGGATTCAAGCGTTTGGCCGACTCAAGGTAAATCAAATTCTTGTGGTCAGTGAGGACCACGACTTGATGTCTAGCTCCCTCCAACCAATGTCTCCACTCCTCAAATGCCCATTTCATGGCTAAAAGTTCCCGATTCCCCACATCATAGTTGTGTTCCGATGGGGAGGACTTTTGGGAAAAGAAAGAACAGGGATTCATTTTAGATGTTACCGGATCTTTTGGGGACAAAACAGCTCCTGCACCAATCTCAGAAGCGTCCACCTCTACCTGAAACGGGAGTGAGACATCGTGTTGCCACAAAACCGCAGCAGAAGTGAACCTCCGCTTCAGCTCCTGAAAGGAAGAAACAGCCTCTGGAGACCAATTCAGCACATCAGCACTCTTCTTAGTCAAATCAGTCAATGGTTTGGCAATACCAGAAAAATTAGCTATAAATTTACGATAAAAATTAGCAAAACCCAAAAACTTCTGGAGGGCCTTCAAAGAAGTGGGCTGAACCCAATCATAAATGACCTGTACCTTGGCCGGGTCCATTTCAATAGTTGACTGAGACAAAATAAATCCCAAAAATGAAATCCTCTGTACACCAAAAAGGCATTTCGATCCCTTAACATACAGGGAATTCTCCCTCAAAATCCGGAACACAGTCCGAACAAGTTTCCCATGGGAGTCCCAATCCCAGGAAAAGATCAAAATATCATCCAGATAGATGATCAAAAATTTATCCACAAAGTCCCGGAAAATATCATTCATGAAGCACTGGAAGACAGAAAGGGCATTAGTGAGCCCAAAAGGCATCACCAGGTACTCAAAATGTCCCTCCGGAGTATTAAACGCCGTCTTCCATTCATCCCCATGCTTAATGCGAATAAGATTATACGCCCCCCTGAGGTCAAGCTGGGTAAACCAGCAAGCACCTTTAACTCTGGAAAATAGATCAGAAATCAGGGGTAACGGATACTGATGTTTAACAGTAATTTTTTTGAGGGATCGATAGTCAATACAAGGCCTTAATGAACTATCTTTCTTGGCCACGAAAAAAAAAACAGCACCCAAGGGTGAAGAGGATGGTCTAATATGACCCTTCTCCAACGACTCCTTAATATAAGATCGCATAGCCTCGTGCTCGGGTACAGATAAATTGAAAAGTCGACCCTTGGGAAATTTACACCCAGGGCTCAGCTTGATTGCACAGTCATAACTCCTATGAGGAGGCAAAGACGCAGACTTATTCTCACTAAATACATCATAAAAATCAGCCAAATAGTCAGGAACATCATGCGACAGGGGAGAGGTGGAGAAAACAGGAGCGTCACTAAGAGCACACCGACAACCCCAACTCACCACAGACACAGATTTCCAATCCAAAACTGGATTATGGCTTTGCAACCAGGGAAACCCCAGAACAATGGTATCATGCAGATTATGCAACACCAAAAATCTGCAATTTTCTTGATGGTCTGGGGTGACCCGCATTACCACCTGGTTCCAAAACTGAGGTTTATTCTTCGCCAAAGGAGTAGTATCAATACCCCTCAAAGGGATTGGCATCCACAGAGGTGTCATAGGAAACCCACAATGTTTAGCAAAATCCAAGTCCATCAGGTTCAGAGCCGCTCCTGAACCCACAAAAGCCTTAGCGGAAAATGTGGACAGGGAGCAGATCAGAGTAATTGCCAAAAGAAACTTAGGTTGTACACCACCCACAGCAAATGTGTGTGCAAAACGTTTCTCTCGTTTAGGGCAGACAGAAATAATATGAGAGGCATCTCCACAGAAAAAACACAGCTTATTACGCCTTCTGAACTCCTGACGTTGTGCCCTAGACAAAACTCTATCACATTGCACAGGTTCAGACATTTGTTCCACAGATGGCAACATTTCTCATGTAATTTTACGTTCACATAAACGTCGATCAACCTGAATGGCTAATAACATAGAATCGTCAAGACCAGAGGGAACAGGAAATCCCACCATAGTATCTTTTACGGTTTCTGGTAAACCCTTCCGAAAGAGAGCTGCCAAGGCACCATCATTGCAGGTAGTAAGGACCGCCCACTTTTGGAATTTTTGACAGTACAACTCTGCAGAATCCTGACCCTGGCTCAATGCCAACAGGGCTTTTTCAGCTTAATCAATAGCATTAGGCTCATCATACAACAACCCCAAGGCTTGAAAAAATGCATCCACATTAGTTAGAATAGGATCATCAGGTGTCAAAGAAAACGCCCAATCCTGGGGATCGCCGCGCAGCAAAGGGATGACAATTTTAACCTGCTGCACAGAGCTCCCCGATGAGCTAGGCTTCAAGGCAAGAAATAATTTACAATTATTCTTAAAATTCAAAAATTTAGACCGATCCCCAAAAAACACATCAGGAGTAGGGATCTTTGGTTCAGCAGCATGTGAATGAGCAAGATAGGCGGAAATTCCCCGCAATTCAGCAGTGAGCTGCTCCACACGATCAGACAATTGCTTAATCTCCATTAAGAAAAAATTCCTCCTACGGCGCCAGAGAAAAAGAGGAAAGAATATACAAAAAAAAAATTCATAAGTTGAGGATCCAAGAAAAGCAATTCTGAGCATCCGCGCTGCTTTAGTGATAAGCATTCTTCAGAAATCCATATAAATCTTTCAAGTTCTTTATTATATGTACTACAGAAACTACGCATTTCGAGGTGACAAACCGCACCTCTTCTTCAGGTTACAGTACAGACAACTCTGTACCTTAACCTGTAGAAGAGGTGCGGTTTGTCACCTCGAAACACGTAGTTTCTGTAGTACATATAATAAAGAACTTGAAAGATTTATATGGATTTCTGAAGAATGCTTATCACTAAAGCAGCGCGGATGCTCAGAAGTGCTTTTCTTGGATCCTCAACTTATGATACCTAGTGGACGCTGTCCACCTGCACGAGCTCTGCAGCAGCTATATGACTGCAACAAACGTTGAGAGTGGTTGTGTGTGAACACAACCCATAAAGGGTGAGTACTCCAGAGTACTTTTATATTTTAATTGATTTATACCAGGTGAAGCCCTATGTCTGCGCCCCAGCCCTTGTTTTCTCTTATAGAAAAAAAAAATTCTGACCCTATTTTAAATTTTTTTTTTTACAATTCTTTCCTGCTATTGAGTACCCTAGAATCTGCGGTATGGCTGGTGATTCTGTTATGAATGAGTCACCGGACGAGGAAAAAACAAAAATGCAAGCTAAGTCCAGAAAACCGGAGAGGTTGGTAGCTAGCGGATTGCAGACCCCTGATCCTATACACACAACTAGCAGTAGCCGTGGAGCGCTCCTACAGTGGTCTTAGACACCTCGTCACAGCCAGAGCGCTAACTAAGCCTAAAGAAAGAAAGGGGAAATTTAAACTGCCCCAGAGCAGACCCCAAAGCAATAGACAGCCCCCAATATGTATTGTCGGTGAAAACAGATGAAAACACAAACACAGACAGAAAGACAGGCAGAGCAAACGATGGGGCCCAACTAACTAGATAGAAAAGGACAGAAAAGATGCTGGCTGCAATCCGCAAAAACCCTACCAAAAATGTCCCAACACGTCTGATAGGAAAAATGGCCCTGAAGTCACTAGACTTCAAAATCCCTATATCAGCACTCCGATATATTCTGAAGACAGAGCAAAAGAGATTTAACCGATCAGGGACAAAAATGGAAATTCAGCAAAGCCCCAGCCGGGGCTGGCTGAACACAAAACTAAACAAATCAGACAAAATCTCATGGAACAATAACAGAGCAAAGACTTAGCTTTAGAAGACAGGAACTGAACTGGAGGCCAGAGCTCAGAGCGGACAAATCACCAGCAACCCTACAGGGCGTCGGTTGCCTTATATCCACTCAGAGATTCCAGATGTCCAATTACAATCCACCTGTTCAGGTGACAGGTCTCGCCCATCCAAATCAATTTCACCACCTCCTTTTACCAGCAGAGGGAGTTCATCGGACATCAAAGGTGAACGAGAAAATGAGCTCACAACAGCCAAGTCCTTCTCCATGTAAGATTTACCCAGTGGTTTCCCATTCAGTATGTAATGGTGATATTGATTCCTTCTTCCCTTGTGAATAACCTTACATTTATCATTGTTAAACTGCATCTGCCACCTTTTGATCCAAGTTTCTAACTTATCCAGTTCCCTCTGTAGCAGAATACTATCTTTTATTTTATTGACTGCTTTACATAGTTCTGTATTATCTGCAAATATCAATATTTTACTGTGTAAACCTTCTATCAGATCGTCAATAAATATGTTGAAGAGAATAGCTTCCAACATCGGCCCCTGCAGTACCCCACTGCTCACAGCGACAAAGTTAGAGAATATACCTTTTATAACCACCCTGTGCTTTCTATCACTAAGCCAGATCTCACATCGTGAACTCACTGATGTAATAGTGACGTCAGGTGAGGTGGCGAGGTGTCGGTTTGTCACATGTGCTTTCAGTGGAGGGATTCTGCCTGATCTCTCTGGTGTCATCCTTCACAGCTGGTTACCAAGAATAGACATGTCCTATGCAAATTTTTTACACTATTTAAATAGATAAAAATAATTTGAAAAACTCATGTGGGGTCCCTCCCATTTTAGCAATCAGCCAAGCTAAAGCAGACAGCTGGGGGCTGGCATTCTTAGATTGGGAATTAGTCATGGATACTGGCCCCCTCAGCCTAAAAATAGCAGCAAGCAGATGTTCCAGAAAAGGTGCATCTATTAGATGCGCCAATTCTGGCACTTGGCCCCTATCTTTCCACTTACCCTACTGCAGTGGCACATGAGCTAATATTTGTGGGATTGATGTCAGCTGTTTATGGCCACTGACACTAAACCCACAGGTTATTAATGGAGTCAAATGATGATGTCATAAATGATCGATGATGTCATGATCAACTGATTATGTCATAATTAATCAATTATGTCATCAACTGATGATATAATTATTTAATGATGCCATAATCACCTGATGATGTCATAACTATTTGGTGTCATAATCATCTGATGATTATGTCATATTTATTAGATTATATCATAATCAACTGATGATGTCATAATCAACTGATAAAATCATAATTATATGATCATTTCATAATTAACTGATGTCATAATTATTTATTGATTCCAGAATTATGTAATGATGTCATAATTATTTAATGATGTCATAATTATTTGATGTCAAAATTGACTGATGTTATAATCAACTAATGATGTCATAGTTATTAATGAAATCATAATCAAATGTTGATGTCATAATTGATGATTTTACAATCAACTGATGATGTCATAATTATTTGATGATGTTATAATTATTAGCTGTCATAATCAACTGATGTCATAATTTGATAATGTCATAATCAATTGATGATGCCATATTATTTGTTGATGTTATAATTATTTCATGTCATAATCAACTGATGATGTCATAATAATTAATGCCACAATCAAGTGATGATGTCATAATTATTTGATGTCATAATCAACTGATGATGTCATAATTATTTTATGTCATAATTAACTTATGATGTAATAATCAAGTGATGATGTTATAGTTATTCAACGATATCATATTCAAGTGATGATGTCATGGTTATTTGATGTAATAATTATTTGTCATAATTAACTGATGATAGAATAATCAATTGATGTTGCCATTGTTATTTGATGTAAAAAATGATGATGTCATAATTATTTGATGTCATTAACTGATGATATAATAATCATCTAATATAATAATCAATTGATGAGGTCATAGTTATTTGATATAATGATAAAATGATGATGTCATAATTATTTGATGTCATAAGGAACTGATGAAGTCATAACTTTTCAATGATGTCATAATCGTTGTACCTCAGTTTTGGAAAAGTTCCACAATTATCCCTGTCCCCAAGAAAGTGGGATCCTCTGAGTTGAACGACTATAAACCAGTAGCACTCACATCTGTAGCTATGAGGGTCTTCGAAAGAATTATGATGTCCCACCTGATAAAATTCACGCAGAAGCTATGGGACCCGCATCAGTTTGCCTATAAGGAGAATCGTTCGGCAAACGACACTGTCAATCTGGCACTGAAGTACATTTTGGATCATACAGATGAACTGCACTCATATGTCTGGATTCTTTTCATGGACTTTAGCTCAGCGTTCAATACCATTGATCCGAATTTACTTCATAAGAAAATGGTAGCTCTTGGAGTCCCTCTCAACTTATGCTTGTGGATTTATAACTTCCTGACAGCCAGGATACAGAGTGTAAAAATTGGACCATTCACTTCGGACACCTTGGTCACAAACATCGGGGCACCTCAGGGGTGTGTTTTGTCCCCGTTACTGTTTTCTTTCTATACGAATGATTGCATCTCTTCAGCAGACTCAGTAAAAATCTTGAAATTTGCCGATGATATGACACTGATTGGTCTCATCAGGGGAAATGCTGAAGACTTGTATCGGAGTGAGGTGGAAAGAATATGTGACTGGTGTAAAGCCAATAATCTTGTACTCAACACTAAAAAACTGCTGAGATGGTTGTGGATTTTAGGAAAGACCAACATGAGATACTTCCAATCTACATCCATGACGAAGTGGTTCTTAGGGTCACAGAGACCAAATTCCTTGGTGTTATCATCTCTCATGATCTTAAATGGGGGGAAAACGTGGATGCTGTTATAAGAAAAGCACAACAGAGGATGTCCTTCCTGCGTCAGCTGAAAAGATATGGTTTGTCTAAGAATCTGCTGATCTTATTCTTTAATGCTGTCATCAGATCTGTGATTTGTTCCTCTCTGATAGTCTGGTATGGGGGAGCCACTGAGCATGACAAACTCCGCTTACAAAGGACTTTCAGAACAGCAGAGACAATTATAGGTTCCCCCCTGCCTAAAATCCAGGATCTTTATGATAAGAGTATTCGATCCCACGCATTGAAAATTTCATCCGATCCCTCTCACCCGGGACACTCCTCATTCCAACTACTCCCTTCAGGACGTCGCTTCAGAGTCCCCAAATGCAGCACCAACCGCCATATGAACAGCTTCTATCCACTCTCTGTTCAGCAATTAAATCGTCATGAGTAGACTATATACTGTATCTGTCTTGTTAGATGTTACTTGTTGTATCTGTTGTTATATATTATGTTGCCTCTTTGCCACAAAGAATTCCTTGTATATATGTAATATGTACTTGGCGATAATAAATTTGATTGATTGATTGATAATCAACTGATGTTCTCATAATTATTCTATAAAACACTACCATTACTATCACCATAGTTAGATTGTAAAAAAGACACAGACAAAATAAAATCCTTTCATTGAAGTGACACAGACACCTTTATTTGAAATAAAAATCAAAAGCAAATTTATTCTTACATTTACGCCTAATCCACTGAAGCTAATGTCACCTGTAAAAGCCAGAAAATAATAAACAACCCTTATACTCACCTTTACACCTAATACACTGATGCCCATGACCCCGTAAAAGAAGAAAAATCATAAACAACCATTTCTCTCACCTTTCCAACGTGAAGATAATCCATATCTGTCCCATGAATATGATTTGGATAGTGGTAACATCAGTAATGAAACTGCTATCCACGCCAGCCAACTCACACTGAGAACAGAGTGTAATCATGTGTAGCACTGAGCTCCTGTTAGAAAGGTCACCAGAGTTTATAGCTGATGAGCTCCGGTGACCTCACTTATGGCACCGCTCACTGAGTAGTTCTCACTGGTACTGTTGGTGGTACTGAGCACTACTGAACAAGGCACAATATTCTGCTTGATGTCATTATGAAGAAGACCACGCAGCCATGCAAAAAAATTAGCACACATTTTGTTGCTTTAGCAATGTGGGAAATGGTGTTGGGCAAGGTTTTTTTTGGCCAATTGAATCTCAAAGTGTTCAAATTCATGTGAAACTGCAGATTTAAGGAAATTCAACTCAAACTTAATTATTTTTAAATTGATCTACTCATCTTTAATACAAAGTTTTTTAATTTTTTGATATTTCAAACTTTTGATAAGGTTCCAACTTAAAGAGGTTAATTCAATTTCAAAAACATTTTGTTATACAACATCTGTGGAGTAACAGCTCAGCCCCTTTTACTTTCCCTGTTAATTATTACACAGTGACTGAAACTGCATATTCTCATTTTTTACTATATTTTTTATTGGAAATGCATATTTTATCACAGAAAACAGTTATAAAATATAACAATAAATAGCAATAAAGAGTAGAATAACAATTTGACATGATGACTGCAATAAGTATAATGTGTTGTGGGAGCTGGGTTTAGATTGTGATGGACAACTACTGATTCGATTTATGAGCAGGTGCTAGACTAGTTGCCATGGCCAACTTAGCAAACTAACTGAGAGGCCATTCTTGCTCAAAATTCCAGCAAATAATTTATAACATGATCTTTTGTCCTGTTGTTCATTTTATCTATTTTATCTCGGCCTCCCACTGTAGAATTAGGCTGTTTTAATGTGTCTTGGAACAATTGCTTTACTATTTCAGGCTTATGTTGCTATTTCGAGTTGCTAAGGTTAACTAGACAAGAAGATAAATGACTCAATAAAGTTCATACAGAGATTCAGCATGCTATAGTTAAATGGTGTAATAGAATAGTTAAAGCAATAAGAGGAATAACTCTAATATCATCACATTATTCAATAGCCTATTTTATGCTAATGAAAAATCAGCATGCAAGAACTTTCTTTTTCAACGTATGCCTTACATTAAATATTTACAGAAATAAATTTGCTGAACAGAGAATTTACTTATGTTAAAGATGCCTTCCTCTACCCTGCTAAATTGCATGCATTCCAAACTTTCTCCATTTTCTACAGATTTATCTAAAGTGCATCTAGTCTTTTCCATAAAATTAAAAAAAAGCTTTCAAAACTTTAATAATGCTCGAAGGAAAGATTTTTCAAATATACAAAATTACAATCGAAATCTTTTTTTCTAGTGTTTGAAACCTTCAATGCACTGCTCTGTATTATTGTACTTTTATTTCATCTTTGTGGACAAGGCAGAACTGTTATGACATTTTGCCTTTAAACACAGCCTACATTCCTCTGCTGTGTCTTACAACTTCCTCCAGTCATCATCAATAAAGGAAGTACCTCCTGTCCCATATTTCTTCTTCATTGTTTCCAAGTTAAAAATAACATGTTACTATGTCTATATCTTTTCCTAATCCTCACTTTTACATATTTTTTTCTCCTCCTTCAGCGACTGTATTAAATCCTCTTCCCCACTCTCCTGTCTTCTCTATGTCCAACTCACTTCCATTACACCTGTCATAATTTCTTCACAGCTACACTTCTCCATCTTAGTTTTTCACAGTCCTATCTGTGCAATGCTCTTCTAGAGCTATTAGGAGGACACTGATAAGCAAGGCACAGAAATGACTGAGGCAGAAGCTTCAATTTGTTCACAACCTTACTCGTCCATCTTAGTCTGCATATGTTTATAAACAGCCATGGCCAAGAGTTTTGAGACTGAGTCAAATTTTGTTTTTCAAAGCATGTTGCTTTAGTTTTTTTTTTTTTTAAATATAGTCAGATGTTTCTTTGTACTACTAAAGTACAATCATAATTTCATAATGTTAAGGTCCCATTACATTTAGCGATGCGCCAGCGATCCCGACCACGATACGACCCGGTCAGGATCACTGGTTGTAGCAATCCTTCTGGCATCACTGCATGGCCTCCCATCCCCCACACACCAACTTACTTTCTGCTTCAAGCCATGCTGTGAATTCTGTCTGTTGCCAGCCCTGAGCTCCATGTGCTATGCCTCTTGTTTTCCTGCTTGCTCTCCATGTGTCCTGACTGTGTGTATAGGGGGGCGGTTCCTGAACTCTCTGGTTCTTATGCAGTCAGGGTGCACCTGGCTAATGGATCCCTGACCAATTACCTAGAGCCCTGGACTATTTAACCCTGCCACATCCACTGAAACATTGCCTGCGCAATGTCTATACTCAGTTAGTATCTTGCTGCTGAGGAAGCCAGGCCCTGTTCTGTGTATCTCCTTCTCTGTAGGAATACTCTTTGTCTCGCTTTTTACCTTGTCCGCCTGTCAGGAGGCAGAATATCCTGGCCCTTGAGTCTTGTTCCCAGTGCCTTGTCTGTTCTCTGTCCGCCTGCCAGGAGACAGAATATCCTGGTCCTTGTGCCTTTGTCCCTGTGTCTCTGTCTGAACTCAGTCTTACCTCTGTCTGTCAGTCTCCTTGTTTGTGGTTCCTTCTCTGCCGTGTCTTTCCTTGTGTCCTCCCTGTCTGTGCATCTGCACCCTTGCAGCTTTATCTGTGCATCTGCACCCTCGCAGCTTTATCTGTGCATCTGCACCCTCGCAGCTTTATCTGTGCATCTGCACCCTCGCAGCTTTATCTGTGCATCTGCACCCTCACAGCTTTATCTGTGCATCTGCACCCTCGCAGCTTTATCTGTGCATCTGCACCCTCACAGCTTTATCTGTGCATCTGCACCCTCGCAGCTTTATCTGTGCATCTGCACCCTCGCAGCTTTTTCTGTGCATATGCACCCTCGCAGCTTTATCTGTGCATCTGCACCCTAGCCGCTCTGTCTGCACGGCTCCCTAGCCGTTCTGTCTGCACGGCTCCCTAGACGCTCTGTCTGCACGGCTCCTTAGCCGCTCTGCCTGCTCCGCACTCCTGCGGCTCTGCCTACCTGCACCTCCTGTTTGAACAGGTCCAAACCTGTTCCTTCATATTCCACTCCTTCCTGCCTATATCCATACTTGCACCTTCTGTGTGAACAGGTCCAAACCTGTTCCTTCATATTCCACTCCTTCCTGCCTATATCCATACCTGCACCTCCTGTGTGAACAGGTCTAGATCCTGTTCCAGCATACACCACTCCCTCCTGCCTAAACCTGCTGTGTGAACAGGTCCCTACCTGCTCCTTCTCATACCACGCCAATCTGTCCTGTGTCTCCAAGCCGTGCCCGCCTGTCCTGTGTCTCCAAGCTGTGCCCGCCTGTCCTGTGTCTCCAAGCCGTGCCCGCCTGTCCTGTGTCTCCAAGCTGTGCCCGCCTGTCCTGTGTCTCCAAGCCGTGCCCACCTGCCCTGTGTCTCAGCCGTGCCTGTCGTGTCTACCTGCCTGCCTGTCTATAGCCTCTGTCAAAGTGACTTGTCTCCGAGTGGGACCAGCAGCCACAGCCAGACACCACCCTGGAGTGGCACCCGACAGCTATCTGCCGCACAAGCCTGACCTCACCATCAGAGGCTCCAGTGAAGACTGAGGTAGCTGTCGTAGTCACGCCCCTTCCAGGGTAGTCTGGCTTGTGGCACAGTGGGGCCACAACCCCCCGGTTCGCGCCATTCAGCCAAGGCGCGAGCGTGACACTGGTGCATCGTTAAATAGTCGCTAGTGAGCTGCCAAACAGGAAGATCTCACTATAAAATTTGTAAACATGTAAAGAGTGAAAACATGTAAAGAGTAAACTTTGCAGAGATGTATAATAAACACTCCGTCTTGAAAATATGAGGATTCGTAGTTCATCGGATATAGGAAAGTTCAACAGCAGCAATAGAGTAAAAAGACTCGTATAAACATTAGCCTTTACATAACATGTCCTCATGAATTGGTTTGGTCCATTTGAAGCTAGTATTGTCATGAAAGTGCAACTTCCAGAAAACATTTTGGTTATACAGAACTAGATTATATCATCGTTATTTACTTTCTGTAAAACAAACATGGAAATGGAGAGGTAATAAGGATACAGTATAAAAAGTAGCAAATAGAATAAAGTAAGAGGTGAAGAGGTTTAGGGAGGGTGGAGGGGATAGGGCGGGGAAAAGGGAGGAAGGGGGGATAGGGAGCACCATGGGAGATATCATCAAGAATAGGTTAAGATGAGATTGAGTTGTATGAAGGTTGGGATCGAAAATGGATCCAAGGCTGCCAAGTTTCACGGAATTTAACATTATGGTTCACTCCGGCCGCCAAATCTGCTATATAATAAATTTGAGTAAACAAAACAAAAGGACATAATAGAAACCAAACACAATTAACCTAGTATACTTACTATCAGAAATATATTATAAATGATAAAAAATCTAGGATACAATAAAAAATAAAAAATAATACGGATCTAATAGTCCTAAAATGAGTTATAAGAACTCTGAATTAAATCCAGCCAAAACCTCTGGATATGGATAATATCTCAAACCAATAATCAAAAATAATAAATAGGAAAAAAGAAGGACAGTGCTATTGGAAGTGAATAGAAAATAATGCCTTTATTAAAAATAAATTTGGCAATGGTTGGCACAGAAACAGAGTGCCCGCACCAATATAAATAAAAGTACAAATGATTAAAAACAAAAATAGAAACCACATACAATCATAAATAACAATAAATATCCCAATAATCCTCAAGGTGCAAGAAATTCAATTTGTGTGTGGAGATTTTGATATTGGTGCCTGGGCTATTTCCTATTTTCTAGTCCCCATTGTAATAGACATGGCACCTGCATGTGCTGTGCGCTATGCTAATCATGTATGAGGAGTAGGACAATTAACTTAGTGCACATATTGCGATCTTATAATCATGGTGAGAGCAATAAATTGAATTTCATGAACTTTGGGATTATTGGGATATTTATTGTTATTCATGATTTTATGTGGTTTCTAGTTTTGTTTTTAATCTATTATACTATTAGTTAAATTAGTGCGGGCACTCTGTTTCTTTGCCAACCATTGCCAAGTTTATTTTTAATAAAGGCACTATTTTCTATTCACTTCCAACAGTACTGTCCTTTTTTCCTATTTATTAATTTTGATTATTGGTTTGGGATATTATCCATATCCAGAGGTTTTGGCTGTATATAATAAATTTGGTCTATTTTGTGGTAAAGTTGCTGTGTATTGGGTAGAGCAGAGGATTGCCTGTAGCTGAGGATCAAGGATTTCCCTGCTGCAAGAATAGATTCTGCTAATCTAGTGGCTACCTTGTTGTCTGGCCATATTGAAAAGTTTAATAGTGCGATTTCAAGTGTTAAAGTGAACCGTCTGCCTAGAACTTCAGAAATAGTCATGGTTATTTTCTCCCAAAACATCCTCAGGGCTGTACAAGAACACCATATGAGGAAATATCCTCCCTCGCTCTTACCACATCTCCAACATGTATCAGGTGCAGATCAGCGCCATCTTTGGATCTGCTTAGGGGTGGTATATGACCTGGTTATTATTTTGAAGGAACTCTCTTAAATTCGTACACAGTGTGAATGGTCATGTGATTCTTTTGTAGATATGTTTTATCTGCACATCTGTAAAGGAGAAACAAAGGTCTTTTTCCCGAGGAGTACCAATTTTGAACAGCAGTTGGTATATTACAGAGAGTGTTTTGATGGGGGGTTTGGTTTTGGTGCAGAGGACTTCAAAAGGCGTGAGTGGTCTAACCAGATCCAGTTGTTGTGCATGTTGATGGAAAAGATAGGACAGTGTCCCGTGTTGTAGAAATGTTAGCCCAGAAAGTCCTGGTAACTTGCGCATTTCTTGTAGCAGTAAGAGAGCGCCATCTGTGAAGAGGCGGTCAATCACTATTTTATCTGCTTGCCGGGAAGTGATGTCCAGTAAATCAGTGATTTTGGTTAGTGGGGAGAAGATGGGTGCTAGTATACTGAATGTCTTTTTCCAGATGTTGATTTTGGTTTGTGTGTGAATATTGAGGAGAAAGGTGAGCGCAATGGGGATGGGGACATAAATTCTTTAACTTTGACTCACTGTTTATCCTCAGTGCCTCTCATCCAGTCTACTGCTCTAATGAGTTATGCTGCTTGGTAGTATTTTGCAATGTCTGGGGCTCCCATTCCACCCAAGTCTTTAGGCAGAGTGAGTGTTTTAGAGTTGATATGGGGTTTGCATTTATGCCAAATGTATTTAAGGAAAAGTAAGTGGACTTTTGCTAGAAAGAAGGAGGGGGTATTTGAATGGGGAGCATATTTAATAGTTATAGGAATTTGGGTAGGATTAGACTTTTTAAGATATCCTTCCGATCCATGAAAGGAATGGGTCCTTCCATGAGCAGATACAGGAATTTGTGGTTTCCAATAGGGGCTTGATGTTTAGAATGAAAAGATCCCTGTCTGTATTTCCTATCTTAATACCTAAATATGAAATATGATATGTATCTAGACAGCCAGACAAAGGGGTATTTTAGTATAAGTTTACCCACACCCATGTCGACCCAGTGCCTCAGATTTATTTGCATTTACTTTGAAATTAGATAGGCCACCATATCTGTCTAGGATGCCCATTAAGGCCGGGAGTCCGCTTATTGGCTTTGATAGCATAATCAGTATTTCGTCCGCAAAAGCAGCAGTTTTATAGTGATCATCCCTTATGCGTATGCCTTCAATCTTGTGACATTGCTGAATGGCTTGCAAAAGAGGTTCCATAACCATCACAAATAGAAGAGGCAACAGCGGGCAACCTTGTCTCGTTCCATTGCAAATTTGGAATAATTCCGTTAGTGAGCCAATAAGTTTGATCGGCACTGAAGGTACTGAATACATTCCCATTATAGCCTTTATGTTTGAGGGGGAAGCAAAATTTAGCCAGAGTCTCCTCAAGGAAGGTCCAGTCAACTCTGTCAAAGGCCTTCTCAGCGTCTGTGCCCAATAATACTAGTGTTGATTTGCAGGATCTTGCGTATTGCATTAAGTCTAGGATTTTATATTAACCCTGACTGAATTTTGGAAATTATCAAAGGCTGGAGATCCACGATTCAGTTGGCTAGCATTCTCGCATATAGTTTTAGATCCATATTGAGCAGTGAGATTGGTCTTTAACAACTGCAATGCTCTGGATCTTTACCTTGTTTATATATTAGTTAGATCCTGGCCTCCAGTAATTGATGAGGAACCTGCTTGTCCTTTAACATTGAGTTGCAAATGTTAAGATTATGTGGATGGAGGATCGAAGGGGAGAATTTATAGTAATAGGTCGGGAGCCCATCTGGCCTGGGAGCCTACCCTTTAGCAAACCCGACAGGGCAGATTGGATTTCCCAGAGGGTGAACGGTTTAACCAATTGTTGTCATTGGTGATCAGTCAATTTGGGAAGGTTCAAGCCACTCAGAAAAGTTCTAATGTCTTGTCTCTTTTGGGATTTCTCTTGTTTTGTTTCATTTGGATGTAAATGCTAACTTTTTTTATAGAATTGTAATAATTCTGCTTCTATTTTGGAGTAATTATGGGTTTTTGTGCCTGTTCTAATAGTAATGGAGTGGACAAACGTATGTGCTTGTCCTCTCCTGATCATCGACACCGTCAGTTTGGAAGCTCTATCCCCATGGGTGAATATACGGTTTTTTAATTGTTGTCTTTTTGTCTTCAGCTCTGTGAGAGTTTGTTGCTCTAGAGTCTTTTTGTGTTGGGATTCTAAAATTTTTATCTCTTCGAGTAGAGTTTGGATTACCTGATTTTTTTTATGTATTTAGAAATGAGGCAATGGAAATAATCTCACCTCGGATTACCACCTTGTGGGCCTCCCCCAGTATTTGGTGTGTTGTATCTGCTGTACTGTTGCAATTAAAGTACTATGATAGGGCCCTGTAAATGTGAGTTTTAAATGTAGGGGAGTCTATTAGCGATTCATTTAGTGGCCATGATTTACAGGGGGAGAATAGATTGGAAAGAGTTAAGTCAACCGAAACGATAGACTGGTCTGAAAATAGGGAGGGCAACTCTGCCTTTCGGTCATTTGGCAGTAGTGATCTGGGGGGCGAACAAGTAATCTATTGTATGATGAGTTATGTGGACACGAATAGTATGTGTCAACCCGTTCATTTGGGTGTAGGTATCGCCACAAGTCGATCATGTTTAGTGATTGGAGCACTTCTTTAATCCTAATTAGGTCTCTTAATGAAATTGAACTTTTTGCTTTAGTTGTATCAATGAGTGGTTCCAGGGCAACATTGAGATCCCCTCCTATAATTAGTGTGCCCTCTCTAATGTCCTAATTTTTTTGAATACCAAAAATAACCACTTTAAGTGTTTTATTTGGAGGATAGAGGCAACAAATGGTGACCAAGCTACCCGTTAATAAATCTTTGACGAATAAGTAGCGACCATCAGGATCTGATGGTAAGTTTTGTAGAAGAAAGAGAATCCCACTGCTATTGCCATCCAGACCACCTTGGATTTCAAATGTGGGGAGATAGCGTGAAACCATCTATCATAATGTGTTTTTTCCAATTAAATGTGTTTCTTGGAGGAGTATAACGTCAAATCCTGTTATTTTAAAGTGTGAGATCGTTTGATGTCTGGATCTTGCAGAGTTGAATCCGTTAGTGTCTAATGTAAAGACCTACAAGAAGCAAAATAAACAAAAACCCTGCTATAACCAAATAAACAAAAAGCAAAAGTGAGTCTAAATAACACAGGGTTCTTAGTAACACGATTTTGCATGAAAGCCATCTCACCGTCATTTCAATGTTTATGGCCAAAGTGAACATGCGTTTACATGCTGCATGTATATCAACTTCAAATAAGCTAAATTTTTGTGTGTCTTTTTTGTGTTTAATGTAGCAATTTGAAATACTTTTTGGGTGTTAGCCATTTGGGGGTAGAATTTCACTTCTCTCTGTTATTCGGTTACGTTCAACCCAAAGTGTTTGCGGGAGGGGAATGGAAAGGGACTGGGATAGTGGAGGAGAAAAGGTAACAATTGGAAAGAATCTAGAAGGGAAAAAAACATATCATTAGCAGTCATCAGTAGTGTTGAGCGATACTGTTCGATACCCAAAAATATCGTATCGGATGGTATCGCCCGATACGAAAAAAATATCGGGTATCGCCGATTCCGATACCGGAAGTCCCATTCAAGTCAATGGGACTTCCGGTATCGGAATTTAAAA
This sequence comes from Dendrobates tinctorius, assembly GCF_039654945.1. Classification (NCBI taxonomy): domain Eukaryota; kingdom Metazoa; phylum Chordata; class Amphibia; order Anura; family Dendrobatidae; genus Dendrobates; species Dendrobates tinctorius. The sequence goes on from NW_027361684.1 coordinate 61,258,398, forward strand.
AAGCCCTTTATTTCCTTGTTGGCTAATTCTACATAATTGAAAACAAATAAGAATCATGTAGAATGTATTGTGGGAGGTGGAGGAGACATTAAAGGCATAGTGGTTTATTCAAATCACATGGCATAGCATTAATTCCAATGTTTTTTTTCGAGACGTTCGGAGTTAAAAAGATATTGACTATGTTAACCTTTTTTATATTTTGTCAGATATGTATGTTTCACAACTTCCATGCTCTTCACCTTCTTTTGTACTTCTAAGGCTGGTTTCACATTTGCGTTTTTTAGCGCTGGAAAAAAACGCTAACCTGCGCATGCGTTTTTTCCCCTATATTTAACATGGGTGCGCATACCTGCGCGCTTGTAAGCGCATGTATGCGATTTTCATGCGCTGCGTTTTTTTGGGGTGTGCGATTGGATTTTCCAGACGCATCATGTTGCATTTTTTGGCCCTGCAAAAAAGCGCATGCGCACATATGCGCACGTTTTGCGCTAAAAATGGCCATTATAGCCTATGGATGCGCATATGTGCGCACTGGCATGCTCATGTAAGCGTTTTTTTGCATATGCGTTTTTTTTTTTTAACCATGGAATTTAGGGGTTTGAGTTAGAGTTAGGGTTAGTTAAGGGGGTTTAGGGTTAGGGTTAGGGTCAGGGTTAGGGTTAGGGTTGGGTTTTGGGTCAGGGTTAGGGTTTAGTATGGTTTGGTTAAGGGTTAGGGTCAGGGTTAGGGTCAGGATTAGGGTTAAGTATGGTTTTGTTAAGGGTTAGGGTCAGGGTTAGGGTTAGGGTTAGGGTTAGGGTCAGGGTTAGGGTTAGGGTTAGGGTCAGGGTTAGGGTTAGGGTCAGGGTTAGGGTTAAGTATGGTTTTGTTAAGGATTAGGGTCAGGGTTAGGGTCAGGATTAGGGTTAAGTATGGTTTGGTTAAGGGTTAGGGTCAGGGTTAGGGTTAGGGTTAGGGTTAGGGTCAGGGTTAGGGTTAGGGTCAGGGTTAGGGTTAGGGTCAGGGTTAGGGTTAAGTATGGTTTTGTTAAGGATTAGGGTCAGGGTTAGGGTCAGGATTAGGGTTAAGTATGGTTTTGTTAAGGGTTAGGGTCAGGGTTAGGGTTAGGGTTAGGGTCAGGGTTAGGGTTAGGGTTAGGGTCAGGGTTAGGGTCAGGGTTAGGGTTAAGTATGGTTTTGTTAAGGATTAGGGTCAGGGTTAGGGTCAGGGTTAGGGTTAAGTATGGTTTTGTTAAGGGTTAGGGTCAGGGTTAGGGTTAGGGTTAGGGTCAGGGTTAGGGTTAGGGTTAGGGTCAGGGTTAGGGTTAGGGTTAGTTAGGGTTTAGGGTTTGGGTTAGGGTTAAGTATGATTTGGTTAAGGGTTAGGGTCAGGGTTAGGGTTAGGGTTAGGGTCAGGGTTAGGGTTAGGGTTAGGGTCAGGGTTAGGGTTAGTAAAGTCAGGGTTTGGGTAGTGTGAGGGGCCACCTAAAAATGTTGGAAAAAAACGCAAACGCGGTAAAAACGCGCTAAAAACGCATACAAACGCATAAAAACGCTGCGTTTTTTTCATGCATGCTCATAAAAATGCTTGAAAAAAACGCAGCAGTTGTATGCTTATGTATGCGTTTTTTCAATGCGTTTTTTTGCGGGAAAAACGCGCTGCAAAAAAAAGCAAGTGTGAAACTAGCCTAACACACTTTCTCCTTCATGATCCGCAGCAGTAGCATTTTTTCATCAACTTTTTCTTCACCTTATTCATCTTCTTCTTCTTCATCTTCTTCCCATTAATTTTTTTTTCCATTCTTCATATTCTTCTTATTCAGCTATTATTAATTTTAATATGCTATTTCTTCATCTTCTTCCTATTCTTCTTTGTCTTCATTTTCTTATGGTGACAGGCATTCCTGTAGTACTTATCTATAAAAGTTATAAGATTACACCTTACGTTCTGCCTGTCACTAAAGATTTACAACAGGATTTGTCCGCGTTCAGTTTGGCCTGCAGCAGCAGGCATTTTCCAGGGGCACCACGAGGAGGAACGGACTCACCCCCATTTACTGCTTAGTCTTCTTCTGCTTATAATTTTGATTTCTTCTATGCTGATTTTTAGTCTTATGCTTAATGTTCTGCATTCTGTTCTTCTGCTTTTGCTTCTTCTGCTTCTTGTTCTTCTGTCTTTTGTTCTGTATCTTGGTGGTTGTCTTCATGTTCTTTGTCCTCTTGGTCTTATTATTTAGGGTCATATTTCTGGTCTTCTTTGGTGTGGTCTTCAGGGTCGTCATCATCAGGGTCGTCGTCATGGAGATCAATAAGGATTACCAAAGACAATTTCAAAAAGCTTGATCTTGGAAATGTAGCAGAAGGTACAAGAAGGCTGAGAAACTGGCGAGAACCAGCAGACAGTGCTGGCACCCGGGTGGGTAGCAGAAGGAACAAGAGCCAATGGCACTACCGAGGACCAACTGACGGTGCTGGACCACGGTTACTAAGCAGAAGGTACCTGTGCTAAAAAGCACTACCAAGGACCAGCTGACGGTGCTGGACCTCGGATACCGAGATGGAGGCACCTAGGCCAAAGGCTGTGGCGAGAACCAGCAGACAGTTCTGGCACCCAGATGGGTAGCAGAAGGAACAAGAGCCAATGGCACTACCGAGGACCAACTGACGGTGCTGGACCACGTTTACTAAGCAGAAGGTACCTGTGCTAAAAAGCACTACCAAGGACCAGCTGACGGTGCTGGACCTCGGATACTGAGATGGAGGCACCTAGGCCAAAGGCTGTGGCGAGAACCAGCAGACAGTGCTGGCACCCGGATGGGTAGCAGAAGGAACAAGAGCCAATGGCACTACCGAGGACCAACTGACGGTGCTGGACCACGGTTACTAAGCAGAAGGTACCTGTGCTAGAAAGCACTACCAAGGACCAGCTGACGGTGCTGGACTTCGGATACCGAGATGGAGGCACCTAGGCCAAAGGCTCTGGCGAGAACCAGCAGACAGTGCTGGAACCCGGGTGGGTAGCAGAAGGTACCCATTCAAAGCAAAGTAGCCAGGCCGCAAGCCGGCCGCAGTTTCCGAAACCCACAGTCCTACAGGTGGTCCATGTCTCATTGGCACTACGGATCCAGCTTTCAGTGCTAGTTCCCGCAGCCCACATAGGAGTCACCTAAACTGCAGGCACCGTAGAGTCGGCTAACCCGGCCGCAAGACGACAGGACAACGGATTGGTGGCATAGTGACCTTGACACTACCCGGAAACAGCTGGTGTGCTGGAACCAGGCTGGGCAACAGGGAGTACCCGTGCCAAAGACACTGCCGAGCACCAACTGGCGTTGTTGGAGCCCAGGGACAATCATGGTGCAGGCCGAGGCCTACTTGGTGGCAGTTTTAGATTGTTTGTAGGCTACAACAGACTGTCAACGTGATCCAATTAGGCATCTGTCTCCACTCTGTTTCCAGGATTTCACGTGACCACCAACACCGCCAGTTTATGCGTACAGCAGCCGTCTGCCCAATCCACACGTGTTCCTGGGTTACTGGGGTTCTGTAATGTCAGCAGATCCCCTGATGAGTGTCTGCCACTGTCTCCTGCTCTGTCCACATTCCCACCGCTTGCAGTGGGAAGGTGGACAGCGCAGGAGACAGTGGTAGACACATATTGGGGGATCTGCTGACGTTACAGAACCCCAGTAACACAGGAACACGTGTGGAATGCGTGGACGGCAACTGTGAGCAGGAACTGGCGGTGTTGGAGGTCAGGGGAAATACTAGAGACAGAGTGGAGACAGAGGCCAAATCAGAGAATGTTTAAATCTGAAGTAGTTACAATTTGGAGGCAGCAGCAGTTTGCCCTCCACACAGCAGGGGATCAGCTGACGTTACTGACCCCCACTTTCACATGAACGAGTGTTTATTTCTGTGTGGACAGCACTTCCGAGCAACAACTGACGATGTTGGAGCCCAGGGATAGTCATTTTGTAGGCTGAGACCTACTTGGAGGCAGTTTAAGATAAGATGTTGTTTGAATTTGGAGGAAGCAGCAGTTTGCCCTCCACACAGCAGGGGATCAGCTGACGTTACTGACCCCCACTTTCACATGAACAAGTGTGTTTTTCTGTGTGGACAGCACTTCCGAGCACCAACTAGCGTTGTTGGAGACCAAGGACAATCAGGGTGCAGGCTGAGGCCTACTAGGAGCCAGGTGTAAAGCTGAGGTATTTTGACTTTGGAGGGAGCAGGACACTTTGCCCTCCACACAGCAGGGGATCAGCTGACGTTACCCACTTACACATGAGCGAGTGTTTTGTCTGTGCGGACAGCACTTCTGAGCACCAACTGGCGGTGTCGGAGCCCAGGGAAAATCAGGTAGTAGGCCAAGGCCTACTTGGTGGCAGTTTGCGATTGTTTCTAGACTACTACTAACTATCAACGTACTCCAATTAGGCCTCTGTCTTCACTCTGTTTCAAGTATTTCCTCTGGCTTCCAACCACGCCAGTTGCTGCTCTGAAATGCCGTCTGCACAACCCACACTTGTTCCTGTGTTACTGGGGTTCTGTAACAGCAGCTTCTCCCTAGAGGTGAGTCAGGCAATGTCTCCTGCTCTGTCCACATTTCCACTACAAGTAGTGGGAATGTAGACAAAGCAGGAGACATTGCCATGCTCACCTCTGGAGATGAGCAGATGTTACAGGACCCAGGTAACACAGGAACAAGTGTGGATTGTGCAGACGGCACTTGAGAGCAGAAACAGGCGGTGTTGTAGGCCGGAGGAAATACTCAAAACAGAGTGGAGACAGAGGGCAAATCAGAAAACATATTAAATCAGAGGTAGTCAGAAGTTGTAGGCAGCAGGAGAGTTTGCAGTACACACAGCAGGGGATCAGCTGATGTTACCGAACCCCACTTACATATGAGCGAGTGTTTTGTCTGTGCGGACAGCACTTCTGAGCACCAACTGGCGGTGTCGGAGCCCAGGAAAAATCAGGCAGTAGGCCGAGGCCTACTTGGAGCCAGGTGTAAATCTGAGGTTGTTTGACTGTGGAGGGAGCAGGACACTTTGCCATTCACACAGCAGGGGATCAGCTGACGTTACCGAACCCCACTTACACATGAGCGAGTGTTTTGTCTGTGTGGACAGCACTTCTGAGCAACAACGGGCGTTGCTGTAGCCCAGGAACTAAAGTTCAGGTCATAGAAACATGAACACAACAGGAGACCTGGATCCTGTTGCCAGCCAATTATTTATTCTGGAAGAGGACTGGCAAATTCAGGTGAGATCCAGGCCTTGTTCATTTTCAGAAAAGTAAGCCGGTCAACATTATCGGCGGATAGTCGCGTGCGATGATCTGTTACCACACCACCTGCAGCACTAAAGACACGTTCCAATAATACACTGGCAGCAGGGCAAGCCAGCACCTCCAATGCATACTGGCTAAGCTCTGGCCATGTATCCAGCTTAGAGACCCAATACTTGAACGGGGAAGAGCCGTCTGGGAGAACACTAACAGGGCAAGACAAGTAGTCTGTCACCATCTGACGGAAACGTTGCCTCCTGCTGACTGGAGCCGTCTGTGATGGTGTAGCCGTTTGTGGCGGTCCCACAAAACTTTTCCACATTTGGGCCATACTGGCCTTGCCTTGATCTGCGGCACTGCCTCTGCTACCTCTTTGTGCAGAGCTTCCTCCACTGCCTCTACCCACATGGCTGCTTTGAAAAGCACTACCAGCAACACTTGCGGGGGGAATGGAGAACATGATGGCCTGCACAAGTGTTTCTTGGTACTCCCGCATTTTTCGCTCCCGGTTCAACTGTGGTATGAGGCTTTGTAAGTTGTCCCGGTAGCGAGGATCTAGGAGGGTGTACACCCAATAATCAGCCATGTGGAGAATGTCGGCGATGCGGTGGTCATTTAACAAGCACTGCAGCATGATATCAACCATGTGCTGCAGACTGCCAACTGGACCGGAAATGCTGTCCCCAGCTTGAGGCAGCATCTCTGCCTGCTCAGCATCACCCCACCCTCGCTGTACACACTGACTACTAGAGCCTTGTGTACCTCCCTCCTCTGGAGAGATGTGTTCCTCCTCCTCCATTGACTCCTCGTCATCCTCCTCACTAAGTGTCCCCTGCCTGGGCCTTTGTGTGGAAGCACGTTGCGCAGACTTGCCAGAAGCAGATGGCATTTCTGACTGCTCATCCTCGACCTCTTCAAAAACCTCCTCACTTAGTGCTTGTAAGGTTTTTTGAAGCAGACAGATGAGGGGGACAGTCATGCTGATTAGTGCATCATCTGCACTGGCCATCCGCGTGGAGTCATCGAAGGCACGCAAAACTTGGCTGATGTCCCTCATAGTGGCCCACTCAGTGGTGGTGAAGTGTGTCCGGCGCACAGTGCGACTTGTTTGCGCCTGATGCAGCTGGTACTCCATTACTGCTGCCTGCTGCTCACACAACCGCTCCAACATATGTAACGTTGAATTCCACCTGGTGGGGAGGTCACATATGATACGATGTTCTGGCAGGCGGAATCGGCGTTGCAGAGATGCAATGCGCGATCTTGCCATGCTGGAACGCCGCAAGTGAGCACACTCTAGGCGAACCTTGTGCAGCAGTGCATCAAGATCCGGATAGTCCCTCAGAAAGCTCTGCACGATCAAATTGAGCACGTGTGCCAGACATTGTATGTGAGTGAGGTTGCCTAGGCCCAGAGCTGCCACTAGATTTCGGCCATTGTCACTCACTACCAAACCTGGCTGGAGATTCGCTGGCACAAACCACACATCGCTCTCCTGCTTGATGGCATTCCAGAGCTCCTGTGCTGTGTGGCTCCGATTCCCCAAAGAAATTAATTTAAGGATGGCCTGTTGAAGTTTGGCCACACCTGTGCTCATATCTGGCCTAACAGGCTCACGCAGTGCTGATTCCGAGGAACTAGAGTAGGAGGGGGACTCAATATGTACAGACTGCATTCCTGCAATCCTTGGAGTTGGCAGAATACGTACAGAGCCACTCTCCAGATCTGTACCCGGCTCCACAACATTGACCCAATAGGCAGTGAGGGAAAGGTATCGTCCCTGTCCATGGCTACTGGTCCACGCATCGGTGGTCAGGTGGACCTTGCTACTGACGGCATTTAGTAGCGCATTTTTAATTTTTCCCTCCACATGCTTTTGCAGGGCAGGGACGGCTTGCCTGCTGAAATAAAAGCGGCTGGGCACATTGTATTGTAGATCTGCCAATGACATCAAGTTCCGGAAGGTGTCAGTCTCCACCAGCCTGAATGACAGCATCTCAAGGGCCAGTAGTTTGGCAATGCCGGCATTCAGAGCCAGTGCTCGGGGATGGTTTGCCGAGTATAGCCGCTTTTTCTTCCATGCCTGTGCTACCGATTGCTGGTGAGTGGCCTGGGAGTGTGATGATGACTGCGAACGTGGTTCAGTGGGTGGAATTTCACTGGGTCTCTGGACAACAGTGGCAGTGGTTCTTCCATGGCGTTCCAGTGAGGAAGCCGAACCAGCTGTGTGTGAGCTGGAGGAAGAGGCCCCAACACGAGCTGAAGAGGTGGTAGGTGCTGCTGAAGGTTGGCCTACATCTTCAGTGTGTCTGTGTAACTCCACCTCGTGCTTGGTACGCACATGTTTCCACATATTTGTGGTATTGAGGTTGCTCACATTTTTCCCTCGTTTCACTTTCTGATGACACAGCTTGCATTTGACAAAGCAAATGTCATCTGCAACTGTGTCAAAAAAAGACCACGCACTGCAAGTCCTGGGAGTGCCCGTTTTGTGTTTTGGAAGAGGATTGCTCCTCACGGGTGCCAAAGTGGAGGCTACAGGCAACCAAGTCTGCCTCCGCCCTCTCCCTCCTCTTTTGGCCGTTCGGGGAATCTCTTCCTCAGAGCTGCTCCCACCACCTTCCTGTGGCTGACGCCATGATGGATCAAGGACCTCATCATCTCCACTCCCCTCTTCAAGCACCGGCTGGTCCTGGGTTGTCTCGCCAGCACTGTACGCACCAGAAATTGGCAACTGAGTCTCATCATCATCAGATGAGCACTGAGGTGTGCTGACAATAGGCACTGGCCCACCCGCCTCTTCAGATTCAGAGGGACAAAGCAGTTGCGCATCACTGCATACTCCCTCTTCTTCACGCTCTAGAATGCTGCTTGGCTGGCCACCTCTTTCCAAGCCAACAGATTCTGAGAACAGAAGTAAAGATTGAGATGGCTCCTGTCCAGGGCTCTCAGACTGCCTGGGCAATTTGGCAGGTGGTGAAGAGACAGATGGTTGCTCTGCAGTGCTCTGGCCTTGGGAGGATGCGGAAGTCATTGAAGTGGATGCTTTAGCTGCCATCCATCCGACAACGGCTTCAATTTGTTCGTCACGCAGCAGTGGGGTACGGCGAGGTCCTACAAAGCTGCGCATGAAGGACTGTTGCCTGGTAAAAGTGGGGGATGCCGGGTCACTGGTGGCCGCAGCAGACACCGAATCCCCACGTCCTCTCCCTGCTGAATCCCCCCGTCCTCTCCCTGCTGAATCCCCCCGTCCTCTCCCTGCTGAAACTCCACGGCCACGACCACGTGCCTTACTCCCTGCCTTCTTCATCTTGGTAGATAGGCAGAAAAGTAAAAAAGGGGTGGCTTAGTGTTCTTATTCCTGAACACCTGCTAACCAGTATAAGAAACACTAATTTGGCTAAGAGTGTGTGTACTACACTTTAATATGATCTAATGTGGCCTAGACAACTGTAAAGTGGAGTGTTTGGTGAACTTTATTTGCTTTTTTTTTTGGGGGGGGGGAGAAAAGGATGTGACCAAAGTTTGAAAGCTATAGTATCACAAACTTTTTGGAGCGATTACAATGCAGGAAGCTAACCTACAATGCAATTGATGAGGCTCCAAAAAATAGGGTGATACTAGTCTGGCTGGCCCTGAAGGGCACAAGCCAGCAAAAAGGCTCCTCTATCTAATCCTATATAGTGTTTGCAACCAACCAATGACAATGGATGCGGTTGGAAGCACACTAATATAGGAGCAAAAATCTGGCTAAATTAGCTGCAAAAAACGGACTATGTATGAGGCAGTGACGGACGCTGAGCGGACTACAGCTAGCGGTGGCTGTAGAACACACTGCAATGTGAGCTGCTCTCACACACAGAGAGACCTATCAGACAGCCAAAAGCAGTGCAGAGAAATGGGCTATAGCACTGAAAGGCTGCTGAAAGGCTCCGCTGTCCACTCCTTTAGTGTTTGCAACCAACGTATATGGATACGTATGGAAGCACACTATACAGGAGAAAAAAAAAGCAGCAATAAAAGAAAAATGTGTATGAGGCAGAGACACACGCTGGGCGGCCTACAAGCAGACGTGCCTGCAGGACACACTACACAGCGTGGGTCTGCACTCACACAGCCCTTGCAGACAGCTATTAAAACAGCGCTGCTGGGCTACAAAAATGCTACAGTGGTGGATTATGTAGCCTGGGTAAAGCAATAGATATTTTGGATGATCGCTATTTCTAACTGTCCCTCACAGTCTTCAACAGCAGCCTGTCCCTAACTGAATTCACAGCAGAGGGACCAGAAATGGCGGCTGCATCGGTTTTTATAGTGCATCATGACATCATTTCAGCAGCCAATCACAGCCATGCCAGTAGTTAACATGCCTACATGCCTAACAGGATGTGCCCACATTTCTGAGGATCCCCATTGGTTGAATCAAATCAAAATTTTTTCCATCTTAGAGAAAACAGCTGTTCACTGACTATTTGACAGGATAAAGTTGTTTAAGTTTGCAGCAGTTAAAGTAAGTAGTAGCATCAGGAATGAAAGGAGGGTCTGTTCAGGTGTCCTGTTCTTTGAGGTGAGTTGACTTAGCTGACTTGCGCTTGGTTCTTTGTGATTTAGGCATTGAAGCCACATGCAAAGATTGCATCAGGGAGGCAGCATGGAATGCCTCAATATCTGGTTACTGATCAAGTGAGATGTCCAGGGCTCTGCACATATCCCCGATTTATGCTGATGTTCTAGCTTGGTGCCTTTTATCCTCTGTAGAGGATGCTTGTATGTAACCCCTTCTCATGTACAGCACCATGGAATTAATGGTGCTATATAAACAAATAATAATAATAATAATAATAGAGATTTGTATCCTGAATGGAAATAGTACTGGAGTTTTTTCTGGAGCACAGTCCCTGTGAATGGTTTAAGTAGCCTGCGTATTTTCAGAATAATTGTAGATATGTCTTGGAAGAGTTTTAGCTGGGCACCCTTGTATTTGATGTCTTGACATTCTCGGGCGCACTTTAGCAGTAAGTCCTTAGTGCGAAAATCCAGAAATCTACAAAGAATATCCTGTGGTAGGTCTCCTGGCCTAGGTTTAGTGCAGAGCATTCTATGCACCCAAACTATTTTGGTGTCCTGGGGATCCTGCTCGAGGTGAAGCCAGCAGAAAATCTCAATTATGGCGCTTTCCAGCTCTTCGAACACCACTGTCTCAGGTAGGGCTTTTATCCTTATGTTAATTCTTCATTCACAATTCTCATCGTCCTCCAGTAAAGCATGGATAAGGTGGATTTGCTATTCTTGTGCTTTGATACATGTCAGCATAGCGCTGGAGTGATGCGTTTGAGCAGATTGGGTAGCTTCCAGGGATTTGAGTCTATGGCTTTGTTGGGCGAGATCTTGATTGATGTCGATTAGCTCTTTCCCAATGGGTTCAAATGCATTTGACAGAATCCACTTTATAAAGGAGCGTGTAACCGGCTGCTCTCTAGAACTAGATCCTATGTCTGAGTCACTATCCATATCTGAATCTCTGTCACACCCTTGTGCTGGATCAGTCCTGCTGTTGGAGCTGTCAGCTGCTGGAGTAGAAGATTATTTTTTTAAGAATTTGTCCATGTCCGCCTGAGTGACTGAGTTAGATATCTTGGACGTACCTCTTAGGGCCTTGACTCCTGATTTAACCATCCTGGCAATGACGCTGGGTATAGCTTAGAGTAGCTTCTCGTACCTTCCTTGACTGGCAAATTGAGATGTTTAAAATGTCATCTCATAGAGTTCTACAAATGTAAATTCTATGCCGACTCAACTCTGAAATAGAACTAAATAGATCTAGCTCAGGGTGTACAAAAATTTCTATAAGGAGACTTGCACTATGGATATTTATGATAGATGGCAGCCTGCTGTCTTTTTTTTTTATTTAACAGCAGGGGTAAAAGGGATCCATTCCCAATATTTAGTTGGGCTGACTGAGGTCCAATGGAGGTTTACTTGAGGGTGTGTATTGTGGTGCTTATATCTTCAGTGTGATGCACAGATGTGCCCTCAGGTTCCAAATAAGCTTCTTTAGCTGAAACCCTGTATAATGTGGCAAGTGTCTGCTTTAAGGTTTTCCCTTATGCTCTCAGGCATCTGCAGTCTTTGTTCCTTGCCACTGCCACCACCCTCACCTGTGGTCCGGTGCAGTGTGTCCTCTCCTCTGTGCCGCTTAGTGGTGTGGTTGTGCAGCCTCTCGTGTGCTGAAGGCCGGCGCCTTCCCCTGTAGTATAGGCCGCAACAGCACCGCAGGAGACCCAGGGCCCTAGTGTTGGACTGGTGGCACTTGGCAGCCCTCAAGGGGTGAAACAGGAGAGGAAGTGGCCAGTCGGGTCACTCAGCCAGCTCAGGTATCCATGCAGCCCCGTGTCTGGGGTCCACCGCAGGGATAGCACTGCTCCCAATGAGCATGGTAGCGGGAGGGGGAAAGTGATTCAGCGGGCCTGTGTCTCAAGTGACCTGACCGGGAGTCGGGGATGACTCGGTTTTTTTATAGGGCCCCAGTAGAAGATGAGAAGACCTGGTCCTTAGTCCGAAGGGTTTCAGAGGCCCCTGGGTGCTGGATGCAGTGGACTGGGAGCTTGTTAGAGAGAGCTCTCAGGCACGTCTGCACGGGTCAGCGGCCATCTTGGATCCTGTGTGTAATTTTTTTCTACTAGGCACCCAACCTCTCCATAATCTAGTAGGAGTGTGAGTGGCTGTTTGTATCAGTAGTTTGAACCTGTGCTGCCAATGCCTTTATTAGTGGAGGCCTGCTGCACCCTGCTAGAAGTGCATTTGTCATCACACAAGTTTTAAGAAGGCTATATCCTTATGATGTGTTTTTTAAGTTTTTCTATGGACCCAGGGGCACCCTCCCTCTGGCTTTAATTGACATACCTAGACCTTGATGTTTATAAACTCCCAGCCTGCTTCAGGGAGTCGCTGGTCGTATTCACTTTTTCCCTTGTGAAGGCTTGGAGCTGTAGCTGTCAGCTAACTTCCTCTCTGATGATCTTGGAGAATGTTTGGTGTGATCTCTCTGTAGTCTGCTCAAACTAAGTTACTCTCTCCTTGTTTGTCTCCCTTGTTTAGTTATCAGTGGGAACTAACCAGTGCTATCCCCCCTCTCCCTAGAAAAATGCAACCTTTGCTTATTCAACTCGAGACTACCAATTTACTTTTTCTTAGGCATCAAAGGACAGGCCCAAATAAAATGTCCCTTTTTTCCACAAAAACACACCCCTTTTTTGTTAAATTTAAGGGAAATGTATGATGCAGAGACACCCCCAAACTGCATGAGTTTCTCCACCCTTCCCACCACTGGTTCACCACCACCACCATGGCAGCAGGATTCTTCTTTGTGAAGAAAAAAGTTTGCTGTCTTCGTCTCTATTTAGGTTTCTGGGAATTAAATCAAATTACCATCCAAGATCCATACTCTCTTCCTCTGATTCCAGATCTGTTCAGCCAGGTGGTGAGGGCTGAGGTGTTCTCCAAGTTGGATTTAAGAGGGACCTACAACCTGGTTAGAAACAGAGAAGGGGATGAATTGAAAATGGCGTTCAATCCCTCCCAGGGTCTAGCTGTACAGATATACAGGGCTTAGTTTTCCTGCTCAGCTATTGGTGTGGAACCATTTTAGGAATGGTAGGGTAGGCAGAGTGATGTAAGATCTGCCTAGGCGTCTCCACTCCCCCATTCTCTAGTTTGTGGACTTCCATTCCCTCATCCCTTTCTGTTGCAATTAGTATTTCCTATACTGTGTGTGACATTATCATCGTCCGTGCATACTTAGAGTAAAAAAATGGACACGTAGTTTTACTTGTGTTTTTTTTCGGGTGTGTTTTTTTCTTTTCCCTGGGTTATGGATCCGGCTGCAGGGCTGGTAGAGCAGCTGTGCTGTCTGTCTCTGGAGGTTTCTGACCTCCGCTATGAGGTTCAGCAGCAGCAACAGAGGCTGCAGGTCGCTAATATCGGGGTCTCTGCAGGTAGGCCGATGCAGCTGGAACCCATGGTTGCACTCCTGGGCAGGTTTTTCAAAGGTAGAGACAAGTTTTTTGTGTTCAAGGAGTTTTGCAAACTATTTTAAACTTCATCCTTACTCCTCCGGGAATGAAGACCAATGAGTAGCAATTTAGATCTCACTTTTGCAAGGAGATTCTCATTCCCAGGCTTTCTCTTTGCTGCAGGATTCTGTTTGTCTCCAGTCTGTGGAGGGGTTTTTCAGGGCCCAAGCTCTCATCTTTGGTGACCCTAACCGAGTCTCCTTGGCCGAGTCCAGACTGCGTCACCTTCAGCATGGGGATTGGTCAATGAAGATGTATAGTTCTGAATTCGCAGATGGGCAACTGGTACTAAATGGAATGACCCAGCTCTCAGAAGCCAAATTTGTCAGGGCCTTACTGAAAGTTTAAATTTTGCCTTGTCATTTTATGAAATCCCTGAGTCCTTGGAGGTTGCCATGTTGTTGGCTATAAGTGTTGAAAGACGCCTTCAGGATAGGTGGGTAAGACCACCTTCTCCGCACCTTCTTTTTTGAGGTAGTGCCTCTTTGCCAGGAAACAGTCTGGTGGTGAACCAGTACTGGGGAGGGTGGAGAAACCCATGCAGCTTGGGGGTGCCTCTGCATCGTACATTTCCCTGAAGTTTCACAAAATCAGGAGTGTGCTTTTTTTGTGTGGAAAAAAAGGGACATTTTATTGGGGCTTGTCCATTGATGCCTAAGCAAAAGGAAACTCATTTAACCCTTGGTAGTCTCAAGTTGAATAAGCAAGGGTTGCATTTTTTTATCAACCTACAGTTCCCAGTTTGTCCTGACAGCAGAGATAGTGCTGGAGAGCAAAGCCCAGGAGATTTCTGTGCTTGTTGACAGTGGAGCTGGAGTCAGCATGGTTGATGCTGAGTTTGCTAGAACTCATGGGCTTGCTTGATGTACTTTAGCTAAACCCATTCCAATCTTTGCCATTGACTCAGCTCCACTTGCACAGAAAGCTCTCACTCAGATTGTACAATAATGTAAGACTGATGTTGGGGTCGGTCCATTGTGAGATAATTCCTTGCTATGTCCTAGACGTCATCCCACCCCAATTGCAATGGGTCTTGCCTGCTTGGTGAAACATAATCCATTGGTGGATTGGCAAGCCAGGGAAATCATTGAGTGGGGAGATTACTGCTTTGAGAACCGTTTAAATATTTCCCTTTCTGCAGGCTCTACAGAAACCGTACCTGCATTTTTGTCTGGGTTTGAGGACTTTTTTTCTGAGTTTTTGCCTCTTCATCATGCATATGACTGTCCTATTAATCTGAAACCCAGAGCAAAATTACCAGAGCTCAGACTGTATAATCTTTCTGGCCCTGAGATACAAGCCATGAAGGATTTCATTGCGGAAAGTCTGGAGAAGGGACATATCAGACCCTCATCTTCACCCGTGGTGGCAGGGTTCTTCTTTGTGAAAAAAAAAGATGGCAGTCTACGTCCCTGTTTAGATTTCTGGGAATTAAATCAAATTGCCATCTGAGATCCATACCCTCTTCCTCTGATTCCAAATCTGTTAAGCCAGGTGGTTGGGACTGAGGTGTTCTCCAAGTTGGATTTAAGAGAGGTCTACAACCTTGTTAGAAAAAAAAGAGAACACTGTATGCACTACTTGGAGAGGTGCACAAGTACACCTTGTGTAAAGTAAGCAAAACTTGGCACTCAACTTCTGAATAGATGCAGTTGTATTTAATGCAGCCAAACTAAACAACAAAAATGTTTTGGCCTCATGTGGCCTTCATCAGTTAGCAGACTGCTCAGAGATCGGAAAAGATCTTGTTTAATGGAACAGGTGGGTGATTATATCCCATATAAATGCGGCCGCTGGTAGGTAGCAATATATGTGGGCGCAATACTGCACAGCATCCTTACAGATGTCTAAGGATTGTGTGCGTGCTGCCTGCAGTGTGCAGCATGTTAGAAACAGAGAAGAGGATTAATGGAAAATGGCGTTCAATGCCCCTGAGGGTCATTTTGAGATTACGATAATGTCTTTCAGTCTGACAAATGCACCTGCGGTATTCCAGTATTTCATTAATGATATTTTCCATCATTTGGTGGTCAAGTTTGTGGTGGTCTATCTAGATGATATTTTGGTTTACTAACCTGATTTTGAGACACATCTGGGGCACGTTAAACATGTGCTGCAAATATTAAGAGATAACAAACTATATGCCAAACTAGAAAAATGTTTTTTTGATGTCCATGAAGTGCAGTTTTTGTGGTACCTTTTGTCATCTTCGGGTTTTGTGATGGATACGGAGAAGATCCATGCTGTCCGTGATTGGGACTGTACCGAGAACTTAAAGGCTCTATGATGTTTTCTGGGCTTTACTAATTTTTACCGGAAATTCATCCAGAATTATTCAGTAATTGTAAAACCCCTTACTGACATGACAAGGAAAGGGACTGACTTTTCCAAAGTGGTCAGATGCTGCTCTGCAGGCTTTTTCCTCCCTAAAGAGTTATTTTCCCAAGGCTCCTATACTTGGTGAACCTGATGTTTCCCAACCCTTAATTGTGTAGGTTGATGCATTGGAGGTGTGGATTGGAGCTTTGTTGTCTCAGGGTCCGTCCCCTGGTAAATGGCATCCATGAGCTTTCTATTCTATGAAATTATCTTAGGCTGAGAGAACTTATGATGTGGGTTATGGGGAGCTTTTGGCGATTAAATTGGAATTTGAAGAATGCTGACAGTTGGAGGGGGCTGTCCATCCTATTACTGTTATGACTGACCATAAAAACTTGTCATTAGGGATGAGTGAGTATACTCGTTAGGATTCGGTACTTGGCCTGTAATGCGGTACTTGCGGTACTCGAATGCTAGCGAGTTTTTCACTACTCGCCTCGCAATATTTGGCACAGCCCACACAGTCCCCGCACAGCCCAGCACATTCCCCGCACAGTCCCCGCACAGTCCCGCACAGTCCCCGCACAGTCCCCGCACAGTCCCGCACAGTCCAGCACAGTCCCGCACAGCCAGTACAGTCCAGCACAGTCCCACACAGGCAGCACAGTCCCGCACAGCCAGCACAGTCCCGCACAGCCAGCACAGTCAAGCACAGTCCCGCACGGCACAGTCCCGCACAGTCTGGCACAGTCCTGCACAGTCCAGCACAGTCCCGCATAGCCCAGCACAGCCCAGCACAGTCCCACACAGCCCAGCACAGTCCCGCCCAGCACAGTCCCCGCACAGTACCTGCACCCCAGCACAGTCCAGCACAGTCCCGCACAGCTCGGCACAGTCCCCACATAGTCCCCGCCCAACACACACACACCACCCATTACTCGCATTTCCTATAGACTTACATTGGACTCACTACTTGTTACAAGTACCCAAGTATTAGGAGCTACTCAAAACGAGTACAGCGAGTCCGAGTATTTCACTACTCGCTCATCAATACTTGTAATATCTTCAATCAGCTAAACGTCTCAACCCTAGGCAAGCTAGATGGTCTCTGTTTTAAACTTGGTTCAATTTTCTTGTCTCTTTCCATCCAGGGGTCAAAAATGTCAAGACTGATGCTTTGTCCCAGAGCTTCCCTGGTGGTGGTGACCATGAGGACCCTGCATCGATTTTGCAGAAGGGGTAGTCATTTTGGCATTGTACACTGAGCTGGAGGATGATGTGTTGGAGGCCCATGGGGACGCCCCTGCCTCCTGCCCTCCAGGAAGGTTATTTTCACCAGGTAATCTGCACCGCTAAGTACATCACAGCATATTTGGTGGGTGGGGTTGCATTGGGATGTGGTTGCACACATATCTGCTTGTAGTATTTGCACGTTCCAAAGTATCGTGTACCCATCTGTAACATACTCTTCTTTGCTCCTTTGCTCAATAAATATGTGGAACCTCTTGAGTCCTCACCCCTACCACCACCCCCAAAAATGGTTCATGGTAATGTAGAATTTCAGATTTCAAGAACTGTAGGTTCTCACTGCCAACTTCACTACCTGCAATATTTGCTGCAGTGGAAGTGTTACAGTCCAAAGGAAAGGATGTGGGTTTCTGCATCAGAGGTGACTTCACCCAGGCTAGTTCATTCATCATCCCCTTTTATCCTGAGAAACCTGGTCCTGAGCGTCTGCAGGCCACTCATACAGGGGTGGAGTACTGTCATTTGTGGGTCAGATGCAACAGACAGTCATCTACATCTGACTGCCGAAGGTCTCTGTGTTTGGCATTGCAGACACCTTCGTAATCCTTCTAACTGTTGGACCCAATGTCAACTTCCCTCTGGCTCCAATTGACACACCTGGACCTTGGTGTTTATAAACTCCCAGCCTGTTTCAGGTAGTCACCGGTGATATTCACTTTTTCCCTTGTGAAGGCTTGAAGCTATAGCTGTCGACTAAATTCCTCTCTGTTGCTCTTGGAGGATGTTTGGTGTTAGGCGTCGAGTTCCCGCCACTACTCGGGGGAATCTCAACCCATGTCCTCTTTGGTCTCCCATTCTTCTGCAGCCACAGTGGTTCCTGCTCAGCAGAGACGTCGGTCCCAGCGTCTTGCTTAGGCTAATGCTATGCGTCTGGTTGCTGCTGCCACCCCAGTTTCAGCTATAGCAGCCTGCGTTAGTCAGTGGCGAGCAGACGCAGTCCTGCTTTTCTCCATCTGAGCATGCCTGGGAGAAAACCGCTCATTGGTAGTCGGAGGTCACATGCTCAGGTCCTCAAGTTGCTCAGATTGGGCCATCAGCAAGTTCCTGGAAGGCTGTGGTTATACAAGGATTGCACGGCCACGCGGCCGTGAGCTAGAATAGACAATGTGGAATGAGTGTTGTATGCATGTATGAATGTCTCTGGTGACTGACTCATTATGAAACCCCTACCCTTGGTATGCGTGTGTTGACCAGCCTTGCCAGTTAGTGCCTTGGCTGACAGCGCAGGTTGGAGCCTCTCTGCCTCTGGAGGAAGAGATTGAAAGTTCATCTAGTAGCGTGGGTCTAGAAGTGTCACCAACCAGTAATGACTGTCAGCCAGAATTTTGAGAGCGCTAGGGTCATGGGAAAGGCAGTGTAACATGAACTCAGTCATGCGTGCCAGACTGCTAACCGGCAAGACTTCCGTGTCCTCACCAAGAGGACGCTGACCATGCTCTCCTCCTCTTCCTCCTCCCTGTCATCAGGCCATCCATGCTGAACAGACGGTATGACAGTTGTGCTTGTAGTATCGTCTATAGTACATGAAACTAGCTCCTGCTATTCTTCCTCTTCTTCCTCATTGTCACCCAATCCACATTAGGATGAGATGAGGCTGGGCTGGGTAATCATCCTGTATGGTTCCTTTCTCTGTCTCATCATGCTCGGTCTGCAATGCATCCGCTTTTAATTGTGAGCAGAGAGCATTTCAGAATGCAGAGAAGTGGGATCGTGATGCTAATTATGGCATCATCACCACTCACAATCTTGGTGGAGTCCTCAAAGTTTTGGAGGATAGTACATATGTCTGACATCCATGTCCACTCCTGATATCTTATGTGTGGAGTCTGAACTGAATGCCGACCATCTTGTTGATGCTGGTAGTCAACAACTGCCCTCTTCTGCTCATAAATCCTTTCCAACATATGCAATGCAGAGTTCCAATGTGTGGGGACATGACACAACAGACAATGAGCTGGAATCTGCAAACACCACTGAAGCACGGCAAAGGTGGTGGAAGCTGTAGCTGACTTTCTAAAAAGTGAACACAGGCAGTGTACTTTGACAAGCAGATCCGGCAACTCTGGGTAGCTTTTGAGAAAACTTTTGAACACTGAGGTTAAGCACATAGACCAGGCATGGTATGTGTGTGAGCTTGCCTCACTACAAAGCCACCACAATATTCCGGCCATTGTCACACACAACCATGCCTGGCTGTAGGTTCAGCGGTGTCAGCCACAGATCTGACTGCTCTTTCAGAGCTGTCCACAACTCTTCAGCATTGTGCAGATTGTCACCTAAGCATATTAGCTTCAGTACAGCCTGTTGCCATTTGGCTGAGGCAGTGTTGCAGTGCTTCCAGCTTATGACTGATGTGGTCATTTTGGAAATGGAGGCTACAGAGGAGGAGGAGGAGGTCCAAAAGCTGTAGACTGTGGTGGCAACCCTGTTTGATGTAGAGCCTGCAATCCTCGAAGTCAGGAGGACATGTTCCATCCCAAGGTCTGACTGGGTCCCGGCTTCCACTATGTTAACCCAGTGTGCCATCAGTGAGATGTACCATCCCTGCCCCTCAAGTACCTGTCCACATGTCCATGGTTAGGTGGACTTTCCCAGAAACTGCATTGTTGAGGGCACGGCTAATGTTGTGGGATATGTTCTTATGTAATGCGGGGACAGCACAACGGGAGAAATAGTGGCAGCTGGGGACCGAGTACCAAGGGACGGCCTCCGCCATCACGTTGCGGAAAGTTTCCATTTCCACGAGACTAAAAGGCAACATTTTGCGCACAATCAGATGAGAAATGTGTAAATTAAGTACTGCGGCCTGTGGGGCGTTGGCTGCATATTCGTGTTTGCGTTCCAGTGACTTGGTTATGGACAACTTAATGCTGTGCTGGGACAAGGGCATGGACGTGCTTGATGATGGTGCTAGTTGTGTGTGTGCAACAACAGGTGCAGGGCAGGGGGCATCTTCGCATGCACCATGGACAGGAGATTGGCTTTCATGCACAACAGCGGAAGAATCGCGTTCGGCTCACAAAGTCAAGTGCTTTGCTGCCATGTGCCTGATCATGCTGGTGGTGGTGAGGTTGGTAGTTTTGCTACCCCTGATGATGCTAGCATGACAGGTGGTGAAAATGGCCTTTTCGGGGTTATCGCCATAGTCTTTAAAAAACAATCAGACTCGAGAAGACCTAACAGATGGACTGGCAACTTCAGTCGATGTTGGAGTAATGGGGAACGGTTTCCCACCTTCTGTCTGCGGCCACCACACTGCTTCTTTGTGCCTGTTGGGGTGCTATGCCTCCCTCCCCCTGTGTGCTGCTGTCCTTGCTCTGCATGTCATCCTGCCAGCTTGGGTCAGTTACTATATCATCCATGACCTCGTCCCCAATTTCCACACCCTGGTCCTTCTCCTAACTTTCTGGCAATTGTGTCTCATCATCATCTACCTCTTCTGACAATTTCCCACCTTCGCTTTCATGTGACCGTGGCTGCTCAAATATGTGGGCATTGCTACATGCGATCTCATCTTGACCTGCTTCAAGTGGACCAGGCGAGAGGCCAGAATCTATAAATGGACATGCGAACAGCTCTTCGGAGTGTTTAAGTGTGGGATCAGTTGCTTCCAGGCGCTCAGCATGGTGGGAGGAAGGAGAATCAGGGTGAGGAATATGCGGTCCAGACTCATGGCTACTCAGTCTTGACCATATGGATGGCAGGGTGGTGGTGGTGGTGGCAGCAAAGTGACTGGAAGTATTATCCACTATCCAACCATCAACCTTTTGACACTGATCTGACAAGTTCTGCCAGTATTGTTGGATGAGCATGCCCACATTTGATATTCTGTTGGAGATTGTGCTCCCTGTGATCACCTTGAAGGACACCAAGATGCGCAAGTGTATTTCCGCACAGGAGCGCCTTTTACTAACTTTACGGTATGTATTCATGCTCTATGTTGATGATGTATTTGACATGTGTTTTATAGAAAGAAACGTATCCTTTTTTTAAAAAAATATGATTTGTCCTTTTGAAATAGTGAGTTTTCCTAAACAATTTTGTCTGTCACATTTTATGCTGCTTTGATTATGAGCAAAGGCATATAATACAGTTTTATTTCAGTAAGGCTGGACTTAATTTCTCTGCTTCTAACTTTTTGTAACAGCTAAACTGTGTATTTGAGGCATGGATCTTTATTTTTTTTGTTTTTACTAGATTCCTTGCCACTGGGCTCTCCTATGCGGCTCTTCATCTAGGATACTTAGTTGGGAAATCCACCATCTCAGGCATCGTCTGGTCTACGTGCTCTGAAATATGGTCCCGTCTGCATCAATCGGTAATGCCTGAGCCAAAACAACAAGACTCGCTGCGGATGGCCCGTGGGTTTGAGGAAACGTGCCAGTTTCCCAACTGTATTGGGGCCCTGGATGGGAAGCACAGTCATGTGCGTAAGCTGCCAAACTCAGGGTCCCAAAATTATAATTATAAACAGTATTTTTCTGTAGTGCTGTTGGCCCTGATTGACAGTGTCTACAGGTTTATAATTTTAGATATTGGGGCCTATGGAAGAATAGGAGACTCCAGAATCTTAAATTCTTCCTTTATGGGTCGGCAGCTGAGCAATAATGAGTTGGACCTAGCACCCCCACATCACCTACCAGGGGCTACTATGGAAGCAGTGCCTTGTGTGATGGTTGCAGATTAAGCCTTTCAATTAACACGCAACCTCATGAAGCCCTATAAACGTGGAGGCCTGGACCACTGGCGCAGAATTTTTAATTTCTGCCTATCCCGTGCCCAACGTCTGGTGGAGTTTTCCTTCTGCATTTCTGTGCCAAATGGCAGGTCCTGCAGTCAGCCATTCAGCTTAGGGAAGGAAATGTGAATGAGGTGACTGAAGCGTGTGTGGTACTTCACAACTTCATCAACAGCATTTGATGGATAGTCATGTAATCTGGTGAAGTGGAGAATGCAAATACTGTCTTGTCTATACACATGTCCTTCATCCACATCATCAGCCCTCTGGACTTAAAGTGCGTGATGGGTTACCAAATTATTTTGCTCCACCAGAGATAGCTATTCCATGGCAAGACAATGCTGTTTCTATGTTGTGTTTTTTGCCTTTGAAAGAAAATAAATATAGCAATGTTGCTGTTTGGAGTGTGTGTTGTGTTGGCCTATCAATGCTCGTATACTTTGAAAATAAGCATATCATGTATGTCGTCATAACAACACATTACACTCATATTGTTTTAAATGTTTTTAATACAAACTTTTTTTATTCAAACAATAAACCATACTACCATTATATGGCATATTTGGCCTGTCACGATCCCGCCACTGACACCGGTATGTCACGGACGGAGGGACGCGACGCACTGCCGACACACGGCTATCACAGGCACAGGGGGGCATATCTTAGTTATCCCACCGCTGGCACCATGTGATAAAAACAGCAAGCTAGTCTTGCCCTAACAATTTATCGCAGGGGGGTTGATTTGGATGTCCCACAACTGCTAACAATATTTCACGAACTGCGGGGATTTATGTGTATCCCACTTTTCAGCTCCACTTTGGTACTCGCAGCTCTCCGGTGCCCCCCTTACCCTCAGGTCAGTCAGGGAACTACACCTGGGATAATGGGTCACCAGCTGGCTGCTTCAATGAGGACTGGCCACCCGGCATGCTGCAGTGAGGGAATTATCAATGCTCTGGCCGCAGCCACCCAATTTAGCTTATAAAATCCCTTCCGTCACTCTCAGCAGTAGCCAGGACCCAGACCACACCTCCCCGCCACCAGCTCCAGATTTCTCTGATTAATTTATAAACTTAATAGAGGGGTTCGAAGTCAACCCAATTCAGTAGCATAATTTTCTTAAAGGCATGTAAATTCGTTTCTAGAGCCTGGAGACAGAGCTAATAAGTTTTATAGTTTATTCCCAAAGACAGGCAGTGTTACAAAGATGAAAAGACTTTATAAAGTTGAGACATTAGATATGTACAATGCAAATAAAAAATAAACAGGCTTAAAAAAACAGAGATTAACACTTACATTTGCTTAGATGGACTTAGGCTAACCATATGGGGAGGCAGGGCCAGATGTCTCCCTGCATCTGGGATCCTAGCAGCACGGGATCTCCAGCAGGAAAGACCAATTTTAGGGAGGGTATACCTTATCCCTTTGGATTTGTGACATCACTAGAGGGGCAGTCTGGTGAGGGTCCTCCCCGTGCTCTCGGAGTTTGAATCTGACTACTAAACCTATCATGACTATATCTCACAGAGGGTACCTCATATAAACGTGTACATAGTATCATTCTCTTTGGCCTGTCGAAGGCAATAATTCAACATCAAACAAGCAGTAATTATGTTACACCGTTTAGGAGAAATCCATTTTTCTGATTCTGTTGGGGCTAGACCTTAGCAAGAACCACCATAGTGAAGCCAGATTGGAGCACGTCGCAGAAATGTCCATTTCATTTTTCTGTCGCGAACGGGGTCCCAGCTATGGCTTCGCTAATATCTCACATACTTGAATTCGCCGCATGGTGAGGACAAAAGACATTCTTTCCACTTAGCTAATTAACATTCCTTAGCTGGGGAGAGTGGAATGTTGGCACAGGAAGTGCCTGGTGTCCTGTTACAGATGCAGGCACAGAGCTGCAATGTGTGTGAGCTGTGGATGAGGAAGGGGGTCGCAGCTCCTGACAGGCAAAAATCTCACCTGCAGTGTAATACTCAGGGAACTTTATGTCGTATCGTACAGTATCATTACACCTCCCCCTTTTAGAGGGCACTTAGGGAGGTAATACCTGCCGGTACACCACCAGACGCACCTCCGCGAGTTCGCCCCTGTGGGACAACCCATCGGGCACGGATAGGGCGGGCACAGCTGAGGCACAAGCAGGAGGCTAGGAAGGCCAGGCGCATGCAAAGGGCACACGAAGCAACAAGGCAAAGCAAGGCAAGAAACAAGGCAGAGCTAGGCAGGTATGGAACACAGAGCAGAACTTAGGCAGAAACACAGAGTCAGATCAGAGCGAGAACAGAGCTAGCAGCAGAGCATAGGCCAAAGCCCAGAGCCGGACCAAGGCAGAGCCTTGGGACTAGTCAGAGAACATGCTAGAGAGCACCATAGATCAGAGAGCAGGAATGGTGCATGAGCCAGGTGGCACAACAGGGCACCATATGTCAGAGCAAGGGAGAACAGGCAAGAACAGAGGAGGGAACACAAGACTGAGCAAAGTGAAGGCAAGACATGGGAGAAATGGGCAAGGCAGAGAACACCAGAAGGACATCAAGTCCAAGCAGGACAAGGACGAACATGGCACAATGGACAAACATAAGACAAGGCACGGGACAAGAGACGGAGTACAAGCACAGAGCATGTGCAGAGATGCACGACAGAGCAAAGTGCAGGGGCACAGAATACATGAGCGACTCAGCAGGCCAAGCAGCCATGCAGGGAAGCAACACAATTCTCAGGCCCTCACCATAGGGAGGGGCGGTCTGATATAGCACCATAGCACCAATACTTCTGGGTCAGGACCAGGGAGGGACTTTAGGTTCAGATTCTCCAGGATCATAGAGAGCATCGCTAGAACAGCCTGGGTAGAACCATAGAGGAGGTCACGTAATCAGGGGTTTCGAGGAATACAGCAGATTGCAGAATCAGATCTGGGCTGGAACATAGGAAAGGTCACATGATCAGGGGTTTCCAGGAATACAGCGGATTGCAGAGTCAGACAGAGATGGATGGTTACCCAGCAACAGCATGCATCCATGAGGTAAGGCACACGTGCACACTGCTCCAGACATCTTGCGGCATGGCGGACATGACAGACATGGCAGACATGACTGTGTTGCCGTCTTAATTACAGTGGGGAAAAAAAGTATTTAGTCAGTCAGCAATAGTGCAAGTTCCACCACTTAAAAAGATGAGAGGCGTCTGTAATTTACATCATAGGTAGACCTCAACTATGGGAGACAAACTGAGAAAAAAAAATCCAGAAAATCACATTGTCTGTTTTTTTTTCATTTTATTTGCATATTATGGTGGAAAATAAGTATTTGGTCAGAAACAAAATTTCATCTCAATACTTTGTGATATATCCTTTGTTGGCAATGACAGAGGTCAAACGTTTTCTGTAAGTCTTCACAAGGTTGCCACACACTGTTGTTGGTATGTTGGCCCATTCCTCCATGCAGATCTCCTCTAGAGCAGTGATGTTTTTGGCTTTTCGCTTGGCAACACGGACTTTCAACTCCCTCCAAAGGTTTTCTATAGGGTTGAGATCTGGAGACTGGCTAGGCCACTCCAGGACCTTGAAATGCTTCTTACGAAGCCACTCCTTTGCTGCCCTGGCGGTGTGCTTTGGATCATTGTCATGTTGAAAGACCCAGCCACGTTTCATCTTCAGTGCCCTTGCTGATGGAAGGAGGTTTGCACTCAAAATCTCACGATACATGGCCCCATTCATTCTTTCATGTACCCAGATCAGTCGTCCTGGCCCCTTTGCAGAGAAACAGCCCCAAAGCATGATGTTTCCACCACCATGCTTTACAGTAGGTATGGTGTTTGATGGATGCAACTCAGTATTCTTTTTCATCCAAACACGACAAGTTGTGTTTCTACCAAACAGTTCCAGTTTGGTTTCATCAGACCATAGGACATTCTCCCAAAACTCCTCTGGATCATCCAAATGCTCTCTAGCAAACTTCAGACGGGCCCGGACATGTACAGGCTTAAGCAGTGGGACACGTCTGGCACTGCAGGATCTGAGTCCATGGTGGCGTAGTGTGTTACTTATGGTAGGCCTTGTTACATTGGTCCCAGCTTTCTGAAGTTCATTCACTGGGATTTTGCGTGGAGCACCAGATCGAGGGAGATTATCAGTGGTCTTGTATGTCTTCCATTTTCTAATTATTGCTCCCACAGTTGATTTCTTCACTCCAAGCTGGTTGGCTATTGCAGATTCAGTCTTCCCAGCCTGGTGCAGGGCTACAATTTTGTTTCTGGTGTCCTTTGACAGCTCTTTGGTCTTCACCATAGTGGAGTTTGGAGTCAGACTGTTTGAGGGTGTGCACAGGTGTCTTTTTATACTGATAACAAGTTTAAACAGGTGCCATTACTACAGGTAATGAGTGGAGGAAAGAGGAGACTCTTAAAGAAGAAGTTACAGGTCTGTGAGAGCCAGAAATCTTGATTGCTTGTTTCTGACCAAATACTTATTTTCCACCATAATATGCAAATAAAATGAAAAAAACCAGACAATGTGATTTTCTGGATTTTTTTTTCTCAGTTTGTCTCCCATAGTTGAGGTCTACCTATGATGTAAATTACAGACGCCTCTCATCTTTTTAAGTGGTGGAACTTGCACTATTGCTGACTGACTAAATACTTTTTTTCCCCACTGTATATGGGTCCACTGCATCCTGATAGTGCATTTGTTTGGAGGCCTGGACGGGTAAACCTTTTTGCTCTTTTGCTCTTTTCTATTATTGGAGGATTTTTAAGTCCTCTTTCTGTGCTATTTCAGTGACCCCCAAGTGTCCAGTGAGTGGAATCTCATGGGCAATCCGCAACAATTCAGTTCTAAACTGATAGGGGATGACCAGCTGTCTTTCCCTCAACCACTCCTTTTAGGATTCTCCGGGTACTGTCTCCCGGTACAACCTTCCTCGTTCCCAGAACACTCTCTTTCAGTCCTGGAGGTGGGCGTCTCGGCGAGGTGTCTCAATTTCCCCAGGCTCGCATCTGAGTGTAGAGCAGCCTGGAACTCCTGGCTGGAGGCAGCCAGAAGTGACGTCAGGGTTCCTTCCTCACTGGGACCCTTTGGAACCTGCTCTGGGTTCACCTCTGGTTCAGTCTCTCCTGTAGTGGGAGAGGGTCCAGAAGGTATTTGGCAAAACAAGGAAGCAGGGATGGGCTATACACGGGGGGATCACCACAAACCAATGGTTAACGTTTAGATTGACAGCTTTTATTGGACATGTAGAAACCACACACAAATTAAAAACATTAAAAAGTCACACATGTGACTTAACAATAGTATATACTGGCTCACAATAGAACCTACACCCTGTAAGTACACTCCACAGGAGACCTGCCTATATAAACAGCATACCAACTGGTGGCTGAGCATAAGAGATGGAATAAGGGATATAAGTGTACGTGAGCATAAAAAAACACCCACCAACCTTAGTACAAAAAGATATAGAAACCAATGATATTCAATAATGTTATATCCCCTAAATAAATTCCATAAATGACACACTTAATCACCATCGCCCTCAGTGCCCATCATGAGAGCCATGCATGCACATAACCATCATCAATTAGATGTATGCTCAGACCCAAAATAGAGAAAGCAGGAGCGCATGAACACTGATGGACGGGATCAATAACCCATGAGTAATGGTATGAAGAATGTCACCAAAGCGCTGAGCCCATGTGGAGCGGAATCAGGGAGAAAAGATGCCCGACGCGTGTTACCACCCGCAGTGGCTTCATCAGGGGTAATGAGTGCAGCAACAACACGTCCTAATAGAGGTGGAGTTGAGGAATCATGGCGCACAGCTGCGCCGCTTACCCGACTAGCATAGGGATAGATTGATGTCCTATAAACCAAGATGCCGGTGAGCGGCCATACTCAGGGACACTGCGCATGCGCCGGCGTGTGATAACAGGAAATGCGTCACGGCTCACAGTTGCCATGTGAACCAGTACACAGGATTACTGCGCATGTCTTTTAACACATAATTACGTCAATAGCCCGGCCAAAAAATAGCGGTGAATTTGTATACAGAGTCACGGACTCCGGTAGTCAGCAGCCATGCGCATGCGTCAGCGTATAATACAAAAAGTATATCCTAACTCATATATATCAATAATTACTACACATATGTAAAGCTCCATTTAAGTCGATTAGCCCAGCTAGAATAACAAATGGTATACACACCAAAGCCGGTAATCCGCCGCAGACAGAAGCACTGCGCATGCGCCGACCAATGAATGGCAGATATATCATGGCTCAAAACAGCTATGTGAACCAATAAATTTAAACGCTGCGCGTGTGAATGGCATACAATTTTGCTGCCAGCCTGGCTACAGAAAAGTCATGAATTTTAAAGGTAGACCCGCCAATGAGACGTCTTAATCAGAGGCATTGCGCATATGTCAACATGAAATAACAAAGGTACATAGAGGCTCAAGAATGTCATAAAAACCCACACTCATGATTATTGCACATATTAATAATAGTAGGCAGTTATGCCGCTTGCCCAGCTTAAATGGCAATAAATAAAAGCCCATACACTAGTAACACTGATTACAAGGTAAGACGCATACGCCAGCATAAGATGACAAAGAGCAGATCATGGCTCAAGAATTGTCCTGAAGACCTATACAAATAAATACTGCACATACTTCAGGTACACCAATATAAATGTATGGCGCAAGAATAAAAGAATGATATTATGAACACTGAAGCTGATCACAGCACAAATAAGCTCAATGCAGTATATACGTTCAGAATTGCCATAGGTATCAATGCACCTGGTTATTACACGTGAACGTGACATCACTCATCAAACTAAAGTAATAGTGGACTGAACACATATGCCCATGATCCGCCATATTCGGAGACAATGCATCTTTGATAACGCATATGTGAGCATGAAATCCTCAGAAGTCCAAAATTGCCGAGGAGGACAATAATAAGTGTGTGTGCTCCGAATCTGTCCCTGCTCGTACAAAGAGCCTAGTAGCACAATGATCCACAAACGCTACAGACGATCAACAGATCGATAAATGTGGACAATGCAATATGTGCATTCAGTTCACAGAACAACAGCATGTGAATGTCATAGATGTTAGTGCACATGGATGTGCGTTAATTCGTAATGTGCATATGCACTATAAGCCCGACCCCAATGACAGTGGCCAAAAGCACAAATATCGATGCTCGACCACATTTGGAGACGATACCCGTACACCAGCAAGTGGTAATAGTGAATGCAGAATAACTCAGAAAACCACAAGAATGGGCATGTGCGTAGCACACAAGAATGGAGAAATGTACTGCACATGCAATAAAAACCACTGGCATTGTGAGACCAAACACCAGTCATACCCATACCAGGATTGAATTGCAGTATAAAGATAAACCCCAAAGAAGATAGCCCCAGGGACTCTTAGTAATATACAAATGGGTAGATAAAGGTTTTTATAGGGGCCAAAAGTTTATTCAAAAAAGCAGCAAAACTGTCATTTTAGGACAATCCTAGGCATCATACTTATTCAGCTATGCTATGTCACCTACGAGATAGTAGAAGTCTGTGATAAACCAGGGTTAATCCACAGAACAGGCTGTGGACCTCAATGATCCAATACAGTAGGCACTTCCGTGCATGGTACACCATTAGGACTGAAGACCCAAGAAGGCATTTACAGGGTGTCAAAGAGAACAAAGAGCATACTCAAGGGATAACAAATAAATCTCAACCTCAACGTGAAAAATGTAAACAGGGAGCTGGTATGCTGTTTATATAAGGATAGAAAAGACACCTAGAGAACACACTAAACACCTCCCATAGTACAACAATCCCCAATGGTCAAAGGGGCAAAAGAGTCCTCAGATTTACAGTGTTACAGAGGGAATCAATTCTGTTTATAGAACCCTGTGAATAACAAATCCTCGTTGAGGCCAACAGGAGCAAGGGAGTTCAAATTAAAAATCCATTTAGATTCTCGTCTGAGGAGTTCCAATGTTATATCGCCCCCCCTAATGTCCGGTTGCACAGACTCCAATCCCAGAATCCTTGTTCCATGCCACTGTGAATTGTGTGCCGCGAGGTAGTGCGAGGCAACTGACGTGAGCGTGTTGCCCTTTTCTTTATCCTTTTTAGCAGTAGTGATGTTTGAGAAGTGTTGCTGCATCTGCCTTCTCAATTCCTGAGTGGTCTGTCCCACGTATACCTTCGGACAAGGGCATACAAGGGCATAGATTACAAAACGCGATTTGCAGTTGAAATAAGATGCAGTCTTGATCTGAAAAGGAGAAAAGGGGAGAGACACAGAATTATCATTGACCATATAGGGACAGATGTTGCAGTTCCCACAAGAAAAAGTGCCTCTTAGCCGTATGCCCCAATTGAGCCTGGTGACAGGGCGTTTGAAATGGCTGTGACTCAGACAGTCTTTAAGATTTCTAGCCCTCCTTGCCACCAAACTTGGTAGTGTGGAAATGTGGGGCTTTAATCTTGGCTCACTAAGGAGAATTCCCCAATGCCTAGAGAGGATACCCCTAATGTCGTGCCACTGGTTATTATAGGTAGATATTATGCTTAGTGGTTTAGGGGGGCCCTTGGTACGTGGTTGCAACAACCTATTCCTATCTGAATCTCTAGCAGTCCTAAAAGCATTTGAGATTACCTTTTTGGGGTAACCCCTGTCCTTAAACCGGCAAGTCAAATCACGCGCTTGGGTCAAAAAATCATCTCTGTTACTGCAGTTTCTTTTGGCCCGAAAGAATTGGCCCTTGGGGATGCCCTTTTTAAGATGTTGAGGATGAAAACTTGTGAAGTGCAATAGACTATTTGTAGACGTAGGCTTCCGATAGAGGGTTGTGGTAATCCGAGATGCATTGGAGGGAAAGCTTAAGGTCCAAAAATTCCACCTCACTTTGCGAGCAGTATGAAGTCAATCGGATGTGCCAAGGGTTATCATTCAGAGAGTCCACAAATAACCGACAATCATCCAGGGTGCCTGTCCAAAAAAATAGTATATCATCAATATAGCGATACCAGTTGGTAATGTATCTGGAGAAAGCCTCCATGCAGAACACCCTGGTGACCTCCCACCAACCTAGAAACAAATTTGCATACGAGGGCGCGCAACGCGCGCCCATCGCGGTGCCAGTAACCTGTCTATAGTGGACCCGATCAAAAATAAAATGATTTTTGTCTAAGATGAAAAAAAGCAAGTCCAATGGAAACGAGTCATGTTTTCTATCTCCTGTGGAGTGCTGATCTAGAAAAAAGGACACCGCTTGAATGCCGAGATCATGACGTATGCATGTGTACAGTGATTCCACATCTAGTGTTACGAGCCACACACCAGGTGTGACTGTGAAATCCTGCAACTGATGAATTAGGTAGGTGGAATCTCTCACAAAAGATTTGAGAGAAGTCACCAATGGCTGTAAGAAAATATCAATGTAAATGCAGGGACGTTCCAACAAGCCACCAATCCCGGACACGATAGGCCTACCTGGAGGCGTCTGGAGGGACTTATGGACCTTTGGAAGCATGTAGAAAGTCGGGATCCTCGGATGATGGTTCGTCATGAAGTCCTTTTCCCGTTTGGTTATAATGTGGCAACCCAAGGCGGAGTCCAACAGTCTGTCCAATTTAGCCTTGAAGGCAGAGGAGGGATCAGAAGGTAGTACCTGATAACAATTGGAGTTTGTTAATTGGCGTTTCACCTCATTTAGATACAAATCTACCGGCCAAATGACCAGGTTACCATCCTTATCCGCCTCACGGATCACAAAATCCCGATTGGCCCCTAGTTTTGCAATAACCGCCTGTTCAAGCTTGCTCATATTTCTCCCACTATTAGGATCTAACTTGAGAATCTTGATGTCCCTACATACAGTATCAAAGACAATTTGTACCGCTGGAAACAATGAAAGATTCAGTTGCAGGATTTCACAGTCACACCTGGTGTGTGGCTCGTAACACTAGATGTGGAATCACTGTACACATGCATACGTCATGATCTCGGCATTCAAGCGGTGTCCTTTTTTCTAGATCAGCACTCCACAGGAGATAGAAAACATGACTCGTTTCCATTGGACTTGCTTTTTTTCATCTTAGACAAAAATCATTTTATTTTTGATCGGGTCCACTATAGACAGGTTACTGGCACCGCGATGGGCGCGCGTTGCGGGCCCTCGTATGCAAATTTGTTTCTAGGTTGGTGGGAGGTCACCAGGGTGTTCTGCATGGAGGCTTTCTCCAGATACATTACCAACTGGTATCGCTATATTGATGATATACTATTTTTTTGGACAGGCACCCTGGATGATTGTCGGTTATTTGTGGACTCTCTGAATGATAACCCTTGGAATATCTGATTGACTTCATACTGCTCGCAAAGTGAGGTGGAATTTTTGGACCTTAAGCTTTCCCTCAATGGATATCGGATTACCACAACCCTCTATCGGAAGCCTACGTCTACAAATAGTCTATTGCACTTCACAAGTTTTGATCCTCAACATCTTAAAAAGGGCATCCCCAAGGGCCAATTCTTTCGGGCCAAAAGAAACTGCAGTAACAGAGATGATTTTTTGACCCAAGCGCGTGATTTGACTTGCCGGTTTAAGGACAGGGGTTACCCCAAAAAGGTAATCTCAAATGCTTTTAGGACTGCTAGAGATTCAGATAGGAATAGGTTGTTGCAACCACGTACCAAGGGCCCCCCTAAACCACTAAGCATAATAACTACCTATAATAACCAGTGGCACGACATTAGGGGTATCCTCTCTAGGCATTGGGGAATTCTCCTTAGTGAGCCAAGATTAAAGCCCCACATTTCCACACTACCAAGTTTGGTGGCAAGGAGGGCTAGAAATCTTAAAGACTGTCTGAGTCACAGCCATTTCAAACGCCCTGTCACCAGGCTCAATAGGGGCATACGGCTAAGAGGCACTTTTTTCTTGTGGGAACTGCAACATCTGTCCCTATATGGTCAATGATAATTCTGTGTCTCTCCCCTTTTCTCCTTTTCAGATCAAGACTGCATCTTATTTCAACTGCAAATCGCGTTTTGTAATCTATGCCCTTGTATGCCCTTGTCCGAAGGTATACGTGGGACAGACCACTCAGGAATTGAGAAGGCGGATGCAGCAACACTTCTCAAACATCACTACTGCTAAAAAGGATAAAGAAAACGGCAACATGCTCACGTCAGTTGCCTCGCACTACCTCGCGGCACACAATTCACAGTGGCATGGAACAAGGATTCTGGGATTGGAGTCTGTGCAACCGGACATTAGGGGGGGCGATATAACATTGGAACTCCTCAGACGAGAATCTAAATGGATTTTTAATTTGAACTCCCTTGCTCCTGTTGGCCTCAACGAGGATTTATTATTCACAGGGTTCTATAAACAGAATTGATTCCCTCTGTAACACTGTAAATAAGAGGACTCTTTTGCCCCTTTGACCATTGGGGATTGTTGTACTATGGGAGGTGTTTAGTGGGTTCTCTAGGTGTCTTTTCTATCCTTATATAAACAGCATACCAGCTCCCTGTTTACATTTTTCACGTTGAGGTTGAGATTTATTTGTTATCCCTTGAGTATGCTCTTTGTTCTCTTTGACACCCTGTAAATGCCTTCTTGGGTCTTCAGTCCTAACGGTGTACCATGCACGGAAGTGCCTACTGTATTGGATCATTGAGGTCCACAGCCTGTTCTGTGGATTAACCCTGGCTTATCACAGACTTCTACTATCTCGTAGGTGACATAGCATAGCTGAATAAGTATGATGCCTAGGATTGTCCTAAAATGACAGTTTTGCTGCTTTTTTGAATAAACTTTTGGCCCCTATGAAAACCTTTATCTACCCATTTGTATATTACTAAGAGTCCCTGAGGCTATCTTCTTTGGGGTTTATCTTTATACTGCAATTCAATCCTGGTTTGGGTATGACTGGTGTTTGGTCTCACAATGCCAGTGGTTTTTATTGCATGTGCAGTACATTTCTCCATTCTTGTGTGCTACGCACATGCCCATTCTTGTGGTTTTCTGAGTTATTCTGCATTCATTATTACCACTTGCTGGTGTACGGGTATCATCTCCAAATGTGGTCGAGCATCGATATTTGTGCTTTTGGCCACTGTCATTGGGGTCGGGCTTATAGTGCATATGCACATTACGAATTAACGCACATCCATGTGCACTAACATCTATGACATTCACATGCTGTTGTTCTGTGAACTGAATGCACATATTGCATTGTCCACATTTATCGATCTGTTGATCGTCTGTAGCGTTTGTGGATCATTGTGCTACTAGGCTCTTTGTACGAGCAGGGACAGATTCGGAGCACACACACTTATTATTGTCCTCCTCGGCAATTTTGGACTTCTGAGGATTTCATGCTCACATATGCGTTATCAAAGATGCATTGTCTCCGAATATGGCGGATCATGGGCATATGTGTTCAGTCCACTATTACTTTAGTTTGATGAGTGATGTCACGTTCACGTGTAATAATCAGGTGCATTGATACCTATGGCAATTCTGAACGTACAGTGGGGAAAAAAAGTATTTAGTCAGTCAGCAATAGTGCGAGTTCCACCACTTAAAAAGATGAGAGGCGTCTGTAATTTACATCATAGGTAGACCTCAACTATGGGAGACAAACTGAGAAAAAAAAATCCAGAAAATCACATTGTCTGTTTTGTTTTCATTTTATTTGCATATTATGGTGGAAAATAAGTATTTGGTCAGAAACAAAATTTCATCTCAATACTTTGTGATATATCCTTTGTTGGCAATGACAGAGGTCAAACGTTTTCTGTAAGTCTTCACAAGGTTGCCACACACTGTTGTTGGTATGTTGGCCCATTCCTCCATGCAGATCTCCTCTAGAGCAGTGATGTTTTTGGCTTTTCGCTTGGCAACACGGACTTTCAACTCCCTCTAAAGGTTTTCTATAGGGTTGAGATCTGGAGACTGGCTAGGCCACTCCAGGACCTTGAAATGCTTCTTACGAAGCCACTCCTTCGTTGCCCTGGCGGTGTGCTTTGGATCATTGTCATGTTGAAAGACCCAGCCACGTTTCATCTTCAATGCCCTTGCTGATGGAAGGAGGTTTGCACTCAAAATCTCACGATACATGGCCCCATTCATTCTTTCATGTACCCGGATCAGTCGTCCTGGCCCCTTTGCAGAGAAACAGCCCCAAAGCATGATGTTTCCACCACCATGCTTTACAGTAGGTATGGTGTTTGATGGATGCAACTCAGTATTCTTTTTCATCCAAACACGACAAGTTGTGTTTCTACCAAACAGTTCCAGTTTGGTTTCATCAGACCATAGGACATTCTCCCAAAACTCCTCTGGATCATCCAAATGCTCTCTAGCAAACTTCAGACGGGCCCGGACATGTACAGGCTTAAGCAGTGGGACACGTCTGGCACTGCAGGATCTGAGTCCATGGTGGCGTAGTGTGTTACTTATGGTAGGCCTTGTTACATTGGTCCCAGCTCTCTGCAGTTCATTCACTAGGTCCCCCCGTGTGGTTCTGGGATTTTTGCTCACCGTTCTTGTGATCATTCTGACCCCACGGGGTGGGATTTTGCGTGGAGCACCAGATCGAGGGAGATTATCAGTGGTCTTGTATGTCTTCCATTTTCTAATTATTGCTCCCACAGTTGATTTCTTCACTCCAAGCTGGTTGGCTATTGCAGATTCAGTCTTCCCAGCCTGGTGCAGGGCTACAATTTTGTTTCTGGTGTCCTTTGACAGCTCTTTGGTTTTCACCATAGTGGAGTTTGGAGTCAGACTGTTTGAGGGTGTGCACAGGTGTCTTTTTATACTGATAACAAGTTTAAACAGGTGCCATTACTACAGGTAATGAGTGGAGGAAAGAGGAGACTCTTAAAGAAGAAGTTACAGGTCTGTGAGAGCCAGAAATCTTGATTGCTTGTTTCTGACCAAATACTTATTTTCCACCATAATATGCAAATAAAATGAAAACAAAACAGACAATGTGATTTTCTGGATTTTTTTTTCTCAGTTTGTCTCCCATAGTTGAGGTCTACCTATGATGTAAATTACAGACGCCTCTCATCTTTTTAAGTGGTGGAACTTGCACTATTGCTGACTGACTAAATACTTTTTTTCCCCACTGTACAGTATATACTGCATTGAGCTTATTTGTGCTGTGATCAGCTTCAGTGTTCATAATATCATTATTTTATTCTTGCTCCATACATTTATATTGGTGTACCTGAAGTATGTGCAGTATTTATTTGTATAGGTCTTCAGGACAATTCTTGAGCCATGATCTGCTCTTTGTCATGTTATGCTGGCGTATGCGTCTTACCTTGTAATCAGTGTCACTAGTGTATGGGCTTTTATTTATTGCCATTTAAGCTGGGCAAGCGGCATAACTGCCTATTATTAATATGTGCAATAATCATGAGTGTGGATTTTTATGACATTCTTGAGCCTCTATGTGCCTTTGTTATTGCATGTTGACATATGCGCAATGCCTCTGATTAAGACGTCTCATCGGCGGGTCTACCTTTAAAATTCATGACTCTTCTGTAGCCAGGCTGGCAGCAAAATTGTATGCCATTCACACGCGCAGCGTTTAAATTTATTGGTTCATATAGCTGTTTTGAGCCATGATATATCTGCCATTCATTAGTTGGCGCATGCGCAGTGCTTCTGTCTGCGGCGGATTACCGGCTTTGGTGTGTATACCATTTGTTATTCTAGCTGGGCTAATCGTCTTAAATGGCGCTTTACATATGTGTAGTAATTATTGATATATCTGAGTTAGGATATACTTTTTGTATTATACGCTGACGCTTGCACATGGCTGCTGACTACCGGAGTCCGTGACTCTGTATACAAATTCGCCGCTATTTTTTGGCCGGGCTATTGACATAATTATGTGTTAAAAGACATGCGCAGTAATTCTGTGTACTGGTTCACATGGCAACTGTGAGCCGTGATGCATTTCCTGTTATCACACGCCGGCGCATGCGCAGTGTCCCTGAGTATGGCCGCTCACCGGCATCTGTGTTTATAGGACATCAATCTATCCCTATGCTAGTCGGGTAAGCGGCGCAGCTGTGCGCCATGATTCCTCAACTCCACCTATATTAGGACGTGTTGTTGCTGCACTCATTACCCCTGACGAAACCACTGCGGGTGGTAACACGCGTCGGGCATCTTTTCTCCCTGATTCCGCTCCACATGGGCTCTGCGCTTTGGTGACATTCTTCATACCATTACTCATGGGTTATTGATCCCGTCCATCAGTGTTCATGCGCTCCTGCTTTCTCTATTTTGGGTCTGAGCATACATCTAATTGATGATGGTTATGTGCATGCATGGCTCTCATGATGGGCACTGAGGGCGATGGTGATTAAGTGTGTCATTTATGGAATTTATTTAGGGGATATAACATTATTGAATATCATTGGTTTCTATATCTTTTTGTACTATGGTTGGTGGGTGTTTTTTTATGCTCACGTACACCTATATCCCTTATTCCATCTCTTATGCTCAGCCACCAGTTGGTATGCTGTTTATATAGGCAGGTCTCCTGTGGAGTGTACTTACAGGGTGTAGGTTCTATTGTGAGCCAGTATATACTATTGTTAAGTCACATGTGTGACTTTTTAATGTTTTTAATTTGTGTGTGGTTTCTACATGTCCAATAAAAGCTGTCAATCTAAACGTTAACCATTGGTTTGTGGTGATCCCCCCGTGTATAGCCCATCCCTGCTTCCTTGTTTTGCCTAATATAGTCTTTCTGAATGGGCTGGTGTTGGATCCCACCTTGTTATTTATTTATTGTGGTGCCCCTACTCTTGGTTTGCAGGGAGAGGGTCCAGAAGGCAGGGTGCTACTTGCGATCCGGGCATGCTGACTGTGTGTTACAGCAGCTATGTATGCTGTCTCCCCGGGGATTTCCACAGACCCACCAGCCGGCGCTGCCATGGGCTCTACCTCCCCATCCACCCCCAACACTTCAGGAGCAGTGCTACATATGGGCCAGTTACCTTCCTCAGTGGCACTGGTCAGTTGCATGGCATCACCTTCCTCACAGTTCCCATGCACCTCCCAATTTCCTTGAGCACCGACGCTTGCTCCTGTTAGGGGTTCCTCAGTCATCACACTCTGCAGAGCGACGGGGCTGAGCACTTCGGTAACTGCAGACACATCTACCACTTCAGAGAAATGGTTAACAGGTTCAGTCGGCACAGACAAAATCATCATCAGCATCATTCCTAGGAAAAGAATGGTTGTCAGTAGAGTTGAGCGACTTTTGGTTTTTTAGGGTCGAGTTTCATTTCGTGAAACCCGACTTTTCCAAAAGTCGGGTCAAGCAAGATCGTCCGATTATAGGGAAAAGTCGGGGTCGTCCCGAAACACGAAACCCAATGTAAGTCAATGGGGAATAAAAGTCGGCAGTGAGAGGAGGACAGGAAACACACCTACAGTGCCCATTTGAATGCCAAAAGCATCAATTCTTCTTACTTAAGCTTGTCAACCTTAATTAACTTCATAATACAAGTTACGCACTGAAAAATGGGTGTTATTTGGCTAAAGTTGTGGTGGGGAAGGCTGGCTGCAGGTTTTCATGTGCCCTGGGCGAAAGAGCGCCCCTTTAACACATACCACAACTCATCATGCTCCGATACGGCAAAGAAATAGCGGTATAGTACAATGAAAAATACTTCACTTTTTACATCTCATGACGAGGCCCATCTATTTCTCCATACAGAATCATTGGTCCCATATAATGTTTGAAACAGTATATGATGAGCTCCACATAATGCTACAGTATATGTTGGTCCCCATGGATGAAGCTCCACTGTCTTATGGGCCCAAATAATGCTCCAAACATAATGGGCCCCATTTCTAATGCTCTAGTGTATAATGGGACCTGTAAATGCTGATCCAGTGTCTGATGTCCACCTTTGGAATGTTCCAGTGTATGGTGGGCTCCATCTATCATTCTCCAGAGTATAGTGCTCCCCAAAAATTGCTGTCCCAACATTGAAAACAATCAAATAAGTCTCCTCACTAGGGAATACCTGTACTTGTCTGGACTCCTCGTCGTCCCCATCTTCCATCTCATTGCGCAGTATTTCAACTTTGCAAGTGCTGTGATCCTGAGCAAGCAGGGGGGCCCACTCGTTGGCGACGGCACTGGCACAGGGCCCCTGATAGTACGGTGGTGTGTCTGATGGCGGGTGGGCCGAACCTGCACTTTCATCTGCAGCTTCCTCTTTGTCACCGTGTAAGATGGAACTGTATATGGGAAGGGTAACCTGAGTTTCATCAGGGTCAGATTCAGGTCGTGTAGCATGCGAGGGGAATGTAGTGGTCTGGGTCAATGTACCAGCAGATTCATTGAGCAGTGGCTGGGCATCAGTGCACTTGTGTCGCCCCCAGGAGTACGGTCGCCACAGTGGCATTACCTTCTTCCTAGGGAGTGTGATGTCATGCTTGGGAGCAACGAACGATCTCTCTAGCAGGTTAACTGATTGGGCGGCGTTATTCCCACGAGTCATGACCCTCCAAACAGCGTTCATGAAGGCAAAGTGTTTGTTTTACGTGGGCAGTATGGTTGCAAAGCTGAACCTTAAAGGAATGTCCAGAAGGGCACCACCAGGAGTGGAGCCTACGGTTAAATTCGACTCCACCTGGGAAACCTCAACCATGCCAGCTACAGAACAGATGCACGCATTGCAAGCTTAATTCCGTTAACGAACGAGACTCCGTCATGCCCCGCGGTCCGAGTCCGGCTTACAAGAGGGACACGTGAGGCTCTGGCACATGAGATTGACCAATAACTGGTGTGTCATGCCCTTATATGTCCGTGGCTACATGTGCGCTACACTGAAAAGGCCAGCGTTTGTCACTTACAGGTGCAGATAACCCGCTGAACAAAGTTAGTGATGGGGATCACTGATTACAATTATTACCCGTGAACAATGATTTCCCAGTAAGTGCAGGTCAACCGCAGTTCCGGAATTAGGCCTAACCGTCATTCCTGAAAAAATGAAAAACTTACGTGTGCAAACCACAGGTGCTGTAGCATGCTTAATATCGCCCAGTATGGATTACACGTGATTGCACAAAGGTGAGAAAGGGTACCGTATCCCCAGATAACATGTATGGATAGCGTACACATTAAAATATATGTCTATACATCAGGAGGCAGGCTCAGACGGTGTTAGGCCCAGTATGGATTGCACGTGATTGCACAAAGGTTAGAAAGGGTACCGTATCCCCGGATAACATGTATGGATAGCGTACACATTCAAAATATATGTCTATACATCAGGAGGCAGGCTCAGACGGTGTTAGGCCCAGTATGGATTGCACGTGATTGCACAAAGGTTAGAAAGGGTACCGTATCCCCGGATAACATGCATGGATAGCGTACACATTCAAAATATATGTCTATACATCAGGAGGCAGGCTCAGACGGTGTTAGCCCCAGTATGGATTGCACATGATTGCACAAAGGTTAGAAAGGGTACCGTATCCCCGGATAACATGTATGGATAGCATACACATTCAAAATATTTGTCTATACATCAGGAGGCAGGCTCAGACGGTGTTAGGCCCAGTATGGATTGCACGTGATTGCACAAAGGTTAGAAAGGGTACCGTATCCCCGGATAACATGTATGGATAGCGTACACATTCAAAATATATGTCTATACATCAGGAGGCAGGCTCAGACGGTGTTAGGCCCAGTATGGATTGCACGTGATTGCAGAAAGGTTAGAAAGGGTACCGTATCCCCAGATAACATGTATGGATAGCGTACACATTCAAAATATATGTCTATACATCAGGAGGCAGGCTCAGACGGTGTTAGGCCCAGTATGGATTGCACGTGATTGCACAAAGGTTAGAAAGGGTACTGTATCCCCGGATAACATGTATGGATAGCGTACACATTCAAAATATATGTCTATACATCAGGAGGCAGGCTCAGACGGTGTTAGGCCCAGTATGGATTGCACGTGATTGCACAAAGGTTAGAAAGGGTACCGTATCCCCGGATAACATGTATGGATAGCGTACACATTCAAAATATATAAGACTATACATCAGGAGGCAGGCTCAGACGGTGTTAGGCCCAGTATGGATTGCACGTGATTGCACAAAGGTTAGAAAGGGTACCGTATCCCGGATAACATGTATGGATAGCGTACACATTCAAAATATATGTCTATACATCAGGAGGCAGGCTCAGACGGTGTTAGGCCCAGTATGGATTGCACGTGATTGCACAAAGGTTAGAAAGGGTACCGTATCCCCGGATAACATGTATGGATAGCGTACACATTCAAAATATATGTCTATACATCAGGAGGCAGGCTCAGACGGTGTTAGGCCCAGTATGGATTGCACGTGATTGCACAAAGGTTAGAAAGGGTACCGTATCCCCGGATAACATGTATGGATAGCGTACACATTCAAAATATATGTCTATACATCAGGAGGTAGGCTCAGACGGTGTCAGGCACAGTATGGATTTGACGGCCCAGGCTACACAGCGGAGGAGCAGGGAGAGGTAAAGATTGCAAATGCTGGGGCCCTGCCCAAGCAAGGGGGGCCCACTCGTGGGCGTCGGTACTGGCACTGGGCCCCTCATAGTACGGCGGTGTGTCTGACGGCGGGTGTGCACCACCACCGTCAGAGACACTTGATTGCACTATGAAGGACCCTGTGCCAGTGCCCGCACCCAAGAGTCGGCCTACCCACCTGTCCAGGGCAACGGCACTCGCACGGTGTCATGCGCTAGGTGGTGACCCCGGCCATGGGGGG
This sequence comes from Dendrobates tinctorius, assembly GCF_039654945.1. NCBI lineage: Eukaryota > Metazoa > Chordata > Amphibia > Anura > Dendrobatidae > Dendrobates > Dendrobates tinctorius. Next base: position 61,299,960 of record NW_027361684.1, read on the forward strand.
GGAGGCAGCACAGTTAGGGAGTTTTAGAAAGTGGCATATGTTGATGTTGGACATTCAGCTGAGGCAAAAGGTGAAATAGGTCAAGTCCCAGGAAGAGGTGGACCAAAGCAAGCCATTTTTCTGTAACCCTATGTGTCATCAGGGGAAGGTGGGACAAAATCCTTGGAAACCCATGCAGCTGGGCAAGCGAGCTCCTGTAAGGCATATTGTGCCAATTCAGGCCAGGTGTCCAGTTTAGTGGCCCAATAGTCAAAGGGGAATGACCTGTGTGGGAGAACATCGATATGGGAGGAAAAGTAGTTTGTAACCATAGTTGACAACTGCTGTCTCCTGTCACTTTCCATCGATGCAGTATTACCAGTTGTGTGAGCGGTACTTGAAAAATCAGTCCACAACATTGTCAGGAAACCCCTGTCTCCAACGCCACTTCTGCTGTGTGCACCACGAACACCTCTGCCAAGCTGCCCCCGGCCCGTACGGCTCGTGTGAGAACCATCACCGCTGCTGTGTGCTGGGAATGCCTCAAGCAACCGATTTACCAGAGTTGCTTGTTTATTAGCCAATATTAGGTCAAGGTTCTCCTGTGGCATGATGTTTTGTAATTTGCCTTTATAGCGTGGATCCAGGATGCTGGCCAACCAGTAGTCGTCATCGTTCATCATTTTAGCAATGCGGGGGTCCCTTTTTAGGATCTGCAAGGCATAATCTGACATGTGGGCCAATGTTCCCATGTCAATGATGCACTGCGAGTGCTGGTTGGAGGAGCACTTTCTGGCAAATCCACATCCCTCCAGTCACGCACAAACCCTGTACCAGACCTTGCCACGCCAACATTTTCACTTGCCCCACGAGATGCATCCTCCTCCCCTAAGTAATCATCCCCATCATCCTCCTCCTCCTCCTCTTCTTCCTCCACCTCGTCCAGGAGAGGTCCCTGAGCAGACAATGGCTGAATGTCATCAAGGATTCCCTCCTCCTCTTCCTCCTCATCAACATTGGCTGCAGAAGCCTGCTCCTTAAGGTGCGTCAAAGTTTGCATGAGCAGACGCATAAGTGGGATGCTCATGCTTAGGATGGCGTCACTGAAGGACTTTACAGAGGTCTTTCAGCTTCGACCACTGCACACCGGTCAACTCCTTGTCTGCTCTCAAAGTGCCTGGCCGTGTATCCTCCCACAAATGCATTATGGCCTGCCTCTGCTCGCACAGCCGCTCCACCATGTGCAGGGTGGAGTTCCACCTTGTTGCAATGTCGATAATGAGGCGGTGGTTGGGAAGGTGGAGCAATCGCTGCAGCTTCTGCATACGAACGGAGTGTACAGGCGACCGGCGGATGTGCGCGCACAGTCTTCGCACCTTCTGGAGCAGGGCTGTTAACTCCGGATAATTTTTGAGGAAGCACTGCACCACGAGGTTCAAAGTGTGAGCCAAGCAAGGTATGTGGCTGAGTTTTGAAAGGGCTATGGCTGCCACAAAATTACGCCCGTTATCACTAACTACCTTGCCTGCCTCAAGATGTACACTGCCCAGCCATGACTCAGTTTGTCGCTGAAAGTACTCGGCCAGCACCTCAGTGTTGTGTCTGTCGCCCAAACACATCATCTGCAACACAGCCTGCTGACGCTTTCCACTAGCTGCTCGATAGGGGGACACCTCGTGTGCAACAGTGGCAGCTGCAGATGGAGTGCTCGTACGATTGCGCTCTGTGGACGAGCTTTCGCTTCTGGAGGAGGAGGAGGAGGGTGGAACGCCTACAGCCAACTGTTTCCTATACCGTGGGCTAGGCAGCACTGTCCCACCACCGCTGTCCCCTGTGGACCCTGCATCCACCACATTAACCCAGTGCGCAGTGATGGACACGTAACGGCCCTGGCCATGCCGACTGGACCATGCATCAGTTGTGAGGTGCACCTTTCCGCTCACTGACTGCTTGAGTGCATGGACAATGCGGTCTTTCACATGATGGTGGAGGGCTGGGATGGCTTTGCGAGAGAAGAAGTGGCGACTGGGTAGGTCATAGCGTGGTACTGCATAGGCCATGAGTTCGCGGAAAGCTGCGCTTTCCACCAACCGAAAGGGCATCATCTCAAATGAGATTAGTTTGGCAATGTGGGCGTTCAAACCCAGTGTACGCGGATGAGAGACTGAGTACTTTCTTGACCTACTCATAGTGTCTGGGAGGGTGAGCTGAACTTGAGAGCTGCATATGGTGGAAGTAGCGGTGGACATGGTGGACTGAGAGAGGGTTGATGATGGTGATGGAGTTGGTGTTCTTTCTGATGGCCTAGAATCAGTCTTTCGTTGATATAACAGTGGGATTCCCTGACTGCTGTGGCCTTGCAACGACACCTCAACATTTGCTGCTGTGCTAACCGGTGGGCTTACAGTGGGGGAAACAATGTAGCGTTGCTGACTACCTTCGTTGTGATGAGTTGCACATGAGGATTGGTGTTGTGTCCACGCTTGCAAGTGCATGGTGGTTAAATGTCTAAGCATGCAACTGGTATTCAAATTTTTCAGATTTTTCCCTCGGCTAAAGGTCTTTGCGCACTTCTTACAGATAACCTTGGCCTGATCATTAGGATTTTGTTCAAAAAAGTGCCACACTGCACTCTTTCTACTATGGAAGACATTTTGCGTCCTTGCACGCTGTGCTATTTTGACCGTCTGGCCAAGCAGTCCAGCAACTTTTCGGCTTTTTGCAACCCGTTTTTGGACTGCTCCGTGCCTGCCAGATAACAGCTGTTGCGATGTCGATGCCTGCGGCGGATGCTCCTCCTCCTCTTCTGAGCTATTGGCAGCGGCACCCTCTTCCCCCAATGGATGCCAATCTGGGTCAACACCTGGGTCATCCATCACCTCCTCTTCAATGTCATGTGCACCTTCCTCTGTGTCACCGTGTATGGTGGTATAGTGTGCGGGAAGGGGCACCTGAGTCTCATCAGGGTCAGAATCTGGCTCTGTACACTGCGAGGACAATGTAGTGCTCTGAGTGAATGTACCAGCAGAATCATCCATCAGCGGCTGTGCATCAGTGCACTCCATGTCAGATTCATCTTGGCCTGGGTAATTCACCATTTGACTTGATAATCCAGGCATGGTATGTGAAAACAGCTCCATGGAGTAATCAGTAGTATGGCCTGCGTCATCCTTCAATCTTGGTTGGGGTGAAGGACACAAGGAAAGGTGTGGTTCATGAACATGAGCCTCCAATGACGACTCAGTGCTTTTACTTTTTACAACTGAAGAAGAGGAGGCGATAGAGCTGGAGGCTGAGTCAGCAATGTAAGACAAAACTTTTTCCTGATGCTCTGGCTTTAAAAGCGGTTTGCCAACTCCTAGAAAACTAAGCCTTCGAAGCCTTATGGAGCCAGATGATGATGCAGGCTCAACACCTCCTGCATTCGGTCCTATTTTGCTCTTGGCACTACCATCAGATCCACCACCAACACCATCATTACCAGCTGCCAACCCCCGCCCAATTCCACGGCCTCTTCCACCAGCCTTCCTCATTTTTGGTAAAAATGTAGACAAAATCCAACAAACTATATAGTAATGTAAAACAAGGTACAAGGTGTCTATAGGACAGGGGAGATTTTGAATTTCTGCTCACACTAGTGGACACTGGACACTTTTGGATTGTGTGAGACCCAATGAATATCTGAGCGCTATGTGACAGGCTCGATGGCACAGCTGTGAACAAAGTGACTAGAGAATAAGTGAGATTTTGAATTTCAGCAGACACTTGTGGACACTGGACACTTTTGGATTGTGTGAGGCCCAATGAATATCTGAGCGCTATGTGACAGGCTCGATGGCACAGCTGTGACCAAAGTGACTAGAGGATAAGTGAGATTTTGAATTTCAGCAGACACTTGTGGACACTGGACACTTTTGGATTGTGTGAGGCCCAATGAATATCTGAGCACTATGTGACAGGCTCGATGGCAAAGCTGTGACCAAAGTGACTAGAGGATAAGTGAGATTTTGAATTTCAGCAGACACTTGTGGACACTGGACACTTTTGGATTATGTGAGGCCCAATGAATATCTGAGCGCTATGTGACAGGCTCGATGGCACAGCTGTGACCAAAGTGACTAGAGGATAAGTGAGATTTTGAATTTCAGCAGACACTTGTGGACACTGGACACTTTTGGATTGTGTGAGGCCCAATGAATATCTGAGCGCCATGTGACAGGCTCGATGGCACAGCTGTGAACAAAGTGACTAGAGGATAAGGGAGATTTTGAATTTCTGCAGACACTTGTGGACACTGGACACTTTTGGATTGTGTGAGGCCCACTGATATCTGAGCGCTATGTGACAGGCTCGATGGCACAGCTGTGACCAAAGTGACTAGAGGATAAGGGAGATTTTGAATTTCAGCAGACACTTGTGGACACTGGACACTTTTGGATTGTGTGAGGCCCAATGAATATCTGAGCGCTATGTGACAGGCTCGATGGCACAGCTGTGACCAAAGTGACTAGAGGATAAGTGAGATTTTGAAATTCAGCAGACACTTGTGGACACTGGACACTTTTGGATTGTGTGAGGCCCAATGAATATCTGAGCGCTATGTGATAGGCTCGATGGCACAGCTGTGACAAAAGTGACAAGAGGATAAGGGAGATTTTGAATTTCTGCAGACACTTGTGGACACTGGACACTTTTGGATTGTGTGAGGCCCACTGATATCTGAGCACTATGTGACAGGCTCGATGGCACAGCTGTGACCAAAGTGACTAGAGGATAAGGGAGATTTTGAATTTCAGCAGACACTTGTGGACACTGGACACTTTTGGATTGTGTGAGGCCCACTGATATCTCAGCGCTATGTCACAGGCTCGATGGCACAGCTGTGACAAAAGTGACTAGAGGATAAGGGAGATTTTGAATTTCAGCAGACACTTGTGGACACTGGACATTTTTGGATTGTGTGAGGCCCACTGATATCTGAGCGCTATGTCACAGGCTCGATGGCACAGCTGTGACAAAAGTGACTAGAGGATAAGTGAGATTTTGAATTTCAGCAGACACTTGTGGACACTGGACACTTTTGGATTGTGTGAGGCCCAATGAATATCTGAGCGCTATGTGACAGGCTCGATGGCACAGCTGTGACAAAAGTGACGAGAGGATAAGGGAGATTTTGAATTTTTGCAGACACTTGTGGACACTGGACACTTTTAGATTGGGTGAGGCCCACTGATATCTGAGCGCTATGTCACAGGCTCGATGGCACAGCTGTGACAAAAGTGACTAAAGGATAAGGGAGATTTTGAATTTCAGCAGACACTTGTGGACACTGGACACTTTTGGATTGTGTGAGGCCCAATGAATATCTGAGCGCTATGTGACAGGCTCGATGGCACAGCTGTGACAAAAATGACGAGAGGATAAGGGAGATTTTGAATTTCTGCAGACACTTGTGGACACTGTACACTTTTGGATTGTGTGAGGCCCACTGATATCTGAGCGCTATGTCACAGGCTCAATGGCACAGCTGTGACAAAAGTGATTAGAGGATAAGGGAGATTTTGAATTTCAGCAGACACTTGTGGACACTGGACACTTTTGGATTGTGTGAGGCCCACTGATATCTGAGCGCTATGTCACAGGCTCGATGGCACAGCTGTGACAAAAGTGACTAGAGGAAAAGGGAGATTTTGAATTTCAGCAGACACTTGTTGACACTGGACACTTTTGGATTGTGTGAGGCCCAATGAATATCTGAGCGCTATGTGATAGGCTCGATGGCACAGCTGTGACAAAAGTGACAAGAGGATAAGGGAGATTTTGAATTTCAGCAGACACTTGTGGACACTGGACACTTTTGGATTGTGTGAGGCCCAATGAATATCTGAGCGCTATGTGACAGGCTCGATGGCACAGCTGTGACCAAAGTGACTAGAGGATAAGTGAGATTTTGAATTTCAGCAGACACTTGTGGACACTGGACACTTTTGGATTGTGTGAGGCCCAATGAATATCTGAGCGCTATGTGATAGGCTCGATGGCACAGCTGTGACAAAAGTGACAAGAGGATAAGGGAGATTTTGAATTTCTGCAGACACTTGTGGACACTGGACACTTTTGGATTGTGTGAGGCCACTGATATCTGAGCACTATGTGACAGGCTCGATGGCACAGCTGTGACCAAAGTGACTAGAGGATAAGGGAGATTTTGAATTTCAGCAGACACTTGTGGACACTGGACACTTTTGGATTGTGTGAGGCCCACTGATATCTCAGCGCTATGTCAGAGGCTCGATGGCACAGCTGTGACAAAAGTGACTAGAGGATAAGGGAGATTTTGAATTTCAGCAGACACTTGTGGACACTGGACACTTTTGGATTGTGTGAGGCCCAATGAATATCTGAGCGCTATGTGACAGGCTCGATGGCACAGCTGTGACAAAAGTGACGAGAGGATAAGGGAGATTTTGAATTTTTGCAGACACTTGTGGACACTGGACACTTTTGGATTGGGTGAGGCCCACTGATATCTGAGCGCTATGTCACAGGCTCGATGGCACAGCTGTGACAAAAGTGACTAGAGGATAAGGGAGATTTTGAATTTCAGCAGACACTTGTGGACACTGGACACTTTTGGATTGTGTGAGGCCCAATGAATATCTGAGCGCTATGTGACAGGCTCGATGGCACAGCTGTGACAAAAATGACGAGAGGATAAGGGAGATTTTGAATTTCTGCAGACACTTGTGGACACTGTACACTTTTGGATTGTGTGAGGCCCACTGATATCTGAGCGCTATGTCACAGGCTCAATGGCACAGCTGTGACAAAAGTGATTAGAGGATAAGGGAGATTTTGAATTTCAGCAGACACTTGTGGACACTGGACACTTTTGGATTGTGTGAGGCCCAATGAATATCTGAGCGCTATGTGACAGGCTCGATGGCACAGCTGTGACAAAAGTGACGAGAGGATAAGGGAGATTTTGAATTTTTGCAGACACTTGTGGACACTGGACACTTTTGGATTGGGTGAGGCCCACTGATATCTGAGCGCTATGTCACAGGCTCGATGGCACAGCTGTGACAAAAGTGACTAGAGGATAAGGGAGATTTTGAATTTCAGCAGACACTTGTGGACACTGGACACTTTTGGATTGTGTGAGGCCCAATGAATATCTGAGCGCTATGTGACAGGCTCGATGGCACAGCTGTGACAAAAATGACGAGAGGATAAGGGAGATTTTGAATTTCTGCAGACACTTGTGGACACTGTACACTTTTGGATTGTGTGAGGCCCACTGATATCTGAGCGCTATGTCACAGGCTCAATGGCACAGCTGTGACAAAAGTGATTAGAGGATAAGGGAGATTTTGAATTTCAGCAGACACTTGTGGACACTGGACACTTTTGGATTGTGTGAGGCCCACTGATATCTGAGCGCTATGTCACAGGCTCGATGGCACAGCTGTGACAAAAGTGACTAGAGGAAAAGGGAGATTTTGAATTTCAGCAGACACTTGAGGACACTGGACACTTTTGGATTGTGTGAGGCCCAATGAATATCTGAGCGCTATGTGACAGGCTCGATGGCACAGCTGTGACAAAAGTGACGAGAGGATAAGTGAGATTTTGAATTTCAGCAGACACTTGTGGACACTGGACACTTTTGGATTGTGTGAGGCCCAATGAATATCTGAGCGCTATGTGACAGGCTCGATGGCACAGCTGTGACCAAAGTGACTAGAGGATAAGGGAGATTTTGAATTTCTGCACACACTTGTGGACACTGGACACTTTTGGATTGTGTGAGGCCCACTGATATCTGAGCGCTATGTCACAGGCTCGATGGCACAGCTGTGACAAAAGTGACTAGAGGATAAGGGAGATTTACACACTTGTGGACACTGGACACTTTTGGATTGTGTGAGGCCCACTGAATATCTGAGCCCTCTGTCACAGGCTCGATGGCACAGCTGTGACCAAAGTGACTAGAGGATAAAGGAGATTTTGAATTTCTGCACACACTTGTGGACACTGGACACTTTTGGATTGTGTGAGGCCCAATGAATATCTGAGCGCTCTGTCACAGGCTCGATGGCACAGCTGTGACCAAAGTGACTAGAGGATAAGGGAGATTTTGAATTTCTGCACACACTTGTGGACACTGGACACTTTTGGATTGTGTGAGGCCCACTGATATCTGAGCGCTATGTCACAGGCTCGATGGCACAGCTGTGACAAAAGTGACTAGAGGATAAGGGAGATTTTGAATTTCTGCACACACTTGTGGACACTGGACACTTTTGGATTGTGTGAGGCCCAATGAATATCTGAGCGCTCTGTCACAGGCTCGATGGCACAGCTGTGACCAAAGTGACTAGAGGATAAGGGAGATTTTGAATTTCCGCACACACTTGTGGACACTGGACACTTATGGATTGTGTGAGGCCCACTGAATATAACAGCGCTATGTCACAGGCAGAAATTGGCTAGTGTATCACAAACTACAAGGTGTATGTAGAATTGGGCAGAATTGGAATCTCCCTAGAGTGCAGGTCTGTAAGAACGTAACATGTCCTCGTTTTATTCTCACAGAGTGACACACTGATAGCTTCACTGTGGCTGTGATAACAGCCGTTACATGGTACTGTGTGAGGAGCGTACACCACTGTATGGTGTGAAAAAAATGCACGCTCAGTACCTCAGCAGGACAAAAAAAAAAATTGGGATTGCTTTTAAAAAAGCAGTTTGCGGAGGAGTGGGTAAACAGCAATGCAGGAATGTCAGGAAGCCTTAGAAGGCAGCCCAACAACCAACACCACTGATACACCACTATATAGCCTCCCCTTGCACTGCACACACAGTGACTGGTGTGTTGTACAGGCAAAATCGCTAGCAGCAGAAGCAGTTTTTTTTTCTTTTCAGCAGGACAAAAAAAAAAATTGGGATTGCTTTTAAAAAAGCAGTTTGCGGAGCAGTGGGTAAACAGCAATGCAGGAATGTCAGGAAGCCTTAGAAGGCAGCCCAACAACCAACACCACTGATACACCACTATATAGCCTCCCCTTGCACTGCACACACAGTGACTGATGTGTTGTACAGGCAAAATCGCTAGCAGCAGAAGCAGTTTTTTTTTCTTCTCAGCAGGACAAAAAAAAAAATTGGGATTGCTTTTAAAAAAGCAGTTTGCGGAGCAGTGGGTAAACAGCAATGCAGGAATGTCAGGAAGCCTTAGAAGGCAGCCCAACAACCAACACCACTGATACACCACTATATAGCCTCCCCTTGCACTGCACACACAGTGACTGGTGTGTTGTACAGGCAAAATCGCTAGCAGCAGAAGCAGTTTTTGGTGTCTTCTTCCCTGCCTAACGCTCTCCCTACAAAATCATCATCAGCAGCAGCTCTCTCTATTCTGAGATCAGCATGAGTAACATGGCGGTCGGCGTGCACGCCCTTTTATACCCCCTGTGACACCCCCCAAAGCAAGCCAATCACTTGCATGCCCTTCTGAAAGATGGTGGTGACCCGTGCCTATGTCATCACGTTGCCCACAGTGTCCGTGGATCCTGATTGGCTGAAAAAGAGCGCAAAACAAACTTTTGAAACGCGACTTTGGCGCGTAAGTCGCCGACCTCGTGGCCGACCTCATCCTAGGGTCGGGTTTCGTTTCATGAAACCCGACTTTGCCAAAAGTCGGCGACTTTTGAAATTTTTCGACCCATTTCGCTCAACTCTAGTTATCAGATTTCTTTGGTACATTTACATCACCATCAGCATCATTCCTGGGGAAAGAATGGTTATCAGTTTCATCATTACTCATCAAGGCATTAGCAGGTAACACATTCAGTTTCCCATCATCATCATCATCATCAGGGTTAACGTTACCCTTATTATCAGACTGGGGAGGGGCATCAGGGATGTAGTAGGCAACCATCCTCCCCAAATCAGTCACCAATAAAACATCAGTGGGCAGGTTTTCAGACACCCCCACTTCCCTCACCCCGCTCCCAGCACCCCAATCAACAAAAACCTGGGCCACTGGCAAGGGACAGTGGGTGCCCCCAATCCCGGTAACAGTCAGGGTTTTCCCCTCAATGAATTCTTCAGGGGCTGCCAGTCCAGGACGAATGAGGGTTTGTTCAGCCCCTGTGTCCTTGAGGTCTGTAGCAAGACAAGCCCCCACCTGGACGTGTTGCACGTTGTCATCAATCCTCCCAACCACACCTCCCACCAAAAGAACAGAGGTGTTGGGCCCAGAGGCCTTGGCTGGAGGCTTCTTCTGCCTTTCCGGACAGGTGGCAGAAGGTGGCAGAAGTCCAGTCCGACTGCAGTTGTAACACTTGCGACTGTCAGTAGTAGGCCTGGTGTTGGCAACAGGGACAGGGCTTCCGGAGGGACAGCTGGCAGGGGCACTGGGGTTGGTTGCAGGCTTACCCCCACTCCAGCTGGTGGTGACTGACCTCCGTGTCTCTGGCTTCTGGTTGGCCTCACAGTTGTCAAAGATCTGCGTGGCTTTGTCTGCATTCATTGGTTCTCGGTCCAAGATGAACTGTCGGACCTCAGCTGGGCAAAGATGCAGGAACTGGTCTTTGATCATCAGGTCCTTCAGCAGGTCAAAGGTATCAACTGACAGTCCATGGATCCACTGGTCAAAGTGGGTCCTGAGTCCTTGCACCACATCACTATAACTATTGTGTGGGCCCTGTTGGAGGTTCCGGTGTCAGGAACACCGCACTGCACTTGCTCACTGAGCCAGTGCGCATGTCCTGAGTACAAACCTGTGCCCAAAGATACCTGTGGAGGGGGGCAGCAGTGGTGATGATGCGTGCTCCAGGCTCAAAGGACCTGTGTCACTGAAGGTAGAAAGCAGTGAAGGACCTATGATCATGTGACTGCAGGGGGCAGGGCTTAGCATCCTGCTGCTGGAGATAAGTGCAGGATTCTACTACAGGGATGCTCAAATCAGACAAATGGGGGTCATACAGCAAAGAGTCATACATGGAGATAGCAGCAAAGTGCAAGAGGGGCAATCAGAGACTAGTCAGGACATAGGCAATGAGTCAGAAACCAGAGAAGCAGATAAACAGTACAGAATCAAGAGACAAACTCACAACAGGGGACAGAACCGGGTCAGAACCATATAAGCAAGCTAGAAGACAATCAGAAGGCACAGGCACACAGGGGTCACCACACTCGGCCAAAGGCAAAAGTATAGCTGACAGCGATTGGAGTCTCCCAGGGCTATAAGAAGCCCTCCTTGAGCCAAAGAGAGGCTACAATAATTAACTCCCGGCATGCAGGTCAAGCCTGCACTGAGCTCAAGACATTAACCCCTGACGTGCAGGTCAAAACCTGCACTGGGATCATGACATCCGAAACTTCTTTCGGTATACCTCAGGTGTAGAGTTGAGCGATACCGTCCGATACTTCAAAGTATCGGATCGGAATGTATCGGCCGATCTTAAAAAAAAGTATCGGTATCGCCGATTCCGATACCGGAAGTCCCATTCAAGTCTATGGGACTTCCGGTATCGGAATGAGAAAAATCCTGTTTTTCCCTTGTACAGCCTCTCTGGGGTCTGTACGGGCCTTTCGGGGGGCTGTGCCGGCCTGCCAGGGGGTCTGTGCAGGCTCCGGTGGTCTGTGCCAGCCTGCCGGGGGGCTGTGCAGGCTCCGGTGGGCTGTGCCGGCCTGCCGGGGGGCTGTGCCGGCCTGCCGGGGGGCTGTGCAGGCTCCGGGGGGCTGTGCCGGCCTGCCGGGGGGCTGTGCCGGCCTGCCGGGGGGCTGTGCAGGCTTCGGCGGTCTGTGCAGGCATCGCCCGATGGGACTACAAGTCCCATCGGGCGATGCCTGCTACCATGACAGTGATTGACACATTAGCCAATGATGGGACAGTAGTAGTCCCATCATCCGGCTAATGTGTTGAATGTAAAAAAAAAAAAAAATTGCTACATACATGCTACATACATACAACATGCATACTACATACATGCTACATTCATACTACATATATACTACATGCAACATACATACTCCATATATACTACATGCATGCAACATGCATACTACATATATACTACATGCAACATACATACTACATATATACTACATGCAACATACATACTACATATATACTACATGCTACATACATACTACATATATACTACATGCATGCTACATACATACTGCATGCTACATACATACTACATGCTACATACATACCACATATATACTACATACATACTACATGCATGCTACATGCTACATACATACCACATACATACTACATACATACTACATGCATGCTACATACATACTACATGCTACATACATACTACATATATACTACATGCATGCTACATACATACTACATGCTACATACATACTACATATATACTACATGCATGCTACATACATACTACATGCTACATACATACTACATATATACTACATGCATGCTACATACATACTACATACATACTACATACATACTACATGCATGCTACATACATACTACATATATACTACATGCATGCAACATGCATACTACATATATACTACATGCTACATACATACTACATATATACTACATGCATGCTACATACATACTACATGCTACATACATACTACATATATGCTACATACATACTACATATATACTACATGCATGCTACATACATACTGCATGCTACATACATACCACATATATACTACATACATACTACATGCATGCTACATGCTACATACATACCACATACATACTACATACATACTACATACATACTACATGCATGCTACATACATACTACATGCTACATACATACTACATATATACTACATGCATGCTACATACATACTACATGCTACATACATACTACATATATACTACATGCATGCTACATACATACTACATACATACTACATGCATGCTACATACATACTACATGCATGCTACATACATACTACATGCATGCTACATACATACCACATATATACTACATACATACTACATGCTACATACATACTACATATATACTACATGCATGCTACATACATACTGCATGCTACATGCATGCTACATACATACTACATACATACTACATGCTACATACATACCACATATATACTACATACATGCTACATACATACTACATACATACTACATACATACTACATACAATACATTCATACAATACATACATAGACATACAGTACATATAACATAGAGTAACATACTTACCAATACTTGTCACATTGTTCCCCGAAGCCATTGTCTTTTACGGAATAAATATTAACATAACAAACCACAAAAATACTCACCCACGATCCGAAGCAGTCCACGAGTGTGCCCCACGACGATCTTGGGTAGAGAACTGCAGCATCAGCTGTTGCTGCCGTTCTCTACGGGCTGCAGGAATCCAATGACGGAAGGTAGGTATCCTTCCGCACTGAATTCCTCCACCACTTAAAAAAAAAAAAAGTCCCTAGTCTCACTTTATGCCATTGCTGCGTGGGAAATTCCCACACAGCAATGGCATAAAGTGAGACTAGGGACTTTTTTTTTTTTAAGTGGCGGAGGAATACAGTGCGGAAGGATACCTACCTTCCGTCATTGGATTCCTGCAGCCCGTAGAGAACGGCAGCAACAGCTGATGCTGCAGTTCTCTACCCAAGATCGTCGTGGGACACACTTGTGGACTGCTTCGGATCGTGGGTGAGTATTTTTGTGGTTTGTTATGTTAATATTTATTCCGTAAAAGACAATGGCTTCGGGGAACAATGTGACAAGTATTGGTAAGTATGTTACTCTATGTTATATGTACTGTATGTCTATGTATGTATTGTATGAATGTATTGTATGTAGTATGTATGTAGTATATATGTGGTATGTATGTAGCATGTAGTATGTATGTAGTATGTATGTAGCATGCATGTAGCATGCAGTATGTATGTAGCATGCATGTAGTATATATGTAGTATGTATGTAGCATGTAGTATGTATGTAGTATGTATGTGGTATGTATGTAGCATGTAGTATGTATGTAGCATGCATGTAGTATGTATGTAGCATGCATGTAGTATATATGTAGTATGTATGTAGCATGTAGTATGTATGTAGCATGCATGTAGTATATATGTAGTATGTATGTAGCATGCATGTAGTATATATGTAGTATGTATGTAGCATGTAGTATGTATGTAGCATGCATGTAGTATGTATGTAGTATGTATGTAGTATATATGTAGTATGTATGTAGCATGTAGTATGTATGTAGCATGCATGTAGTATATATGTGTTATGTATGTGTTATGTATGTGGTATGTATGTAGTATGTATGTAGTATGTATGTAGTATGTATGTGGTATGTATGTAGTATGTATGTAGTATGTATGTAGCATGTAGTATGTATGTAGCATGCATGTAGTATGTATGTAGTATGTATGTAGTATATATGTAGTATGTATGTAGCATGTAGCATGTATGTGGCATGCATGTAGTATATATGTAGTATGTATGTAGCATGCATGTAGTATATATGTAGTATGTATGTAGCATGTAGTATGTATGTAGCATGCATGTAGTATGTATGTAGTATGTATGTAGTATATATGTAGTATGTATGTAGCATGTAGTATGTATGTAGCATGCATGTAGTATATATGTGTTATGTATGTGTTATGTATGTGTTATGTATGTAGTATGTATGTAGTATGTATGTAGCATGTAGTATGTATGTAGCATGCATGTAGTATGTATGTAGTATGTATGTAGTATTTTTTTTTTTTTTTTTTTAACATTTAACACATTAGCCGGATGATGGGACTACTACTGTCCCATCATTGGCTAATGTGTCAATCACTGTCATGGTAGCAGGCATCGCCAGATGGGACTTGTAGTCCCATCGGACGATGCTTGCTCAGACCCCCGGACATCAGCACAGCCCCCCGGCAGGCCGGCACAGCCCCCCGGCAGGCCGGTACAGACCCCCACAGGGTGCACAGACCACCGGCAGGCCGGCACAGCCCCCCGGCAGGCCGGTACAGACCCCCACAGGGTGCACAGACCACCGGCAGGCCGGCACAGCCCCCCCGGCAGGCCGGTACAGACCCCGGGCAGTCCACACAGCCCCCCGGCAGGCCGGCAGAGACCCCCGGAAGGCCCGAAATGACGGCGCATCATGATGCGCACACACCGCGCATCATGATGACGTCAGGCTGTCAATCAACGTTGAACTTCCGATTCCGATGCCGACTTCCGATATTGAAAAAATATCGGAAGTCGGTATCGGAATTCCGATACAGCAAGTATCGGCCGATACCCGATACTTGCGGTATCGGAATGCTCAACACTACTCAGGTGTCAGCCAGTATTTGGTGATCAGGGCCTGCTTGACGGCATCATAGTCGTCATCTTCTTCTGGCCGGAGAGAAGCAAACACCTCCAGGGATTTGCCTTTTAGCCCTAGGTTCAAATACCTGGCAGTTGGTCCTTATGCAGCTCGTACTGTCTGCAGGCTTTCTCAAAGTTCCACAGAAACGTTTCCAAGTCCCCGTCCTTTTCCATCACGGGAAAATGCTCTGGCCGGGGTTTAGGACTTTGGGCGCTGTGGGGCTCTGTGCTCCATGCTGTGGAGGGCATTTCCAGGCCAGATGCAGTTTATGGGGTCTCTGAGCTTGGATCTCCCGCTCGGCTCTCTGCTCTTCTCG
This sequence comes from Dendrobates tinctorius, assembly GCF_039654945.1. NCBI lineage: Eukaryota > Metazoa > Chordata > Amphibia > Anura > Dendrobatidae > Dendrobates > Dendrobates tinctorius. Next base: position 61,315,653 of record NW_027361684.1, read on the forward strand.
AGCTTGCTGGATAAGCTGCAGACGTCCAACATGGCCTTCGGCAGGGAGCTGTTGTAGGGCCATTTGCAGATAGCTGTCCATGACTTCCTGCCTGCTAGTCAGGCCGACCTGCACCAGCTGGACCTCCGCGGCTGCACCATCAGCACTGGTGCTGCCTTCTGCGCCCTGTCTCTCATCCCATTGCACTAGAGCGGCGACCAACTGGGCTTTGGTCTGGTCAGTGTCATCAATCTGGTTTGCCCTGAACAGGGCGTGCTTATTAAGCTGCTTATAATGGGATTCTCCCCATGTAGCCATGGCTGCCAAATAAAAGATAGAATAGAAAAACAAAGAGAAGGGAGGGGATACTCGCACATACACACAATTGTCTCAGGACTAGTAAACACTGAGTCTGTTCTCCAAAACTTATGATGCAGGATTCCCACAGGAACCGTGCAGGTTTTTAGTGAGTGGAATGATTGCTCAAACCAGATCATAAATGCTCTATGATAATCCCACTGCTGCAACCAATATGTCACGATGCCGCCACTGACACCGGTATGTCACAGACGGAGGGACGTGACACACTGCCAACACACAGCTATCACAGGCACGGGGGGCTTATCTTAGTTATCCCACCGCTGGCACCATGTGATAAAAACAACAAGCTAGTCTTGCCCTAAAAATTTATCGCAGGGGGGTTGATTTGGATGTCCCACCACTGCTAACAATATTTCACAAACTGCAGGGATTTATGTGTATCCCACTTTTCAGCTCCACTTTGGAACTCGCAGCTCTCCGACACCCCCCCTTACCCCCAGGTCAGTCAGGGAACTACGCCTGGAATAATGGGTCGCTAACTGGCTGCTTCAAAGTGAACTGGCCATCTGGCATGCTGCAGTGAAGGAATTATCAATGCTCTGGCTGCAGCCACCCAATTTAGCTTATAAAATCCCTTCTGTCACTCTCAGCAGTACCCAGGACCCAGACCACACTTTGCCGCCACCAGCTCCAGATTTCTCTGAGTAATTTATAAACTTAATAGAGGGGTTCGAAGCTAACTCAATTCAGTAGCGTAATTATCTTAAAGGCATGTAAATTCGTTTCTAGAGCCTGGAGACAGAGCTAATAAGTTTTATAGTTTATTCCCAAAGACGGGCAGTGTTACAAAGCTAAAAAGGTTTTATAAAGTTGAGACATTAGATATGTACAATGCAAATATAAAATAAACGGGTTTAAAAAAACAGAGATTAATAACACTTACATTTGCTTAGATGGACTTAGGCTAACCATGTGGGGAGGCGGGGCCAGACGTCTCCCTGCATCTGGGATCCTAGCAGCACGGGATCTCCAGCAAGAAAGACCAATTTTAGGGAGGGAATACCTTATCCCTTTGGGTTTGTGACATCACTAGAGGGGCAGTCTGGTGATGGTCCTCACCCTGCTCTTGAAGTTAGAATCTGACTACTAAACCTATAATGACTATATCTCGCAGAGGGTACCTCATATAAATGCGTACATAGTATCATTCTCTTTAGCCTGTTGAAGGCAATAATTCAGCACCAAACATGCAGTAATTATGTCACACCATTTAGGAGAAATCCATGTCTCTGATTCTGTTGGGGCTAGACCTTAGCAAGAACCACCGTAGTGAAGCCAGACTGGAACACGTCGCAGAAATGTCCGTTTCAGTTTTCTGTTGTGAACACGATCTTAGCTATGGCTTCGCTAATATCTCACATACTTGAATTTGCCGCATAGTGAAGACAAAAGACATTCTTTCCACTTAGCTAATTAATATTCCTTAGCTGAGGAGAGTGGAATATTGGCACAGGAAGTGACTGGTGTCATCCTGTTACAGATGCAGGCACAGAGCTGCAATGTGTGTGAGCTGTGGGTGAGGAAGGGGGGGGGTCGCAGCTCGGGAAAAGGCAAAAATCTCACCTGCAGTGTAATACTCAAGGAACCTTATGTCATATCATACAGTTTCAATACATGGCCTATAAACCAGGGCCTATATTAAAGTATTAAATTACAAACCAAACAAATAAACATTACAGATTGTGTTAGGTTGGGGGTGGTGATGGCGGGAGGGCTGCATGTGAGGAAATTGGCCTAGGTTGTTGCCCAACCTGACTGTCAACCTGGGTTATGGAAAATGCGCAGCCAGGATTCTGAGCTAAGGATTGATCCTGTTGCTATTGCTGCGGATAATAGTGTGGTTGAGAGTATTACTGATGTAACTCCTGGGTAGTGGAGTGGCCCATTTGGCCATGCCCCCCCAATATAGCCATGTCAAGCAGACACATGTTGGGACCAGCCAACAACCGTGAGTCTGCTCAAGCGGCCATATTGGTCAGGTGCTGTATACTCATAAAGCTGCCAAGGTTGGGGCTGATGTTGGGTTGGGGCAGCCTGTGGCTGCGGTGCCATACGTGGAGGAGGTGGTGCAGCGACTGTTCCTGCCTGCTCTTCTAGGATGTCTGGCATCTGCAGAAGGTTATTTGATGACATTTGCAACCTTTCCAGGAACAGAAAAACAGGATCAGGGTGGTTTGGGGGTGTGCATGCATCTATGAGGATTTGGATGGCACCTCTGGCCCGCAGCCTCACCTTACACGGAATGGGCTGCAAGTAGCATGCCAGACTGCGTGAGTACACTTCCTCCCCATTATCATTCATAGTTCTGGACAAATTGTTCAACACCCCAATATCCACTTGCATCCTGTTGCTAGTGGTGGAACGCTCCCTCCTGAGCCGCCCACGGCGTGGGATTGCAGAAGGCTGGGGTGAGGGATCCAAAGGCATGGTTGGACTATTACTGTGTGCCCGGTCCTTGTCCTCTGGGTTTACCTCATGAGTGGCTGAAGACGCTGGTGGTGGTGGGTGGGTGCTGCCTGTTGATGCCGAATATGGGCCAGCCACTTCGTCACCTTCCCAAACTGGTTCAATGTTGACCTTAGAGTCAGAAGTAGTGTCCCTCTCTGTTAGGTTACAGTCCATTCTGTTGTAAAACACAAAGTATGATAAAAAAAATTAATATATGCCATAAAGAACATGTGTAAAAGATGTGGTGTCATGCATGCACTTACGGTCTGAGATCCATCACCGGTGCCAGATAATTTAGCCTGTCATAGTGCAGATACTTTATTTTTTGGGGGGCTGCATCACCACTCCAGCTCCATTGCTGCCGTTCCCGCCGATACTGGTCCTGCCAACTCCGCCAGTGTATAGTGACATCAGTCACTGAAAAGAAACACAAGAAATGTATTAACTATCAATCACATTGTGTAGCTTCCAACATGTAGGCTTCAGTGTAATAAGGCCTGCTACTTTTAGCATGTGTACAGTCTGAAATATGCCACATATTACTAACCACAACACATATGATGAGGTTAGGGTAATTTGTAAACTCATGTTAAACTTTACATATTTTTTTATGATTGTACTTACTGATTTGTTGCTGGTCCTCATGAGGTTGCTCCTCAAAATCGGGGAACATTTGGCAACAGATTCTCCTCCATGCTGTGTCCTTACGTGCGTGGTCTGCATAATGTGCGTCACATTGGTCCCAAAGTTCTGGCCTCTTCTGGACTAGAACTATCAGCATCTTGATATTGATGTGTCTTGTCATGCTGCTACACTCCGTGGAGGCATGTTTCCTGGATTTTTCTAGAGGTTGCCAGGGTAATTTGCATGCCAAAGCTTTCTGATAATGGATGATGCAATTTCCTATCACCTGGAAAATGCTTGCGTATTTCTCGCAATTCACGCGGATGTTCCGTGTGGTGTCCATGTTTTTCTCTCACCCATAGACTTGCATTGACGAGTCTTGGCCGAGTTACGGCGCATATCGCAGCATGATGCGATTTCACTCGCACGTTTAATATGGCCGAGAAAAAAGACGGTGATAGGAGCTGCCCCATAGATTAACAATAGTCCGAGTGCTATGCGATGTTTTCTCACATAGTACTCGTCTGCATTCCTCTCTAGTGTGACTCTAGCCTTACTCAGGTCCAGAGATGGAAATCGACTTTGCCGTACAAACTGTGCTCCACTGGGAATTGAAGATCTCAGACTGACCACCCCTGTACAAGGTACAATAATGCATAAGAAGTCATAGCTGCAGAACATTATGGGGAAGATCGATCCTCTCACCTCTGTTTGCAACTTTTTTTTTCTGTATGAAACGATGTAAAAATGGTTGCTTGCATTAAAACGTTTAGTGGTGTGCACACATTTCATTATGTTGGAAAATTCAAGTATTTTTCTGGAATGTTACAAAGATTGCGTAACGTACTTTTTATAGCCCTGAATATTTCTCTCAAGAATTCTTCAGTCTTCTTATAGTTATCGGTAGGAAAGTGGAGCAATGCTGAATTATAGTTGTCTGATCCTTGCAGGACAGAAAGTGTTTGCTCTCCAGCTAGTCTAATAATCAATTCTCGGTACTGAATTTGACAGATTCATTTACTTTAATCCAAGTCTGCTTTAATCCCTGTTTCTTGGAAAGCATTTGTTGATCTCTTGCTTTATAGAAGACCATTTTGCTTCACTGAGCAAGAGCAGTGTTAAGAATAGTACACATATGCTTTATTCCCAGAGCTTCAAAACCTTTTCACCTTGCCTATGTGCAAATTTCATTTTGTCTAACTTTTATATGTCATAAAATCATGGCAATGCTCAGCCAAGAAATACGGAGCCTAAGAGAAAAGAAAGATTATTATAGGTAAATGATATATGCTGGCAAAATATTCGTCTATGGATACATTCAGACATCCACTTACAATTTTACATTTGTGAAAAATGTATATTTATTCTTCCATGTTATATCCATTTTGTCTGTTTATGTTGTGTTTATTTCTCATCAAGTTTTAAAAACTGATTCACTTTTAGAAATGGACAAGTTAATATCAGGTGAAAGCTTGATAGAAAACTGAAGTAAACATTACATGGTCCTTGATCATCTGTTTTTAACTCCTTCACCCAGAAGACTGTTTTCACCTTCCCAACCAGGCCAATTATTTAAATTCTCACCATTGTCACTTTATGTAGTTATAACTCTGGAAGGCTTCAACGGATTCCACTGATTCTGAGACTGTTTTCTCGTGACATATTGTACTTCACAATAATGGTAACATTTATTCTATATGACTTGTATTTATTTATGAAATATCAGACATTTGTCGAAAATGTGCAAAGCTTAGCAATTTTCTAAATTTTATTTTTATGCCCTTAAATCAGAGCGTTATGTCACACTTCATAGTTTATTAATAACAGTTCGCACATGTATACTTTACATCAGCACAATTCTTTTAAACAAAGTTTTTTTTGTTAGGAATTTATAAGGGTTAAAAGTTAACAGCGATTTCTTATTCCATCAAAATTTACAAAACAATTTCTTGAGGGGTATATCTGACAGAAAATACCCAATAGTAACACCATACTAAAAAATATGCACCCCTAAAGGTGTTAAAAACCACATTCAAAAAGTTTGTTAATCCTTCAGGTGCTTCATATGAATTAGTGGAATGTGGAAAGAAAAAATGAACATTTAAATTGTTTTCACAAAAATTTTACACATTTTTTCATTTCCGCCAAAGTGACAGGAAAAAATGGACCTTAAAATTTGTTGTGTAATTTCTCCTGAGTATGTTGATTTTCCATATGTGGAGGAAAACTTCTGTTTTGGCACATAGCAGGGCTCAGAAGGGAAGGAGCACCATTTGACTATTTAAATATAAAATTTGCTGAAATGATTAGTGGATGCCATGTCACGATTGGAGAGCCCTGCCCTGATGTGCCTAAGAAGTGGAAACCGATCAAAAGTGACACTATTTTGAAAGCTAGACCTATCAGGAAACTTATCTAGATGTGTTGTGAGCACCATATTTTTAATCCCTAATTTTACATTTTCACAAGGATACCAGGAGAAATTGCACAATACAATTTGCTGTGCAATTTCTCCTGAGTATGCCAATGCCCCATATGTGGGGGAAAACTACTGTTTTGGTGCATGGCAGGGCTCAGAAGGGAAAGAATGCCATTTTACTTTTTGAATGCAAAATTTGCTGGAATCAATAGTAGATACAATGTCGCATTTGTACAGCTCCTGATGTGCCAAATCAGTGGAAACCCCCCACAAGTGACCCCATTTTAGAAATGAGACTTCTCATGGAACTTATCTATATGTGTGATGAGCACCTTGAATCCCCAGGTTCTTCATGCTTCATAGTATATTATAATGTTGTGGGGTGAAATTAAAATGATCACATTTTCTCAACAAAAATTATTTTTAGCCCCAATGTTTTTTATTTTTAAAAGGGTAGCAGGAAAAAATTGACCCCAAAATTTCTTGAGCAATTTCTCCTGAGTATGCAGATACCTCATATGTGGGGGAAACTACTGTTTGGGTGCACGACATGGCTCATAAAGGATGAAGTGATGTTTTGGAATGCAGATTTTGATGGAATTTTCTGCAGGTGTCCTGTTGCATTTGTAGAGCCCCTAATGTGCCTAACCAGTAGAAACTTCCCACAAGTGACCCCATTTTGGAAACTAGACCCCTCAAGGAACTTATCTAGATGTCTGATGAGCATCTTGAACCCCCAAGTGCTTTTCAAAAGTTAATAATGTTGAGCCATGAAAGTAAAAAAATCACATTTTTTCTCACAAAAATATTTTTTAGCCCCAAATTTTTAACTTTCACAAGGATAACAGGAAAATGGACCCCAAAATGTGTTGTATAACTTCTGAGTACACCAATACCTTATATATGGCCGAAAATTACTTTTGAGGCACAGTACAAAGCTCAGAAGGGAAGAAGTGCCATATTAGAATTCAGATTTTGCTGGACTGGTGTAACAACCCTGCTGGCATCGCTGCATGGCCTCCCATCCCCCACTCACCAACTTGCTCACTGCTCCAAGCCATGCTGTGATTTCGGTCTGCTGCCAGCTCCATGATCTGTTCTTCTGCTTTCCTGCATGCTTCCTGGCTGTGTGTGTATAGGGGGCGGCACCAGAACTCTCTGGTTCTTATGGAGTCAGGGTGCACCTGTCTAATCTGTCCCTGACCAATTGCCAAGAGCCCTCTAGTATTTAGGGCAGCTCCATCCACTGAAACCTTGCCTGTGCAATGTGTAAACTCAGTATCTTGATACTGAACCTGCCAGGTCCTCTTCTCTGTATCTCCTTCTCTGGAGGTGTTGTTCCTAGCCTTGCTTGGTATCTATGTATACTCTGTCCCAGTGTCCTTGGCCCTGTACCTTGTCTCGTACAGTTACCCTGTCTGAACTGTGTCCTACCTTTGTCTCTCTGTCTCCTTGTCTGTGGCTTCTTTCCTTGCTGTGTCTTTCCTTTGTCCTCCCTATCTGTGCTCTGTACCCTTGCAAGCTCTGCTTGCTCTGTACCTTTGTGGCTCTGACTGCTCTGCACCTTTGTGGTTCTGTGCTCTGTACCCTTGCGGCTCTGCCTGCTCTGTACCCTTGTGGTTCTTCCTGTACTCTGCACCCTTACAGCCCTCCTCCTGTGTGAACAGGTACAAACCTGTCCTGCCATACTCCACCCCTTCCTATAGGTACCTGTACCTGCACCTCCTGTGTGAACAGGTCGAAACCTGTTCCATCATACTCCACTCCCTCCTGCCTGTTCCAGTACCAGCACCCGCTGTGCAAACAGGTCTCTACCTGTTCTATCATACACCACACCTGCTTGCCCTGTGTCTCAGCCATACCTGCTTGTCCTGTGCCTCAGTCGTACCTGCTTGCCCTGTGTCTCAGCCATACCTGCTTGCCCTGCGTCTCAGCCGTGTCTGCTTGTCCTGTGTCTCAGCTGTGCCTGCTTGCCCTGTGTCTCAGCCGTGCCTGCTTGCTGTGTGTCTCAGCCATGCCTGCTTGCCCTGTGTCTCAGCCATGCCTGCGTGCCCTGTGTCTCAGCTGTACCTGCTTGCCCTGTGTTTCAGCCATGCCTGCTTGCCCTGTGTCTCAGCCATGCCTGCTTTCCCTGTGTCTCAGCCATACCTGCTTGCCCTGGGTCTCAGCCGTGCCTGCTTGCCCTGGGTCTCAAGCTGTGCCTGTCTGCCCTGTGTCTCAAGCTGTGCCTGCCTGCCCTGTGTCTCAAGCCGTGCCTGCTTGCCCTGTGTCTAAGCCATGCCTGCTTGTCCTGTGTCTCAGCCGTGCCTGCCTGGGTACCAGCTGTGCCTGTCATGCCTACCTGCCTGCCTGTCAGTCGCACCTGTCCAAGGGCCTTATCCCCGAGTGGGATCAGCAGCCACAGCCAGACATCACCCTGCAGTGGCACCTGGCAGCTACCTACCGCACAAGCCTGACCTCACGATCAGAGGCTCCAGCGAAGACCGAGGTAGCTGTCGTAGTCACACCCCTTCCAGGGTAGTCTGGTTTGTGGCCCAGTGGGGCCACAACCCCCATCTCGTGCCAACCTGCCAAGGCACGAGCGTGACAACTGGTTTGAGAGTGCCATAGAGCCCCTGAGGGGCCAGAATAGCAGAGCCCCCGTAACTGACCCCATTTTACAAACTACACCTCTCATTGAATTCATCTAGGGGTGCAGTGATCATATTAACACAACAGGCATGTCACAGAATGTTATACCTTTGGGTAGTGAAGAAAAAATAATAAAATTTTTAGCACCAAAATGATGCTTTAGCCCCAGATTTTACATTTTCACACTGGGAAATGGGTAAAAATGGCACAAAAATTTGTCTCACAATTTTGGTAGAATGTGGAAAGAACTAGATATGAGCGATTATGTTGGAAAAATGATAGCCAAACATAAATTCGGTAGGAATATGGCACATTCTGATTCATGGCACGAGTACATTTTCAGAAAACCTGTAAAAATCCTTAACATTCGGTAAAAGTGTGGGAAAAGGTTTGCGTTGCCGCTAAAGTATCTGGAGCACTTTGAATAGGATAGTGTATGATGAGCTTGGGGCATGTATTTGATGAGGTTAGGGAGTGGGGAGAGCTCAGAGGAGTGGCATGCTAGTAAACTTCTTTTTTCTCTAACTTTGTGTGTGCACATTGCGACTAACCAATCAGGGCACAGGAAACATCCACAATGTCCAGAGTCAACGGCTTGTATCATTAGCTGCTGAAATTACATGTCCCTCTCTATATAAAGAGTGGACATCTTGTTTTACCACCATTTTGTCAGTATAACACTATAGAGAAGCAGCTCCTGACGCTGGGCCTGGATGCTGATAGTGTTAAAGATATGAACTGTATATTTGATTATGAAGATATACAAATCATGGACACTTTTGTTCAAGATGGACGCTTTGCTGAATATGTACGAAATCATGAGTTTTCATATGCTCTTACTCATTACTGTTTCCAGGTTACATAAAACCTGCAAATTGACTGTGAAATGATTGTATAATCCATTGAGCTTATCAAGAATTAATAATTCTAAATGTACCTGTGCTATGGAGCTATTATCAGTCCCCACACCACTCATATGAACCTAAGATCAATATGCTGCATGCGAAGACAGATGTCAGCATGACCTAACCGATCAACCATTAGAGTAATGATCCTTATAGCAATAAAGATAATGACATGTGACATGTGTATTCAATAATGACTTGCAATAATTATTAGATTAAGGTAATGAGGTAATGTGTGTAAACCACCTAATTCTTCTATATAAATACTGTGCTTTTTTGACCAATAAAATCAGAAATCTTGTGAGACATAACTCCTTGCATTTGTTCTTGTGATTTCTCTGGCTATAAACCTCCAAGATATAATTTGGCAGCAAACCATTAAGATGACCACAAACGTATGTCGTGTGCCCTAACAATAGATTTTAGCAAGTTAGCTAGGCAGTTATTTCTAAGTCAGATAGTTTAGATAGCTAGTGTCCTATGCGGCTGTGAAACCGGTCTTTCAGCTGATTTTTTTTTCTTGCGCCATTAGTGAGGTCCACATACAAAGACAGCAGTGCACATATCAAAGTAGTATGTTGTGCACTGTTCTATTGTTCTCCATTAGTGACAGTGAAATTCGTCTTTGTGCACAGCTGTTGCAGAGTAAAAAATATATATATATTTTTTCTATTGCTATACCTGATACAGCACACCATGTACCACCTTGTCATTTAGTGGCACTGAAATTCATCTTTGTGCACAGCTGTTGCAGAGTAAAAAATATATATTTTTTTTTCTATTGCTATACCTGATGCAGCACACCATGTACCACCTTGTCATTTAGTGGCACTGAAATTCATCTTTCTGTACAGCTGTTGCAGGGAACAAAAAACTATTTTTTCTGTTACAAATGTGACACAGCATTCCATATCCTACCTTCTCATTTTGTGGCGATGAAATTCAGCTGTGTGCCGAGCTCATGCAGAGTAAAAAAAATGTTCTTTTTTCTGTGACATGTGATACAGCAGGCTAGATCTGAGTTTGAAATTGTTTGGAGCATATATTCTATTATATACAGGCCTCTTCCACAGTACAAAAAAAATACTTTCTTCTGTTAGTAACAATGTATAGCAGGCTAGATGTAAGTTTGACATTTTTGGGTGCTGATATTCTTCTCCATATAGGGGTACACATGAAAAAAAATCGAAATTGGTTTTCTTGCTATAGTGCTACCTAAAGTAGGATATAGTTCATCTTTTCTTTCTGAGGTGAAGATAGTGTTCTCCATACAGGGGTACACATGATAAAATAGTAATTTGTTCTGTTACTACCGTGCTCCAAAAAGTTGACCACATCTGAGGTTGTTATTCTTTTGTGCTCAGATTCTGCTGTATCCAAGGCTCGTCCACAGTAAAAAAAAATCTAATTTCTTCTGTTACTATAGTGCTACATAAAGCAGGCCACGATTTATCTTTTAATTTTTGGGGGCTTGTATTGTGCTCCAGCCAAAAGTCCACATTTCACAATATAAATTCTTTGTGCTAATAGCATGGTCCGTAAAGGGAATCTGTCACCCTTTTTTCTGACTATCAGCTGCCGGCATTGACATCAGGGGCTTATCTACAGCATTCTGTAATGCTGTAGATAAGCCCCCGATGTTACCTGAATTACTGCAGTGTGCAGGCGCCAGACCTCTTCCGACCCCTGCGCACTGCAGGTCTCTGCTCTGCACTCAACAGGGCAGTAAATAAAAGAAACAAAATAGGGTGCATCCACTGTGTGAAACCTTTAAAATACAATTGTAATGGTGAGGCAAGGAGACACTCACCTGATAGGGTTGTGAAACTTGGGTCACAACACCTACAAATGCATGAAACAGCTGCTGCAGTTTGCACAGGGTCCAAAGACTTGTAAGTGAAGATAGCTTTAAGGTGCAATGATACACTGCGCTGCTGTAGCTATAATTCAAGGAACTTTATTGGTGCCTATGCGTTTCCTGAGCTGTCCCAGCTCACTTCATCAGGGCATGATACAAGCATGCAATGCAGGAGTTTATATACAATCCAAAGTGGAAAAAAAAAAAAAGGCAATGGTATAAAACACATTAAAATAATTGTATTTTAATAGAATATATTAAAACCGCATATAATAAGAATACATACTCAAGAACAATAAAAAAGAAAATATATATATTTCTTTTGAAATAGACATGGGGGATCACGGGGTCCAATAAAAAATTAGTTAAAACCATCCTCAAGCAGTCTAGAACACAGTTCCAAAGTTGAGAGTGTATGGTGTTTTAATCCACATGACCATGGTGACTAATGAGGAATGGGGTATGATTTTTCGGATCAATGTTAAGATCAATCTATTCTCTTCCAGAATAAAGAGTAAATCCAAAGAGATGTACCCTGAATAACGGATAAAAAAAAATGATTAAAGGCACTTATATAAAAAAAAATACTGATTGTAAAAAAGATAAAAATTATGAAATAAAGTGCAGTAGTGTTTTAATATTAAATATATTAAATCATAAAAACATGGTAACAATGTAAAAAAAGGGGGGTTGCAGAAAGCACAATGCCAGGTAAAAATTATAAAGAGGGTCATCCACAAACCCCTTAAAAGCAACAACTGGCAGGCCTCATTCAAATATTGAATATTAAAAACACATTATCTGCTAATGTTATCTGGTGTTGTGGAAAATGTGGGCTAACCCAGGCTTTGCTGATTTTTTAGAGTGCGCCTGTCAGCATCTGACTGTTATGACCCCCATGGTGGCACTAAAAACCCGCTCAGACAAGCCCCTAGAGGCAGGGCAGCACAACACCTCCATGACAGAGGGAGAATTCATGCCAGGCTTCCAGCTTTGAGACCCAATAGTAGAAAGTCACAGAACTAGTAGTGAGTATGCTGGTTTGGTTGGTCAAGTACTTAAAAAACTTTTCCCTCTTTGTCAAAAATACTTGGTCATCAGGCCCTGGACGCTGGGCTTGTGTCATGAAATTGGCCCACACCTTTGACAGTGAACCCCTGCCTCTGCTGTGTGTCTCCCATTCCTCTCCTCCTGAGTTGGGCAAGGAAGCTTGCCCCCTGCCACTAGAGTTGTCTTAAGGGAATTTTTTCAACATATTTTCTACATTGGCATTCTGATATAGCACTATTTTAGAAGACCTCTCCGCCTCAGTAAGAAGAGATGCAAAGATTTCCCTGTAGCGTGGGTTTAACAGGGTGAATAACCAGTACTCTTTTTTGGCCAAGATGAATGTAATGCCAGGGTCACGGGAAAGGCAGCGGTACATACAGTTGTGGCCAAAAGTATTGACACCCCTGCAATTCTGTCAGATAGTACTCAGTTTCTTCCTGAAAATGATTGCAAACACAAATTCTTTGGTATTATTATCTTCATTTAATTTGTCTTAAATGAAAAAACACAAAAAGAATTGTCCTAAAGCCAAATTGGATATAATTCCACACCAAACATAAAAAGAGGGTGGACAAAAGTATTGGCACTGTTCGAAAAATCATGTGATGCTTCTCTAATTTGTGTAATTAACAGCACCTGTAACTTACCTGTGTCACCTAACAGGTGTTGGCAATAACTAAATCACACTTGCATCCAGTTGACATGGATTAAAGTTGACTCAACCTCTGTCCTGTGTCCTTGTGTGTACCACATTGAGCATGGAGAAAAGAAAGAAGACCAAAGAACTGTCTGAGGACTTGAGAAACCAAATTGTGAGGAAGCATGAGCAATCTCAAGGCTACAAGTCCAACTCCAAAGACCTGAATGCTCCTGTGTCTACCGTGCGCAGTGTCATCAAGAAGTTTAAAGCCCATGGCACTGTGGCTAACCTCCCTAGATGTGGACAAAAAGAAAAATTGACAAGAGATTTCAACGCAAGATTGTGTGGATGTTGGATAAAGAACCTCAACTAACATCCAAACAAGTTCAAGCTGCCCTGCAGTCTGAGGGTACAACAGTGTCAACCCGTACTATCCGTTGGTGTCTGAATGAAAAGGGACTGTATGGTAGGAGACCCAGGAAGACCCCACTTCTTACCCCGAGACATAAAAAAGCCAGGCTGGAGTTTGCCAAAACTTACCTGAAAAAGCCTAAAACATTTTGGAAGAATGTTCTCTGGTCAGATGAGACAAAAGTAGAGCTTTTTGGGCAAAGGCATCAACATAGAGTTTACAGGAGAAAAAAAGAGGCATTCAAAGAAAAGAACACGGTCCCTACAGTCAAACATGACGGAGGTTCCCTGATGTTTTTGGGTTGCTTTGCTGCCTCTGGCACTGGACTGCTTGACTGTGTGCATGGCATTATGAAGTCAGAAGACTACCAACAAATTTTGCAGCATCATGTAGGGCCCAGTGTGAGAAAGCTGGGTCTCCCTCAAAGGTCATGGGTCTTCCAGCAGGACAATGACCCAAAACACACTTCAAAAAGCACTAGAAAATGGTTTGAGAGAAAGCACTGGAGACTTCTAAGGTGGCCAGCAATGAGTCCAGACCTGAATCCCATAGAACATCTGTGGAGAGATCTAAAAATGGCAGTTTGGAGAGGGCACCATTCAAATATCAGGGACCTGGAGCAGTTTGCCAAAGAAGATTGGTCTAAAATTCCACCAGAGTATTGTAAAAAACTCATTGATGGTTACCGGAAGCGGTTGGTCGCAGTTATTTTGGCTAAAGGTTGTGCAACCAAGTATTAGGCTGAGGGTGCCAATACTTTGTCTGGCCCATTTTTGGAGTTTTTTGTGAAATGATCAATGTTTTGCTTTTTGCTTCATTCTCTTTTGTGTTTTTTCATTTAACACAAATTAAATGAAGATAATAATACCAAAGAATTTGTGTTTGCAATCATTTCAGGAAGAAACTGAGTATTATCTGACATAATTGCAGGGGTGTCAATACTTTTGGCCACAACTGTAAAGTCGGTCATATATGCCAAGCTCTATACAGCCAACACTTCC